>NC_091438.1:78367513-79058595 GCF_964237555.1 Oryctolagus cuniculus
CTGTACTATAAACTTGTCCTTTTTAGTGTTCCTGCTTTAATTTTGATTATATACTTGGAAAAAAAAGTTTTATGCACCTTATACATACCAAAATAGTTATTTACATGAAAAATGTTCATTCATACTTCCTAATTTTGGTAATTTGCTTACAGCTTGATTTAAATATACCCTGGGCTGTTGAACAGTAAAGACTCAAAAATTTACACAGCTGACACAATTTATGATGCTGCTGCTGACGATCAGAGAGGCAGAGCTCCCATAGTGGTTTACTACACAGAAGCCTCAACAGTGGGGGCCAGGCCGGGGCCAGAACTGGAAACCCAATCCATGTGTCCCACCTGGGTAGCAAGGACCCAATTACTGGAACTAAGACCTGCTGCCTCCTAGAGTCTGCATTATCAGGAAGTTGGAATTGGGAGCCAGAGCCACTAACTGACCCCGTGCACTCTGATGTGGGATGGTGCTATCTCACCTGGCATCTTAACTGACAGGCTAAATGCCTGCCCAGACTTAATTCTGAGTTAGTGAATGATGAAAGTAGCTTATACATTTATTATTGAAATCTGAGAGTTGTTTTAATTGTTAAGTGTGACACGTGACTTTTCTCTTTTCTTACAGCGATACAGAAGTCTAAGGATCTCTGTTCTATAACTGTAGGTGGAGAAAAGATGCCAAATATGCCTCCGGAAATGCAGCTGCAGGTGATGAGACATTCTCCTTAGCTACATCCAGCTGACGTCTTTCCTCTGATCTGCTTTGCCTTGTGTTAAAGGCAAAATTAGTAACGCTAATTTTTCTTGGCATTGCAGGTCTTACATTCAGCCCTTTTCACATTTGATTTGATTGAAAGTGTACTGGCTCGAGTAGAAGAACTCATTGAAATAAAAACAAAGTCTACCTCTGAAGAAAACACTGGGATAAAGTAAAAGTTCTACTTCCTAAATAAAAACTAAGAAAATACTCTGTTTTCTATTATTTATTTAATACCTTTATAAAAATTTGTTTCTGTAAAAATTGAACTGCTAGAAATATAAATGTAGCCTTTTTCTTTTATCAGTTTCTATAATGACAGTGTGGATTCGTAGTTTTCTTTGGTTTTAAAAAGTTATCTAAAAAAAAAAAAAGTTATCTAATGGTATAAACAATGCCCGTATGTATATTCTAAACAATAATTTTGAAAATCCAATACAAGCTCATAATTTTGTATTAAAATTTCATTAAATGTTGTTGTCTTTATTAATATAACTGTAGTGAGTTTATAAAAATACCAATACACATTTTGCTCTACTTAGATGCTGTGTAACATTTTGGAAACCCTAGTTGTCAGTTGGTTTCACACACACTACTGTTCACCGTGCAGAAAGTTGTGAGTTCAGGCCTGTTGATTGCCTCTCTTAGAGTCTCCTGTTCCCTGCCTTAGGAGCAGTCTTAGGGAGCAGAGTCCCATTGCTGCCTCACCAGCAGAAGTTGCAATGTGAGAGCATCTGCAAAGATTCATTTCAAAGAAACTCGCTGCCCTGTGGAATGCCTAAAAATATAATATGATGCTTCTTTTAAGGAGCTAATTACAAAGTTCTGTAGTTTTATTTCTTACTAAATACTTATCTATCCAATTTGTATCTTTAAGAAACTGGATCTGGGTTTTATATGTATGTATTGCCTAAATATTATTAATGGAATCATCCAGCAAAATTGCTAAAATGAGATCACTTTTAATTGTATACAGGTTATTTCAAATTAAGCATTTTTAAAGTAAATACGTATTTGAACATTATAGTTTTTAGCAGGTCTAATTATTTTAACAATCTTCCAAAAGAACACTTACAATTGATACTCTAATTTGGAAAAATCGGATCATCATTTAGTTTTATCTTCTGAAGTGTTTTCCAGACAGGACTTTGCTCAATGATGTGAGCTTTAGCTGTTATCATTCTGTAGCAGATGTTACTGATGCATGGTTTGGAAGCAGTCTGGAAGAAGATAAAAGTGTGCAGCACTGTTTACATAAGGTATTTTACCAGATCATATCAAAAAAACATCTAACTTTGATTCATTCTGCAGACATCTCTTGATCAACTATGTGCTAAATATTACATACCAGAGTACTTGAAAAAGTTCATGAAAAATTTATATTAGAAAACTATTGGCCAGCGCTGCTGCTCACTAGGCTAATCCTTCGCCTGCGGCGCCGGCACCCTGGGTTCTAGTCCTGGTTGGGGTGCCAGATTCTGTCCCGGTTACTCCTCCTCCAGTCCAGCTCTCTGCTGTGGCCCGGGAGTGCAGTGGAGGATGGCCCAAGTGCTTGGGCCCTGCACCCACATGGGAGACCAGGAGAAAGCACCTGGCTCCTGGCTTCGGATCAGCGCAGTACGCCGGCTGTAGCGGCCATTTGTCGGGTGAACCAATGGAAGGAAGACCTTTCTCTCTGTCTCTCTCTCTCACTGACTAACTCTGCCTGTCAAAAAATAAATAAATAAATAAAAATTTAAAATTAAAAAAAAAACTATACACAGACATCAATTTTTTCTTGCACCAATATAAGTATCTTTTTTTTTCTTTTTTTTAAGATTTATTTATTTATTTGAAAGAGTTACACAGAGGGGAGAGGCAGAGAAAAAGTCTTCCATCCACTGGTTCACTCCTCAGTTGCTACAACAGCTGGAGCTGAGCTAATCCAAAGCCAGCAGCCAGGAGTTTCTTCTGGGTCTCCCACGTGGGTGCAGGGTCCCAGAGACCCAGACCATCTTCCACTGCCGTAGCAGAGAGCTGGATCGGAAGAGGAGCAGCTGGGACTCGAACCAGTGCCCATATGGGATGCAGGCACTGCAGGCGGTGGCTTTACCCACTATGCCACAGCCCCGGCCCCAAAATAAGTATCTTTTTAAAAATTTGAGGGGCAGGCACTGTGGTGTAGCAGGAAAAGCCACTATGTGGCACTGGCATCCCATATGGGCACCCATTTTCTACTTCAATCCAGCTTCCTGCTAATGTGCCTGGGAAAGCAATGGAAGTGCTTGGGCCCTTGTACCCACGTGGAAGACCTGAAAGAAGCTCCTGGCTCCTGACTGGCCCAGCTCCAGCCATTGTGGCCATCTGGGGAGTGAACCAGTGGATGGAAGATCTCTATCTCTCCCTTTCTCCCTTTCTACTTCTGCCTTTCAAATAAATAAATCTTTTTGTAAAAAATTATTTGAAAGGCAGAGTTACAGAGAGATAGAAGGAGAGACACAAATCTTCATCTGCTGACCCATTCCCCAAAAGGCGGCACGGACGGGCTGGCCAGGCCAGGCAAAAGCCAGGAGCTTCATCCGGGTTCCCACACAGGTCACGGGCACAATCATTCAGGCCATCCTCCACTGCTTTCCCAGTGGAGCAGGGAGCAGGATCAGAAGTGGAGCAGCCAGGACTTGAACCCATGTCTGTATAGGATGCCAGCATTGGAGGCAGCAGTTTAACCCACAGTGCCAGCCAAAATAAATACTTTAATTCAATTTTTCCATAAACTTTTTGAAATACTTTCATATGTATAATAGGAAAATACCTGATCTCTAACTTGAAGGGATTAAAAACATGTAAGCCCTGAAGTGACTTGGTATAAGAATGTATAATGGGTGTATGTTCCAAGTATAAAGCTAAGAAACGCCTAACTCTGACTACAGAGGTGGTGGTGGCTGGGCAAACTTCATAGAGGAGGACAAGCTTGAGAAGGAGATAAACATTTCATAAATTGTATCTGCACCCAACAGTTTGTGACTACAATCTGACCAGTATTTATACTGTAGGGTTTTAAGGAAGGTGTAAGTAACCTATGTGGCCAGCACAATATAAATATGGCCAAATGTTCTTTTGACCCAAATCCAAGTCATAAATGCATGGTGGCATGAGAAGTAAACTGTAAAGTAAGCTGTGAGAAATGCTGAAATAACTTCTCCAGGGGACAAGAAGCAGGCTGTTTTTCCGTCATTTGAAGTAAAAATGCCCTACAACACGTATGTGGATGAATGTGTCATTTGCTCCAGTGACTCACCTTAGCTATGGTGCTCATTAGATTAATTGCATTTACTGTGTTGTGTACTGGAAGTATCCGTAAGTTACTACCCAAGAATCTGAAAAGCAATTGATAAGTTTTATAGACCATATAATTTACTGACCAACATCTATTCTCTTAAATAGGTGGGAAGAGACAAAATCATATTACTTATTCATTCATGCCCTGCCTTATTCCACAGAGGGTTTCAGGTGGCTTTATAGCCAGAACTTAACTCATTAAAAAGTGTTCACTTTGGGTTTGGTGTTGTAGGAGAAGCCCATAAATCACCATAAACTCTGGAAACTTGTCTCCTGATTCATAGAATAGCTGTTTGGCCTGTTTCATTAAATATGACAGGTTAATATTAAATTTATCTTCCAGCAAAACAAAACACCTTCCCAGAAGAAATAAGAACCAAAGTAAAAGGGATGGTGCTGTGGCTTAGTAGGCTAAGCCTCCGCCTGCAGCACCAGCATCCCATATGGGCACCGGTTTGAGTCCTGGCTGCTGCTCTTCCAATCCAGCTCTCTGCTATGGCCTGGGAAAGCAGCAGAGGATGGCCCAAATCCTTGGGCCCCTGCACCCATGTGGGAGACACAGAGGAAGCTCCTGGCTTCAGATCCGCCCAGCTCTGGCTGTGGCAGCCATCTAGGGAATGAACCAGTGGATGGAAGACCCTCTGTCTCTCCCTCTGTCTGCAACTCTACCTCTCAAATTAATAAAATCTTAGGGAAAAAAAAAAAGTAAATTACAATTGAGTCATAGTGCCCTTCTTCCATACCTCTGCTGAATCCTGAATATCAGTTTCCATTCTTCAGGCCCATGGAGTGCTGCAGACAGAACTAAAAAACTATTTTGGTGAATACTAATAAACTTCTCAATTTTTGCTAGATAAAATTCTTCAGGTGACATAATGCATTCTTTAGCATCCATCAATAAAAATGCAACTCCTAGGAAATGAGAATGTAATATAAAATGTCACTGTGTCATATACATCAAATTTTGTAAAAAAAGCAAAATCCATAAAACATAGCATCTAGATTTATAAACATGAGAAGTAGAAACCACTATAACAATTCTTAACAAGAATTTAAAGGAAAAGCTGATTTGGTCAATTAATTATGTTGTTTCAGACTAAGGTACTGCACATGAAGGTAATGTCTAATTTTAGTTGAGATGAATTATATTTTAAATGTTAAGTTTTCAGGTTATAGTTGTTTTCAGCATTTACTGGCTTATTATAAAGAATATTAACAAAGGATACAGAGGGGCAGGCAGATGGGAGAGCTGCACAGGAAGCAGAGGGATTGTAGAAAGGGGCATGGGGCTTCAGTGCCCTCTCCAGCCTGCTGCCATCCAGGCACCTCCATGTGTTCAGCAACCAGAAATCCCCACAATAATTTTTTTTTTTTTTTTTTTTTGACAGGCAGAGTGGACAGTGAGAGAGAGAGAGAGAGAGAAAGGTCTTCCTTTGCCGTTGGTTCACCCTCCAATGGCCGCTGCAGCCGGCGCGCTGCGGCCGGCGCACCGCACTGATCCGATGGCAGGAGCCAGGAGCCAAGTGCTTTTCCTGGTCTCCCATGGGGTGCAGGGCCCAAGCACCTGGGCCATCCTCCACTGCACTCCCTGGCCACAGCAGAGGGCTGGCCTGGAAGAGGGGCAACCGGGACAGAATCCGGCGCCCCGACCGGGACTAGAACCTGGTGTGCCGGCGCCGCTAGGCGGAGGATTAGCCTAGTGAGCCGCGGCGCCGGCCTCCCCACAATAATTTTTAAAAGCTGGAAATCAACTAAAGAAAGGTAATCTTAAACCTTAATTTATTTCTTGTTGGAGAACTCTTTCTGTTAGAACATAAAGAATCATAAATTATTACAGTCAGTGAGCAGATAGTTGCAATTTCTGATCAGGTCCATAAGAATGATCTTGAAGGAAAGATTGATTTAATTATTATGCTTCGATATGATCTAAGGAAAGTGACTATGTGACAATATAATAATTGAATGAACTTGGCAATGTGTTATCTTCTCTGTAACATGGGAATAATTCTTTGTTAGGTTTGTCAGGATTGAATAAGATCATGTGTATAAAGTGGCCAAGGCACACAGTAGGTATTCACCAAAAACATTTCCCGTCTCCCTGGAGGACGCTCTTCAGCAGGGAGAATGAATTTGAGGCCAGTCCACATTCAGCCTGCAGGTCTACACTGAGGAGCTTTTCAAAGTGCCTGTTTTCTAAAACCTCTGCTAGAACAGAGGTCTGATGCTACCCTACTAAGAACATCCTTTACTTCACCTCTTGTGTCACTTCTATCATCTCCCAACAAGTAAGGTGGAGTTGCCCCTTCCCATCTCTCCGCCATCTTTGACCCTAATCTAATCTCTTCCTATATATACCTTGCCTATGACTCACAGCTATACCATTTTATGACTTTAGGAACACTTACTTGTTCACACATTGTTCTTTTAGTCAATATCTGTTTATATTATGTTCAGAAAATTCATATAAAATCATGACAGATTCTCAAAGTGTGGTAGAGGCCTGCCTTTGTCTTTTAATTAAACTTGTTTTTATCTACTATGATTAAAGTTGTGAAGAGGCCTCACCAAGGTCAGACAGAAAAAAGAAACTTACCCTGGAAATGGAATGTGGTCATCATCTGCTTGCCTATGAATGCTTCAACTGTAGTTACTACCTGCTTTTATGAAACCGTTTCAGGTTCTGCTTGCTAGTATAGAACAATGGTATTAACCCTTGTCAGACAGCGTATGGCTCAGTGTGGGTGTAGAAAAAAAATCATTATATATGTGTGGTTTTATATCAATTCCTGTGGCCACCACATAACATTAGGATAACCAATCAAATGGATGCACATAACCATATAAGGGAGACCTTTCTCTCTGTCTCTCCCTCTGTCTGTAACTCTCTCTCTGAAATAAATAAATAAGCAAATCTTCTTAAAAAATACATTTTACAATTGGCTATATGCTCTTCTTTTGCAGCAACAACAACATTTTGTACATTTACCTCTCTCAAAAGACACCTTAGGCTATTACACAGTTATTTAACTACAAAAATTATTAGAATTTATACCCATATTTCTATAAGAACCTTAAGGCACTTGGCAAATATACTGTACCAGAAAGGGAAAATATAATTGATCCATTCTCCACTGAATCTGAATACCGAATCTTGTGGCTCCGATTTTCTAGGGCAGTTGCAATTTCACGGCCCTTTTAAAAAATGTTCAGAAACACAAACTTTAAGACATGCTTATAATTTTTACTAAAGTAATGAAAAAAATCAGTTAAAGATTTGATCATCAAAAGACAAGCAATCTGCTTTCTATGGAAAAAAAACACTTCAAAAATAAAAGCAAAACATTTAGTCTTACTGAAACGCTGTAAGTGTGGAAGAATCATGTGCTACAGCTACTTGGGGAGAGAAGGTAAGGAGAGTATTGAAAAACTAAACCATAAGAACCACAGCAAATACAAACGTGTTCAAAAAAAACTGGAAACTGAATTTTGATATCCATTAATATGTAACTGTGGAAGACGGATAGTGTGGTATTTCTTGGTTGGCAGAACCACAAAGTACTAAATACACAGAATACCACACAAGACACAACCAGTTTTCCAATTCATCTATTTACAAGGCAGTTACGTCAGAAGGCTTTTAAAATGTTGTAAGTCTTAGGTCAGTCAGAAAACACATATGAAGACAGCAATAGGACTTGTGGTTTAAATAATATTTCAAAAATCACCTCATTTCCTATTCCAACCAAGCAGTTAGATCATATTACCCAAGATACTAGAATCTATGTGGTTGATAGTGTTTTCAGATTGGTTGAAATTCAAGCTTGTTAGTTTCCACGTGGATACAAATTCCCTAGGTGGTGGTGGTCATTTGGCTTAGCAGTTAAGATTCCATTTGGGCTGCTGCTTCCCAAACTGGAGTGCCTGCATTTGAGCCCTGACGCTGTTCCCCATTACTATTTCCTGCTAATGCACACCCTAGGAATCAGCTAATAATGGTTCAAGTAGTTGGGTCCCCGCCACCCATGTGGAAGACCTGAACTGAGTTCCTGGCTCTCAGCTGTGGCCTGGCCCCACTGCAGAGGTTGTGGGTATATGAGGAATAAACCAGTGGGTGGGAGCTCGCACTCTTATCTCCCTCCCCCTCAAAATAAATATATATTTTAAATTCCTTAGATTCTTATTTTATATTTTGTTTCAGTGCATGCGTATCAGCACATTGGCTGATATTTATGTATAAAACATATGCTTCTTTTTCTTCCTAAAGAGTGTTTTTGTGCTACTTAAATCTTGATCTAGAGTTCAACTATGGTTCTTTTCTTCTGCTGTTTTAAAATTATACACTGCTTCCAGCAATGGCAGATTAAGTAATATAGGTCAACCCTCCTTCTGAAGGCAACTCGAAAAATTGGGCTAGAAAAAAACTGATTTTTTTTTTTTTTTTTGAACCTACTTGAATGCATCAGAAAGCTAGCAGGAATAGCGAACAAATATAAGACCAAGATCCATACAGGAATTCAAAGATACGAGCCCAACATTTAGGCCATTTCTTCCCTGAGGGCATCTGTCAATTCAGGAAGAGGCAGAAGAGAGGCTGAACAGAGCTTTTGACAAAAGTAGAACAGCTCTCACAGGGACTGAAGCCCAGCTTCAAACCATTTCAATCCTTGCAGTTGTATTAAGGTGATACTACTGAATTACTAGTGCTACCAGCACCTTGCAGAAACACTCCCTAGAGAAACCTCTCTCTCCCTCCTTTAAAGATTTGTGTATTTGCATGGCAGAGTGACAGACACATACAGAGAGAGGGGAGAGATCTGAGAGAGAGAGAGAGAGAGAGAGAGAGAGAGAGAGAGAGAGTCTTCCATTTGCTGATTCACTCCTCAAGAACAGTCAGGGCTGGGCGAGGCTGAAGTCAGGAGCCAGGAACTCCATTCTGGTCCTCCACATGGGTGGCAGGAGCCTAAGTACTTAGGCTGTCATCTGCTGCCTTTCCAGACATATTAGCAAGAAGCTGGATTGCAAGTGGAACACCTGGGTCCTGAACTGGCACTCCATCATGGATGCCAGTGTCCCAAGCTGTAGTCTTAACCCACTGCATCACAATGCTGGCCCTAGATTATGTCTTATGTAGTCTTCCCTGACTGCTAAAAAAGGTAAAATTTGGGGGCCTTCTTAATCAGGTCTCTTCATCTGAATTACAAAATAAAAACAATTTTGAGTGACTATTTTCTCAATTCTCCCAAAACTAGTGCCATTCTGCATACACTGAAGGTTAAAATTCATCATATCTATACCTGAGGGTGTGGGTTGCTAGATTTAGGAAATAAAAATATAGAACACCCTGATAAATTTGAATTACAAACTGACAACATAAATTTTGTATATGCACATATTTCATGCAATATTTGAGATATACTAACACTAAATTTATTAAGATTTTATTTATTTGAGAGGTACACAGTTACAGACAGTGAAAGAAACAGAGAGAAAGGTCTTCCTTCCATTGGTTCACCCCCCAAAATGGCCCCTACGGCCGGAATTATGCCAATCCGAAGCCATGAGCCAGGTGCTTCTTCCTGGTCTCCCATGTGGATGCTGGGGGCCAAGCACTTGGGCCATCCTCCACTGCCTTCCCGGGCCACAGCAGAGAGCTGGACTGGAAGCGGAGCATACGGGACTAGAACCCAGTGCCCATATGGATGCCGGCGCCTCAGGTGGAGGATTAGCCAAGTGAACCACGGTGCCAGCCCCCTAAATTTATTATTTTTAACTGAACTTCAAATTTAACAAGTCTCCTATGTGTTATCTGGAAAATATTTAGAGCATTAGTGGCTTATCTGTCTTACAGAATCCAGACTTCTTTAGAAGAAAATAACACTAATCTAGGCCCCAAATTATTTCTACAATTTCTCAAATAAAAATTCTAACAATCAAAAATAATCAGGGGTAGGTGCTGTGGCTTAGTGGGTAAAGCTGCTGCCTGTGGCGCCTGCTTCCCATACGGGTGCCAGTTCGAGTCCCGGCTGCTCTACTTCCAATCCAGCTCTCTGCTCTGGCCTGGGAAAGCAGCAGAAGATGGCCCAAGTGCTTGGGCCCCTGCACCCACATGGGAGACCCAGAAGAAGCTCCTGGCTCCTGGTGGCTCCTGTCTTCGGATCGGCCCAGCTCCATCCGTTGCAACCATTTGGGGAGTAAACCAGTGGATAGAAGACCTTTCTCTCTGTCTCTCCCTCTGTCTGTAACTCAACCTCTCAAATAAATAAATCTTTTTTTTTTTTTTTTTTTTTTGACAGGCAGAGTTAGACAGTGAGACAGGTGTGACAGGTGTGAGTCAGGGAAGCTTACTAAAATTTGTCTTAAGTTTTTTAGGATTTATTTATTTATTTATTTGAAAGTCAGAGTTACAGAGAGAGAGGAAGAGACACAGAGACCTTCCATCCACTCGTTAAATTCCCCAGATGGCAGTAACAGCTGGGTCTGGGCCAGGCCAAAGCCAGGAGCCAGGAGCTTCTTCCAGGTTTCCCATGTGTGTGGCAGGGGCCCAAAGACACAGGTCATTAGCAAGGAGATGGATCAGAAGTGGAGCAACTGGGACATGAACCAGTGCCCATATGAGATACCAGCATTTAGCAGCTTTACCTGCTAAACTACAATGCTGGACCCTGCCTTACATCTTTTGAAGTGGAAAGAAACATATCAAGCAAACAACTAAAGAAATAAGACAAAGGTAAGAAGAGCAGGGACAAAAAGAATAACATGGAAAGGCATTCACACCTGAAGTTCTGATTCTTGTTACGATGAATCTGGAAGGTGTGTAGGAGTCAATTTGAGGACAGTGTTGGGAATAGCTGCTAGCAGATCATGTATGCTGTGCCAATGAATTTCACTCATATTCTATTGAGGAGATAACTAAAAGAAGGATAGTAAAAATAATAGCAGAAAATAATAAAGACAGAATTACAAAGTACTGAATTGAGAAAAAATAAGTTCAATAATTAATAGGGGAGCAGAGTTGTGGTGTAGCAGGTTAAGCTGCTGCCTGTGACACCAGCATCCTATACAGGTACAGGTTTGTGTCCTGGCTGCTCCACTTCTGATCCATCTCCTTACTAATGTATCTGGGAAAGCAGTGGAAAATGGCCCAAGTGTTTGTGCCCCTGAACCCACTTGGGAGGCCAGAATGAAGCTCCTGGCTTAAACCCAGCCCAGCCCTAGCCATTGTAGCCATTTGGTAGAGTGAACCAGTAGACAGAAGCTCACTTTTTCTCTCTCTCTGGCACTGTAACTCTGCCTGGTAAATAAATAAATCTTTCCAGCTATATGAAATATCTGAAAATAAAAACACAATTTATTAAATTTGTGAAAGTGGTTAGAGCAAAATGTATAGTATCGAATGAATGTTCGAAAAAGAAGAAAGATCTAAAAAAAAATCAATAAACTAAATCCTAGAACAGATGTCACGGCGCAGTGGGTTAAGCCACTGCTTAGAATACCTGTATCCCGTACTGGAGTGCTGGCTACTCCACTTCCAATCCAGCTTCATGCTAAAGCACTAGGGAAGGTGGCAAATGACAGATCAAGCACCTGGGTCCCTGCTACCCATATAGGAGATATGGACGGAACTCTAAGACCTGGCCCCGCCTTGGCTGTTTGAGGGCATTTGGGGCAGTGAACCAGCAGATGGAAGATCTCTCTCTCTTTTCCTTTCTGTCATTCTGTCTTTCAAATAAAAAAATAAAACTTTAAACACTAAAATTTCTACTTTAGAAAATTAGAAAAAGAAGAGCAAATTGAATCCAAAGTAAGCAGAAGGAAAGAAATAAGAAGAATTAGACCAGAAAGCAATGACATTGAAAAAAACAGGAAATCTAGGGCTGGCGCTGTGGCGCAGTGGGTAAAGTATAAAATAATTCTAATGTTTAAAAGGAAAGGCAAGGCCGGTGCCGCGGCTCACTAGGCTAATCCTCTGCCTGCGGCGCCAGCACTCTGGGTTCTAGTCCCGGTTGGGGCGCCGGATTCTGTCCCATTTGCTCCTCTTCCAGTCCAGCTCTCCACTGTGGCACGGGACGGCAGTGGAGGATGGCCCAAGTGCTTGGGCCCTGCACCCGCATGGAAGACCAGGAGGAAGCACCTGGCTCCTGGATTCAGATTGGTGCAGTGCGCGGCCGTAGTGGCCATTTGGGAGAAGAACCAACGGAAGGAAGACCTTTCTCTCTGTCTGTCTCTCACTGCCTAACTCTACCGGTCAAAAAAAAAAGGAAAGGCAAAAGACCCAGAATAATCAACACAGTATTGAAGGAGAGGAAGAAAGTCAGAGTTGATCTTACCTGATCTCAAGACTTACTAGAAAGCTACAGTAATCAAGACAGTGTGGTATTTCGGAGAGAACAGAGAAAATGATCACTGGAAAAGAACAGAGAGCTCAGAAATAGACCCACATAAATACAGTCAACTGATCTTTAACAAAGGAACAAAGGTAATACAGTGTAGCAAGTAGTTTTTTCAGACTTGAAATTAAAATGTAAAACTATAAAATTCCCAGAAGATAATTCCCAGAAAAATCCTAGATGACCCAGGGTTTAGCAATGACTTTCTAGACATAGCACCAAAGGCATTGTTTCATGAAAGAAGTAACTGATAAACTGGACTTCATTAAAATTAAAAATTCTGCTCTATGAAAGAAAGTATGACTAAGGCTGCCGCCTTCAGTGCCAGCATCCCATATGGGCACCGGTTTGAGTCCCAGCTGCTCCACTTCCAATCCAGTTCTATACTATGGCCTGAGAAAGCAGTAGAAGATGGCCCAAGTCCTTGGGCCCCTACACCGCATGGGAGACCTCCTAACTCCTAGCTCCTGGCTTTGGATCAGCTCAGCTCTGGCTGTTGCTGCCCTCTTGGGGGTGAACCAGCGGATGGAAGACTTCTCTCTCTCCCTCTGCTTCTGCCTCTCTGTAACTCTGCCTTTCAAATAAATAAATCTTTAAAAAATATAAAGTATGAATAGATTAAGACAAGCCATAGACTGGGAGAAAATATTTTAGAAGACACATTTGATAGGAGACTGCAATCCAAAAAATACAATAATCTCTAAAACTCAACAATAAAAATCCTTGATTTTTAAAAAAGGCCAAAGCCTTTAATAGGCATCTCATCAAAGACAGATGCATATACAGATGGCAAATAGGCATATGAAAAGGTGTTCCACATAATATGTCCATGAGATACTACCACTTACCTTTAGAATGCCAAAATTCAGAAACTGACGGGGCCAGCACTGTGGCGCAGCCTGGCCTGAAGTGCTGGCATCCCATATGGGTGCCGGTTCGAAACCCGGCTGCTCCTCTTCCAATCTAGCTCTCTGCTATAGCCTGGGAAAGCAGTAGAAGATGGCCCAAGTCCTTGGGCCCCTGCACCTGTGTGGGAGACCCGGAAGAAGCTCCTGGCTCCTGGCTTCGGATTGGCGCAGCTCTGGCCGTTGCAGCCAACTGGGGAGTGAACCATCAGATGGAAGACCTCTCTCTCTGCCTCTCCTCTCTCTGTGTAACTCTGACTTTCAAATAAATAAATCTTTAAAAAAAAAAAAAAGAACACTGACAACCCCAAATGTTGGCAAGGGTGTGGAGCAACAGTAACTCTCATTCACTGCTGATGGGAATGCATAGTACAGCCAAGCTGGAAGACCATTTGGTGGTTTCTTACAAAACTAACTACACTTTCACCAGCTATCACACTCCTTGCATTTATCCATAGGAATTTAAAACATAAGCCCTCACAAAAACTTGCATATGAATGTTTATGTCAGCTTTACTCATAACTGCCAAAACTTGTAGGCAACCACTATGTCTTGTAGTAAATGAACAAACTATAATACATTCAGATTTAGAATTATTATTAAGTCAAGGAATGGGTTATCAAATCATAACAAAACACAGAGGAAACTTAGATACATATTACTACTAAGTAAAAGAAGCCAATCTGAAAAGGCTGTGTACTGTATGATTCCAACTATATGACATTCTGGAAAAGGCGAAACTATGGAGACAGCAAATAGATGAGTGGCCACCAGGAACTGGGTGGTGCAGGAGAGATGAACAGGAGGGGCACAGAGGATTTTTTAATGTAGTGAAATTATTCTATACGTTACTCTAATAATGGATGCATATTATTAAATGTTTTCCAAATCCACAAATGTATAATGCCAATAGCGAACCCTAATGTAAACTATAGACTTTGGGTGATTATGCTGTGCCAACATGGATTTATCAATTTTTTTAAAAAAAATATTTATTTATTTTACTTGAAAGTCACAGTTACACAGAGAGAGGAGAGGGGGAGGGAGAGGAAGGGGGAGGGAGGGGAGGGTTGCAATGCCGACCGGCGCAGATCTGAAGGCAGGAGCCCAGAACTTCTTCCAGGTCTCCCATGCAGGTGCAGGGGCCCAAGGACTTGGGCCATCTTCCACTGCTTTCCCAGGCCATAGCAGAGAGTAGAGAGCTGGATCAGAAGTGGAGCAGCCAGGACCCAGTCTGGCGCCCATATGGGATGCCGGCACTGCAGGCAGCAGCTTTACCTGCTACGCCACAGCGCTGGCCCTAGATTCATTAATTATTAACACATATACTATTCTGGTGTGGGATGCTGGTAACGTGGGAGGCTCTGTATTTGAAGAGACAGAGAGTTTCTACTGCTAGAGTGCCAATAGAAAGCAGGATAAAATATAGGTAATTATCAAAGAAATAAAAATAAGTTTATGAGAAAACAGATATAAAATATTCTTATTTTGGTGCAAAATTTTATAAATTCATGGTTTTTTCAAAAATGTATTTTCCATGAATTTTTTGAAGATCCCTTATATAGGAAAAAAAATGGCCACTCTCTCTCTTCATCAAGTAAGTATAAAATATAAATTATACTTTTAATTTTGTTAAAAAAAAAAAAAAGTAAAACTTGAAATTGTTGGGGCCAGTGCTGTGGTGTAGCAGGTAAGGACACCGCCTGCAATGCCAGCATTCCATATGGCCACTGGTTCAAGTTCTGGCTGCTCCACTTCTGATCCAGCTCTCTGTTATAGCCTGGGAAAGCAGTAGAGGATAGTCCAAGTCCTTGGGCCCTTGCACCCACGTGGGAGACCCCGAAGAAGCTCCTGGCTCCTGGATTCAGATCAGTGCAGCTCTGGCCACTGTGGCCATCTGGGGAGTGACCCACCAGATGGAAGACCTCTCTCTCTCTCTGCCTTTGCCTCTCTGTAACTCTGCCTTTCAAATAAATCAATCTTTAAAAAAAAAGGTGATCCAAAATAGAAGGCCAGAGTCATATGAAAGAAAATGCAGCAAAAAAAAAAAAAAAAAAAAAAAAGAAAACATGAGTAAATCTAAACAAGTGCCAACTTTAAAAAAATAATATTTTGTGTAGTTAAAAACAGAATTAAAATATATAATAAAATATAATATTAAAAAAGTAAGAAATAAAAATGTTGTAAGATCCCTTTGCTGTTGAATAAAAGGCTAAAAGTATTTACTTTAGATTTTGTGGAGCTGAGTAGATGTTAAAATTTCTGGGAGAACTATTAAAAAGAAGAAACAGAGACTATAACTGCCAAAGCTAGTAAAGAAAAAGATAAGAAATGAGAAAAAACTAACCAATATAAATAAATATATAACCAATATAAATAAATATAAAACTAACCAACCAATATAAAAAGAAGCAAGAAGGGATAGAAAAAGAAACATTCAAAAGGTGGGACAAACAGAAAGCAGAAAACAATGTAGATGAATAATAAATATACTAGAAATAGTTGCTTTTGGAAAATTAGCATGAGTTTATGGTTCCCTCTTTCAAAAATCAATCTGGGGCCGGTGCCGCAGCTCACTTGGCTAATCCTCTGCCTGTGGCACCAACACTCCGGGTTCTAGTCCCGGTTGGGGTGCCAGATTCTGTCCTGGTTGCTCCTCTTCCAGTCCAGCTCTCCACTGTGGCACGGGAAGGCAGTGGAGGATGGCCCAAGCGCTTGGGCCCTGCACCAGCATGGGAGACCAGGAGGAAGCACCTGGCTCCTGGCTTCAGATTGGCCCAGCACGCCGGCCAGCTGTAGCGGCCACTTGGGGGAGTGAACCAACAGAAGGAAGACCTTTCTCTCTGTCTCTCACTGTCTAACTCTGCCTGTAAAAAAAAAAAAAAAAAAAAAAAAAAAAAATCAATCTGGAAAAGCTATAGCAACAAAAGAGAAAGATGGATTCCAGAAAGCTAACACTAAGAAGCAGAAAAATTCTTGTGAAACTTAAGCTGTATTAAACTGGTGTGTGTTATGCAGCTGGATAGCTGAAGTCAACAGGGCAAAGTACAACTTGAGGCAGCAATAAAAAAGAGGACAGAGTAGATAAAAACAACTGGGGTCAGCTTTGTGGTATACAGATTGGGCAGCCACCTGCAATGCTAGCTGTCCACTTACCATCCAGCTTCCTGCTAATAGCCTGAGAAAGGCAGAAGATGGCGCAAGTAGAAGACCATGATGAAGCTGCAGGCATTCGGTGTCAGCCTGGCCCAACCCAGCCATTGTGGCCATTTGGAGAGTGAACCAGCGGATGGAAGACCTCTCTCCTTTCTCTTTGTAACTGCCTTTCAAATAAATAAATATATCTTTTTAAAAAACCATATTTTAGGATGTATTCTTTCTTCTCTCCTCCTTATCACAGCAACAATGCTTTCTTTTCTTTTCTTTTTTTTTTTTTTTTTTTTGACAGGCAGAGTGGACAGTGAGAGAGAGAGACAGCGAGAAAGGTCTTCCTTTGCCGTTGGTTCACCCTCCAATGGCTGCCGCGGCCGGCGCGCTGCGGCCAGCGCACTGCGCTGATCTGATGGCAGGAGCCAGGTGCTTCTCCTGGTCTCCCTTGGGGTGCAGGGCCCAAGCACTTGGGCCATCCTCCACTGCACTCCCTGGCCACAGCAGAGAGCTGGCCTGGAAGAGGGGCAACCGGGACAGAATCCGGCGCCCCGACCGGGACTAGAACCCGGTGTGCCGGCGCCGCAAGGCGGAGGATTAGCCTAGTGAGCCGCGGCGCCGGCCAACAATTTCTTGCCCCTTCATTTCAGACTCTGGCTGCTATCCATTAGATAAATATCAGGGAAATGGGAAAGTCGAGCCAGCTGAGCAGTTGCACTGCTTTAACAGTTGCAGACCAATCAACTGCCCTCAAGCATTCTACTTCCTCTGGCCTTCCTCTCCAAATTGTAAGGAGATGGCCTCATTGCAATTCTGTCTTGACCAGGGGGATCAGTTTCTGGTGTTTGTCTTTCAAAAAACTTTAAGTAATAAATATGTGCATATGCTTTACTGTTTCTGGTGTCACAGAACATCTCTACTAGAACAGGCTTAGAGACAGAAAATAAAAAGAACTTTACAACTTTCAAAGATTTGGGGAAGCAGGATATTGAAAATGGATGTAAAGGGCTTACATAAATAAGACCAGTGTCTGAAAATAATAATTGATAGAATTAAAAAGGAGAGAATGATCCTACATGGGAAGCAGGAGACACAGCAGACTCATAGAATGGCAAATGCCCTAAACAGCATTCTGGCCTCAGGATCAGCCCTTAAGGCTTTCAGATCTGGCTAAAAAGCCCATGAGAATTTCACAGGCATGGAAAGCCAAGACACTGTGGCAAAAAAAAAAAAAAAAATTACCTAAATGAAAGATCTCTGTGAGTGAGATCCCAGCGGAAAGTATGGCCATCAAAGAAGGCAGTACCTTTCTCTGAAGGGAGGCAAAAACTTCCACTTTGAATATGGCCTTGTCTAAACAAGATTGGAGTTGGTGAACTCAAGAGGCTTCCACAGTCTTGGCAGCTCATGACAAGAGCCTCGGGTGATTACTGATGTCATAAATAAGAGTGTCAATTGTTAAATCAACGGGAGTCACTGTGCACCTGCTCCCCATGTAGGACCTCTGTCCTTAATGTGTTGTACTATGCAAATTAAGAGTAAAACTACTACCCAAAAAAACTATATAATTTCTCTTTTTTTTTTTTTTTTTTTGACAGGCAGAGTGGACAGTGAGAGAGACAGAGAGAAAGGTCTTCCTTTGCCGTTGGTTCACCCTCCAATGGCCGCCGCGGCCGGCACGCTGCGGCCGGCACACTGCGCTGATCCGATGGCAGGAGCCAGGAGCCAGGTGCTTTTCCTGGTCTCCCATGGGGTGCAGGGCCCAAGCACCTGGGCCATCTTCCACTGCATTCCCTGGCCACAGCAGAGAGCTGACCTGGAAGAGGGGCAACTGGGACAGAATCCGGCGCCCCAACCGGGACTAGAACCCGGTGTGCCGGCGCCGCTAGGCGGAGGATTAGCCTAGTGAGCCGCGGCGCCGGCATATAATTTCTCTTAAAAATACATTTTACTTACATAAAGATAATTTTAAAATACGACAACTGCTTTCAATATTTTAAAGATTAGTGGCCCAAATAACTCATTTACCTTAAGAGATGAGCTTATAATAACAGTGGTTGTCCATTTTATCTTTTCTTTTCCACCACTTTCAGCCATCTGTTTGTCTTTTGATCAACTCAGCTTCTAAAAGGTGTACAATCTAAGAAAATTAAGAGCAAAAAGAATACATAAAAATATTTGGTTAATAAAGACAAAAATAAAACTAGGGTAATGGAGACATCTTAAATAATAGTTGAATATAAAAATTTGACTATGTTTTGAAAATTTGAATGTATTTATTATGCTATTAATAATTATGAAAAACAACAAACAGTTCACACTGCAGAACACTAACTTACGGAAAGAGAACTGTGTCAAAAATTGTGAAAAGTCTAAGGTTTTATCCTATTTTCAAGCTAAAAAGCTAGCCTGACAGCTTCATGGATACAGACAAAAGACACAAGCCTCAGAGACAAAGGGCATTTTACTCATGCATAGCAAGAGCAGTATGGTCCATGTATTGCACTAGTTCCCAAGCCAGCTGCCACAGGGTGATAGGACAAAGTCCAGGTGACATTTGTATATACACTGGGTTGTTACAGGAAAAGAATCCAAGTTAGGAAACTCCAATATTTTAGTAGCAAACTTGCCTTCTAAACTGGAAGGAAACACTGTATCTTACAAAGCTATCTGCTATACAAGCATCCTTGAAAAGATAGTCCAGGGGTGGTACCTGAATATCTGCATTTTTTTTTTTTTTTATTTTTGACAGGCAGAGTGGACAGTGAGAGAGAGACAGAGAGAAAGGTCTTCCTTTTGCCGTTGGTTCACCCTCCAATGGCCGCCGCTGCAGCCGGTGCACCGCGCTGATCCGATGGCAGGAGCCAGGAGCCAGGTGCTTTTTCCTGGTCTCCCATGGGGTGCAGGGCCCAAGCACCTGGGCCATCCTCCACTGCACTCCCTGGCCATAGCAGAGAGCTGGCCTGGAAGAGGGGCAACCGGGACAGAATCCGGCGCCCCGACCGGGACTAGAACCCGGTGTGCCGGCGCTGCAAGGTGGAGGATTAGCCTATTGAGCCACGGCGCCGGCCTAATATCTGCATTTTTAAAAAAGATTTATTTATTTGAAAGGCAGAGTTATATAAAGGGAAAGAGATCTTCCATCTGCTGGTTCACTCCCCAAATGGCTGCAATAGCCACAGCTGGGCCGGTCCAAAGCCAGGAGCCAGAAGCTTCCTCCAGGTCTCCCATGTGGGTGCAGGGGTCCAAAGACTTGGACCATCTTCTCTTGCTTTCCCAGGCACATTAGCAGGGAGTCAGATCAGAAGTGGAGCAGCTGGGACTCGAACCGGCACCCACATGGGGTGCTGGCATTGCAGGTAGCAGCTTTACCCACTAGTCTACAATGCCAGCCCCTCAGGTAATTTTTGATACATACAAATTATTACTTCCAAATGTATAAATCTTTTAATTTATGCTTAGTGCTTTCTGTTTCTTATTTAAGAAATCCTCACTTGGTGCCGGCATTGTGGCACAGCAGGTAAAGCTGCTGCCTTTAACACCAGCATCCCCTACGGGCACCAGTTCTTGTCTTCGCTGATCCACCTCTGATTCAGATCTCTGCTAATGGCCTGGGAAAAGCAGCAGAAGACAGCCCAAATGTTTGGGCCCCTTACACCCATGAGGGAGAGCTGGATGAAGCTTCCAGGTTCCTGGCTTTGGCCTGGCTCAGTGCTGTCTATTGTGACCATCTGGGGAGCGAGCCAACAGATAGAAGATCTCTCTCTCTTTCTCTGTCTCTTTCAAAATAAGTAAAAATAAAATCTTTTTGAGAAAAAAAATATTATTCTAAACTTTTATAAAAAAAGAAATCTTCGGCTGGTGCAGTGGCTCACTTGGCTAATCCTCCCCCTGTGGCGCCAGCACCCCAGGTTCTAGTCCCGGTTGGGGTGCTGGATTCTGTCCTGGTTGCTCCTCTTCCAGTCCAGCTCTGTGCTATGGCCCGGGAGAGCAGCGGATGGAAGACCTCTCTCTCTCTCTCTCTCTCTCTCTCTCTCTGCTTCTCCTCTCTCTGCGTAACTCTGACTTTCAAATAAAATAAATAAATCTTTTTTTAAAAAGTCTTCATATCTTCATGGGAAGTCTTTCTACTTTATTCTCTTTTTTTAAAGATTTATTTATTTATTTGTTTGAAAGGCAGAATTACAGAGAGGCAGAGACAGTGAGAGAAAGGTCTTCCATCTGTTGGTTCACTCCTCAGATGGATGCAATGGCTGGAGCTGTGCCGATCCGAAGCCAGGAGCCAGGAGCTTCCTCCAGGTCTCCCAGGTGGGTGCAGGGGCCCAAGGACCTAGGCCATCTTCTGCTTTCCCAGGCCATTGCAGAAAGCTGGATCTGAAGTGGAGCAGCTGGGACTAGAACCAGTGCCTATATGGGATGCCAGCACAAGGTGGCAGCTTTACCAGCTATGCCACAGCACTGGCCCCTTTATTCACTAGTTTTACAGCCATTTGGGTGTCTTTTTTATTCCTAGAAATTTAGAATCACGTTAACTGCATCAAAAGAGCAACTGGAGGACTTTTTTTTTTTTTTTAAAAGATTTTAAATTACTGCATAGTGACAGAGAGGAGGAGACAGAAATGAGAGCGGGTGGTGAAGAGGAAGAGGAAGAGGGAGGGCAAGGGGGAGATTTTCCATCCACTGGTTTACTTCCCAAATGGCCACAACATTAGGGCTGGGCCACGCTGAAGCCAGAAGCCAGCAACTCCATTCTAGTCTCCCAATCAGGCGTCAGGAACTCAAGTACCATCATCTGTTGCTTCCCAGGTGCATTAGCAGGGAGCTATATCAGAAGCAAAGTAGAGAGGTAAACAGACGCTTAACCTACTGTATCTCAAATGCCTGCCCTTGGAGAGCTTTTTAAAATTAGAATGGCTTCTAATCTATAAAACAATTTGGAAAAAAAATTAACTGCTTATGTATCTATTTAGACCTTACTCTTGTATTTTCATTTAACATTTTTTTTTTATTTGACAAATAGAGTTAGAGAGAGAGAGAGAGAGAGAGAGAAAGGTCTTCCTTCTGTTGGTTCACCTGCCAAATGGCTGCTAAGGAGGAACTACACCGATCTGAAGCCAGGAGCCAGGTGCCCCTCCTTGTCTCCTATGTGGGTGCAGGGGCCCAAGCACCTGGGCCATCCTCCACTGCCCTCCTGGGCCACAGCAGAGAGCTGAACTGAAAGAGTAGCAACCAGGACTAGAACCCAGTGCCCATATGGGATGCCGGCGCTGCAGGCAGAGAACTAACCAAGTGAGCCATGGCACTAGCCCCTCATTTAACATTTTGTCATAAGCATTTTTCTTACATATTTTTCAAAAATGTGTAATAGTGGCACAATCTTCTGTCATGTGGATATACATTTGACCATTATCATTAGTAATTGACTCTGGACATATGATCTAGTCCCAAAGTTTTCCCATTAAAAATGATTTTAAAGTAGCATGGAATCATCCTTCAAAATCATACATCATATTCCTCCCATAATTAAAATCATTCAATGATACA
Source organism: Oryctolagus cuniculus (assembly GCF_964237555.1). Taxonomy (NCBI): domain Eukaryota; kingdom Metazoa; phylum Chordata; class Mammalia; order Lagomorpha; family Leporidae; genus Oryctolagus; species Oryctolagus cuniculus. The sequence continues at coordinate 78,389,565 of NC_091438.1, forward strand.
TCATGCCTACAGAAAAAAATCCAATCTTTGCTTTTCAGCCTAATGTCCTGCCATTCCCTCACATTTTACGTTTGCTTTAGTTATTCTGAACCTGTTGTCCTCCAATAAGACACGTTTTTCCACACCTTGTCTCTTTACATATTCTGACCAAAATGGTCCTCCCCCTCCTTGTCAACTTTACTTATTTTTAACAGTAAGCAGATTGTATGTACCTGCTCCCAAAAGCTTCCACTGCTCTCCAGACAATCAGGACTTCCTTTTATGTTCATACAGTATCCCAAACATATCTATCTCTATTACACCACTCATTAATATAGTTATATAATTTGGTGACACAGATGTATTCCCAATGAAGACTTCTTAATGAAAGCTGCTCAAACAGGCATTTTTGCTCACCTCTGTATCCCCAATTCCTGACAATTTTTCCAAATACAAGCAGTCAAAAGTAAGAGGCAAAATAAAGATCATAGCAAGTTGGGAACAAGTAAACAAAGTCCGGCTGAAAACAAAATGAGTTGAATACCATTAACACCGCAGAATTTTTGCCATCTCTATTTGTCAGAGATCTGTTCTGCATAGATCAATCGAGCTGGCCTCCTCAATATGTCATGCTCCAGGAAACAAGGCCATGTTTCCTGAGTTCACCTGGTGAAAAGTTCTGATATATTCTAGGGTGTATTTAGGAAGAGATGAAGTTACATGATCTTTCCTGGCTCATACCTACCCACTCATTGTTTCTGACATGGAGTTGGCGGAGCCATCAACAAGAGATCAGCACATCAACAGGGATCACATTTCAGTTAATTTTCAACACTTAAGAATAACTGTGCATCAATTACAGAACTAAACCAGTCACTCCCAGTTGAACATGGGAGTGGGAATGGGAGAGGGAAGAGATGTATAATTTGGGACATGCTCAGGCTGACTTGCCCCGAGTGGTGGAGTTGGAAGCATACCAGGGGATTCCAATTCAATCCCATCGAGGTGGCATGTACCAATGCCATCTCACTGTTCCAGGTGATCAATTTCAGTTCACAGTTGGTCATGGTGGAGGGACTGGGAGTCAAAGGGAGCACATAGACAAGTCTAGTACCTGCTAACGCTAACCAATGGAGTAAATAAAGGGGAGAGTGATCCAACATGGGAAGTGAGATACTCAGCAGACTCATAGAATGGCAGATGTCCTAAATAGCACTCTGGCCTCAGAATCAGCCCTAAAGGCATTCGGATCTGGCTGAAAAGCCCATGAGAGTATTTCAGGCATGGAAAGCCAAGACACTCTGGCAAAAGATCTCTGTGAGTGAGATCCCAGTGGAAAGAACAGGTCATCAAAGAAGGAGGTACCTTTCTCTGAAGGGAGGAGAGAACCTCCACTTTGACTATGACCTTGTCTAAACAAGATAAGAGTCGGAGAACTCAGAGGGCTTCCATAGCCTTGGAAACTCATGACTGGAGCATAGGGAGATTGCTGATGCCATAGACAGGAGTGTCAATTGGTAAAGTCAACAACAGGAGTCACTGTGCACTTACTCCTCATGTAGGATCTCTGTCCTTAATGTGCTGTACATTGAGATTTAATGCTATAACAAGTACTCAAACAATATATTTCACTTTGTGTTTCTATGGGGGTGCAAACTGTTGAAATCCTTACTTAATGCATACTAAACTGATCCTCTGTAAAAAAAAAAAAAAAAAGAAATTATCAATTCCCAACTTGACTCTCACTGGGATTAAACATGACAATAGGTCTGCTCTGATTTCATCATCATTTAAAAAAAAATCACCTATTATTTTTCACTTTATGTTTCTGTGTGGGAGCAAACTGTTGAAATCCATACTTAATGTATGCTAAGCTGATCTTCTGTATATTAAGATAATCGAAAATGAATCTTGATGTGAATGGAAGGGGAGAGGGAGTGGGAAAGGGGAGGGTTGTGGGTGGGAGGGACGGTATGGGGGGGAAGCCATTGTAATCCATAAGTCGTACTTTGGAAATTTATATTCATTAAATAAAAGTTTAAAAAAAAAAAAAAGAGAGATCAGCACATCTACAATGTCTTCTAGTTCTCTATATCTGGTTAAGCGGTAAAAAGTAAAAGAAACAGGACATTTTTATAGGCAAATATATGTGGTAGGTGTATAGATGGACCATTTACTTTCAAGGTAAGAAGTAAGGCATCCAAAGTATTCTGGTATATTCTGACTGATAATATGCTGAGTGATGGGAGGAGAGGTTATAAGCAGATATGAGCAATATTTTTTTAAAAAGATTTATTTACTTGAAAGGTGGAGTTACATAGCGGGAGAAGCAGAGGCAGGGAGAGAGATCTTCCATCCTCTGGTTCACTCTCCAAATGGTCGCAATCGCTGGAGCTGGGCCAGTCCAAAGCCAGGATACAGGAGCTTCTTCCGGGTCGCCTTCATTGGTGCAGGAGGCCAAGGACTTGGGCCATCTTCCACTGCTTTCCCAGGCACATTAACAGGAAACTGGATTGGAAGTGGAGCAGCCAGGACTTGAACCAGTGCCTATATCAGACGCTGGCGCTAGAGGTGGTGGTGGCTTAACCCACTTAGCCACAGTACCGGCCCCATGAAGAATACTTAAAAAAAAAAAAAAAAGATTTATTTATTTGAAAGTCAGAGTTACACAGAGAGAAGGAAAGGCAGAGTGAGAGAGTGAGAGAGTGAGAGAGTGAGAGAGTGAGAGAGTGAGAGAGAGAGAGAGAGAGAGAGAGAGAAAGAGAGAAAGAGAGAAAGAGAGAGGTCAGTCTTCCATCTGCTGGTTCACTCCCCAACTGGCCGCAATGGCTAGAGCTACACTGATCTGAAGCCAGGAGCCAGGAACCTCCTCCAGGTCTCCCATGCAGGCGCAGGGCTCCAGGCCTTGGGCCATCTTCCACCGCTTTTCCAGGCCATAGCAGGGAACTGGATCAGAAGTGGAGCAGCCAGGACCCGAACTGGTGCCCATATGGGATGCTGGCACTGCAGGTGGTGGCTTTACCCGCTATGCCACAGTGCCAGCCCCAAGAATACTTTAAAAACCTGTATTATCAAAGAGAGATCTTTTATCCACTGGTTCACTTCAGTGATGGCCACAACAGCTAGGGTTGGGCCAAACCAAAGCCAGGAGCTTCATCTAAGTCTCCAACGTGGGTGGCAGGGACCCAAACACTTGGGCCATATTTTGCTCATTTTCAGAGGCCATCAGCAGGGAGCTGGAAAAGCAGTGGGGCAACCAGGATACAAACTAGTGCCCATATGGGATGCTGGCATCCCAGGCGGTGGCTTTACCGACTATACCACAATGCCAGCCTTGGGTGGAGGCTTCTTGATATTGAGCTTAGCTGTTTGCAGTTACATTTGCAGATTTCCTCCTTAGCTGGGTTTAAGGTCTGCCATTCCAATTCTCTTATTTCAGTAGACTCTTGAAATTCTTATGCAAAGATTATTACTCAGAAGAGGAGTCATAGGCAATTCAGAATATTCATAGTTGGTTTTGTTAGAGAAGATAAGAAGGGAAAGGAAGATGCCTTCATTAAGGTAAAATATGCCTTTATGAAGTGTACAATTTCCTGTCAGTTTCCTTCATTCCACATCTATGGAATAAGTGCACTGACTCCATTCTGACTACCTCCTGCTAACTGAGGGTGGAATAGGAGATTTTCGGAATGCAAAATTTTGACATAGGAAAATACATATTCCTTGGATCCCTCTCTAAGGGAGAGCTGGTAGCTTAACTGGTAGCTTAGAAGCAAGGTGGCTGCAATTAAGGACAATATAATTTCTAAAAAATATTTATCTATTTATTTGAAAGGCAGAGTTACAGAGAGGCAGAAGCAGAGAGAGAGAAAAAGAGAGAAAATCTTCCATTCGCTGGTTCACTCCCTAAATGGCCGCACGGGGCAGAGTTGAGTTGATCCAAAGCCAGGAGCCAGGAGCTTCTTCCAGGTCTCCCACATGGGTTCAGGGGCCCAAGGACTTGGGCCATATTCTATTGCTTTCCCAGGCCATAGCAGAGAGCTGGATCAGAAGTGGAGCAGCTGGGACTCAAACCGGCGCCCATATGGGATGCTGGCACTGCAGGTGGTGGCTTTACCCACTACATCACAGCAACAGTCCCAAAGACAATTTTTTTTTAAAGATTTATTTATTTATTTATTTGAAAGGCAGAGTTACACAAAGAGAGAAGGAGAGGGAGGGAGAGAGAGGTCTTCTATTCGCTGGTTCACTCCCCAGTTGGCTGCAATGGCTGGAGCTGTGCTGATCTGAAGTCGAGCCAGAAGCCTCCTCCAGGTCTCCCACGCAGGTGCAGGGGCCCAAGAACTCACGCCATCCAGAGGACAATATAATTTTTACATTCATGTTTAGATTATCAGATAATATTGCTGACGTGTTTCCAAACAGCCGTAAGTGAACAGGTAACCTCTCTTTGTCCCATAAATGGCAACACACAGTGAGGCTGACTGCCCAAGAATGAACAATTCTGCTTCCTGCAGCCCATCACAGGTGACTCCAATTGACCTCAGATGAGCTGATTGGCATTGGATGACAATGTCCAGGTTTTTGAAAAAAATACAGCATTGGGCATTTCTTTTTTTAGATTTTGAGTCAATACGCTCAGTCTTAATCTGCTTCCTGATTACCAAGAAGTTGAAGAGCTATTTCAGATTTGACAACCTCGGTATGGGTGCTATATAGAGATTACAGCATAAGGTTTGAGAATTCCAAGCATCATATCTAGTTACCTTATCTTTGAAATGGTGGCCCTCTGTAGAGGCTGAAGCTCTGGCAGTCCATTTTGAAAGTTATTATCAAGTATGCATATGAACTGTTTCTTTACAACCTCTCAAACTTATGTTTTAGTTTAGGGTTGACACCACTGACTGCATCTTAACTTCTAACCCCCCCTTCCCCTTTCTTTATATATAAAATACATGAAATGTGATAACATTAAACACATTAAGTAAATAATTTTTAAAAGCCCTGTGTTATGCATCTAGAGCTATGATTGGTGCATAAATGTCAAAGTGACCTGAGGAGGTGGAATTACACAAAGGTAATGGATGTGTTTAGACAGGTTCCACAGAAGCTGTCTTCTTGGTGATGGCTTTTTCCTATACCAAAATTTTGTGGTAGTAAGTTTCTGAGTACTTGGAATGATCCTATGGAGTCAGGAGTGAGTGGGATGACTGTTGGTCTTTTCCTTGGGCACACACACTATCAACACACAAAGAGTTGGCAGCATTTCGCACAGAGGTTAAGACACTCGGGATGTCCACATCACATACTGGAGTACCTGAGTTCATTCCCTGGCTCTGCTTCCAAATCCAACTTCCTGCTAACACACACCTTGGAAAGCAGTAGGTGATGGCTCAAGTACCTGGGGTCCAGGCCACCCACATGGGGGATGCAGACTGAGTTCTGGGATCCTGGCTTTTGCCAGGCCCAGTTCCACCTGTTGCAGGCATTTGGGGAGTAAAGCAGTGGATAGAAGATTTGTCTCTCAGTCTTTCAAATAAACAAAGATGCAGGTTCCCATCCAGCAGCCCATATCAGAAAGGTAGGGGGCAAAAGCAACTTCACACTGGAGAAACTTGATAAATACTACCTCAGGTAGGTGGTCAAGGCCTATATCAACAGTCACAAATCGTGCCAAGAGTGTGTATCCTTGATATGATGTAGTCTCCTTCTCAGTAGCCTATAATCTCAGTCTTAGCATGAGAAAAAAAATCAAACACATTCCAGTTTGAGGCTGTCCTACATATTATCTGACTAGCACTTCTCAAAGCACTTCAAGGTCATCAAAATAAAATAAGTCTGGGGGCCAGCGTTGTGGTGTAGCAGGTTAGGCTGCCATTCACGATGCTGGCATCCCATATTGGAGTGCTGGTTCCAGCCCAGCAATGATCAGTTTCTGATAGACAGTCCAAGTGCTGGAGCCACCACTCTGCATGTGGAAGACCAGGATGCAGTTTCTAGGTCCTGGCTTCCACTTGGCCCAGACCTGGGTGTTGTGGCCATTTGGGGAATGAACCAGAGGATGAAGAATCTGTCACTCTGCCTTTTAAACAAGTAAATAAATCTTTTGAGAAAAAAGGTTAAGTCTGAAAAACTGTCACAGCAAGAGGAACCTAAGGAAACATTAAAACTACATGTACCTTGGTATCTTGGTTGGGAATTTGCAACAGAAAAAAAGAACACCAGGTAAAACCTAAGGAAATCTAAATAAACTATGGATTTCTTATACTCTGGTTTCTCTTCAGATTGTATAAATCTTTCGCCTTTTAAGGTGCTGTGGCGTACTGGGTGGAACTGCCACCTGCAGTGCGGCATCCATGTGGGCACCGGTTTGAGTCCCTGCTGCTCTACTTCTGATCCAGTTCTCTGCTGTGGCCTGAGAGGGCAGTAGAAGATGGCCCAGGTCCTTGGCCCACTGCACCACGTGAGAGACCCCAAAGAAGCTCCTGGCTCCTGGCTTCAGATCAGTGCAGCTCCAGCCATTGCAGGCATCTGGGGAGTGAACCAGCAGATGGAAGACCTCTTCCTCTTTCTCTCTCTCCCTGCCTCTGCCTCTCTGTAACTCTACCTTTCAAATAAAATAAATAAATCTTTAAAAATAAATAAACTATGGATTTCTTGCAATATTGTTTCACTAACAACAAATATACAACACCAAGATACTATTAATAGGGGAAACTGGATATAAAATATTAATAATAGGGGAAATGGAATATAGAATGTGTGAGAATACTCTGTATTATCTTCTCAGTATTTCTGTAAATCTTAAACATAAAGTCTATATTTAAAATCTTACTTCTGCTTCAAGGTCCACTAGAAGTTTCGTCTCCTTCAAGAAACTATCCCTGATCCCCTTAAACTGAAACTTCTAATTCAGAATCTGTTTTACATACCTCTGTGGAGCACTTATCATATTTTGCCCAACATAACTGCTCATGTATTTCATTTCCCCTACTATATCATAAACTTAATGTCAATCAAATCTATATTCTCCATGTTATTTAACACAAAAGTAGTTCACAGTAAAATTTAGAAACTAATCCAAATGAAAGTCATTTTCAGTGATGGTGAGTTAATATCTCCCAGGATGGTTTCATTCTACTTTTGAACAACTCTAATAATTACAAAGTTCTTCCTGCTGGGTTGAAACCAGCTGCTCTATAATTTCCTCATTTATTGCATGAATGAATGAATGACAAGTTAACTAGCTCCATGAGAGCAGGGACACCTGTTTTTACCTGATCCAGTAAGTACAAGCAGACGTTGAAAAAAACACTTGTTTCTGAATGAGTAAATAGTTAGATGACTGGGGAGGGGTCGTAACTTTTATCGCCCCTCCCCCACATAATTGCGTATATGCAAAGGGCTACCACTGAATACAGTAGTTGTTTTTTGGGCACTTACTGGTATGCTATCTATGTATGCGTGTGTGTACATCAGTTTATCATCTCTATATGTTCCTTTAAATATTCACAGTGCTAGTCACAGGTTTTATAAACCGTTTAACTAACCACAAGAGAAGTAAAGTAATTTTGCGCACTAATAAGTGAGAAAGGAATTATGGGCAGTGGATCCCCAAGAGTACACTGATCATGATTGGGAAAGAATCCAAAACTAGGGCTGGGGCAGCCAGGCTTCCCGGTTGCTCCCCCGGGGTAAACGCCGCTGGATGAAAGCCACCCCAGAGCTATGGGACTTAGGGCAAATTACTTCACCTCAGCCAGCCTCCTTTCTCCTTTCAGAAGAAAAAGCCGGAACTCAACGGCCTTTTACGCCTTGGCTAGTTCCAAGGCCCTTTTGTACGGTTTTGTTTATTTTCTTGCACTACAGCGTGCTTTCAAATTTAAACAAGATTTGCAGTGCACAACAATCTCCCGTAAACCGCTTTCTCTTCCTGTTCAGTTTCCTCCTTCAGGGAGCAAGCCTACAGTCTTTTTAGATCATAACACAGCCTAAAGGCAATAAAATATAAATCTGCAGAACGCTCAACCGGCCTTCTGAAAAGTAAGTTTTACAGCCCTCGATGCAAGACCTGAGGCAACCCCTCTCCGCACCAAACTCAAGGGCAGAAAAGGGTGAGGAAGATCCTCCCCCGACCGCAGCCAAGGCCTCGAGGTGAGGATTTGATCTTGCCAAGTCTGAGGGAAAACCAAACACGCTGGCAGGAGGAAGAAAGAAAAACGTAGAGCCGGGTCTTTCGTAGCCCCATCAGCAAAGCTGCGACATACCTGCTCCACAGGTCCTTGGAGGCAGCGCAACTGCTCCCAAGTTTCCAGAACCTTCCACGAGCAGCGAGAAGCCCACCCCGGGAACGAGAGCCCGGGCTTGGCCCAGGAACTCTCAAGCCGCGAAGCACCCTGGGCCTGCTGAGCTTCTGCGCAGCCGCAGACTGCACTGCCGGCCTCAAAGCATTGTGGGAACTGGTAAGTGGTTACGGCAAGCAAGCGTTTTTTCATGTTACACTCGATTAGCCGAAATTGAATTTTAGTGATAATTCTCTAAATTTTAGACTGAGTTCTTGTACTACTATTATTAGCATATCTGGTGTATGCGGCTTATGAGGACTGATTCCGTTCATGACTAAATATATAGCGGCCTGGGTGTTTGCCTTTTCGGACGATGTTTTGTTTTCAGACCTCACTGAAACTTAGCGTGTTGCAGGGCAGCGGTGATCAGAATGGTAAAAAATTTTAAAGCAAGGAAAAGAAAAGTCATCACTTGCCTAGAGCCTAATGCTTAGGTTAACAAAGTTTTTAATGTGTTTTGTTTTGTATAACGTGTGTTCCTGGGTGTGGCAGAGGAGGGGGAAGTGCTCCAGAGAAAGTCCCTGAGAATCCACTTGTAATAGGCGTTCTTCTCTGAGGTAACCATTTTGCAAGCTTGGATTTCATATAACTGATGTAATTAAAAGCAGGTGCACTGTTTTGCCGCTCCTGTTGGACGGTTTGCTAAGACAGCATAGGACAGAGCCTAAGAGTGAAGGCCCTATTCCAGCCACACCTTCTGGGCATGTGAAGTCAAGGCACTGACTCAACGCTGGTGGAGGCCAGCGAAGTTTAGGGTCATCTTGGAAGATAACCCTGGAAGTGGATTGGAAGTGGAGTAGCTCAGACTAGAATGATGTGAGTGTCCCAGGTGAGGCTTAACCTGCTGTGCCATGACAGCTGTCCCAGCCTCAAGGCTTTTGTGCCAACTTTTCTGTCTAAAGTCCTTCTTCCTGGGGCCAGCGCTGTGATGTAGCCAGTAAAGCTGCCACCATTGATGCCAACACCCCATATGGGTGCCTGTTGGAGTCCTGGCTGCCCGACCCTGCTAATGCACTTGGGAAAGCAGTGGAAGATGGCCCTAGTGCTTGGGTCCCTGCACCCACGTGGGAGACTCAGAGGAAACTCCTGGCTTCAGCCAGGCCCAGTTCTAGCTATTGCGGCTATTTGGGGCATTAACCAGCAAATGGAAGACCTCTCTCTCTGTCTCTCCCTCTTTCTCTCTGTTACTCTGCCTTTCAAGTAAATAAAAAATACAATTAATCTTTAAAGAAATTTTTAAAGTGCTTCTTCTCTCCTGCCAGCCCCCCAGATGTTTTCATGGCTCACAAGCTCTCCTTTATTTTTATTTTTTATTATTATTTTTTTGACAGGCAGAGTGGACAGTGAGAGAGAGAGACAGAGAGAAAGGTCTTCCTTTGCCATTGGTTCACCCTCCAATGGCCGCCGCGGCCAGCGCGCTGCGGCCGGCACACCACGCTGATCCGATGGCAGGAACCAGGTACTTATCCTGGTCTCCCATGGGGTGCAGGGCCCAAGCACTTGGGCCATCTTCCACTGCACTCCCTGGCCACAGCAGAGAGCTGGCCTGGAAGGGGGGCAACCGGGACAGAATCTGGCGCCCCGACCGGGACTAGAACCCAGTGTGCCGGTGCCGCAAGGCGGAGGATTAGCCTAGTGAGCTGTGGTGCCGGCTCTAAGCTCTCCTTTATTTTAAAAAATGTTTAACTGATACTAATTATACAGATTTATGGGGTATCATGTGATGCCTTGATGTGGATGTATATATTCTATATTGTTCAAATCAAAAACTTATCTAGCTCTTCTGACATTTGTCATCTTCTTATGGTCAAAATATTCAAATTCTTCTCTTTCAGCTTTTTAAAAAAATATACACTACATGTTGTTATCTGTAATAACAGAATTCTTTCTCCTATGTAAGTATAACTTAGTACCCATTAATTAACCTTTTCCCATCTCTCCATCCCTGCCACCCTTCCCATTCTCTAGTAACCACCATTCTACTCTCAACTTCTATGAGAGCAATATTTTTAGATTCCGTGTATTTTTAGATTCCGTGTATGAGTGAGACACACAAGTAAGTATTTATCTGTTACTAGCATATTCCACTTAATATAATGACCTCCAGTTCCATCTGTGTAGTCAGAAATTATATAGTGTCATCCTTTTTATGACTGAATAGTTTTATATTGTGTATATGTACCACATTTTCTTTATTCATTATCTATCAGTAGACACCTAGGTTGATTCCATTTCTTGGCTTAGGTGAATAATGTTGCAACACACATGGGAATTCAGATATCTCTTTCCCTCTTTTTTTTTTTTTTTTTTTTTGTTTAAAGATTTATTTATTTGAGAGAGTTACAGACAGAGAGATGGAGAAACAGAGAAAGGGGTCTTCCATTTGCTGGTTCAAAACTCCCCAAATGTCCGCAATGGCTGGAGCTGGGCCGATCCTAAGCCAGGAGCCAGCAGCTTCTTCCGGGTCTCCCACACAGGTGCAGGGGCCCAAGGAGATGAGCCATCTTCTGCTGCCAGAGAGAGAGCTGGATCAGAAGAGGAGCAGCCAGGACATGAACCGGCGCCCATTTGGGTGCTACTGGTACTGCAGGTAGAAGCTTAGTCTACTATGCCACAGAACCAGATGCAAGATATCTCTTTCACATACTGATTTTGTTTTCCTCATATACCCAGTAGTACAATTACTGGGTCATATCATAGTTATGTTTTTAATTATAGAGGGAAATTCAGTATTGTTTTTCCAAAATGACTATACTAATTTGCACTTGCTCTAACAGTGTGCAAAGGTTTCCTTTTCTCCACATCCTCTCTACCACTTTTTTTTTTAAAGATTTTTATTTATTTATTTGAGAGGTAGAGTTACAGACAGAGAGAGAGAGAGAAACGGAGAGAAAGGTCTTCCATTCCCTGGTTCACTCCCCAGATGTCTGCAACGGCCGGAGCTGGGCCATTCTGAAGCCAGGAGCCAGGAGCTTCCTCTGAGTCCCCAATGTGGGTGCAGGGGCCCAAAGACTTGGGCCATCTTCCAGTGCTTTCCCAGGCCATAGCAGAGAGCTGCAGCAGAAGAGGAGCAACCAGGACTAGAACCGGCGCCATATGGGATGCTGGCACCACAGCTGGAGGACTAACCTGCGCCACGGCGCCAGCCCCCTCTCTACCACTTATGATGATAGCTCTTCTAATTGGAGTGAGGTGATATCTCATTGTGGTTTTGATTTGCATTTTCGTAATTATTGATGAAATTTAACTTTTTTTCATATATCTGTTGGCCACTTGTATGTTTTTCTTTGAAACAAAGTCTTATTCAATATCTATTCCCCACTTTTTAGTTAAATTATTTGCTGCTTGCTGTTGATTCTTTGAGTTCCTTATATGATCTGACTGTTAATCCCTTGTCAGGTGAATAGTTTGCAAATATTTTCTCCTGTTCTGCATGTTGTTTCTTCACTTTATAGTTTTTTTGCTGTGCAGAAACTTTTTAATGTGATGTATTCTCATTTGTCTGTTTTGCTTTTATTGCCTGTGCTTTTGAGGTCTTATCCAAAAAACTCTTTCTCATGTCCTGAAGCATTTCCACTATGCTTTCTTATACTAGTTTCATAGTTTGGAATCTTACATTTAAGTCTTAGATTCATTTTGAGTTGATTTTTGTATATGGTAGAGATAGAAGTCTAGTTTCATTTTTTTTTTTTGCATGTGGATATCCAATTTTCCCAGTGCTATTTATTGAAAAGAATATCCTTTCTTCAGTGCATGTTCTTAGCACCTTTGTTACTCATCAGTTGGCTACAGATGTGTGGTTTACTTGTAAACTCTATTCTAGTCCATTGGTCTATTTCTCTGTTTTTGTGTTAATACCATGCCATATTAATTATTATAGCTTTATATTTTGTTTGGAAGTCAGATGGTGTAATGCCTCTACCTTTATTTTTGCTCAAGACTATTTTAGCTATTCAGGGATATTTTGCGATGCTTTTAAACTTTAGAATTGTTTTCTAGTTCATTGAGAAAGGTCATTGGTATGTTGATAGGGATTTCATTCAATCTGTAGATCCACTTTGGGCGGTACAGAGGTTTTTAAAAAATATTAATTAATTAATTAATTTGAAAGGCAGAATGAGAGAGAGAGAGAGAGAAAGAGAGAGAGATTTTCCATCTGCTGGTTCACTACCCAAATGGCCACAATAGCTGGAGCTGAGCCAAGCCAATGCCAGGAGCCAGAAACTCTGAGTCTCCCACATCGGTGGCAGGAACTCAAGTACTTGAGCGTTCATCTGTTGCTTCCCAGGTGCACTAGCAGGGATCTGGATCAGAAGCAGAGTAGCTGGATGTAAATAGGTACTCCAGTATGGGGTGGTGGTGCCCAGGCAGCAGTTTAACCTGCTATGCCACAGCACCAGCCCTAGAATAGAAATTTTTACAATATTAATTTTTTTAAATATTTGTTTGTTTATTTGAAAGGCAGAGTTACAGAGAGGCAGAGAGAGAGAGAGAGAGAGAGAGAGAGAGAGAGAGAGGTCTTCCTTCCACTGGTTCACTCCCCAAATAGCTGCAACAGCCAGAGCTGTGCCAATCCGAAGCCTGGAGCCAGGAGCTTCTTCCGCTTCTCCCACTTGGGTGCAGGGGCCCAAGGACTTGGGCCATCTTCTGCTGCTTTTCCAGGTCATAACAGAGAGCTGAATCAGAAGTGGAGCAGCTGGGACTCGAACCAGTGCCCATATAGAATGCTGGTGCCACAGATGGAAGCTTAGGCCACCGCACCACAGCACTGGCCCCACCAATATTGATTCTTTAAATGCATAGACAGAGGATGTCTTTCCATTTTATCATGTGTCTTCAATTTCTTTCACCAATGTTTTATAGTTTTCATTGTAGAGATCTTTCACCTCTTTGGTTAAATTTATTCCTAGGTATTGTATTTTATGTAGTTACTGGAAATTGGATTGCTTTGAATTATTATTGGATTGATTTGAATTATTTATTGGTATATAGCAATTGTACTTCATATGTTGATTTTGTTTCCTGAAGCTTTGCTGAGTTTGTTTATAAGTTGTAATAGTGTTTTGGTGAACCCTTTTTGTTTTCCTATATATAAGGATATGCCATCTGCAAACAGTGACAATTTGACTTCCTTCTTTCAATTTGGATACTCTTTATTTCTTTCTCTTGCTGGATTTCTCTGGATAAGGCTTCCAGATCTATGTTGAATAAAAGTGAAAGTGGATATCCTTGTTTTGTTTCAGATCTTTGAGAAAAAGCCTTCAATTTTTCCCCATTCAGTATAATGTTTGTTGTTAACTGGTATATGTTGCCTTTATTATACTGTTACATTCCTTCTATTTCTTTTTCTTTCTTTTTTTTTTTTAATTTATTTGACAGAAAGAGTTAGACAGTGAGAGAGAGAGACAGAGAGAAAGGTCTTCCTTCCATTGGTTCACTCCCCAAATGGCCGCCACAGCTGGTGCTGTTCTGATCCGAAGCCAGGAGCCAGGTGCTTCCTCCTGGTCTCCCATGTGGGTGCAGGGTCCAAGCACTTGGGCCATCCTCCACTGCCTTCCCAGGCCACAGCAGAGAGTTGGACTGGAAGAGGAGCAACCGGGACTAGAACCTGTTGCCCATATGGGATGCTGGCACCGCAGGCAGAGGATTAACCAAGTGAGCCACGGCACCGGCCCCCCTTCTATTTCTAATTTGTTCTGAGTTCTTATGATGAAGAGATGTTGAATTTTATTAAATGCCTGCTCTGTATCTATTGGGATGATCATATGGTTTTTTTGTACTTCATTCTGTTGATGTGCTGTATTACATTTATGGACTTACATGTGTCATTCCTGGGATGAATTTCAGTTGGTCCTGGTGAGTAATTTTTTAATGTGCTGTTGGATTTAGTTCATTGATTTTTTTTGAGGTCTTTTGGATTTCTGTTTATCAAAGATAACAGCTTGTATCTTTCTCTTTTTGTTGTGTCTTTATTTGGTTTTGGTATAAGAATAATGCTTGCTTCATCAAATGAGTTTGAAGGATTCCCTCTCTTCTATGTTTTAAAATAATTCACGAATTGATACTAGTTTATCTGGTAGAATTCATCAGTGAAAAGCTTTTCTTTGGTTCGAGTTTTTTTTTTTTTTTTTTTTTTTTTTATAACGATGTATTTACTTATTTGAGAGGTAGAGTTATAGACAGACAGAGAGGTCTTCCATCCACTGGTTCACTCCCCAAATGGCTGTAACAGCTGGCACTGGGCTGATAGAAGCCAGGAGCCAAAAGCTTCTTCCAGATCTCCCATGAGGGTGCAAAGGCCCAAGAATTTGGGCCATCTTCCACTGCCTTCCCAGGGCATCAGTAGGGATGCTGGATTGGATGTGGAGCAGCTAGGACAGGCAGAAGCTTACCATACTGTGCCACAGTGCTGGCCCCCTGGTGGGAGATTTTGTCATTCAGTCTTTCCTCTCACTAAATTGACCCCTTTATTATTATAAAATGACCTTCCTTGTCTCTTTTTACTGCCTTGGTTTAAAGTCTTATTTTATCCGATGTATTTGTATGACTATTCCTGTTTTCTTTTGAATTCCCTTGGCACGGAATATCTTATTCCATCCTTCATTTTTAGTCTCTGTTTTTACTGGTTAAGTGAGTTTCTTCAAGCAGCATATAGTTGGGTTTTCATTTTTTGATCCATTCAGTCACTCTATGTCTTTTACTTGGATGATTTGAACCATTGGTGTTAATTATTAGTAGGTAATATCATATTACTGCCATTTGAGTACTAGCTTCTACACTGCTATCAGCTGGGTGCTACTAATGTAGACTCATAGCCCAAGACCACTGCAGCCTGCCATCAGTGATGCTGGCTGGGACTTGAGTCCCATAGACTGGAGTTATGTGTCTGCATCTGGCACTGGGACAGGTCCATAGGCACCCATCTGTAGGCACCGGTCTGAGGACAGGGAAATTTGGGATCTTCCCAGTGTTGGGTTTTACCAGTCCAGCACTGAGATCCTAGACACATTTCTATACTCACTTTCCTGTCCTACTCCTAAGTGACTGAGGTCCTTACTCTTCCCTTCTTCAAATCTTAGCATAGTTAACACCTTTCCATAAAGCCTACTCTGACTTCCTTGTTTAAAATTGGAACCACTCCTGATTCCTTAGCCTGCTTTGTGTTTTGTTCATAGTACTCATCACCTCCAAACATATAATCTGACATATATATTCATTTTATTTATTATTTATGGCCTTTCTTTTCTCACTAGAATGTAAAGTCTACATAACCAAGGATTTTTGACTGTTAGGTTCTCCGATGACTCTCTAGCACCTAGAATGGTGTCTGGTATCTATTAAGTACTAATATAGACAAATTTTTGAAGTATCATTCATCTTTGCATGTAAAAAACCCCTTCTGGTTTGTATCTGGTGATAACATGTCAGACTTGATTGAATGTTAGTAGCCATAAGACACACAGTACCAATGAGAGCTTCTATTTTTATTAAAATTCTTAACCTTATTACTTTTAGATTTGAACTAATTTATGTCAAGTTTTGGTCCACTAGGTCCAGGCTAATATTTTGTATGAGAGGTATTTGCTAGAAATAAACATTTAATAGCTAACTCTGTTAACAGGTTTTCATTTGAGAGGCTTTTGTATTACCACGATTCATTTGTTAGTAGAACAAACAAGGCTATTTGAGTTGTGTTTTTAAAGGTATCTTCATGATTCAGGCCCAAATATACTGACTGAAATTAGATTCACAAATACACTTGGAAATTCTATAATAGCCTGCCTCCCTGATTCACTTCTTCCTAGAATTCCTAGACAGAAATATGTTCCATTTACATTCCTGCTTATAGTCAGACCATGCCTAATTCAGCATCTGTGAGAAAGTTATAATGAAAAATTAATTCCATAAATTATTGATTCTTGGATTGAAATGTATATTTCAACCTGAAAGCATAGAATCAATAAAACTACATATTTTATAAAGCTTGCAATGCCATATTTCCACATTAGTTGCAGAATGACAGACTGTTATGAGACTGTGCAAAGAACAGCTTAACACTGGCGTGTGTGTCTGTATGTGGCTTCTGTTTCATAGGCAGCAATAAATCCTCTAATCTACTTAATGGCTTGAATATTTTGATAGATCTATAATAATGAGTTTACTTCAATATTTTTCTCTTACCATCTGTTGCAAAGATTCAACAAACATTTTCTTTTGATGTTCCACTCTGGATGTTCTCTTTGTTTTCTGCTTTACCCTGATATTTTTTACCTTACTATTGTACCTGTCAAAAGGAAACACACACATACACACACACACACACGCACACCCACAGAGGCAAATGGACTCATACAAGTCTCATGAAAAAAAAAAAGTGGCTATTTTCAAATCTAATCTTTTTCCAGTTTTCTGGAAAAGTGGCACAATGGCATATTCTCAGACTCTTACTATGTTTATAAATTTTTAAAAATAATTGGATTTAAATGATTTATTATTTTGAAAGCTTCAAGCTCATTTTAGTTCAACCTTAGGTAGTTTTAAAAATAGCTAATTGTTCGACTTTAAAAACTTCCATTTTCAAATAGGTTTAAATGTATATATATGGCTTAACCAAAATAAAACATATTTTGTTTTCTCTTATGTACTATGAAAATTATTTGTACTTCCCCACCCTATCTGTTGTATAAGCCCTCTTCAAGTTAATTATCTCATGGTTCTTAGCTGACTTTCATGATAATTCCTTGTGCTTTAACTATAGTTGGTGTAATGTGATTACTGAACATAGCTATAATTCAATGGTGAATTTCTGCAATCCCCCCCGCCACCGGATGTTTAATCACTGGATGGGCATTTACTGATAAATAGCATTGGTGGGCAGTGCCTTGGACAATGCTTGCCTTCGCCATCTCAGGCAGGTACTGTAGGCTGAGGATTAGGTAAATACATGCAGAGCCAGTGAGTCGGAGGCATGGTGCCAACCCACAGCAAGTGTTCAATCGTTATTACCTGTACCTGCTTAGAGCCAGGCTTCAGGCCTAGGGCAGGGGGAGATTCTCCCTCGCCCTCAAATAATTTTAACGGGTGGTGGTGGGAGGAATGAGGAGTCAGGTGAGCAAATGAAAGCTATTTCTGTGCAATGTGGTCCCTGTGGCCACTGGAGGGTATAGATGAAGGACCCAAATTCAGGCCACCTAGTACAGTTGCACAGTGCATGCACTGCAAAATGTCTCCCAGCAAAGAGCTTGGAAGGAAGTCCATGGATCTCCTGTGCACGTGCCTATACTTGGATTTTCCCTAAAGGGATACCTTTTTCTAATTTGCACAAAGGCTAGTGGTGGCCCCGTAGGTGTGGCCCAAACTCAGGCTAGGAATGACAGCTGAAGAAGGTTCCCCTGGGAGGTGTGTTCTTGGGCTTCGGTGAGTTCACTGGCAAGCTTGATCAAAGCCCTCCTGGGTGGAGGGCACGGGACCTGCAGAGCCCTGCACATGAGACTCCTCACCAGGGCAGCGAACCTCCTGGACAGTGAGAGAACAACCCTGCTGCCCATCTCACTTCTCTTTCCTCATCATGACTGTTGAGCATAACGTCCTGCTCGGAGGAAGGGCTGCATGGATGGCAGGTGGACAGACTCAGCAGGATTCAGTAGAGCGCGATACAGGAGCCTGGACTGCTGCACCCCTCCATGGCAAGCTTGTCTGGAACGGCTTTGATGAAGGTGAAACAGGCTGGCTTTGAGGCACAGCTATGCCGGCATCCATATGAGTGCTGCTTTGCGTCCTGGATACTCCACTTCAGATCTAGCTTCCTGCTACTCTGGGTGTTGGGGCGGGCTCTCAGCCTGGGGGCCAGCTGCTTGGAGATCCTGGGTGCACACACTCTCCTGAGACCCCATGTGCAGCCCAGTGTTTGGGGGTCGATGGTGACTGCTCTGCATACCCTACACCATGCATTGCTGAGCTTCCCCCTGTACTTGGAAGAGACAGCAGCCACCAATTTCTGCAATTTTTGACATTTTGAGATTCTTGTTTTTGGCAAAGGAAACTGCCTTCAGTCCTCAGTCATACTGTAAAAGCAAGATAAGAACTCAATGTGCCAAGGAACAACTAAGTCTAAGAACATAAAAATTCCTAAAACTAAGGTATATGAGCCAGATAAGAAAATTCACACATAGGCTTCTTTACAAAGCTAGTCAGGTTTTTTTCTCATATGGATCTGATATGGAATGAAAAAAGGTAAAAGTACATAATATTTACCTCTTGATTCCCAATTCAGGTCAAGGCTTTGTATTAGCATGAAACTGTGTGGGTATCATTTTTGGCATTGCTTTTGGAGGCAGCCAGAGTTATATTAATCACCTCTTCCTGTCTTCTTCCCTGTACAACCATTATATCTCTACTTCTATATCCATAGAAAGAAGAGTTCCAAGGAAAGAGGGAGCAGGAATAGGGTGCAGGCTGCATGTTGAGAAAAGCATGGTCCCAAAAATAGCACTGTAGGTAGGGGTGGAGAAAGGATGAACCTGAAGGCAGTGTAAAGCAGAGAATTGGATTTTTCATGTGCTCCGTAATTGCAGAGTAACAGCTGATCAGCCAGTGGGGTAGGATAAGCTAACAGAGCAAAGCTGCAGTAGGTAAAGGCCTAGTAGACATGGGAATTGAACTGTCAACTGTCAACATACATACAGATGGATAGGTGGCAGGACCTAGACAAATATGTACATTTTATCTGTTAATAAACACTAACTCTGAAGACTGTTACTCACAGGAAGGTGAGTAGAAGAACAACAAAAGCTGACACTGAATCTATGGAAAAGGATCATGGAGCTGGCACTGTGGTGTAGTAGGTTAAGCCTCCACCTGCAGCGCCAGCATCCCATATAGGCAGCAGTTCGAGTCTAAGCTGCTCCACTTTCAATTCAGCTCCCTGCTAATGGCCTGGGAAAGCAGGAGAAGATGGCCCAAGTGCTTGGGCTCCCTTACCCATGTGGGAGATCCAGAAGAAGCTTCTGGCTCCTGGCTTTGGATTGGCCCAGCTCCAACCATTGCAGCCATTTGGGGAGTGAACCAGTGGATGGAAGACCTCTCTCTCTGTCTCTCCCTTTCTCTGTATGTAATTCTGTCTCTCAAATAAATAAAGAAAATCCACAAAGAAGAACATAAAAACAATCTACTGCAGGATCCAAAAGAAAATCTCAATACACTACTGGCATCCTTAATAGAGTTCCAAACACCCACATATGTTTTATAAACATATATCAGTAAAGTCTAAGAAAGATAGGCTGAAAGGGAAAGTTAATATAAGTTCTGAGTGAAATAGGAAGGCTTTCACTGATATAAAAATTTGCAATCACTGAATTAAAATCCGTAATGAAAGAAAGATTTGATTTTAGGGTATTACTGAATCAGTAATGAAGATTACCTGAGGTATTCCACAATTAAGAGAGAAAGATTAGAGCGAGGTGGTAGAAATAGAGGTAGAGAAAGAAAAAAAAACAATATTTGGTGTTCATGAAGAAGCAACCAAGACAAAAGTAAGAAAATCAAATATATGATGAGAAGAACGCTTTCATGAGGAGTGCAAAAGCCCAAAGACGTAGATGGAAAGGAATATAAATGGCAAAATAAATGACAAACACCTATGTCTAGTTATAGTCTGACAGTGTTTTTAAATGACAAATGTCATAAAAGATTACCTACATTTTATTTCCTACAAAAGAAATAAAAGGTGTTATCTAGGAAAATATAAATATCATGGTAGCTTTACACTTCTCTGTTGCCATATGAAATTACAGGAGATAATTATTTAGAGCTATTTTTCTACCAACTGAGAGATAGGAAGCACTGGCAGTGAGCACTAAAATAACTTAAATGAAGACGCAAACCTAAAAAACTCTTAAATGTGGTCATAAAGCTAAATGTAAATGCACTGCATTGATTTATGTACCTCTTCAGAGCCTTTGGACCCCTCAAACTCCTGATCTGAGACTTGCTCTTCTTGATGCAGATAGCTCATGCAACTCCATGAAAGGTTCATGGCGTTCCTGCAGCAATAAGGCCCGCCTGCTTCAACTGCTGTGTTGTCTCCTGATGCCACCAGCTGGGTCAGTCTTTCCAAGTTGGTGTTAGAGGCTAGCTTTGGCATACACTCTATCATACACGCTGCCGTGGATGCTGTAATGGTTCAGTGAGATCAGTAGGGGCCTATATCACCGTCTGGAAGTGTGGGAGAGTTAATTCCTGTAGGGCAAATGAGAGAAGGAAGAGAGGAGTGAGCAGGTAAACTGTTCATCTTTCCTCCCTAATAGACCATTCCAAAATCTAAAGATTCCTTTGGCCTCTCCAGAGATGTCCTGTGTGACTAACCAACAAACTATCTGTAGTTAAGATTGAGGCAACTTAGTGACTTGCCTCTTTGTATTTGCTTCCCATCCCTGTTTTACTTTACTTTTCCCCTAATTCTCCTCTTATACTGGACTCTACAATAAAGCATTAGTTCCACAAGCTTTGCCTTACGCCCTGTTTTCTAAGAAAGTAGGCTAAAACAAAAATCAAAATTATTCATAAAAGAGAACATGCATACGAGCACAAATAGGAATACAACATACTAAACTTACAGGATGCAGAAAAGCAGTGTTGAGGGAAATTGATATCAGTAAACGCATAAATCAAACAAGGAGAAAGAATTTAAATAAAGAATCTAAATAAATGAAGCAAACTAAGCCCAAAGTTAGTAGAAGGAAGGTAATAATACAGATCACAACAGAAATAAATGAAATAGATACTATAAAATTATAAAAGATCAACAAAACTGAGTATTTTTTAGAAAAATTGACAAGCCATTAGCTAGACTCTTAAAAATGGTGAACATGCAAATAAACAAAATCAGGGATGAAAAAGAGAGAACTGATACCACAGAAATTCAGAGTATCATAAAAAACTGTTATGAACAACTACACATCAACAAATTGCAAAACTAAGAAGAAATGCACCAATTTGTGGACATATATAAACTACCTAGATTGAAACATGAAGAAATGGAAAATTTATACAGAACAATAATTAATGACATGATTGAATTAGTAATGAAGAGTCTCCCATCACAGAAAAGCTCAACACTTGATAATTTTACTACTGAAATCTATCAAACATATGAAGAACTAATACCAATAGATAGGTAGGTAGGTAGGTAGGTAGATAGATACATAGATGAAGGTAACTCAAAAACTTAATGGATAGTTACAATTAAAAGATAGTGCATATTTCCACCAACTTTTTGAAGATCCCTCCTATACTTATGCAACACGTAGTTAACAACAAAGGATGTGTTGTAAATTCCAACATAGCTAGGAAAGAGAATTTTGAGTGTTCTCACCACAGAGAAATGATGCATAGTTAAGCTGATGAATATGGTAATTTCCCTCACTTGATTGCTGCACCATGTATACATTTGAAAGGCTGAAAAAGGGGTGGGTGACAGAGAAAGAGAGATATCTCCCATCCATTGATTCATTCCTCAAATGCCTGTAACAGCTGGGGTGGGGCCAGGCTGCAGCCAGGAGCCAGGAAATCAACCCAAGTCTCTCACGGTATAGATCATCACCTGCTGACTCTCAGGGTATGCATTAGCAGGAAGCTGGAGTGGGGAGCACAGCTGGATCTAGAACCCAGGCATTCCAGTATGGGATGCAGGCATCCTAAAACACTACCGAAGTACCATCTGTCTTTTTTTTTTTTTTTTTTTTTTTAAGATTTATTTATTTGAAAGTCAGAAAGAGAAGGGAGAGGGAGAAAGAGAGAGAGAGAGACAGAGAGAGAGAGAGAGAATCTTCCATCTGCTGGTTCACTCCCTAACTAGCCACAATGGCCAGAGCTGCGCCCATCCAAAGCCAGGAGCCAGGAGCTTCTTCCAGGTCTCTCACACGAGTACAGGGGCCCAAGCACTTGGGCCATCTTCCACTGCTTTCCCAGGCTATAGCAGAGAGCTGGATTGGAAGTAGAGTAGCTGGGACTTGAACCAGCATCCATATAGGATGCCGGCACTGCAGGCAGCAGCTTTACCCACTATGCCACATGGGTGGCAGGAACTTAGCTACATTAGTCATCACCTCTGCCTCCCAGGGAGCCAAGAGAAGAGGTGGATATTGAACCCGGGTGCTCTGATGAGGGACATGGTACCCTACCAGGTATTGTAACCACTAGGTCAGACACACATGTCTGGTTCTTTTACTAATACCTTTGGCTAAATATGAAAATGGCTAAATATATTTTTGTTGTTTACTAGGTTTTTGCATTTTAATTTTTGTTAAAGTTTTCCCTCAGTTTATCTTCTGTCTTGTCATTCTATTTAAGATATTTTGGACATATTTTAGTTCTAAATTGTAAACAGCAAAATTGTCAATCTTCTATTTTAGTTTCAACTGCTATAGTTTCCTAGGTTTTCTGCTTTCTTATAAGGTTATATTAAAATATCACTCATGTTTTCTTTTTTTAAAGGCTTATTTATTTATTTGAAAGAAAGAGTTAGAGATGGATGGAAGAGAGAAAAGAGAGAGGGAGAGAGAGAGAGAGGTCTTCCATCTGATGGTTCACTCCCCAAATAGCCACAATGGCCAGAGCTGGGTGGATCTGAAGCCAGGAACTTCATCTGGGTCTCCCACGCGGGTGCAGGGGCCCAAGCACTTGAGCCATCTTCCACTGCTTTCCCAGGCCATAGTAGAGAGCTGGATTGGAAGTGGAGCAACCAGGACATGAACTAGTGCCCATATGGGATGCCAGCATGTTAAGCCATGATGCCAGCACCCCCACTCATGCTTTGTTATACTACTCGTCTGATTTTGTTGTTCCAAGTTGAAATCTGGCGTGTTTTGTCTTATTTAACCTATTTATATAGATGTACTATGTGACAGTTTTTTCAATATTAAAGCACCTATTATACTAATATACTGCCAGATGTAATCAGAGTTGTGCATTCCTGTGCTGTGATCCAATACTTTTATGCTTTTGCTATCTGTAGTCAGGTTGTAGTGATCACATTATGATGGCTTATTGGATCCGACAGCTTCTTTTCTTTCTGTGTTCTCTGAGATGACTCAGTGACACAAATTAGCACTATTTTGAAAGGTAGAGTTTGAACACTTTCTGAATTCCTTCCAAGGTTGATAATCCATGTAAATTTTCTGAATCCACGTTGGTAATTTATATTTTGATACAAGTCATTCACTTTGTGGAGATTTTCAACTGCATTTTTATGTTTGTGCAAAATACTATATTATTAGTTAACTTCTGTTACTTCCTCTCTTATTTTGTGTATTTATGCTTTATTTCCATTAAGCTAGCAAAGGTTATTTTGTTTTTAAGGATCAACTCTTAGATTTATTTGTTCTACTCTTTCTTTTTCCAATTAAGCCCCCTATTATTTGTTAATTCTTTCTTCTTCCTTTTAATTCAACTGGATGTTATTTTCTAATTTCTCCAATATGCGATTTTCTCTATAATTTACTCTAAATTGGAGAACTACAAGAACATAGTTTATTGGGGCCAGCATTATGGTGTAGTGGGTAAAGTTAGCACCTGGAGTGCCAGCATACCATATGGATGCCAGTTCAAGTCCCGGCTGTGAGAGACCTGAGCCTGGATCAAGGTGCAGCTATTTTAAAATAGACCTCCATCTTGTAACTCGGGCCTGACTGGGCCCTGAACCCTACGCCAAAAGCTCCTGAAAAAAGAAAAATAAATCCCCCTTGCGATAAGCTCCCCTAGCATCAGCCAATCAGCAGAGAGCAGGGAAATACCTGAAGTTCCAGGTGTCTTTTCAGGTAGTTAAGGTGACTGATAACATCCCGAGACCCTGCAGTTTGGTACACACACCCTAGCAGCTTGGACCCTATACTTTAGCCAATCATTTTAAAAAGCATCAACCCCAAAAGCCATCCAATCACCTTTACTAGCTCCATTCCCACTGCTGGCTGCACTAATCAATTTTTAGAGATGTTCTTTGAATTTCCCACGGAATGAGATGATTTGTTGAAAAGTGTTATAATGTATAGAATGTCTCTGAAAACCCTATAAAAACCCCATTCACTGAAGAGTTGGGGCTCTCAACCAGACTCGGACCTGCAATAAAACTCTTAAGTGTTTCACAGTGGATTTGGCTCCTTGGTGGTCTTTGGGGACAATGGAAATGGGCATAACAGCTGCTCCACTTCTGATCCAACTCTCTTCTATGGCCTTGGAAAGCAGTAGAAGATGGCCCAACTCCTTGGGCCAAGAGGGCTGGCACAGTGGCTCACTTGGTTAATCCTCTGCCTGCGGGCACCGGGTTCTAGTCCCAGTTGCTCCTCTTCCAGTCCAGCTCTCAGCTGTGGCCTGGGAAAACAGTGGAGGATGGCCCAAGTCCTTGGGCCCCTGCACCCGCATGTGAGACCAGGAGGAAGCACCTGGCTCCTGGCTTCAGACTGGCGTAACTCTGGCTGTAGTGGCCATTTGGGGGGTGAACCAATGGGAGGAAGACCTTTCTCTCTGTCTGTCTGTCTCTCTCTCTTTCACTGTCTAACTCTATCGAATAAAAAAAAAAGCAGTTGAAAGAAAAACTTTTGACATTTTAAATTTAGCAGAGTTTATTTGAGCAAATTCATGAATTGCACAGTACTCAAACTCAGAATAGGTTCAGCCAGCTCAGCTCTGCAATGGGGATTATTTATAGCCAGAAAAGGGCAATAAAGTACAGAAATAGCTTCACCAGCTGCAGCTCCACCTTTTGTCTTATTAGAACATGGTCTGATCAATTGGCAGCTTGAGATTGGCTGAGGATTGGCTGTTCATGATTGGTGGATACTGAGCTGCTTGTTCTACCCCTAAGGGAGGCTTTCAGTTTGTTATCTACTGGGTTAGATTGTAGTTTCCTATGTAGGAACTGAAGATATGAAGACAGCCTCAGGTCCATGGCCTCTTGCTTATTTATCAAAGCAGAGCATGTATGTTTTTGAGACCTGACTGTATATACATAAAAGGACCATTTTGTGAGAGTGTTAGACATCTTCTTTTCCAAGCATGTGATTATTTAAATGCAGATATAGTTCAATTGCAATTTTTAAAACTTATCTTTCTTTCCAGGATCTAAGATTGAGATGACATAGAAGGAGAAGAGGTAAACCCCAGTATACTTTATGTGAAAACCCTTTTAGGGAAAAATGTTATATCTTCGCATAAAACTAACATTCCCGAGTATGTTCCTGATGTGAGGAGTCAGATGAGTTAATAGGTAGGCAATGGAATTTGGGGTGTAAAATATTTGCTTCCTTCCCCAAAACCTTATCTTTAGCAAGAACAAATAGGCCAACCTGTTTTTTTTTTTTTTTTTTTTTTTTTTTTTTTTTTTTTTTTGACAGGCAGAGTGGACAGTGAGAGAGACAGAGAGAAAGGTCTTCCTTTGCCGTTGGTTCACCCTCTAATGGCCGCTGCGGCCAGCGCACTGCGGCCGGCACACCGCGCTGATCTGATGGCAGGAGCCAGGTGCTTCTCCTGGTCTCCCTTGGGGTGCAGGGCCCAAGCACTTGGGCCATCCTCCACTGCACTCCCTGGCCACAGCAGAGAGCTGGCCTGGAAGAGGGGCAACTGGGACAGAATCCAGCGCCCTGACTGGGACTAGCACCCGGTGTGCCAGCACCACAAGGTGGAGGATTAGCCTAGTGAGCCGCGGCGCTGGCCTGCCAACCTGTTTTTACCATGAGAGTAGCAAGGGAGCGCTTCCTGAGCTCACAGCTTATGTGAAAACAAGTTACTTCTTCCACCCTTCTGTATTTTTTTTTTTTTATGATTTACGTATTTATTTTTAAGAGTTACACAGAAAGAGAAGGAGAGGCAGAGAGAAAGGTCTTCCATCCACTGGTTCACTTCCCAATTGGCCGCAACAGCCAGAGCTGTACCAATCCGAAGCCAGGAGCCAGGAGCTTCTTCCAGGTCTCCCACACAGATGCAGAGGCCCAAGCATCTGGGCCATTTTTTACTTCTTTCCCAGGCCATAGCAGAGAGCTGAATCAGAAGTGGAGCAACCGGGACTCGAACCGGCACCCATATGGGATGCCGGCACTGCAGGCGGCAGCTTTACCCACTCTGCCACAGCACCGGTTCCCTGTATGGTTTTTTGTTTTAGCAGGCCAGACAGGCCTTTTGATGGGTTTTCTCTCCATCTGGTAACTGAATACCAATCTGATTGCCAAGGTTTTTTTTTTGCTTCCAAATTGTACTTAAAAACCTGAATGCCATGGGGCCTTTTGGGTTTTTTTCTTTCTTGAAATCCCCCCTCCATGCCACTCTGGCTGGAGGCTTTTGACTGTAATAAATCTACGTAAATCTCTCTGCTGTCAGCTCGGAAATTCTTCTTTCCTGTGAGACAAAGAACTGAGGTGACAATAATTTCTCCACTGCCATTTTCCTGTAAAACTGACTTGGAAATTCAATGTTTAATTGGTCGAGAGAACATTAAAAAAATACAAAGAATGGAAATTCTCATTTAGTATTAAAATTCTTGTGTTAATATTGCCTAAATATTGAAGTAATTAATAAACCAACATATGAGGTGAATCATTTTTTAAATTAATTGATTTACTTGAAAAGCAGAGAATTACAGAAAGAGGGAGAGACACACAGAGAGAGGGACATCTTCTGTCATTTGATTCACTCCTCACATGGCCATAATAGCCAGGGCTGGGCCAAGCCAAAGCCAGGAGCCTGGAATTCCTGGGTTTTCCACATAGGTGGCAAAGGCCCCATCCTTCACTGCCCGTCCAGGTGCACTAGCAGGGAGCTGGACTACAAGTGGAGCAGCGGGACTCGATCTGGTGCTCATATGGGAGGCAGGTGTCTCAGATGGTGGCTTAACCTGCTGCACCATAATACCAGCCCTGAGAGGTGAATCATTGACACCATGCAATATTTACATGGTAGAAAGACATTTCTCATATCTAGCTAAGCCAAATTCAAAGTAAGCCTGGTGTCAGAATTTATAATACAAAAATAGTATCAACATCACCAGAGAGGAATATGTAGCTAATTCCAACTCTAAAATAGCTCCTGTAAGAATTCGTTAAACTGAGCCAAAGTTCCCATCCTAGCACTTCTCCCTGAAAAGAAAAAAAAGGGAAGAGAAAGGAAGGGGAGGGAAGGGGAGGGGAGGGGAGGGAGAGGGGAGGAAAGGGAGAGGGAAGGGAAGGGAAGGGAAGGGAAGGGAAGGGAAGGGAAGGGAAGGGAGAGGGAAGGGAAGGGAAAGGAGAGGGAAGGGAGAGGGAAGGGAGAGGGAAGGGAAGGAAAGGGAGAGGGAAGGGAGAGGGAAAGGAAGGGAAGGGAGAGGGAAGGGAGAGGGAAGGGAAGGAAAGGGAGAGGGAAGGGAGAGGGGAGGGAAGGGAGAGGGAAGGGAAGGGAGAGGGAGGGAGGGAGGGAAGGAAGGAAGACTTGTAGCAAAAAGAGTGGACATGTGGAAAGATTGTGGTTTGTTGGGTTTCTGAATTTTGAAAGACATTATATTGTGTACCTTAATGTTCTTAATGATATCTCAAATTTACATCTAAATTGAAAGTTGTCTTTTTTTTTCTGACCAGGAATCATTAGCTTTCCACTTAACCTGTGCTATTTACTCATAAACAATAAAACTCACTTTTCTGTACTAGAAAACATGAAAAATTATGGGTGAGTTAAAAGATAAAAATAATTTATAACCCCCCCCCACTTAACTATAACCACCATTTACAATAGAACTTCAGATTCATTGCAATCCTTATCAAAACACCAAAAGCCATGTTTCACAGAAATAGAAAAAAAATCCCAAAATTTACATAGAACCATAAAAGATCCCAAACAGACAAAGCAATATTTAACAAAAAGATCAAAACTATAGTCATCACACTATCTGATGTCAAAATATACTATGGTGATATAGTAAAATCAGTATGGTACTGGTGCAAAAACAGGTATTAGGTCCCATGGAACAAAACAGAGAACCCAGAAATAAATCCACACATTTATGGTCAACTGATCCTTGGTAAAGACACCAAGAACACAGTGGGGAAATCAATAAATAGTGCTGAGAAAACTAGATGTCCACATGCAGAATATAAAACCAGACACTTATCCCATATACAAATGTCAACTCCAGGTAAACACTTAAATATAAGACCTGAAATAATAAAACTCCTAGGAGAAAACATAAGGAAAAAGCTTGTTGACATTGGTCTATGCAATTATTCTTTGGATCTGATCCCATGAGTACAAGGAACAAAAGCAAAAACAGACAAATGAGATAACACCAAACTGGAAATCTTCTGCACAGCAAAGGAAACAACAACAGTGTGAAAAGACAGCCTACAGACTGGGATAATGTATTTGCAAACAATATATATGCTAAAGGGTTAATAATCAGCAACAAAGATGCACGCAAACAAAGTGAAAGGATAGAAAAAGATATTCCATGCCAACAGAAACCAAAGGAGAGCTGGTGTAGCCATCATAATATCAGACAAAATAGACTTCAACACAAAAACTGTTAAAATAGACAAAGAAAGGCACTATGTGTTGATTAAGGGATCAATTCAACAGGATGATGTAACTATTATCAACGTATATGCACCTAATTACAGTGCACCTGGCTATTTAAAGAGAAAACTTAAGGGATCTAAAGGGAGAT
This sequence comes from Oryctolagus cuniculus, assembly GCF_964237555.1. Lineage (NCBI taxonomy): Eukaryota > Metazoa > Chordata > Mammalia > Lagomorpha > Leporidae > Oryctolagus > Oryctolagus cuniculus. The sequence continues at coordinate 78,418,566 of NC_091438.1, forward strand.
ATAGACTCCACTACAATAGTAATGGGGGACTTCAGTAACCCACTTTCAGCAATGGACAGATCAACCAGAAGAAAATTAACAAAGAAACAGCAGAGTTAACTGACATTATAGACCAAATGGACCTAACAGTTATCTACAGAACTTTTCATTCTACAAGTGTAGAATACACATGCTTCTCACAAGTGGATGGAACTTTCTCTAGGATTGACCACATGCTAGGACATAAAGCAAGTCTCAGCAAATTCAAAAAAAAATTGAAATCATACCATGTATCTTCTTGGACCACAATGGAATAACTGGAAATCAGCAACTCAGGAATCTCTAGAATATATGCAGACACATAGAGACTTAACAACATGTTCCTGAATGAAGAAATTTCATTGAAGAAATCAAAAGAGAAATCAAAAAATTTCTGGAACAAATGAAGATGACAATACAACATATCAAAACTAATGGAAGGGGCTGGCACTGTGGCACAGTGGGTTACAGCCCTGGCCTGAAACGCCAGCATCCCATATGGGCGCCGGTTCTAGTCCCAGCTGCTCCTCTTCTGATCCAGCTCTCTGCTATGGCTTGGGATAGCAATGAAAGATGGCCCAGGTCCTTGGGCCCCTGCACCCACGTGGGAGACCTGGAAGAAGCTCCTGGCTCCTGGCTTCGGATCATCACAGCTCTGGTCATTGCGGCCACCTGGGGAGTGAACCAACAGATAGAAGACTTCTGTCTCTGTCTCTATCTCTCTCTGTAACTCTGCCTTTCAAATAAATAAATAAATCAATCTTAAAAAAAAAAAAACTAATGGGATACAGCAAAAGCAGTGTTAAGAGGAATGTTTATAGCAATTGGTGCCTACATCAAGAAATTGGAAAGGCACCACGTAAATGAGCTATCAGTGCATCTCAAGGATCTAGAAAAATAACAGCAAACCAAACTCAAAACTATTACAATAAAATAAATGATTAAAATTAGAGAAGAAACAAAATTGAAATAAAAAATACAAAAGATTAGCAAAACGAAGAGCTGATTTTTTGAAAAACTAAACAAAATTTACACACCAATGGCCCAACCAAGAAAAAAAAAGAGGGAAAAAAATTAGAGATGATGAAAAAGGAAATTAACAACAGACATCACAGAAATAAAAAGAATCATCAGAAATTACTACAAAGAACTGTATGCCAACAAACTGGAAAACCTAGTTAATAAATGGATAGATTCCTGGACACATACAACCTACATAAATTGAGCCATGAAGACATAGAAAACATAAACAGACCCTTAACCAAGACAGAAATTGAATCAGTAATAAAGACCCTCCCAGCAAGGAAAAGCCCAGGGCCAGATGGCTTCACTGATGAATTCCACCAGACATTTAAAAAGAACTAACTCCAATTCTTCTCAAGCTATTCAAAACAACTGAAAGGGAAGGAATCCTCTGAAAATTCTCTCTATGAAGCCAGCATCACTTTATTTCCTAAACATGAAAAAGATACAACAGAGAAAGAGAACTACAGACCAATTTCCCTGAAGCACATAGATGCAAAAATCCTCAACAAAATACTATCCAATCAAATCCAACAACACATGAAAAAGATCATTCACCCAGACCAAGTGGGATTTATCCCTGGTATGCAAGGATGGTTCAACATTTGCAAATCAATCAATTTGAAACATCACATTAACAAACTGAAGAACAGAACACGTATGTTTATCTCAATAGATGCAAAGCAAGCATGTGATAAAATACAATACCATTTCATGACGAAAACGCTAAGCAAATTTGGTATAGAAGGAACATTCCTTAACACAATCAAGGCAATCTATGACAAATCCATAGCCAGTTTCATAATGAATGGGGAAAAACGGAAGCATTCCCACTATGATCCAGAATCAGACACGGGTGCCCACTCTCACAACTGCTATTCAATATAGTCCTGGAAGTTTTAGGCAGAGCCATTAGGCAAGAAAAAGAAATCAAAGGGATACAAATTGGAAGGAGGAAGTCAAACTATCCCTATTGCAGATGACATGATTCTATATATAGGGGATCCAAAAGGCTCTACTAAGACTATTGGAACTCATAGAAAGAGTTTGGTAAAGTAGCAGGATATAAAATCAACACACAAAAATCAATAGCCAGACCCTTACCTTACACCTTACACAAAAAATGCACTCAAAATGGATTAAAGACCTAAATCTATGACCCAATGCCATCAAATTATTAGAGAACATTGGGGAAACCCTACAAGACATTGGCATAGGCAAACAGTTCTTGGAAAAGGCCCCAGAGGCACAGGCAATCAAAGCCAAAATTGACAAATGGGATTATATCAAATTGAGAAGATTCTGTACTACAAAAGAAACACTCAGGAAAGTGAAGAGACAACTGACAGGATGGGAGAAATTATTTGCAAACTATTCAACTGATAAAGGATTAATAAGTGGACTATATAAAGAGATCAAGAAACTCAGCAGGGGCTGGTACTGTGGCAAAGCGGGTAAAGCTGCAGCCTCCAGTGTATGCATCCCATATAGGCACCGGTTTGAGTCCCAGTTGCTCCACTTCTCATCCAGCTCTCTTCTGTGGCCTGGGAAAGCAGTAGAAAATGGCCCATGTCCTTGTGCTTCTGCACCCACATGGGAGACCTGGAAGAAGTTTCTGGCTCCTGGTTTCAGATCGGGGCAGCTCCAGCCATTGCAGCCAATTGGGGAATGAATCATTGGATGGAAGACCTCTCTGTCTGCCTCTCCTTCTCTGTGTAACTCTGACTTTCAAATAAATAAATTTATCTTAAAAAAAAAAAAGAAATTCAACAAAAACAACAAAAAAATCAACCCAGTTAAGAGATAGGCAAAGGACTTAAAGAAGTATTTTTCAAAAGAGGAAACCCAGATGGCCAACAGACACATAAAAAAATGTTCAGGATCACAAGCTATCAGGGAAATGCATATCAAAGCCACAATGAGGTTTCACCTCACCCCAGTTAGAATGGCCTTCATACAGAAATCAACAAACAACAAATGCTGGAGAGGATGTGGGGGAAAAGGTATCCTAATCCACTGTTGGTGGGAATGTAAACTGGTAAAGCCACTATGGAAGACAGTATGGAGATACCTCAGAAATCTGAATATAGAATTATAATATGAGCTAGCCATCCCACTCCTGGGAATTTGCCCAAGGGAAATGAAATCAGCATATGAGTTATCTGTACCTCCATGCTTATTGCAATTCAATTCACAATAGCTAAGATATGGAGTCCAATCATTTGTAGACTGGATAAAGAAATTATAGGATATGTATACCAAGGAATACTACCAAAAAATGTAATCTGGTCATCTGCAACAAAATGGATGAAACTTGAAAACATCATACTTAGTGAAATAAGCCAGTCTGAAAAGGCCAAATACCATATGTTCTACCTGACCAGTGATAAGTAAAAAGCACTTAAAAGGCAATCTGTAAAAGTGAAATTGATACTTTGAGAAGCAATGACTTTGAGGAACAGTTTTTTTTTTTTTAACTATTTGTTAAACTCTTTACTTAACATAGAGTTAATCACATGCACTTAAAAGGCAATCTGTAAAAGTGAAATTGATACTTTGAGAAGCAATGACTTTGAACAACCCTTGTCTCTACTGTTGAGGAACATTTTTTTTTTTAAACTATTTGCTAAACTCTTTACTTAACACAGAGTTAATCACATGTGTATAAAGTTAATTGAGAATAGAGCTTAGTAAAAAAAATGAGAATAGGAGACGGAGGAGGAAGAGGAATGGGAGAGTGAGTGGCAGCACAGGTATGGTGGGAAGAATCACCATGTTCCTAAAGTTGTAATTATGAAACATATGAAGTTTGTATTCCTTAAATAAAAGGTTTCTGGGTAAATAAAAGAGTAGTAACTTTGTGGCGTAATAGATTAAATAGCTAAAGCTAATTATGTTATTATATAAGAACAAATGATTGTGTATTAATGATTGCTGATATTCAATATAGTTAGATTCTCCCTGTTGATCACTTGTTGAAAAATTTGCTAATTTAGAAAAAGAACTAAAATACTTCTCAAATTTCTGATCTACAGGTATTTTAGGGAAAAAGCTTTTAGAAACCAATATATGAAATCTCATTACCCTAAGGGCAAACATCTACCAATATCAAAAGTTCAAGTATTCACTCCCCAGTTGCACTTTTTAGGAAATGTTTTCTCTTTTGCCTTTCAAACAAAATTAGAGAGTGAAAGCCAATCTGATCAAGAAAATAGGGAGGCTGGTGCTGTGACATAGTAGGTTAAGCCTTTGCCTGTGGTGCTAACTTCCCATGTGAGCACCTGTTCAGGTCCTGGCTGCTCCTCTTCTGTCCAGCTCTCTGCTTATGGCCTGGGAAAGTAGTGGAAGATGGCCCACATGCTTGGACCCCTGCAACTACATTGGAGACTGGGAAGAAGCTCCTGGCTCCTGGCTTCGGATCAGCCTAGCTCTGGCCACTGCAGCCATTTGGGGAGTGAACCAACAGATGAATAACCTTTGCTTTTCCCTCTCTCGGCCTGTAACTCTAACTCTCAAATAAAAAAAAATAAATCTTAAAATAAAAAGGAACTAAAGTTTAGAGACAAGCAAAAAAAAGCACAGAGACAATTCAATTCAATTCAATTCAATTCAATTCAATTCAATTCCATGAATGTCTCACATACCCGTTTTCAAGTTATTATTCAGTGCCAGCATACTGCAGGTGCAATTCCAAAATATTCCTTACATGGAATAGAAAAAATGGAGAGTACTGAACTCTGAGTCTCTGTAGATAAGGCAGGGAGACAGTTTCCCCACTGTTTTTCAATATGGGGCAGATGCCTCTTTCTGGATAAATTTCAAAAAGAAAGACACAGGAATTTCTCTTGTTTTATTAGCAGCGTGGTTGAAATTTGGGAAGAACTTGCTTCACAATTTCGTGGACCTGCACTGTTGGGAAAGCTAAATGTTTTTTCCAACATTCAGCTATCAGCCTGAACCATTCCAATCTGAGTCCGAATGTTATTCACAGAGTAACTCTATAAACTGACACAAACACAGCAGTATTTTTATTGTTAAATTACTATGTCACTATATGCCAAGCAAAAAGTAAAGGGCGGATGTACTGTGCATTCACATTTTCAATTCTTGATTGGTAAACAAGTGAACAAAGGATCAGTTAGGAATGGAAAACTGAAGCAAGTAAGTCTTCTAATTTCCCCCAATAATTACAGAAAACATGCTGGACATGTTAGAAAACACCTTTTTCTACATGTGGTATCATATTAATAAATAAACTATGTTTTACCTCAACAATTTGGAAAGATTTTCACAATATTAAGAATCTTTATCTGGCTAATGCAATTATCATTTGGATAGAATATAGGCATCAAAAAATAAAGGGGTGCCATAGTTTAAAATTTTCTAAAATGTTAACACTCTTAATGTTGAGTTTCCAGTTCCAGAATTGTCCATTCCCCTTGAGGTGAACAATCTTCAGAGGAAAAACTGGCCATGCTGATACTTGCTGAGGAATTATCAAGCGGAGATGTTAGTTCGCTCCATCTGCTCAAAGTGCCAACATGTGCTGTACCCTGAGGTTTTGAGCTGTCTCGTGCTAAAAGTAGTGTCTGATTGATTAGATACTGTGCTAAGTTTAAGTCTTCTGGGACAGAATCTGTAATATTTAAGTTTGAATCCTGTTCAGAGAGCAGTTGTTTTAGTAGTGTCCAATCTTGTTCTGCAAAGTGTTGATCATCTTCAAAATCTGTATCTGTAACGTGTGTTTCTGCTTCCCTTTTCTGTTCAAATGCTTCTATTACATCCATCTCATATATTGGAGAGAGGGTTTTTGCAGGCCGATGGTCAGACATGCAGGTTTGTGCCAGTGTGTCACAATCATCTATGTCTCCTGAAATAATTCATAATACTACACAATGTAAAAACTGCACATGTTGGTACTCCTCAGAGTTTTGTAGAACAATATTAACATAATACAACAGAGATAGTCCAAAAAACACAAAATGGGGAAAATAACGCAAATAAATTGACAAGATTTTTGAGGCATTTCTTTTTCTAAGTTAAAAAATTCAAAGTATTGTTCAGCAGCAAAATCAACACAAGCAACTAATAATAATTCTCCATATCTTAAGTTGAAAACTTGTGATACAGAAAACAACATAAATTATTGAAACAGAAACATAGAATGTGCACATATATCTAATACACTACAATAGGAACGTAAAGAGGAAAAAAGACATAGTTATTTGATGGTGACTTTTAAGGTAAGTCAATTCCAAAAGGGGAAATAAATACATTTTATCTAAAGGCTTATTTGTATATTGCACATGCAAAGGAGGATACAAGCAAGGACAAACAAACATAAAAGTACAACTTTGAAAGATCTCCCTATTCTTATAATTTTGCTGAATAGGGACTAATGATCAGTACTTTTCTTAGGTATGATACACAATAGCTACTCAGTCAGCCACTATTGCATATTCTCAATTTGGGTCATTAATTTGAATTATTAATAAGGAACATAAAAACATAAAAAAAACAGACAGGAAATCATCTAAGCATGTGAAATAAGCCTGGGCTTTTTTCATATATTATCACTACTTCTAAATATAATCTCTTTTAGGAAATTCATCTTTTTAATTAAAAATTTCAGAATAGAATTATAGTGCTCCTGAAAGTCTTAATCTCTGTAAAACGTATATAAATTGTAATAATCAATCTAGTTGTTAAAATAGTTCAGTGCTTTTAGTTACATATTACTATAGTTATTGCACAGCCCTCTTAGATACTAGCAAGTCCATAAATCATATCTAATATATAATAAAATTTCTTAGTCAAGAATTCTTATGTTAAATTAGTTATAAATAACTATAAATAATAGCAAACTAAGTTTTTCTCTTTATTCCTTCATGTAAAGTCTCTTAATAGGTTAGCTCTAACAAACAACCCAATTTTTTACTAGCTATCAATTCTTGATCACGATTTTTAAGTGAACAATAAAGATGAATCATTAGCTAATTTTCCTTTATTGAGATATTTACGTTTTCATTTAAAATTTGAATCTGTTGCTTAATTTTAGCTAACTGAAAGATAACATTCAGGGCTACATACAACTTTAAAATTCTATAAATTCATGTTCTGCATTTGGCATTTCTATTTCTGTACATTACCTGCAGATAAAGCAACATTAGCTTTTACGGCAGCTGCGGAATGGCTCTCTTTGATTTGACCTTCCTGAGGCAGAACTTGACTCCGAAAAGAGTCGAGAGATTTTGCAGAGCTGTTCTTTGGTATGTCAGAACTGGCTTCTCTTTGATGAAGCTCCAAATGGCATGGTCTTTCTTGAGATTTCATGTCAGCATCTAGGAGTCTGCTGCGTTGCTGCAAGCTGTTATCCACACTGCTTCTACTGTTTGTTTTTTTATCTTCTGGAAGAGGCAGTCTGTCTCCTTTGGACAGGCCATCTATTGTGTTCTTTTTTTCTGTGGTGGAAATAATTTGTTTATCGTTTCTTGAAGAATCAATGCTACTTAGACGTACGAGAGTGTTTTCATTTTTATATATACCCTTGCCTTTATCTTGCTGTTTACATTCTAAAATACTAGCTTCTCTCCCTTGTTCTGAGAATCGAGAATAGCAGGTCCTTCCATGACGTTCATGAGAAATGCCATCAAAAACATCCGAAGGTGAAAGAGCATCTGCGGGAGCCTGAAAGGGAGTGTGGCCTTCCCCTTCATCAGACCCCAGTTCTTCACATTCATCTACGGAAAGTAAAACTGACCTTTTAAACTTTTTAGTTGTAGAAAATTCACGACTTTCATTTTCAGTTGCATCTTCAAAAGCTAAATTAATTATTCCTTGAAACTGCTGTGCAGCTGCATTACAGACAGAGAGATTTTCTGCCATATTTTCAGCTTCAGACCGTTCATCTTCCGTTTCATCAGCTGAAGAAGAAACTTGATCTATTTCCTGAGCAAACTGCACATTGCCTCGTGGAATATTTTCTTTCTCCCTAGGGTGGATTACTGTAGATCGTGGCCAGATTTCTGGTCTCTTCCTAGGAATCTCATCATCACTTGTTGAGTTAACTTGGAAAAGATCATTACTACTTTGCTTTTTCATTTTTACTTCAATTCTTAAATTACTATCATATATTTTTAATTCTTCAGGAGTACTGGTATCACTGCTACTTCTTCCAAGAAAATCATGGCACAGCATAGTGCCACACTTAGAAATGCCTCTGTCGTTCGACCCATCGTCATCCTGAGACCCCCCAGCATCATAGTCTTCAGATCTGGGCTTTATGTCGTCGGAGGATGTCGTAGCACTGCCAGTGTCTGACTCGGGACTCTCTCGCGGATGTAGAACACTGGTACTCAAATTCCAGTGGCCCATGAATGGGGCTTCTGGAGTTCCATGGCTCTCTGGAGTTTCTGCTGTTTCCATATTTTTAGGAGAATTTTTTCCTGATAGTTTCCCTGAAAAACTTTTGGAAGAAATATCTGAGTCCGCTGTTGCATGTTTGTCTTCACTTATAGCAAAGTCATCAGAGAACTGACTAGGAATTCTGGGTTCTCCTACATGACCTGTACATTTTCTGTCATCCTGAACAGAATTTAAGGTACCGTTTGTCCTTTCAGGAACACAAGATAAAACATCTTTCACACACATAATGCTTGACTTGTGGTTTGTACCTACGTGATTGTCCTTCTCTGATAGTAAATGAATTTGCTCTGTATTTGTTGAGTCTAGACCACAAATTGGACTCGAGTTCAGGGAGTTTTTATCTGGATTTGAAATCATGGGTTTTAGGGCAGTGGTGCTACAAAATTTTGCATCTACATTATTACTTCCAGCAGAATTTTGAGTTGCACTGTAACGATCTGTTTCTTTGTGACTGGGAAATTTCGTTTCACTTCCATCTGAACAAATCTGGTTTGATTCCAGTTCATGCTCCATTGATTTCTCCAGCTTTGAAATGTTTTGGCATTCTAACATCAACTTATCTTGTTCTTGATTGTTCAGTAGTTTTTGTGGGTCCAGTTTGTGTGACGACTGGCAAGCTTCTGCAACACTGACTTCAGGCGCAAGGTTAACGACAGGCCTGTGAGACTTCTGTTCAGAAAGACTGTCCCCGTTATTATTATCTTGTACATCACGAAGCATACTTTTTTGGACAAGAGATGTTTCGCTTTTTAATGGTCTTTGAGAAGATGACTGCGTTTTCAGCATTACCTGTGCAGGAAGAGTCTTTTGTTTTGAATCTTTATTATTCAACGTTTCACCCTTCCTTGGCTGATTGAGGTTTTTAGGCATTGCTGCTATTTTTGCATTAACCTTAGACATAGGTGCCTGTCCTTGCTTGGCAATTTTTCTCTTGGGTGTTTGTTTATCTGTAGTTGTATTGTGTTCCAACTTTGTCACATTTTCATCAGATTGCCTTGAAGAAACTGAAGATTTTACTGAATTTGGTGACTCTCCTTGGGATCCTAAGAAAAGTTTAGAAATATAACTTTGAATTTTTCAGTGAAGTTCTGTATTTGTTTTTTAATTACTTTAGAAAAAATAAAGTCAACAAAACAATGAAAGGATAACATATCTGTGATTAAAAAAAAGAACAGATTAGAAGCTAGTCATAGGATAAAATTAACTATTTTTTAATTAAAAATACGGGACTATTCCAAATCTTAGTAAAAAATGATTAAAACAGGATCTTTTTCAAGTAAAGAAACTTGATCCATATGTCAAAGTTGGATTTGTACAGGGGTGGGAAAGTCCGATTTTCTCACATCAAAGAAGGGTCTTCCTTTTGAAGCTTTTTGGGAAAAAAATAGATATGCTCTATATAGCTAAAAAGAGAATCAAGCTAAATATAAAACAGAATTATTGAAGTTGTTGCAGTTTGTTTCTTCAAACATAAATTAACCCAATTTACTTCTCATAATCAGGTAATTATTATTGCAGTTCATTAGGTTTAATAATTTAGATCAGCAGTGGAAACTAGAACTGATGACTGAAGGGAAAGAGGGATTAATTTTGGGAATCCATTTGATTACACTGGTTAAAGTCTTATAGATAGTTTTGAGCATTCAAATCTATCAGAGAATTATCAACTACTTCTAAATATTTGCTTTTTATCTGTTGCTAGAATATGAATAATTGTTCAGTGCTTTTTTATTGTTGGTATTAATCTAAATAAAAATTATTTTTATGATTTTATAAGCTGCTCTCACATATATAAATGCTTAATACATAATGCAATTTTAAATGAGTCATTATATTAGCAAGTTATTTAATCTCATCAATACTTTTTTCTAAGAACATTGGAAACCAATGGGGGGATTGAGGGAAAGTATGGTTATCTTCTTAGAATTGTATCTATAGGGGTTGGTACTGTGGCATAGTGGACTGGGCATCTGCCTGTGGCACTGGCATCCCATATGGGCACAGGTTTATGTCCTGGCCGCTCCTCTTCCAATCCAGCTCTCTGCTATGACCTAGGAAAGCAGTGAAAGATGGCCTAAGTGCTTGGACCTCTGTATCTAAGTGGGAGACCCAGAAGGAACTCTGGCTCTTGGCTTCGGTTCAGCTCAGATCCTGCCACTGAGGCCATTTGGGGAGTGAACCAGAGGATGGAAGACCTTTCTCTTTCTCTCCCTCTGTCTGTAACTCTTTTCTCTCAAATAAATAAATATTTTTTTAAAAAGAATTGCATCTATGAAATATGTTCTCTTTATATTAATAATTTTTTTAAAATGTGCATAGCACAGATTTTGGGGAGAAAATTCTTCCTCTATATATTATACCAGTCTAGATTGGACCATTTTTTTTTTTTAAGATTTATTTATTGGCTGGTGCTATGGCTCACTTAGCTAATCCTCAGCCTGTGGTGCCAGCACCCCATGTTCTAGTCCTGGTTGGGACGCCGGATTTGTCCCGGTTGCTCCTCTTCCAGTCCAGCTCTCTGCTGTGGCCCCGGAAGGCAGTGGAGGATGGCACTTGGGAGACCAGGAGGAAGCACCTGGCTCCTGGCTTCGGATCCGTGCAGCGCGCCGGCTGTAGCAACCATTTGGGGGGTGAGCCAACGGAAAAAGGAAGACCTTCCTCTCTGTCTCTCTCACTGTCTAACTCTGCCTGTCAAAAAAAAAAAAAAAAAAAAAGATTCATTTATTTATTTGAAAGAGTTACAGAGAGAGAGAGAGAGAGAGAGAGAGAGAGAGAGAAAGGTCTTCCATCCACTGGTTCACTCTCCAATTGGCTGCAATGGCCAGAGCTATGCCAATACCAAGCCAGGAGCCAGGAGCTTCCTCCAGGTGTTCCCATGCAGGTATAGGGGCCCATGGACTTGGGTCATCTTCTGCTGCTTTCCCAGGCCATAGCAGAGAGCTGGATTGGAAGTGGAGCAGCCAGGACTCGAAATGGCAGCCATATGGGATGCCGGCACTGAAAGCAGCGGCTTTACCTGCTATGCTAGAGTGCCGGCCCCAAGGACCATTATTTTTTCAAAGAATTCTTTATTTTGGTTTTACAGATGGAATCCTATAGTTATCAATGATATTTTCAAGAAATATGAAAATATATGCTTATGAAAGGACCAGAAAAAAACAGATAAATTAGTAATTCCTTTAATTATCTCTCATAAAAGATAATAAGGGCCGGCGCCGTGGCTCAATAGGCTAATCCTCCGCCTAGCGGCGCCGGCACACCGGGTTCTAGTCCCAGTTGGGGCGCCGGATTCTGTCCCGGTTGCCCCTCTTCCAGGCCAGCTCTCTGCTGTGGCCCGGGAGTGCAGTGGAGGATGGCCCAAGTGATTGGTCCCTGCACCCGCATGGGAGACCAGGAGAAGCACCTGGCTCCTGGCTTCGGATCAGCGCGGTGCGCCGGCCACAGCGCACCGGCTGCAGCGGCCATTGGAGGGTGAACCAACAGCAAAAGGAAGACCTTTCTCTCTGTCTCTCTCTCTCTCTCTCTCTCACTGTCCACTCTGCCTGTAAAAAAAAAAAAAAAAAAAAAGATAATAAAAAACCAAACTCACATCTCAAACACTTCCCTGAAAAGTAAATGTGTAAATTTTTTTTCTCTAGAGTGTGAATCAAATTGTGAAATGAGTGGAATCATGTTATACAATGATTTTGCTTATTTGCTATGGCAGATCCAAGTCAGGGTCCTGGTTATCTAATTTTAACAAAAATACTACTTTTGGAATCCAGGACTATTTCAGCTTTACCTTGAGTTTTAGCAAGATTACTTGGGGCACTCTTGGTCCTCTGCTGAGCTGTAGCACATCCACTCCCATTCCCTCTTTTCTTCAAAACTGCTTGTGGTACTGGATCACTACATCCTTTGCCACTGACCTTCTTTAGTATGCTAAGAAAAATGGTTAGCATTCAGTATCACACTGAGATTCCAAAAAATTAACTTTTAAAACATCCATACATGAAATATATTTTTCTCAAGAAATAAAAAACATAGTTTTTCTAATAACAGAATCATCTGTTCACAAGTGTTTAAGTTTATAAAACTATTGCTGAAGTACAATAAAGTAATAAGTATAATCATGCATCATGAACAATATTCTAATATTTTACATTGATCATTCTACATATACTTTTTTCAATGAGAAAATAATTTAAAATATCATTATATAAAAACATTAATTTTTAACAAAGAAATTTTTAAAATATTCAACTAGAAGTTGGTATACAATTAACTTTCAGAGAAAGCTAATCTACAGATAATATACTGAATGGAGACCTACCTATTATTTATATTATTGTCTGGTTCATGAGTGTTTTTTTTATTAGAAGTTCCATTGGTAACTCTTGAAACAGGTCGAGATTTTATGGCTATAAATTAAGAACAAGTGAGTCATGAGATGGAATATATTTAATATGCAACAACTGTGTAAATTTACTGGCTACACACTATAAGTAAAATTAAATGTTAAAGTAGGAATTGTTTTCCCTCAGTTTGCATGAATACAACAGATAAATAATTTTTGGCATGTGAAACTAAATAAAAGCTCTAATACAAGATCATATTTTTCTAGGAACTTTAACTGTCAGAATCTGTTAAAAATTAGACTGCTGGGGGTGCTGCTATGGCACAGAGGTTTAAGCTGCAGCCTGTGATGCCAGAATCCTGCATCAGAGAACTGGTTTAAGACCTGGCTGTTTCCTTTCTGATCCAGCTCCCTGCTAATATGCCTGGGAAGACAGTGGAAGATGGCCCAAGTGCTTGGGCCCCTGCCACTCATGTGGAAGACCTGGATGGAGTTCTGGGTTTTTTGCTTTGGCCTTACCCAGCCAGGGGCTGCTGCAACCATCTGGGGAGTGATTCAGTAGATGGAAGATCTCTCTCTTTCTCTCCCCTCTCTCTATCACTCTGCCTTTCAAATAAATAAATCTTATTTTAAAAATTAGATTGCCAAGACCTACCCACAGTGGAAGTTTTGACACTCTCTACACTGTTTTTCACCATCTGTCCTGAAGAATTGCAAAACGAAGGCTTATGACCAGAAGACTTCTCTGCACCCATTGATCCATTTTCTTCTGGTTCATTGAGACATTCAGTGGAAATCAGTAACTCCATACTTGAATTTGTAGATCTGTTGGACTGTCCTGCAATGCTGGGACATGGAGAATTTTTCCCGGTCATTTTCTTCAAAGGCTTTGCTCTGGCCTGTACATTTGAGTTTCCAGTAAGTGTCTTGGGTCTGGCACCTGTAATCTGCCCTGTTTGATTTCCATTTTCCATTGATTTCCCTTTTCCATTTACTGAGTTTTTCTGTCCAGCTGCTGCTGCTGGTGCTGGTCTTTCCACAACTTGTCTAGATGACATGGTTTCCAACTTTGCATTGTCATTGTTTTCTGTTTTGGGCTTTACTATAGTTTTAGGCTTTCCAGAAACACTTTTTTCCCCAGTTTTTAATTCTTTTGTAATCTTAGATGCTATTTTCATATCATCCTTTTCCTTTAAACCATCATGCTTAAGAGTTTTATTTGTACTATTTCTGTGAGTGCTTGAGGAATGTCCAGAAGCTCCTAATCCATCCGACTTCATCTTTTGATTAGCAGAGACAGAACTCCAGCAGTCTTTCTTGCTATTTCTCCTGCAAGACTTTTTGTTTATAACACCTGCATCAGAAACTTGTCTCCTTTGCTATAAAGAAGAAAGAAAAATACTTAGTAACTTAACTGAAGTCTTTGGCATTTAATACTTACTATTTCAAAAAGCCACTTTTTAAAAGAGAGAAAAAAAAAAGCGAAGTTCCTTTGGTGATTTAGGGTCACTCAAAACTTGAATTGTCTTTTTATTATTTGATCAAAACTTTCTGTCTCTGGTTATATTATCTCAATTAAATCTGAAATACAGTATAAAATGTTTATTTAAAAGGCATGCTGTTTTAACTTCTGAAGTACAGATTAATATCTAAAATTTCAGGATATCTTCAGTGAATGATATCCCAGGTTATGTCTAATAAACCATGTTCATACCTCACCTCACTTAACCCTCATAATATTTCTATGAAATAGTTCCTGCGGCTATTTCTATTTCTTAGACAAGAAATTGGAGATGAAAGCACGTATGTGACTTATCTAAGGTCACATCTGGTAAAGGGTGCAGTTAGGACTAGAGCTCATGATTTACTGCCTGAAACAGGTAGTCATATAAATGGTCCAAGCTGAGGAACCTTACAGATTTTACAAAAACTATCTCTTCATCAGACTTTACCATCAAAAATTTAATCCTCCATGCTAAGACTAGTTTATTTCTTAGTTTATGTAACAGTTTCTTTCTTTTTTAGAGCTTCTAAGCAAAATACCATTTTATTATCTGAAACGCTTCATTTTTAAAAGAACATTATTAGCCAGCTAGAGGAAGTGGAGAAAACAAGAGGTCCTAAGATTAACTGAAATAGGTAAAAAGTAGAAAACAAAGGGCCACTGAAGACAAATCCACCTACTTCATCATTTTGCTTAGAACCAACCATTGGTATGCAAGGGAACAATAAATCTTAAAAGCTGGTAGGAATTTTAGAATAAAATTTTAAGATTATATTGTCATTTTTCATATAAATATGTAAGTGCTTCTTTTTTCTCCTTTGGAAAGTTGTATGACAGCCTATGTTGTCTTCACCTTTTGTTTCTAAACCCCTTGGCACCTTGCCCATCCCATACCAGGCACCCCATAATGTTGAAAAATGTTAAAACTGAGCATATATTGCTATATAGTTCCAGGTCTAATTATTTCTAAGTATGAAAAGCTCTTAATTACATTAATTGTGTAACATAAAATATAATGTGCTACTTATGTATATATGTGCATGCAAGCATACACACACAGAGAAAGAGATGTGAAATAAATAAATAAATAACTTGGCTGAATTTATGTAAAAGCAAGGTATGGTGATAAAGGAATCACCATATACTTGTCCTGGCTTTGCCTTTACCTGACCTATTTAAGAAGAGATACTCACATCTCTGGGCATAGAATCTCATGTCTACAGTACAGAGACTTGTCCTAGTCATAGGAATGTTCTAAGATTCTGTCCAATACTTCTAAAGCTCAGAGATGCTCATTTTAAAATTTTTATTCTTTCTTCCTTTCTTGACCAAATCTTAGCTAAACAAAAACCAAAACAAACAAAAACCCCCTAAAACCACATTTCTTTACTTTAATACCTAAAACCAGGCCTTTTAGAACACTTTTCACATTAAAACTGATTCTACTTAATTTATGCTGTCTTTGAATCTATACATTTTGAAGTATTATGCTATGGGTGAAATTTATGTGGTAAATGGGGTAACTACACTCCATTAAAATTTCTCATTAACATGATACAGTATTATGAGGACTTAACATGTTGGTGTATCTAAGCACTGTCAGACTTATATCTGCAAAGCTTACATATATTTATTATACAGCAATGGTCAACTGGGAGTGGTCACCACATGCTACTTACAGAAAAGTAGACAAGTGGCTAATCCACTAAGGTAGGGGTAGGGAACTTTTTTCTGCCGAGGGCATCTGCATATTTGTAACATCATTTGTAGGCTATACAAAAATATCAATTTAAAAATGAACCTGCTACAGATTAGCTGAATTTCAAGTCCCATCTGCAGTGCCTTGGCAAGGCCAGACCAAATGAGTTCGCAGCCATCCATGGCCCATGGGCCAGATGTTCCCTATCCTTGCCTGAAAGCATGCCTCTTGATAGCTTTTTGTGTTCTAGTACTATTTCCTCTTTCCTTTTTTGTTAAATTTTTATCGTAGGGGGCTGGCACTGTGGTGCAGTAGGCTAAGCCTCCACCTCCGGTGCCAGCATCCCATATGGTCACTGGTTCATGTCTTGACTGCTTTTCCTCTTCTGATCCAGCTCTCTATTAATGGCCTAGGAAAACAGCAGAAAATGGTCCAAGTGCTTGGACCCCTGCATCCATGTGTGAGACCCAGAAGAAGCTCCTGGGTTCAGATTGGCCCAGCTCTGGCCCTTGCAGCCATTTGGGGAGTGAACCAGCAGATGGAAGACCTCTCTCTCTGCCTCTTCCTCTCTTTGTCTATAACTCTACCTCTCAAATAAATAAATCTTTAAAATTTTTTTTTAATCATAGAAGAATTTAAATATAATCAGAAGAAGACAGAACAGTATCATGACTGCCCCTGTAACTAACACTTGGCTTTAACAATGATTAATTCATGGCCAATTCATAAATACCTATCCCCATTTTATTATGAAGCAAATCCCAGATACTACATATTTTATCCATAAGTGTTTTAGTTTTGCACTCTTAACCTTTTTTAGGTTGGCATTATCTGATTAACTTTTCTCTCCTTTTCTACCTTGTAAAGATTTCATCTCTCTTTGGAAAACACATTTATTCATCCCACATTTATTGGGCATCGAGTATACATCAAATAACTGCATGTAAATTGCTTCACCTAATTTTCACAATAATCTTGCTGGGTTTTATTACTCCATTTCATATATAAGCAAAGTAAGACAGGAATGTCACAAGTAATAAATATGAAGTCAAAATTGGAACTCATCCAGCTTCATATCCAGCACCTATTTTAGGACAACACTGCCTTTGGAGGGAAACTTACTGCCCTGTTTCCTTCTTGTTGTTACCAGAAAAACCCCTTAGACGCCGTTAAAATCAGGAAGATATAAATCAATGAGACTCTGTTCTGTTTGTCTGTAAGGCAAGGGAGGAGGAAAAGTCTTGTTGACAAGGAAAGCCAAGTAGGCTGCTTCCTGGGGGCATTAAAAAAAATCACAGAGGTAACAGGGAACCAGCAGCTAGAAAAGTGTCCTAGACCATTTCCTAGAGTGGTTTCTGCAGAACTGTGTGATTTGCTTAGAAGGAGTTGAAGGGAAGCCTTGTGGTGTTCCATAGTAATCTGACGGGGGAAATTCCTGGTAAAATGGAATTCAAAGTGTTCTTCCCTATAGTGTTTCTCAGCACTGCCATTTTTTTTTTTTTTTTTTTTTTTTTAGATTTATTTATTTGAAAGGCAAAACATCAAAAACAGAGACTGGAAGAGAGAGATATCTTCCATCTGCTGGTTCACCTCCCCAGATGGCCACAACAGCCAGGGCTGGGGCAGGCCAAAGCCAGGAGCAACAAGTCCATCTGAGTCTGGCAACTCCATCTGGATGGCAGGGACCCAAGCAGTTGGGCCACAGTCCGCTGCCTTCCCAGGTGCATTAGCAAGGACTGGATAGGAAGCAGAGTAGCCTGGATTCAAACCAGCACCTGGATACGGGATGCTGCTGATGCAAGTGGGGCTTACCTACTGAATCACAACACTAGCTCCTCTATTAAGTTATAATGTGCATCCTCAGTGTAGCCCTTTGTTTTTTAGTTTATAAACATTTATTTAATTTTTAATTTTTTAATACAGAACATACATGGAACAAAGGAGTAATAGATTATGATAAGTAAGAAAGACAAAAGGGAAAGATGTCCTTCCTTCCTTTTCTTTCCCTTCCTTCCTCCCTCTCTCCTTCTCTCTCCCTTCCTCTCTCTCTCTCTCTCTTTCTGACTTATTTATTTATTTATTTATTTGAAAGAGATCTTCCATCTGCTGGTTCACTCCCCCAAATGGCCACAATGAACAGGGCTGGGCCAGGCTGAAGCCAGGAGCTTCATCCAGGTCTCCCACATGGGTACAGGGGTCCAAGCTATCTTCCCCTCCTTTCCTAGGCACATTAGCAGGGAGTTGGATCAGAAGTGGAGCAGCTGGGACTCAAACTGGCACTCATATAGGATGCAGGCACCGCAGATGGTGGCTTAATTGCTAAACCAGAATGTCAGCCCCATCAGGATACCTTAAGAGACATGCCTGTCATGTCTGAGTGCCTGGGTTTTGTTCCAAGCTCCGGACTCCAGCTTCCTGCTAATGCAGACCCAGGGAGCCAGTGGTGATAGCTCACGTGGTTGGGTTCTTAAACTCATGTGAGAAATCTGGATTGTGTTCTCAGCTCTTGGTTTTGAGACTGGCAATTGCTGTCATTTGGGGAATGAACTAGCAGATGGTGAGGTGGGGTGTGTGGAGCTCTGTCTGCATCTCTCTCTTTCTACCTATCAAATTAAAAAAATTTAAAGAGGAGCTGTGATGTGTAGCAATTTTCCCAACTTAGTTGGTGCTAGACGTTCTTAGGTGGGGCTGGCAGCTATAGGCATTTTGGGAGTGATCCAGCAGATGGTGGGGTGGGAGATGGAGAGCGCTCACTTGCTCGCTCTCTCTCTGCCTCACAAATTAGAAAAAAAAAAAAATTCTAAGAGGGAGCTCGATATGTAGCAGTTCTCAAACTTGGTGCTAGATGTTCTTAGATGGGGCATGTGATGGTGTTAGGATATTGTGAAACACACAATCCTAGGAGGTATCTATAGCAAGAAGCTCCAGCATCCCAGTTTCTCACCCAAAACGTTCAGAGCTTGACTCCCTACCCCTAGCTATGCAAGCTCTTGGTTATGGCTTGGAGCTGTATTAATTGCTAGCCACTGACTGATGAGGATGAAAAGAGGATTCTCTATTTTGTTCTGCGCAGGCAATATGTTCTTTGCATTCCAAACTAAAACTCTCAATATACGACTCCATAACACTGTAATACAGTAGTTGGTGTAATTTGGTACTTAAATATATGATTGAAGAAGTGAACATCTTGTATTTTAGGATATAATGAACAAATACCTTTGTGTATGTATGTGAAGTAAAAAAAAAAAAAGCAAAACCAAAGAGCTATCATTTTAATCATTTCTGAGTACATAGTGTAGTAATGTTAACTAATGTTAACTAGTAATGTTGTATAGCTGACCTCTAAAACTTTTTCATCTTGCAAAACTGAGTCCATACCCATACACAACTCCTCTTCTCATCCCCTCACCCTCAACTTCCTCCCCTGCACTCCCTGGCAACCCCCATTCTTTCTATTTCTGAGAGTCTGACAACTTTAGATACCTCATATAAGTAAAAAAGTAAATTTCAAAGTAAAATAATTGTATTTTTGCTATTAATTAGTTTTTTCACACTGAAAATATACTTTGTGAATTAAAATCTTAGAGAAAACTGGAACTCAAACTTCCTTTTTTAAGAAGTAGGTTAATTAGAAAGATATTGAATTAGGTCTAAAATTCCGGACAATTTCTGTCCTACTGGAATAGCTCTAATATATTAGTTGCCAAAAAGGTTTTCAAGGAAATGAAAAAGGGAAACAATTCCTATGCCAGCTGTGTATCAGAAATTTACTAAATACTCACTTGATCTTAAAAAGGCTCAAAGTTATTTCCATTAAGAAATAGTTTTGGGGCCAGTGCTGTGGCGTAGCAGGTAAAGCTGCCACCTGAAGTGCCAGTATCCCATATGGGCACCGGTTCGAGTTCCAGCTGCTCCACTTCCAATCCAACTCTCTGCTATGGCCTGGGAAAGCAGTAGAAGATGGCCCAAGTCCTTGGGCTCCTGCACCCATGTGGGAGACCCAGAGGAAGCTCCTGGCTCTTGGTTTTGGATCAGCCATTTGGGGAGTGAAACCTTGGATGGAAGACCTCTCTCTGTCTCTTCCTCTACCTCTGCCTCTCTGTAACTATGCCTTTCAAATAAATAAATAAATCTTTAAAAAAAAGTTTTAATAATGAATTAATAGATTTTAAAGAATTATTCAGAAATATAAAAGAGTAAAATTCAAGTTATTTGGTATTTTTCCATTTAATCTATAGAATTTAGAGAGCTTACCTGAGAGCTACTGAATATAGGCTTTTTGCCAAGTCTTCGATCATCACCTTTGTCAAATGCAGCTGTAGAAAGAAATAGCAGTTTGTTTTTACAGGAAGCATTATTATTAACATAGAAATAAAGGCAACAGCATACTAGCAGAAAACGGTTATATTTTGATGGAAATTAAAAAAAACTGAAACCAATGTAGCACACAAAAATACTCCCAATTCTATTTTATATCTTTTTATTAAAAACCTAATTTTCAATATTATTTTCCGGGCCATGAGATTTTTTAAAATTAATTTTAAAAAATTAATTTTAAAATTAAAAAAATAATTTTGTAAAATTAATAAATAGGAAATGCACAATCTCACAGAGAAGATTGCTGCATTTACAAAAAAGCCAAAATTTTCTCAAGTTGTAAAATTTTGAGTAACTGGGTTTAAGTTTTCCATTTTCAAAAAAAAATATGGAGTATGGCAAATGTGATATTTTATAAATTATTAGATGTAAGAAAATATTTTTTTTTTTTTTTTTTTTTTTTTTTTGTATTTTTGACAGGCAGAGTGGACAGTGAGAGAGAGAGACAGAGAGAGAAAGGTCTTCCTTTGCCGTTGGTTCACCCTCCAATGGCCGCCGCTGCAGCCGGCGCACCGCGCTGATCCGATGGCAGGAGCCAGGATCCAGGTGCTTTTTCCTGGTCTCCCATGGGGTGCAGAGCCCAAGCACCTGGGCCATCCTCCACTGCACTCCCTGGCCATAGCAGAGAGCTGGCCTGGAAGAGGGGCAACCGGGACAGAATCCGGCGCCCCAACCGGGACTAGAACCCGGTGTGCCGGCGCCGCAAGGTGGAGGATTAACCTATTGAGCCACGGCGCCGGCTCAGATGTAAGAAAATATTTATCCTAAGATATAAAAGTACACTGTTGAAATTAAAATATAAAAGTACACTGTTGAAATATTTTTTGGTTTTGAAGTATATCAGGAGGAAGGAGGAAAGATATGAAAATAAGGTTCTGTTGAAAATAAAACAAGAAACCTCAAACTCATCATTCTTTTTAGAATGAAATAAAAATTCATTTCATAAGTTAATTTTATATGAGAATTATTGAGGAGCTCATATTTTAATCTTAAGAATTAGAATGATGGGAAATATATAAGAATAATGGAATAAGGACTAAAATTATAGTTTAACTAATGTATTGCTTTCTTTTGAAGGTTACAGGGCTTTAAGATATATTTTGAAGAAATATACAGAAACTATAAAGATTATTCAATGTTTGTCAAGTCAGCTAGTAGAAAACAGATTACATTATCTGTAAGTCTACCATGCGCCTCCCACAGCCTCTATTCTATTAGATATGTGCTATAAGACAAAGCAAGAACCTGGAAATGGCATTATAGGAACTAACTGCGAGTAAGCAAGTGACTGCACACTACTACATGGGAAGACACTCATAAGAGATTTTCTCCAAAATGTCAGTAACTCAGCCAGAACATAAGAAATGTTATAACAGAGACAACCCAGATCCATTCCTTTATTTGGGTTCCCAAATGCAGTAATTATAGGACTCATTACAATTCAACATATTTAAGATTTAAAAAAAAATTATCACACTAATGAAATGTAACATAATGAAAAGTTTTTTGATAATTAGTTGGATTATCAGTGACATTTTATTTACATATGTGAACATATGTATATTATATTTTTAATTAGCACTGTGAAAAATTAAAGAATGCTGTTTGAAGAGCTCAACTATGAGATCCTCTGAAACAGAGAAAAAACAAAGTTTGCTTTCACAGAAGAGTTGAAGGACATCTACTCATGGAGTACTGATCATGTTTCTTCACATTTATATAGATTTTGTAGCAAAAATAAACTACCGTTCTGAAAATCAGCATAGAAATAGTCACAAAGAAAAAGACACCCATTTCTAAAGACCTTCTTTTCATGAATTTTCTTGTTTAGAAAATGGAATTCCTTTGAAAAGTGCTCTTCAGATCACATTTAGCTATACCATCATATTATGCTTAAAACACGAGACAGTGCAGTCACATTTTGACTATTTCACTAAAGAACTGAACATATCTATGCATTATCAAGAATATACCTCATCATATTTGGCTCCCGTGTTCTATAGCACAAAATGTTTGCTTCATAAAATGTAATCTCTCAAAATATTTTTGAAAGTATACTTGCTGAATATGCCAGTATTTTTTCTAAGTACCTGCTTTAACCCCAAAATAGGCATGAAGCCATTTTTAATTCCACACCCTCAAAATTTTATTTTAATATTTTTGAAACAAACAGGCATTCAGGGCAATACACATCTTTTGTTTATGCTAATGTTCCAAGTGGTACCTATTAAATATGTCCGAGAGCACGGTGCGGCTCCTGAGGGACGCTCCGCAGCCGCACACAACACATCACTGGATCAATCAATTGTAAAATAAGCCTTCTAATCTAGGCAACACCACAAGAAAGCATATCTTATGGAAAAGCACTATGGCAAATATATTTTAAGTGGGAAGAGAAAGTATGTTTGGTAGATTACATTTTCATATCCTCCGAATTTCTTCAAAAGAATGCTTTTAAGCAAATTTGTCTGGAATATTGTTGCTAACATACAGTGGGATTAAAAATTAACATATAAAAAGGAAGTGAGTTTCATTTTCTAAGAACTGAAAAAAAGCATGATTGTTAAAACTGCTTAAACATACTACCACAGTTTGACTTACCACTCTATTATCAAGCTGAAGCATACAAATGTTAATCTTACCACTTACTAGAATGCCCTCAAAATAATCTGCTGTCACAAAGATCATAAAAATCAAAAAAACCCTCAAGGTTAACATACCTGCTTGGATTTTCTCTTGATCATCTGTGCTCATCAGCTTCCAGCCCTCTGTGTGACGAACAGCATAGAAAGACTGAACCTGGAAGATCCACAGCTTATCACGCAGAGCTTGGATCTTGCACGTAAAACCCTGTGTTCAAGCAACAAATCAGCAGCTGGTGAGAGCCACATTGTCATAGCAACCAGTCATTATTCCTTTCCGAATCTACTTACTCCTAAGCTAGATCAATGATGTCATCACCTAGATTTTTAAGATCGTTGGTACATGTAATTTACAAAGGCTTACTCAGTAACAACAGAATTTTATGATGAACATGAAGCTAAATCTTATCCTTGCAAATAAACATTATTTTAAAATACCAATGGTCTTTACATGGATACCTTCCACAGTGTTTTCAAATCAGCTATGACATTACAAGGTCAAATACTCTAAACAACAGTAATAAATATGCTGAAATGTTATTATCATTAATGTTGAATACAAATGATAATAATTTGTAATTAGCTTATTAATTACCATTGGTTAACTGCACCTAAAAGATTTATATTGTAATTTTTCTTTTTTCCAATGTCATTTTAAAAATATGATTTTAGAAAAGAAAAAAGAATTAAAATAAATTACGAAAATAAAAGATACTGACGATTGAAAACTCTAAAATATACATTTTTATATTCAGAAAGTTAAATGTGGTGACTAGGAAGAAATATTAGAGGTATGCTATGCCAAATAATATTGCTAAGTATCAAACTATGCTTAAAATTAACCAAACTACCAAATTCTTTAAAAAACTTCTTTTAATTTTTAGTGTCTAACAGATTCAATATAATTTGTAGATACAATTCTAAGAATATAATGATACTTCCTTCCTTTCTTCCCTCCAAACCTCCCCCTTCTCTGTCAAATTCTAAACTTTTATAACAAATACAATTGGAGGTAAATGGAATTCGAAAAATCTTGTATTGTAAAATATTCCAAACATACACATAATCAAGCGCCAGCTTCATAGATGCAGACATATGAAACATTTTAAGGTTAAGATATTACATTATTTTAATGACTGTTATTACATTCAGTACCATTTCTTTTGTACTATCCGAACTCAGTAATGTGTCCAGGGCCATGAGGAGAGAGCAGCTGTTTTCAGTGGTAATGTTTTCTTCAATTGCTTTTAAAATTTTGTCCAACAGATCATATGTACTGCTCATTGCTTGTGACTATAAAACA
Source organism: Oryctolagus cuniculus (assembly GCF_964237555.1). Classification (NCBI taxonomy): domain Eukaryota; kingdom Metazoa; phylum Chordata; class Mammalia; order Lagomorpha; family Leporidae; genus Oryctolagus; species Oryctolagus cuniculus. The sequence continues at coordinate 78,442,893 of NC_091438.1, forward strand.
CAGAAACTGGTATTTAATGGGAAACCATGTAAAATAAATAAATGTGAAAGTCTGTTCTAACAGTAGAATAAGCTGTATGAAGTCAACTGGAAATCATATCTGCTCTTTTCCTTTGTTAAAAAAATCTGCACATATACACATATATGAGGGAACTTCAGAAAGTTTAAGGAAAATGGAAATAAAACATAAGTGTATTTTTATGCAAAAATGTTTAAATCTATGAATAGTTTTTTCATAATGTACTTTCCAAAAACTTTTTGAAGATTCCTTCTTTACATGTATTTATACACATTAAGAGTTAACATGCGGCCGGCGCCGCGGCTCACTAGGCTAATCCTCCACCTAGCGGCGCCGGCACACCGGGTTCTAGTCCCGGTCGGGGCGCAGGATTCTGTCCTGGTTGCCCCTCTTCCAGGTCAGCCCTCTGCTGTGGCCAAGGAGTGCAGTGGAGGATGGCCCAGGTGCTTGGGCCCTGCACCCCATGGGAGACCAGGAAAAGCACCTGGCTCCTGGCTCCTGCCATCGGATCAGCGCGGTGCGCCGGCCGCAGCACGCCGGCCACGGCGGCCATTGGAGGGTGAACCAACGGCAAAGGAAGACCTTTCTCTCTGTCTCTCTCTCTCACTGTCCACTCTGCCTGTCAAAAAAAAAAAAAAAAAAAAAAAAAGAGTTAACATGCCCTAAAAACAGAACCTAAAAATAAGCATTACTATCTCTTTTTTTCAATGATTATTTTAGAGGAAGTAGCTCCCCAGTAAGATTGGAAATTTAGCATGGACTATAATGGTATTGCTGACCAAAACAACAGCATTATGACTTTGGTTTCTAGAATGTGACTATGCTGACTGAAGGCTACAGTTGGCCAGAGTTACACTGTGCCTTGCCAGAACACTCAAACCTGTCCCTCCTTGCCTTCATTCCCTTGTGAGCCAAAAATCCTGTCCATCAGTGCTCTAAATCCTATGCAAACATGCCATCTGCTAAGGAATTTACTTAAATCATACTAATTTAATCAAAGGCAGCCTGCATTTTAAAAAATTCTTATGTAATTAAAATCAGAACACAAAGATGGGGCTAAATATAGGATATAATTTTGAGACATAGTACCTGTAAGAGAAGAGCAAAATTTTCACTTTGAATAATCTTGGAGAAGTTTTTTACAATAAACTCAATACATTCCTCTTGGAGCTGAGATGCCATAGTCAATGCTGCTTCTGTCCACTTCACTCTGGGCAAACTGATGACAAGCCTGTCACTTTCCATCAGAAGAAAAGCAGCATTCTTATCATTCTTAGAATTTAAAAAATATTGGAAAAAAGTTAGATAGTATTATTCCTCAGAAAATAACTTTCTAATAAAACATGGTTCTTTTGTGATATTACCTGCAAAAAACAATATGGCAGGTAGCTAATGTATTTGTAATTTATTTTATTTACAATATTCATTCATTCATTCATTCATAATTATCCAAAAGACCCAACTTTGAGCTGAGATAGACCCACCTTTAAAAGGCAGCTAAGGGCCGGCGCCTCAGCTCACTAGGCTAATCCTCCGCCTAGCGGCGCCGGCACACCAAGTTCTAGTCTCAGTTGGGGCGCCGGATTCTGTCCAGGTTGCCCCTCTTCCAGGCCAGCTCTCTGCTGTGGCCAAGGAGTGTAGTGGAGGATGGCCCAGGTGCTTGGGCCCTGCACCCCATGGGAGACCAGGAAAAGCACCTGGCTCCTGGCTCCTGCCATCGGATCAGCGCGGTGCGCCGGCCGCAGCGCGCCGGCCGCGGCGGCCGTTGGAGGGTGAACCAACGGCAAAAGGAAGACCTTTCCCTCTGTCTCTCTCTCTCACTGTCCACTCTGCCTGTCAAAAAAAAAAAAAAAAAAAAAAAAAAAGGCAGCTAAAACAAACCTGAGAGCAATTTATAACTACCAAGAAAAACTTTACTACTCTGAGATTATCAATACTTATTGGTTGACTGATGCTGTGGCATAGTGGGTGAAGCTGCCACCTGCAGTGCTGGCATCCCATATGGGCGCCGGTTCCAGTCCCGGCTGCTCCACTTCTGATTCAGTCTCTGCTATGGCCTGGGAAAGCAGTAGAAGATGGCCCAAGTCTTTGGGCCCCTCCACCTGCATGGGAGACTCAGAGGAAGCTCCTGGCTCCTGGCTTTGGATCAGCACAGCTCCGGACGTTGGGGCCAATTGGGGAGTGAACCAGCAGATGGAATACCTCTCTTTCTGCCTCTCCTTCTCTTCCAAATAAATAAATAAATAAATCTTTAAAAAATACTTATTGGCTATAAAATACATGTTATTGGGGTGGGTGTTTGGCCTACTGGGTAAGCCACTGGTTAGGACATCCATGCCCCACATTGGAGTGTCTGGGTTCAATTTCTGGCTCTGGATCCTGATTCTAGCTTCTTGTTTATGCAGATTGTGGGAGGCAGCAGTGATGGCTTACATAGTTTAGTCCTGCAACCTATGTGGGACACTTGGATTCGGTTCCTGGCCCCTGGCTTGGACACCACCCCCCCAGCCCTGCTGTAGCTGTTGTGGTTATTTGGGGAGTGAAACAGCAGGTGAGAATTTTCTCTCTCTCAAATAAATTTTTTATAAACAAAAAAATACAGGGCCGGCATTGTGGTGTAGTGGGTAAAGCTGCTGCCTGCAATGCTGGTGTCCCATATGGGCTCTGGTTCAAGTCTTGGCTACTCTACTTCAGATACTGGGAAAGCACCAGAAGACTGCTCTAGTCCTTGGGCCTCTGTTCCCACATGGGATAAGCTCCTGGCTCCTGGCTTCAGTCTGACCCAGCCCTGGCCACTGAGATCATTTGGGGAGTGAATCAGTGGATAAAAGATTTCTCTGCTTTTTCCTTCTCTCACTCTGTAACTCTGCCTTTCAAATAAATAAAATACTACTTATAAAAATGGAAAAATGTGTGGTCCTTGTTGAAAATTTAGAAAGGCTAAAAATTACTTATAATCCCCAATGATTTTCCTCCTCTTCTCTAAGTAGGTAAGACTCTACTTTTTAGAAGAGTATTTTATAAAATTAATTATTCATTTTTATGGCACAGGAAAAAATGTTTACAAATATTGATCTCTTTGAAAAATGGGATGACAATTCACAAATACTGTGTGCTCCAAGGTAAAGGAAAATTGTCAATTCATATTTGATTTCTAGTTCTTAAAACAATGCTTAGTAAGTAACTGGTTACTGAATAAAGAATTACCCAATAGGCTGCAGTGGACTGAAAAGCATGGCTACAAAGTTTCGCAGCCCCATCCATTAAGGTAGCATCTATTTCCTCTTCAGGCCTTGAGTCTGGACTGGCTTTTTCACTTGCTTTAGCCAACAGTGGTGAAATGCAAGATGCAGAGCCTGCCTCAAGAGGCCCTGCAGCTTCTCTCTCCTCTTGGGATGCTGGGACCACTCTAGCCATAAAGAAGCCCGATAAGAAAAGGCCAAGTGGAGGTTCAGCCTCCAACTGGCAGCTAGGTGAATTCAGTCATGGAAGTTAGTTCAGGCACAAGAACCACAGTCAACCCAAGAATTGTGAGAAACAATTACAGTTTTCAGTCACTTAGCTCTGGGGTGATTTGTTTCATAGCAATACATAATGGATCAATCTGGAAATGACAGACTGAAAAACTAAACACGGACAGCACTGTGTGGACTTCACTCACTGTATCATTCAGCTCTCAATAAAGGCACTCTATTTTCCCTACACCTACATTAAAATGTTTATACATGCTATCAGAGAACCTAGTCTTTTTCTTTCAAGCACTTAATTCACTTGTAATTTTGCAAACAAGAACACAACCATTTTAATAATACCTCGCCCTCTCACTAAACTATAAGTTCAATAAGTGTGAGTCCACGCCTGCTTTTACTTACTAGTTTTGCGTAACATAGCAATGGATCACAGCAGACACTAAAATATTTGTTGATATCTTAACATGACCAAAGGTTGAGATTTTATGAGGGTCTCAAAAAGTTCATGGAAAGTGGAATGAAGAACTAAGTGCATTTTGGTGCAAAAGTTTTGAAATCCATGCATAGCTTTTTCATGATACATATTTTTCATGAACTTTTTGAAGACATATATATATAACTTTCTAATATAAGTTTAATCCTTGAACATCAAAACTTAAATATTTTATACATTTAGCAAGATTTATTTTTTATTTATTTATTTTTTATTATTTGACAGGTAGAGTTACAGACAATGAGAGAGAGAGACAGAGAGAAAGGTCTTCCTTCCGTTGGTTCACTCCCTAAATGGCCGCTACAGCCAGCGCTGTGCTGATCCGAAGCCAGGAGCCAGGTGCTTCTTCCTGGTCTCCCATGCGGGTGCAGGGCCCAAGCACTTGGGCCATCCTCCACTGCCCTCCCGGGCCACAGCAGAGAGCTGGACTGGAAGAAAAGCAGCTGGGACTAGTACCCGGCGCCCATATGGTATGCCGGCGCCATAGGCTGAGGGTTAATCAAGTGAGCCACAGTGCCAGCCCCCCATTTAGCAAGATTTTAAAATGTATTACAGACTTCCATTTCTTTGAGTAAAAAAAAGTCATAATTTTCCATAATTCAAGTCTTTTTTCCCTTAGTACCATTATCTTTTCCTCCGCTGGTGATTCCCTGAGCAACTGTACAATTACTAAGAGCTTTAGGCAATATTCCCAATTTACTGTAAGTACTGTAAGTACTGCTCTGCTAGTAGAGCCAACTATAAAGTATTTCAAATAAATTTGGCGGGTATCTACAAAGTGTTTACTATATACATAATGTTATGTATTTTTCACAGTAATTTTTTAAACAATACAGATATGGAGTCTAGTAGTTATAATTTAGCTTGGAATCTATTAGAAAATTAAAATATAGACACAGGTAAATCATAACATAGATGACACATGATCTTATTCCATACTGACATGAATATATTTTAGACATTAAGTGTGAGAGTATTTTGAGGTTCAAAGAAAAAAATGTGATAGTTCTAGACGAAATACAACATTGTAATTGAGTAGTTAACATAATCACATGATTCAAAATTCAAAAACAAAAGGCATGATTAGAAAAAGTTTTTCTTTCCTTTTCATCCCCATACTACTCATTTTATAACCAATACTATCTTCTCTCTTTCCAAATTATTTTCTGTATATAGTTATGTGCTATATGTCACAGTGCACTGCCATATAAGAGTGCTCCCATAGGTCAGAATGGAACTAGAAGAGTTCCAGGTGAAGAGGCAAGAGAAAAGACAACCACAGGAAGAGACAGAGAAGAACCTCCAAGAAAATTCACAAAAAAGGGTTAAGTAGAAGCTTTTGCAATTTCTTTAAAAAGTCTGAAAATGAACTCTTTTGTTTTTAAAGAATTATTAATTTATCTGAAATGTAGAGTTACAGACAGAAAGAGGGAAAGATAGAGAAGTCTTCCATTTGCTGGTTCACTTCCCAAATGGCCACAATGGCCAGAGCTGGGCCCATCTGAAGCCAGGAGCTTCTTCCTGGTCTCCCAAGTGGGTGCAGAGGCCCAAGCACTTGGGCCATCCTTTGCTACTTTCCCAGGCCATTAGTGGGGAGCTGAATGGGAAGTGGAGCAGCTGGGACTCAAACTGGTGCCAGTATGGGATGCCGGCTCCTCAGGCAGAGGCTTAAACTACGCCACAGCACTGGCCTTGACAATGAACTTTTAACACCAAAAGTTTTCATTAATAAAGTGAAATGTCCATCTTGTATTATCAGTTTACAAGCATATCTATGATGTAAAAAAAGAAACAAACCAAGCAATAAAACATGGAAATACTTATGAAGATAGTAACATTTCCTCAAGAAGAGCCTCATGCAGATACTTCAGGAGGTGTTCAGAAGAAGGCATTGTTTCCAAATGAGATAAGGGCTCCATGTGTGCCACTGTTCCTGAGGATCTCCCAATGGCACAGATATGCAGGCACAAGACAGTGACGTTGATGATTCCGATCCTGTATAGGGCTAGGCTAATATGTATGCTGGTCTTGAACAAAAAATGTTTCTAAACACCAAAAATATAAAATGCTTACAAAATAAAGATACACAGAAAGACAATGTTTTTGAGAGGCAGAGAGAAAGAGAGTGAATGAGCTAGCTCTCAGCTGCTAGTTCACTTCCCAAATGCCCAAAACAGCTGGGAATGAATGGGTGGGAGCTGGAGCTGGAGCCAGGAACTCAATCCAGGCCTCACACATGAGTGGCAGGAACTCAATTTCTTGAGCTATCAATTTTGCCTCTCAGGTCTGCATTATTAGGAAGCTGGAATTGGATGCCAGGTCTCAAATCTAGGCATTTCAATATGGGACATGGGCATCTCAACCATTAGAAAAACAGCTGCACCAGAAAATATTTTTGTGTACTATACAATGTGCTTGTGTTTTAAGCTAAGTATTACTATAAAATAGTAAAGAAAATTTATAAGGTAAAACATTACAGTAATCTAAAGTTAATTTATTTTGAAGAAAGAAAAACATTTTAAAAATTAATCTTTTTTAAAAAGAAAAGTATTGATCACCTGGCCCCTAATAAAAAAAAGTATTTTAAAATAAATTTAGGGTAGCCAAAGTGTTCAATGTTTATGAAGTCTCCAGTGGTATACAGTAATGTTTTAGACCTTCATATTCACCCGCTACCCACTCATTGTCTCATTCACAGCAACTTGTAGTCCTGTAAGGGCCAATCATGGTAAACTCCTTTACGGGTATAGCCTTTTACATTTATCATACTGTATCTTTACTGTACCACTTCTGTTGAGATATGCTTAAATATACAAATACTTACCATTGTGTTACAACTGCCTATTACCTTCAGTACAGGCTTACAGCCTAGAAGCAAAAGGCTGCACCATAGAGCCTTAAGTGTGCAGTAGGTTATCCCATCTAGCTCTGTGTAAGCACATTCTCGTGTGGTTTGTAAAACACCATGATCTGATCTTCACAATGTGTCCCTGTTTTGTTTTGTTTTTTTTTTTTTTGTTTGTTTGTTTGTTTTGTTTTTTTAACAGGTAGAGTGGACAGTGAGAGAGAGAGAGAGAGAGAGAGAGAGAGAAAGGTCTTCCTTTTGCCATGGGTTCACCCTCCAATGGCCGCCGCGGCCGGGGCACTACGGCTGGCGCACCGCGCCTATCCGAAGCCAGGAGCCAGGTGCTTCTCCAAGCACTTGGGCCATCCTCCACTGCACTCCCTGGCCACAGCAGAGAGCTGGCCTGGAAGAGGGGCAACCGGGAAAGAATCTGGCGCCCCAACCGGGACTAGAACCTGGTGTGCCGGCGCCGCTAGGCGGAGGATTAGCCTAGTGAGCCGCGGCGCCGGCTCCCTGTTGTTAAATGATGTTTGGTTGTATATGTATTTTTCTCCTTATTTAATCAAATGGGGCATTAATATGCATGGTTTTCTATACATTGGCTTTTACACTTAGTATCTATCTTGAATATTTTTAAGTCCATAAAGTGTAAAAACTTTTATTGTTTAAATAGCTATGTAGTAGCCCATAATCTAGATATCCCATAAGTCATTTAACCAGTCATCTATAGCTATTTACATGGTTTCCAATATTTTGTTATTATAATGTTTCCGTATTTTCCATATATAACATTATTTCACAATATACGAATATAGCTACAGGACACATTCCTAGAAGTAGAACTGTTGAGTCAATACTACCTGGGATCTGCATAAAGACTGAGCCTGAGAAATAGGCTGGTATGCAGATGCCTCATTTGGGGAAGTGATCCCAACAGGCCCTGAGGAGAATGAAACACGGAAGGAGGAAAAGCCAATATAAAGGTGTGTTTTCTAACTCCCTGCAACCCAAAATGTGATCCGTGGCACCAGACAGAGCTCCTCCCTTGACTTACTGAATTAGAATCTGCATTTAAACATGATCCCTAAAGGTTTTCTGTGTGAATTATAATTTGGAAAGCACGGATAGAACATTAACTATTGTAGGCAACTAGGGTTCAATATTTTGGGTGGGCATTTGAAGGGGCATCAAGGATATACTTTGAATTAACCACTCAAGGAACAAAACTTGGAAACAGTTGCACCAGCTGTTCCCATCTCCCATTTGTCAAGGCTTGCTGCCTGGGGTGTTAATTCCCTTTCATTAGCAGTTTACACAGATCAGAACTGCTGAGCTGCCGGTAACCCTTGTGGAGCAGCAGTGAAGGCTAGGATGGAAAGTGACGAGAGAGATGTGTGGTGTGGCTGAGAAAAAGTGCTGTCAGATCACACCTAGGTGAGGCTAGATGCTGCAGAAATGGCTGGAGTACACACACCAGGGGCTTCCAAAACACTGCCAACATACAGTCAATATGAGCACTGTGTTTCTCAAATGGTAGATTCTTCCCTAGCAACCTACAGCCACACACTTAAGTGGTTCACAATCAGCACTAGAAAACAAAATGAAGGAAAAAAGGGGAGGGAGAGAGAAACAGAAAACACCAGTACATCATATATGATAAGGCTATGAGTTCTTTTGTGAAACTGGTGTTTCAGTTCTGTATGTGTTAGTGTATATGGCAGTTGTGGGCATTTGGGGAGTGGACCATGGATGAGAGTGCTCTCTGTCTCACTGCCTTTCAAATAAAATAAATAAAACTTTTAAAAAGAGAGAGACAGGCATGCTAAAAAAAAAAAAAGAAAAGAAAAAGAAAAAAAAAGTGACTGCTTGAGGAGAGATGACACCAGCAAAACGGCAGAATATGAAATCCTGAACCCTCCTTTACCCATGAATACATCAGTTCAACAATTAATGGGTGAATTCTCTGTGAGAAATCCAGAAAGTAGTTGAGAGGCTCGTACGCCTGGGCGAATGTAAAACCAGACATTTTAAAGCTGGAAGGGACACTGGAGACACTCGCTTACCAGAATCTTTACCTCTAGCATGCAGCCATATGGCTCTCAGCTTCTCCCCGGGGAGGGAGAGATGGATCATGCATAAAACATCATAACTTTTCTGGGGGCTTCCCAGAAGACTGGCTTCTGTCATACCAGACTAACTGGAATGCTGATGATGCCTGGCAAACTCTAGCTGGCTGAGGGAGAAAAGAGATGATGGTTTGGGCTGGCAATAACAATAGTCCCTCCTGCCAGCTCAACACAGAGCCAGTAGGTAAAAAAACTCTTGCTCCCAGATTCTCCCTGGGGATGGAAAGGGTTAGCCTGGATGTCCAATATACTAACTCAACTGGGGTATACCTGAAGAACTGGCTTTGTCTTGTGTGTATCAGACAACCCAGAATAAAATATCCTCCCAGGGGCCAGTGAGAATAAAGATGATGGTTTCGGCTGTGAGTCAGCATGGTCTCTCACCCTGGCTCAAAAAAAAGTGAATGGACCAAAAATTTCAGCTTTCTGTTCTCCCTGGGGAGAGAAAGAATTAGAACATGTGTCAAAATCCAACCTTTAATTGGAATTTCCCACAAGATGTGCTTCTGTCCTGCCTGTTTGGAGACCTGACATATGCTAGCTATTTGGGGGCTACTGAGAACAAAGATGGTAGATGAGGTATCATGAAACTAGTTACCACAGCCCCTTTCTCTGCATCAATGCAGAGCAGACAGGAAAAACCCCAAGCTTCATCTTCTCCTTGGGGAGAGAAGGAGTTGCAGAGTATCCAATGATCCAGTTTTTCCGTGAGGATCCCAAGGGATTGGCTTTCATCTTGCTTGGGTCACAGCACTAACAGGACATAGCATACTCCAGTTCTCTGGGAACCACCAAGAACAAAGAAAGTGGGTTGGACTAGCAAAAAGGTTGAGAACCTCCCACAATCTCTGGCTGGGCTGATTGGTAAAAGTCTTCTCCTAGATGAGGCTAGTGGAAGATGTGATTATTCTGTCTAATGTGTGGTCACTGGAAGTTAAGGAAAATGAAACAATAAAATACATTTCAAACAAAAAGAAGACAAACATCCAGAAACTGACCTAAATGTTATGGAGAAACATGATTTATCTGACAGAGAATTCAAAATAACCAACATAAAGATGCTCACCAAAGTCTGAAGAAAGCATGAAATAGTGATAATTTCAACAAAGAGATAGAAAACATTTAGAAGTACCAAACAGGATTGGGTATTTGGTGTAGTAGTTAAAATGTTGCTTGGGATGTATACATCCCATATTGGAATGACTGGGTTCAGGTCTTGGCTCTGATTACAATTCCAGCTTCCTGCTAATGTACACTCTTTGACAAAACAGATGACTTAAGTATTTGGGTCCCTGGCCACTTATATGAGAAACAAGATTAAGATCCAAGCTCCTGGATTTGGCCTGGCCCAGCCTGGGCTGAGCATATGGGGCCTAAACCATTTAGTGAAAGACTTCTCTGTCTGTCTCTGTCTCCTTGCCTTTCAAATAAAGAGAAAATAAATTAAAAGTTTAAGTACTAAACAGAAATCACAGAGCTGAAGAACACAACAGCAGACTAGATCAAACAGAAGAAAGGACCAGCAAATTTAAAGACAGGTCATTGGAAATTGCTCAATCAGAGCAGCAAAAAGAAATAAGAAATCTTAAGGGACAACATCAAGTAGACCAATACACTCAATACAGCAGTTCCAAAGGAAAAAAGACAGAACAAAGGTCATCGGGAAAGTTCTTTAAAGAAATAATGGCTGAGGCAGATGGAGCTGAAGCTCAGTGGATAAAGCTGCTGCCTACAATGCCAGCATCCCATATGAGCACTGGTTCAAGTCCTGGCTGCTCTACTTCAGATCCAGCTCCCTGCTAATGTGCCTGAGAAAGCAGTGGAGGATGGTCCAAATACTTGGGTCCCTGCACACATGTGGGAGACCTAGATGAAGCTCCTGGTTCTTGGCTTTGGCCTGGCCCAGACCTGGTTTTTGTGCCCATTTGGAGAGTGAACCAACAGATGGAAACTTGCTCACTCTTGCTCTTTCTGCCTCTCCCCGTTTCTCTCGTCTCTCTAACTCTGCCTTTCAAGTAAACAATTTTTTTTTTTTTTCAAAAAGAAATAACAGCTGAAAACACTCCAAATCTGGAGAAGGAAATGGACATTCTGATCCAGGTAGCCCAATGTACTCAAATAAGATGCCCCCAAGAATCGATACTGAGATTCATTATTATCAAGTAACCAAGTCAAAGATAAAAGAGAGTTTTGGAAGAAGTAAGAGAGAAAAGCTATTTGTCTCACACAAAGGAATGTTCATAATACTACCAGCAGGTTTTCCAGCAGGAATTTTGCAGGACAGAAGGAAGTACAATAATATATTCAAAGTGCTGAAAGACAAAAACTACCAACTAAAAAATTATACCTGGCAAAAACGTCCTCCAAAAGTGAAGGACAGGTACAGATTTTCTCAGGCAAACCAGTCAAGGGGACTCACCACCATGAGCAGACTGCCTTACAAGAATGCTACAGGCTTGAAACAACGTGAAACACAAACTAAGCAGCAACATGATAGCATTAGATAATACAAAACTCACTGGCAAAGGCAAATGTAAACATAAATAGATAGTTCCAACTTATAATGGTGCACCTTACAATTTTTCAGCTTCATTAGCGTGCAAAAGTAATATGCATTCAATAGAAATTGTGCTTCAAATTTTGAATTTTGATCTTTTCCTGGGCTACTGATATTTGCTACAATATTCTCTAGTGATACTGGGTAACAAGAGCAAGCCATAGCTCCCAGTCAGCCACACGATCATCAGAGGGAAACAACTAGGATGCTACAGTGCACTGTCTAGCTATGACATGATGTTCAGTGGGTTAGGTGTCTTAAAGGCATTTTTGGCTTAATAACATTTTTTGAAGATTTATTATTTATTTGAAAGTCAGGCTTACACAGAGAGAGGAAGATACAGGGTGAAGGGATCTTCCATCAAGTGGGAGCAAGGTTCTTTTTTAAAAAATCTTTTTTTATTAAATATTTCCAACATTTAAAGATTGTTGGCAGTGCATTTTTTCCTTCCTAAATCCATCTAGGATTTTCATATGGAGTTTTCTTTTAATTTTTTTAAATTTTATTTAAGGTATTCAAATTTCATGTATTTCATATATACAGATTTAGGAACACAGTTTTCCTTCCTACCCTATCCTCCCTCCCACCCTCGCTCCCAACTCTTCCTCTTCATTCATCTCCTATTCCCTCTCTTAATTTTTACAATGATCTACTTTCAGTTTACTTTATACTCATAAAATTAACCCTAAACTAAGTAATGAGCTCAACAAATAGTATGAAGAAAAAAAAAAAAAACCACTTCCTTAATAATAGTAACAAGGGCTGCAAACAATCATCAAGTTTAAAATGTCAATTCCACTCCTATACATATATTTTTGGTACTCTATTAGTTACCACAGATCAGGGAACACATTTGGGGCCTGGCTTATTTCAGTAAGTATAATGGTTTCCAGTTACATCGACTTTGTTGCAAAAGACAGGACTTCATTATTTTTTTTTATAGCTGAGTGGTATTCCATAGTGTACATATACCATAATTAGACATCTGGGTTGATTCCTATCTTAGCTATGGTTAATTAGCTGCAATAAACATAGGGTACAGATAACTCATATGATGCTTTCGTTTTGTTTAGGTAAATTGCCAGAAATGGGATTGCTGCATCATATAGGACTCAGCATTCAGAATGTTTTGGATTTTGGAGCTTTTCAGATTCTGAATTTCCATATTAGTACTCTCAACTGGTAAAGTCTATGCAAATATTAAAAAAAATCTGAAATCTGAAACACTTCTGGTGCCAAGCATTTCAGGTAAAAGATATTGAATCTGTAGTACCTATCTTGCACTAAATTTGTGTGTGTGTGTGTGTGTGTGTATTTAACTATAAAGGTCTAACAAAAATCTGCCACATATTGGTACTACTATTAGTACTGCTAAATATGCTTCCATTTCTATGGAACTGAATAATTGATGAGCCATTTATTTACTTCATAAGCAAGGAACAACTATTTGGTGACAAAGGAAATTAGTGCAAAATAGTAAGCAACAAAAGTATAAAATCCTTCATTATCTTAAACACAGACTGACATTTATTTTTTTGGTGGTATCTCACCAACTGATGGCCAACACTTATTATACCAGTTAAAGTTAGATGTATCCTGTATGTAATGCTATCTAATGTTATCATTCAGGGTATAATCAGAAAACAGAACCACTAGGAGAAATATCTATATCTCTACATATGAAACTGTTATGGGGGGCTGCCACCTGCAGTGCCAGCATCCCATATGGGCGCCGGTTTGAGACCTGGCTGCTCCACTTCCGATCCAGCTCTCTGCTGTGGCCTGGGAAAGCAGTAGAAGATGGCCCAAGCCCCCGGGCCCCTGCACCCACGTGGGAGACCCAGAAGAAGCTCCTAGCTTTGGATTGGTGCAGCTCTGGCTGTTGCGGCCAAATGGGGAGTGAACCAGAGAATGGAAGACCTCTCACTCTAACTCTACCTCTCTCTGTAACTCTGTCTTTCAAATAAATAAATAAATCTTTAAAAAAAAGAAACTAGCTCAGAGTTTTCTTTGATATCTTATAACAAATATGAAGACATACAAGTCATGACAAGTATTATTAATGTGTTTTATATGTGATTGTAAGGTAATGACACAGTGGGAAACATCCAAAACTATTTCATTAACATATAAACATATTCAAATAAAGGGCAATATGAATATGCTTATATCATAATACTGTAGAATTCATTTCTAGAACTAGCCACATGGTCACAGTTGTTATTTATAATTAACTTCTTCTACTACTCAATGTATATTTCCTTTGTCCTCAGCAAGTACCTTCACTATTTATAGTTCCTTAACTGGTTGTGGAGCCCAAACTTTCCTTCCTTTAGAACCTAGCCTACTAACATCACTAATGCCTAAATCGAATTACTACAGCTTTCTATTATTTTTACTCATAGAACCTGGAGTATGGCGTTTCAGATGTGCTCTTCCCATATTGTATAGTAGCAACTTAATTTCCTCTTGATAGGCTCAATCTATCAAAAATTTCCCTCTTTTGCCTGTGTATTTACAAAGTGTCTAGATAAAGGCAGTTCAATGGAATCATTATTGTGTTCCCAACTGGAAGCATTCTTCTCTTTGGAACTATAACCTGATCAGCAGAGCCTAAAGCTGCAGGGAAAGGAAGCAAAAAATTTTGCTAGTGGATCATAGGGTGTAATTGTGTGTGGAGCTATTTCCAACCCTGATTTCTGGATGCATGAATCCTGGCTAGGGAAGAAATAAATGGCACCATAAATCAAAAACTAACTTGGAGCATATATTGCACCCTGGAGGACAGGATCGCAAATCCACAAGGAATTGCCACAAATATGGCACTGCAATGAATCTTCCAGAGGCCACTCTTCCACTCTCTCAAGCCAGATGCTTTAGGATGATGCAGATCCCTATAAGACCAGTGAATTCCATGAATAAGGCCTGTATATCATTTCACTGTATTTCATTTGCTGTGAAGTGAGTTAGTTCCCTAGTCAGAAGTGATTCTGTGTGAATATTACAATGATGGATGAGGCATTCAGTAAGCTCATGGTCAATGATTTTTAGCAGAAACACTGTGCACAATGGAGGTTAGACCATGTCCAGAGAAAATGTCTGTTCCAGTGAGAAAAAAGCATTGCCTTCTCCATGATAGAAGTGGTCCAGCGCAATCAGCCTGCCACCAGGTAGACAGCTGATTCCTTGGAGAATGGGAAATTAACTTAGAAATTTCGGTTTTATACCTAGATTGACCAGGGTAAGTAGAAGTCCATTTTGCTGAGCCAATGTATACCCTCCATCACTGACATCATGCCCCCTTTGTTAATGAACCAATCTATGGCCCCAGTGGTTCTACTCACTTGATTATATCCTAGATGACTGATGAACTGGGTAGTAAGAGTTATTCCAGAGAAACAGAATCTTAAGGCTAGGTTTTCTGGATTGGTTCTGTATTATCTAAAACTGGCTCTCTTATCTTCTTATCTTGCTTTTATAATAATATTCCATATTCCTATGTAAATCTTTAAAAGCACTATACAGAATTGAGTAAGACTTTTGATGGACATACAAACTAGGGTATTCAGGTTATACTCACTAAGGACTGAATCAACATATGAAGACAACCTCTTTGAATCTCAGGAGGTACATTTGCGAAGC
This sequence comes from Oryctolagus cuniculus, assembly GCF_964237555.1. Taxonomy (NCBI): domain Eukaryota; kingdom Metazoa; phylum Chordata; class Mammalia; order Lagomorpha; family Leporidae; genus Oryctolagus; species Oryctolagus cuniculus. The sequence goes on from NC_091438.1 coordinate 78,458,044, forward strand.
TTCTCTCAGACCAAAACCTTGCAAAATGCTTCACAATACACCTGTTAAAGTAAAAAATTCTAAATTAGAGAAATGAAAACTTTTTCTTTATAGTTAATAATATTTTGGCTTTTAATTATAAAATTACACATGTATGTTTTGACTAACATTGACTATTAATTTTATGAGCTTTAAGATGAACATAACTATGCGCCCTTTGTGGTAAACACATATTTTTAGCAAAGTTTGGGTTGTCTGCACAGATTTTAACACAACTAATCATGGTTTGGCTAAAATAAAATTGATTCCATGCATCCAAGTAATGTCTAAATCAACACTTCTACTCAAATTGATGCAACTAGATAATTAGTAAGCCACTTACATTGTACTCAAGAAAACAAGCTAAGTCTACTTGTATGTAAAATTTGGAGAATTTAAGGACAAAATTCATAAATTAATAGTATCAACACCACTTAAGATAACTTACTTCATGCAGTCAGCAAAAAGAGTTTCCACTCCAACTGAATGAGCGATAATAAGGCATTCTAGTATAGATGCCAATGTTCTGGGGACAGGCTAAAATTGACAGAAAACACCATATTTACTCTTTTTCAACTTACAGAGGCTAAAAGTATTTGTTTCATAAATATAATCTGATTTATATACCTAAACTTTAGAATAAATACATGTAATTCAGGGGCTAGCACTTGGCACTGAGATTGAGACACTGGTTAAGATGCCAGTTCAGACACCCACATCCCACACTGCAGTACCTGGGCTGTTTCTGGCCCCAGCTCCTGACTCCAGCTTCCTGCCAATGCAGACCCTGGCAGTCAGTGGTGATGGTTCAAGTAACTGGATTCCAGTCACCTATGTGGGAGACCTGGATTGAGTTCCTGGCTCTGACCTTGTTTTGGTTCAGTCCTAGCCAATGCCAGCATTATGGAGTGAATCAATGGAGCTCTCTCTTTGACTCCCTGTCTCTCTTCATCTCTATGCCTCTCAAGTAAATAAATTAATAACTTTAAAAATAAAATAAAGTGAAAAAAGATTCTAACAAAATATCATACTCATTATTAAAAATATTTCATTTCCTGTTGATTTAATAGAAATAAATATGCCTTTTATGTTTTTAAAATTAAGTAGATTATTCAAAATAAATATAAAAAGCTGCAAATAACCCATACATACTCATGAACATAAAAGACTAGAAGCAATGGTCTAAAGATTATTTATAAAAGTGATTATTTTTATGTTAGATATAATTAGTTTACTGAGAAATCTCAGAGGAGATACTAAGATAAAAATTTTGCCAACTAGTGTTTTCACTCATGCTATCCCTTAATGACATTCTAGGCAGATTCCATAACTTTCTGATTATTCCGTTATTGAAATTCAGTAGAGTACTATTTTAACATGTGTTTTATTTCTGAAGTAATCCCCTCCTTTTTTTTTTTTTTTTGACAGGCAGAGTGGACAGTGAGAGAGAGAGACAAAGAGAAAAGTCTTCCTTCCGTTGGTTCACCCCCCACAATGGCCACTGTGGCCAGCGCACTGCAGCCGGCGCACCGTGCTGATCTGAAGCCAGGAGCCAAGTGCTTCTCCTGGTCTCTCATGTGGGTGCGGGGCCCAAGGACTTGGGCCATCCTCCACTGCACTCCCAGGCCACAGCAGAGAGCTGGGCAGGAAGAGGAGCAACTGGAACAGAATCCGGCTCCCTGAATGGGACTAGAACCTGGTGTGCCAGCACCGCACGCAGAGGATTAGCCTATTGAGCCACGGCACTGGCCATATTTCTGAATTAATTCTTACTCTCACCATCACTGACTAGAATTATGGTTGGGGAGGTGTGGAATACAGAGGAGAGCACAGTACAGTCTCTTGCTCCTCTATTTTCTGGGTCCAGCTTCTGTGGAAGAGAGATTTAGATAACTATGGTCACCTTATGTAATTATGCAGAGATCAAAACAGTAGGAAGATGTCCTGGACTTTGGTATAATTCAGATACTGTTGGCCTTTGCTGATGTGGTAGCTCTCTTGGGATAGATCAGGCTGCATCCCAGCCTCTCAGAGGATAAGGACTCCTCAGTGGTTCATAAGGAACAGCTTAGTCCTGCATCATTCTCTTTTGGCTCTCATGGGACCAACAATGTCCTTCTTCCCAGTGGACCAGATATAAATATGCAAGAGACTTCCCACATTTTTTTCTTTGTACGATAGTAACTGCCATCTATTATTACTGGGCTGGTCCTGGCTTCTCCAGCAAGCCTCCTTCCATTAGAAATCTCCACATTTGGGGCTGGCGCTGTGGTTTAGTGGGTAAAGCCGTCACCTGCAGTGCCGGCATCCCATATGGGTGCCGGTTCTAGTCCTGGCTCCTCCACTTCTGATGCAGCTCTCTGCTGTGGCCTGGGAAAGCAGTAGAAGATGGTCCAAGTCCTTGGGCCTCTGCACCTGCATGGAACACCTGAAAGAAGCCCCTGGCTCCTGGTTTCGAATTGGTGCAGCTCCAGCCATTGCAGCCATCTAGGGAATGAACCAGCAGATGGAAGACCTCTCTCTCTCTCTCTCTCTCTCTCTCTCTCTCTCTCTCTCCCCGTAACTCTGACTTTCAAATAAATAAATAAACCTTTAAAAAAAAAGAAATCTCTACATTCAAATATATTCTCACAGGCTTTTCAGGCATATTCCAAGCTACCTCAAGAAATCTCTTATTACTTTCTTCTTTGTTGGAAGCTTCAAGGTGGATACATTTTAGAGATATATTAAATGTCGGCCAGCGCTGCGGCTCACTAGGCTAATCCTCTGCCTAGCGGCGCCGGCACACCGGGTTCTAGTCCCGGTTGGGGCGTCGGATTCTTTCCCGGTTGCCCCTCTTCCAGGCCAGCTCTCTGCTGTGGCCAAGGAGTGCAGTGGAGGATGGCCCAGGTGCTTGGGCCCTGCACCCCATGGGAGACCAGGAAAAGCACCTGGCTCCTGGCTCCTGCCATCGGATCAGCGCGGTGCGCCGGCCACAGCGCGCTGGCCACGGCGGCCATTGGAGGGTGAACCAACAGCAAAGGAAGACCTTTCTCTCTGTCTCTCTCTCTCACTGTCCACTCTGCCTGTCAAAAAAAAATATATATTAAATGTCCATCTGGGGATGAAACATCATCTCCTTTTTGTAGATATTTCCCATCTTTAACCTTTGTGACACACTTGGATCTCTCTCCTAATTTTCATCTGACTAGAAGATGGGGGAGGCATATGAAGGAGAAGGAAAAGCCTTTCACCAGATTTTTAAAATCTTTACAAATCTTAGGGCCCCAGAGCCAGCCCTCCTTCTTCCAGTCTCCTTACCTGGATGCTGGAGTGAATGGTTAGTGAAAGGTGACTGAGAGTTTGTTTCTCTCAGTAAACCTGGTGGGAGTGGTAGTGGTGCTGGTACTGTTCCAGATGTTCACAGCTCTTTTTTAAAATGTGGACTGGTTCCTCAGCTATTACTTATAGGGAGTTAGGAGCCCACCCAATACAAAAATCTACATTTACAATGCTATTAAAATTACTGAATTAGAATTTAAATAATTTATATTATTGCTGCAAGTACCCAATAAAAGGGAAATATAATGTAAACAATTCTTTTGAGATTTGTTTTTGTTGACTGTAAAAGTAATACATGGTCACTGTAGAAAACCTAGAAAGTGCAGAAAAGCATAAATAAGAAAATGAAGATAGCCTACATAGTACATTAAAATAATGAAAGATTGGGGTCAGCGCCATGGCACACTAGGTTAATCTTCCACCTGTGGCGCCAGCATCCCATATGGGTGCCGGTTCTAGTCCTGGTTGCTCCTCTTCCAGTCCAAGCTCTCTGCTGTGGCCTGGGATAGCAGTAGAAGACAGCCCAGGTGCTTGGGCCCCTGCACCCACATGGGAGACCAGGAAGAAGCTCCTGGCTCCTGGCTTCAGATCAGCGCAGCTCCCGCGCTGCAGCCATTTGGGGAGTGAACCAATGGAAGGAAGACCTTTCTGTCTCTCTCTCTCTCTCACTGTCTGTAACTCTACCTGGTGGGAGGGACGTTATGGGGGGGAAGCCATTGTAATCCATAAGCTGTACTTTGGAAATTTATATTCATTAAATAAAAGTTAAAAAAATTGTTAATAAATAAATAAATAAAATGTTTTTTAAAAATAAATAATGAAGGATCTAAAGAATTATGTACAAAATGGTTTTGAAATACAAAGTGCAGGAGCTTTCATTAGACACTAAATTTACCTTTGTATAAACTAAAATTAAAAAGTTAATATTCACACCGGGGAAGATAGACAAGACCTCTAGTCCATCCAAGGGCCTACCATACAGAGAGGTGGTAGAAGGGAGTATACTTTGAGAAAAGAACCAATGAAGCATTGTGTAGTTCTGTGATAAATGGAGAAGGTAACCTTAGTTCTTGACAACCTTTCTCCTTCGGGTAAACCCTAATTGAGTCCCAGCTATACACTCTGTCTTTGGATTATATAGGATGCTCCTATATCTTTTTAGTAAACTCCCCATATCAATCTTAATTACAGTGATTTGAATTACTTCTTCATTTTTTGTAAGCATATTATATGTGTTATTTCTCAAGTGGAGCTCCCATTCATTAAACTGGCTTACTATTTTTTTTTTCAAAGATTTGTTTACTTATTTGAAAGGCAGAGTTACAAAGAGAAACGGAAGGAGAGACAGAGAAGTCTTCCATCCACTGGTTCACTATTCAAGTGGCTGCAACAACCAGAGCTGAGCCAGACTGAAGCTGGCAGCCAGAAGCTTCATCTGGGTCTCCCACGTGAATGGTAGGGGCCCAAGCACTTGGACCATCTTCTGCTGCTATCCCAGGCATATTAGCAGGGTGCTGGATGGGAAGTGGAGCAGTCAGGACAGGAACCAGCACCCATTTGGGATGCTGACACTGCAAGCAGCAGCTTTACCTGCCATACCACAATGCTGGCCCCTGGCTTAATATTTTTAATATTGAAAGCACTATTACTATCACAGAGAAAAATATAGTAGGTAATAATGAATGACTTAAAGCACTGAGTAAAGATTTCTAAGACTTAATCATTACCTTTTGAAAGAAATTACAGTAATCTCTTCTTAAAATATATATGGCTACTTCTTTTAATCCTTCTAGTCCATACATATCAGCCATATTGAGTATTTGACTAAAATAAAAATTGATGTACAGTTAATTCTCAAATTTAAAAATCAAGGAACACAGTAATTTCTTGATAATATACAGTCTATCTAGAAAAAAATAATAATCTGATTTAAATTCAAATTTTGCGTTATATAATAGATATTATTTATGGATTATGGAATGAAAAAAGGGCAAAAACTGAAATCACTGACACATGATTTAATTAGTGGAAAATAACAAGAAGTGAATTTGGAGATGCTTCAAATTCCCCACACACTCAGTAACATCATGGTACTTCAAAGAGTTGGTGGAAAACAGACCTAAAAGATAAGATGTTGAAATCTATGCATAAGCAGAGTCTTTAAAAAGTTCATAAAAATGTATATTATGAAAAAACTGCCTGTATTTTAAGAATTTTATGAACCAAAATCAACTTATCTTTTAATTCCATTTCTCCATGAACTTTTTAAGGTACAATTGTGGAGAGCAAAATCCAGGAAACTGCTCTGAAGGCTATCTAAAGTTACAAAATTCATTGTAACAAATTTGTACAATAAATATTTAATCAGGAATGGGGGAAATTCATTGATGCTTATCATACTGAAAAATCTATAAGTGACTCTAAGATTATAGACAACATCCAAAGACCTGATTCCTTTGCTTTTGTCATTTGGGAAGTATTTCTGCGCTCTGACACATACTCTGGGTATTCAGGAAGCCTTCAGGCCTTGAGAACATGATGCAATGTCAAATGGGCTGCCAAGGGATAAAACATGTAGTGCTCAGTCCCTGACTCATGGAAGGATCTCCCCTAAAACATATCTATTCGATTTGAAGTTAAGGGAACCCAAATGAATTTTTAAATTAAAGGTGCAACTGTCATTTGGGGATAAAACAGCAAGAAAAAGGAAAGACATCTGGAATTAGAGTAACAAAGCAAACTTTCACTCCCCATTAGGATTTTAGAAGCATAGATGGCGTTTAACAACAGAGAACTTAAGAATCACAAAATTATTGGTCTTTGGGATGCCTCATATTTTTAATTAAGTTTTAAGGACCTTTTTTCTTATGTTGTTTAAAAAAGACAACATGAAATGAAAAGTAAAAAATAGGAAAAATAACTTTCAATGTTTAGTGTGATCAGTTCTATTTGCTAAAAACTTACCATTTGCTTTCCAAACAAAAATAAGGTTCTTCTAACATAATTTATAATAAAGGCTTTTATTAATCTTTTTACTTTGAGTTGCTAAATCATCTCTTCTTCTAAATGAGTTGACTTGATTGTTTTTAGACATGCTCAAAACATAAGATATAGCAAAATTAATAATAAAAACATAGCTTCTACTTCACTGACACTTTGCAACATAGCTCAACAAAGCATAGCCATAAGATTTTAATATTTTTATGGTTGAAACTATTAAAAAGTAATACTTACCCAACATTAGCTTTTCCTGGAAAATCCAAAGTTCCTCCATATATAAAATGCATCATAATATTCATTTCTACATAGTTTATACTGAAAAACAAAAGAAAATACAAATCTAGAAATAATTAAGGTTTACCTGACATCAATGATACATTGTATTTTCCCATAATTTATTGTCAAGATAGAATTCTCACTTTTATCTGAAAAAATATTCTTCACAGAATTTCCATGTAGGTATACCATTAATTTAAAATGAACTACAGCCAGCGCCACGGCTCACTAGGCTAATCCTCCGCCTTGCGGCGCCGGCACACCAGGTTCTAGTCCCGGTTGGGGCGCCGGATTCTGTCCCAGTTGCCCCTCTTCCAGGCCAGCTCTCTGCTGTGGCCTGGGAGTGCAGTGGAGGATGGCCCAAGTGCTTGGGCCCTGCACCCCATGGGAGACCAGGAGAAGCACCTGGCTCCTGCCATCGGATCAGCGCGGTGCACCAGCTGCAGCGCGCTGGCCGCGGCGGCCATTGGAGGGTGAACCAATGGCAAAGGAAGACCTTTCTCTCTGTCTCTCTTTCTCTCACTGTCCACTCTGCCTGTCAAAAAATAAAAAAATAAATAAAAATAATAAAAATAAATAAATAAAATGAACTACAGCTGTGGATTAATATATATGCAATTAAATGTTATTAGTATATTACCAAGTCGCTAGTTATTTATTGAGTATTTTCTACCACAGAATTTTAGAGTTAGAAGGGACTTTATTTTTTTAATGTTTATTTGTCTTTATTATATTTGAAAGGCAGAAAAACAGAGGGAGGAAGGTGGGAGGGAGGAGAGAGAAATAGACATTGCCTACAATAACCAGGACTGGGAGTCAGGAATTCCATCCAGGTTTCCCTTGTGGGTGTCAGGTACTCAAGGACTTAGGGCAATCATCTGTTGCCTTCCAGGATGCACATTAGCAGGAAACTGGATCAGAAGCAGAGGTAGAACATGAACCCAAATACTATGAAATGAGATGTGGGCATCCCAAGCAAAGGCTTAACCCACTGTACCACAACACCCCCGTCCCCAGCAGGTACTTCAGATTTCATTGTCTAGCCCCCTGACCATTAAGAAACCTTTTCCTCAGCACCTCTGATTTTGCTCAAAGCAGCAGATGGACAATTTTGTTTGCTAGAAAGATTTCTTTTATGTTCACAGACTTCTTAATTTGTAATGCCTATCAATGACTCTAGCTTGGCCTACAACTTCATTACACAAATGAAAAAGTAAAGATATGACTTGAGAAGTAGAAGCTTCTACATAGCAGAAGAGAAAATCAACAGACTGGGAGAAAATATCCACAAATTATTCATCCAAGAAAGCACTAATACCCAGACTACATAAGGAACTCAAAATTTTAGCAACAAAACCCCAAACAATCCAGTTAAGAAATGGGCAAAGCAGGGGCGGGGTAGGAGAGTGGGGTGGGGGGAGTTAGGGAAGATGGGGGAAGGGGGGCAGGTGTGTAGCACAGCAGTTAAGCTGCCACTTTGGATGCCAACATTCCATATTACAGTGCCTGGTTCCCATCCCAGCTACTCCACTTCCAATCCAGATTCCTGCTAATGTATACCCTAGGAGGCAGCAGGTTATGATTCAAGTGGTTTGGTACCTGCCACCCATATGGGAGAACAGATTGAGTTCTGGAGTTCTGGGCTTCTGGCTTTGGCCTTGTCCAGCCCTGGCTGTTGTGGGCATTTAGGGAATAAACTAATGGATGGAAGGTCTTTTTTTTATCTGTCTTTCAAGTAAAATGAAAATAAATTTTAAAAAAGGAAATGGGGAAGCAGGTGCTATGGTGCAGAGGGTTAAGCTACCACCTGGAGAGCTGAAATCCCATATGGGTGCCTGTTTGAGTCCCAGCTGCTCCACTTCCCATCCAGTTCCATGCTAATGCACCTGGGAAAGCAGCAGATGGCCCAAGTCCCTAGGCTGCTGTCCCTAACATGGGAGACCCAGAAGAAGTTCCTGGCTCCTGGTCTGCCTGGCCCAGCCCTGGTTATTGCTGCCATTTTGGGGGTAAACCAGTGGATGAAAGATCTCTTTCTCTGTCTCTCCCTTTCTCTGTAAATCTGCCTTTCAAATCAATGAATTAATTTTTTAAAAAAGGAAATGGTCAAAGAATCTAAACAGAATTTTTTCAAAAGAAGTACAAATGGAAACAAATATGTGAAAAAATGCTCAGTATCACTAGACATTAGGTGATGGAACAAGGACATAAGCCTCAGCATTCTCCGTCATTGCCCAAAGGAGATAAACAATGGAATGTATTCCTTGCCCTTCAATATCAAACGGGTCTCACACCCTATTGTCTTCATACCCCCACCCCCAAATCCCCGGAAAGACCAGTTGCTCTGAAGACCTGAAAGACCAGTTCCAGGAATTCCCCTCTGCCTACTGCTCCCTACCCCACCACCATCCCCAGCCCTCCTAAAACATAAAAAGGCCCTGCGGGGCTGGTGCTGTGGCACAATGGGTTATGCTGCCACCTACAGTGCCGGCATCCCATATGGGCCCCGGTTCGAGACTCGGCTGCTCCACTTCTGATCCAGCTCTCTGCTATGGCCTGGGAAAGCAGTAGAAGATGGTCCAAGTCCTTGGGCCCCTGCACCCACCTGGGAGACCCGGAAGCTCCTGGCTCCTGGCTTTGGATTGGCACAGCTCTGGCTGCTGTAGCCATTTGGGGAGTGAACCAGTGGATGGAAGACCTGACTCTCTTTCTCTCTGCCTCTCCTCTCTCTGTGTAACTGTGACTTTCAAGTAAAATAAATAAATCTTAAAAAAAAAAAAAAAAAAAAAAGGCCCGGCCCTGGGAGTCGAGGCCTTCTGCCATGTGTTCCATCATGGGCTCCATCAGGGGCACACGGGCAGTTGGTCACCCACCTCTACGGATTTATTTTCTCTGAATGAATTTGATCTGCCTATAAATTTGTACACTGCTTCCTCTCTATTCTGTGCCTCTTTTCCTAACATTTTGGTGCCCCATGTGAGGAGGCACCAATATGCAACTCTTTTTCTAACATTAGGGAAACACAAATAAAAAAGTACAATGATTTATTACCTCACTACAGTTAGAGGGGCTATTATCAAAAAGAGAAAAAATAACAAATGCTGGTAACAATTTGGAGAAAAGGGAACACTTATACATTGCTGTTGGGAATGCAAATTAATACATTTATTATGGAGAACAATATGGTGGTTCCTCAAAAAACTAAAAATAGGTCTACCATATGTCTCAGCTAGCTCATTTATGGGTATAAATCTGAAGGAAATATAAACAGCATATGAAAGAGACACCTGCACTCCCAGGTTCACTGAAACACTACGCACAATAACTTACATACGAAAATCAACCTAGGTTGATTTTTTCAATCAATGAATGAATGAATGGATAAAGAAGATGTGATGTATACAAAGGATTATATTTAGCCATTAAAAAGGAATGAAATTCTGGCATTTGTAGCAAAATGGATGGAGCTGGAGAGCATTACATTAAGTGAAAGAAGGTAGACGGGGGCTGGTGCTGTGGCACAGTGGATTAACACCCTGGCCTGCAGCGCCAGCATCCCATGTGGACACCACTCCACTTCTGATCTACCACTCTGCAATGGTTTGGGAAAGCAGTAGAGGATGGCCCAAGTCCTTGGGCCCCTGCACCCACGTGGGAGACCCGGAAGAAGCTCCTGGCTTTGGATCGGCACTCATCCGGCTGGTGTGGCCAACTGGGGAGTGAACCATTGGATGGAGGACCTCTTTCTCTCTCTCTGCCTCTCTTCCCTCTGTGTAGTTCTGACTTTTGAATAAATAAATCAATCTTTAAAAAAAAAAAAAGAAGGTAGACATAAAAAGATAAATACCACATGTTTACTCTCATAAGTGGAAGTTAAAAATATACACAAATATATATAAACATACATAATTGAGATATATATATTTAAAACAGTGATTACTAGAGTTTGGAAAGGGTGGGGGGAGGTGAGATGAGGAGAGACTGGATAATAGATATCAAAATACACTCAGGTGAAGGTAACGGGGTCTGGTAGAGTGATAACTTTTGGTCCCTATCGACTACCACAAATCAATCTCTAAATTCATGACCTCTGCTATGGTTTAAATATGGTTTGCCCCCCAAACTTTTGCTGAATTACAATTGTGAGCTATTAAGAGGCAGAACATTTAAGGGGATTGCAGCTCTGTGCACATACACAGACTGACTCATCATGTGATCAATGGCTTAACAGGTTAATGGGTTATCTCAAGAGTAGGTCTCCTCTAAAAGTCAGTTTGCTAGGTCTCTTGCGTGTTCCCTTGTCTCTTACCACATGATGCCCTGAACTACCTCAGGACTCAACCAGCAAGAAGTTCATCACCAGATGCGGCCCATCAAACTTGGACCAAAATCACAAATCTCTTTTCTTTATAACGTGCCAGTCTGTGGTAGGAAGAAAGACAAGCTCCTTCTCCCCACCCCCCACACCCCACTCCAAACTCAGTCTGCTTTCTAGTTTTCCTATCTTGTTGACAGCACTGTTATAGGGCTTCTTGCAGCTTGCCCCACCTCCTGTACTTCTGTATTAATGGGAGTGAACTCTGGATGGTGGACAACAACCACTGGTTGTCAGTCAGAAGAAACTCAAGATAAATACATGAAGCTGGCGCCGCGGCTCAAGAGGCAAATCCTCTGCCTTGCGGCGCCGGCACACCGGGTTCTAGTCCCGGTCGGGGCACCGGATTCTGTCCCAGTTGCCCCTCTTCCAGGCCAGCTCCCTGCTGTGGCCAGGGAGTGCAGTGGAGGATGGCCCAAGTCCTTGGGCCCTGCACCCCATGGGAGACCAGGAGAAGCACCTGGCTCCTGGCTCCTGCCATTGGATCAGCGCGGTGTGCCGGCCACAGCGCGCCAGCCGCGGCGGCCATTGGAGGGTGAACCAACGGCAAAGGAAGACCTTTCTCTCTGTCTCTCTCTCTCACTGTCCACTCTGTCAAAAAAAAAAAAAAAAAAAAAAGGATAAATATATGAAATACATATATATAGAACTTGTATACTGTGAATAAAATTAAAAAAAAAAAAACAACTTGAGACAAGAGGTTAAGAGGTAATTTGATTCCCCCACCCCCAAACTAACAGGAAGATGCAACAGAGAAAAATCTCATCTGCTACACAGATTCAGACTTCCTATCTCAGGGATACAGTAGGCAAGCCAACTTTGGATCTTACATTAAGGCACATTGTACTGCTTTACCAGTTTTTAACAATAATAAAGAAAATGTTTTCTTAATCTGCTGATTCTTTTGTTTTATTCTGAATGGGACAGAAGTATGCTATTTATTGGGCCCCCTGAAAATTCAGAGACAATTTTCATCAAGGTGCTTAAGTGTTAACTTCAAATTCATCTTAATTCTCTCCCTTAGTTATACCTTCAGAGATTTCTTGAGTTCAACTTCTCCCCATTTCCCCTCTCACCGCCTGGTTCAGTCTCCATTTTCTCTCATTTGTACTCTGACAATACCTTTTCTTTTCTTTCTTTTTTGACAGGCAGAGTGGACAGTGAGAGAGAGTGACAGTACCTTTTCATACAAGTTTCCTGCCTAAAAAATGCTTGCACCCCATTTCCCACATTGCTATTAGAGTGACTTTGCTAAAATGTAAATCTGATAGTTTCTCACTTTCAAAACCTTTTAACTTTCGTGCAAAGCCTGCAGAAAAAGTCCAAATTCCTTGTCTTGGTATACAAAGTCCTTTTTCACCTGACCTCCAATTCTTTTCTAGCAGCTGCTCCAAGATAAATGAACTTACTCATCTTCCATACCTCAACTACTTAAATTCTTTATAATCCATGCCTTAGCACTTACTGTTCACTGTGCTTAAAATGCTTTCCCTCTCCATTTACTTCATCATTCAGACACAAGACATGTGGCTCTCACTCAGTTTCCTTAATACTCTCAAGGCAGAAAAAAAAAATCGCTGAATACTAACACAAGAACTGACATTTACTGAGCATTTATCATGAGCCAGTCCGAGCTATTAAGCATTTTGAGTGCCTCTGGATCATTTAATCATCATAAAAACTCAATAATACACACTATTATTAGCCTCATTTTATAGATGAGGAAACTGAAATTAAACTTGCCTAAGGTCAAATGGCTAGTGATGTACTTGAATTTAAATTCAGGCAGAATCATTCTAAAGCCTGGCTCTTAAACAGGATACTACAAGTATGTCCATTATCCCACTTACAAACAGACTTGCAATATTTTTGTTCACATATTTTTCTCTCCTCCTAGATTGTGTTCTATGGGGGCAGTATTTGTATCTTAATTTATCCTTGTATCTATCTCTAGTACCAGCAGAATGTCAGCACTGATTCAATACCCCCAGGATCAGCATTTTCTTTTCCCAATTAACACTAGAGATCTGCAGTAGAATGATGATGCAACAGTGCTGATGAGATCCTCACAGATTGCTAAGTATCTAACATCTGCTAAAGGAAAAACATGAGGAAGGTGAGAAGAAAAGAAATGAAGTCCCAGAAAGAAGAACTCAGAAAGGTGTTTGTTTTGATTCTATGTCCTTAAATAATATATATTCAATACATTACTGATGAAAGTTTAATAAATGGCTTATTGGGACACATATAGAGGAACTCAAACCTTCACCGATACACTGGATTGAATTTTTCATTAATTTAATAAATATCTACTGGCCCCTACTAGGTTAAGTACTAGTTACTGCAGATTCAAAATTCTGCATCTTTAATACTTAGGAAAAAAGTGAAATACCTAGAAATTCTTGTTTATATAATCATGGTTATTACAAGATTTAATCTCAGAATGATTAAGCCATATTATCTGTATTCTTGTAATCTAAAACACTAGCATAATTACCAGAATGCATATTATTCCATACACCTTTCCTCAGATTCTTCAAGAGTCATTCTTATCAACATTAGTGAGAATTGGCTGTTTATGTTGAAAAAATACTTTAAGATGACATATTTTAGCTGGCGCCGCGGCTCACTAGGTTAATCCTCTGCCTTGCGGTGCCGGCACACCGGGTTCTAGTCCTGGTCAGGGCGCTGGATTCTGTCCCGGTTGCCCCCCCTCCAGGCCAGCTCTCTGCTGTGGCCCGGGAAGGCAGTGGAGGATGGCCCAAGTCCTTGGGCCCTGCACCCCATGGGAGACCAGGAGAAGCACCTGGCTCCTGGCTTCGGATCAGCATGATGCGCCGGCTGCAGCACACCAGCCGCGGCGGCCATTGGAGGGTGAACCAACGGCAAAGGAAGACCTTTCTCTCTGTCTCTCTCACTGTCCACTCTGCCTCTCAAAAAAAAATATATAAATAAAAAATAAAGATGACATATTTAAGCAAAAAATAATGACTAAATAAAAAGTCTTTTATTAAAATAAACAGCAAAATCTCGACAGTTGAGCCTATATATCAATATATATGATTGCTATAAAAAAACAGCAAGAAACTATTTTCCTGCTGTCTTGACAGATGTTTTACTAAGCTTCATTCTCATGACGATGTTTTAAGTCATTTTTATTTTTACTAAGTGTTTATAAAGACATAATCAACTGGTCTAGTAAAATAACAAATTACTCCAATAGCCCACAGTTTAAATGGAAAGATTCAAAGAACTACTCCAAGTAAAAATTCATCAAAATAAAAGCTTTTATGAAATGAAAACATTAAATATACCAATGTTTAATAATGAGCACAATGATCGAAGATGAGATTGAACAAGCACCTCATTTATTAAAATTGATTTTTCTTAAGTTTCAGGTTCCCGTGCTGATGGGCTAAGGTAACATAGGGACTCATTCATTTATTTGTTCATCTGTTCACACTGAGTATTTATTGAATGATAGGTTCTATTCCAGACTTTGGAGATACAAGAAGCTTCTACTCCAGAGGAGGGCATGGACAAAAAGACGCAAATAAACATGTAAAGAAGACAGTTTTTATAGTGAAAAGTGCAATGAACACAATGTAACAGAAAAATACAAGAAGGAGCAACTGAGGGAACAGCTACTTTAGTGGTGTAGTCTGGGAATGGGACACTTCATCTGAGATTTCAATCATGAGAAACTAACTACACAAATTACTAGGTGACAAACTCTTAGGCAGAGAGAACAGCAAGTATAAAGTCCCTGATGCAGGAATGAGCTTGCTGAAAGAACAAAGATCAACAAGTGAGAGCAAGAATGGTATAAAAGGATGGAGATGGGGTTCACATCACGTAGGGTCTTGTACATCATGGTAAAGAGCTTCAATTTAATTCTAAAATTCTTCAATGAGGAAACATTGAGGAATTTTTGTAAGAAGAAAAATATGGAGGTCAACACTGTGGCACAGTAGGCTAAGCATCCACCTGTGGCACTGGTATCCCATATAGGCACAGGTTCGTATCCCAGCTGCTCATCTTCCCATCCAGCTCTCTGCTATAGCCTGGGAAAGCAGTAGAAGATGACACAAGTCCTTGGGCCCCTGCACCCTCGTGGGAGACCTGGAAGAAGCTCCTGGCTCCTGGCTTTGGATTGGCTCATCTCCGGCCATTGCGGCCATCTGGGGAGTAAACCAGGGGATGGAAGACCTTTCTCTCTGTCTCTCCCTCTGTCTGTCTGTAACTCTACTTCTCAAATAAATAAATAAAATCTTTAAAAAGAGAAAAATATGCTCTATGCTTTAAAATATCATACTGAAGGCTCAAAGCAATCACAAGAATCTCCTAAGATTAGAAAATTCAAATTTATGCTCCAATGCCCAAGCCATCACCAAAAGATTTCTATTTATGTAAGATGGAAATACATATAGTTCCTTTATAGAAGTGTTGGCTGTGTTTCACCTTCCATTCTAAGAAGTGGAAAATTCTTTGCTTCCTCTCACTAGAACAGAAAATTTTCCTTCCAGCTATACGCTTCCATCCTCCCAGCATGACTGAAGCTAGGATTATAGAACTGTTTTTCTCCTGTCAACTTACTGAAGGCCATCTCTCTTAAAAAATATTATGCACACTACACCTTTGAGTTATCAACTCTATAAAAACACTGTGTTTGTGTCTGGAAGGACAAGAATTTCTTTCTAATCTATCTGTAGCAAATATCTTGCAGATATGCAACAGCTGCACAGTTCCAAAAGAAGCGATCGTGCAAAACAGGGATTGCTGTCTTAGTCCTGGGAATGGCCCTCACCTTCTCCCTAGGAAATGACAACAATCTAACGTAAAGAAAGAAGGAAAAGACAAACAGTAATGTACAATCCATACAATGTACAAATTGCTGTGCCAAGTTTTTCTTTCTGTAAGTGTCTCATTAAATCCTTTCAACAACCTCAGGCTTTTGTGAGCATTTGGAGAGTGAACCAAAGGACTGGAGATTTTTCTCTCTGTCTCCCAAATAAAATAGAATAAAAGATTTAAAAAATAATATAATAAAAGGCTAAGTGTTTACTTATTTAAGCTCATCAGCACATGAAGGGTGATTGAAGAAAATGGAAAAAAACAACAAAAAATTCTCCTTGCTTTATTCCCATAGCTAAACTTAGAGGTCATTTTGAACTACATAAAGCAGATAAAAGTTGAAGGGGCATCTTTTCCAAATGGCCTCCCTTTCAGATTCCAATCCCACCCAATGTGTTCCCTAATGTACCTACCAAGAACTTGATGGTTCTATGAGTCAGAGTTTGAAAAGAACAGATTAAAAAAAAAAAAAAAAAGAACTGATTTAAACTGTGGAGGAAAAAGCAATCTCGAGCTTGCTCAAGAACAAATGCCAGGCCAGCACCACGGCTCACTAGGCTAATCCTCCGCCTTGCGGCACTGGCACACCGGGTTCTAGTCCCGGTCGGGGCGCCAGATTCTGTCCCAGTTGCCCCTCTTCCAGGCCAGCTCTCTGCTGTGGCCAGGGAGTGCAGTGGAGGATGGCCCAGGTGCTTGGGCCCTGCTCCCCATGGGAGACCAGGAAAAGCACCTGGCTCCTGGCTTCGGATCAGCATGATGCGCCGGCTGCAGCACACCAGCCGCGGCGGCCACTGGAGGGTGAACCAACGGCAAAGGAAGACCTTTCTCTCTGTCTCTCTCTCAAAAAAAAAAAAAAAAAAAAAAAAAAAAAAAAAAAAAAAAAGAACAAATGCCAAAGGGAAACTGATTTCTTCACTGACTGCAGTGGAATGAACCCTGAAGAATCAACAAACATGTGATTTATATTCAGCATAAGCATTTATTTGACCCAATGACCCTGGGAGACATTTAACTTCACTGATCTTGTTTTCACTAATCATGTAATACATGAATATACCTTCTCTATCTCAAAGACCAATCTAAAAACTAAAGCGCATAATACATTGTGGAAGAAGCATAGAAAATAAGAAGTATGATCATAAGCTATTATAAGAGCTAAGGATAAAATATATTAGGAGAGAGGAACAAAGAAATACATAACAGGTGTCAAGTAGCAAATATTGTAATTAATCTACAATGAACTAAGAGTTCTTTCAGGAAAACATTACACATATGCTCTATGTATGTAAATTACTTCCTTCTGCTACAAAATAAGATCTTAAAATCATATACTTCTTTTGGCTTTTGTCTCACAACAGAGAATCACATTACTTTTTTTTTTTTAAGATTTATTTATTTATTTGAAAGCCAGAGTTACACAAAGAGAGAGGAGAGGCAGGAGGTGGGGGGGGTGGGAGGTGGGAGGGGGAGAGAATAGGTCTTCCATCTGCTGGTTCACTCTCCAATTGGCCTCAATGGCTGGAGCTGCGCCGATTCAAAGCCAGGAGCCAGGAGCTTCTTCCAGGTCTCCCACGTGGGTGCAGGGGCCAAAGTACTTGGGCCATCCTCTACTGCTTTCCCAAACCATAGCAGAGAGCTGGATCGGAAGAAGAGCATCCGGGTCTCAAACCGGTACCCATATAGGATGGTGGCACTTCAGGCCAGGGTGTTAACCCGCTGTGCCAAAGCACCGGCCCCAGAATCACATTACTTTTAATGAATGTGCAGAAGTTTCATTCTGAGTCAAACTAGTGTTATTTTTCTAACTAAATTTTTATTGAAATCAGTCCAAAAAGAGTGGACTAGCAGTTTAAAAGATGTCTAGGGGCCGGCGCTGGACTTTAGTGGGTAAATCCGCCACCTGCAGTACTGATATCCCATATGTGCGCCAGTTCAAGTCCCGGCTGGTCCACTTCTGATCCAGCTCTCTGTTATGGCCTGGGAGAGCAGAAGAGGGCCCAACTCCTTGGGCCCCTGCACCTGTGTAGGAGATCTGGAGGAAGCTCCTGGTTCCTGGTTTTGGATCAGCCCAGCTCCAGCCAGTGAGGCCATCTGAGGAGTGGACCAGTGGATGGAAGACCTCTTTCTCTCTCTCTACTTCTGCCTCTCTGTAGCTCTGCCTTTCCAATAAATAAATAAATCTTAAAATAAAAAATGATGTCTAGGGAGCTGGCATTGTGGGTAAAACTTTGGTTTGTGCCCCAGCTGCTCCACCTCTGACCCAGCTCCCTACTAATCCTGGAAGGGCAATGGAAGACAGCCGAAGTGCTTGGGCCTCTGAACCCACATGGGAGACCTAGATGGAGCTCCTGACTCCTGTCTTTGACCTGGTACAGTCTCAGCCATTGTGGCCATCTGGGGAGTAAACCAGCAGATGGAAGATCCCGCTCTCTCTCTCTCTCTCTCTGTTTCTCTCTGTCATATAAATATGACATATAAATATGTCATATAAATATGACTCATATAAGTAAATCTTTAAAAAAAAAAGATGCCTGGGGGCTGGCATTGTGGCATACTGGGAAAAGCTTTGGTTCATGACCCAGTTGCTCCACTTCCAATCTAGCGCCCTGCTAATGGCCTGGAAAAAGCAGTGTAGGATGGTTCGAGTGTTTTGGCCCATTTACCCATGTGGGAGACCCAGAAGAAGCTCCTGGCTCCTGGCTTAAGTCTGGCCCAGCACTGGCTATTGCAACCATCTGGGGAGTGAACCAGTGGATGGAGATACCTCTCTGTCTCTTTCTCTGTAGCTCTTTCAAATAAATAAATAAATCTTTTTAAAAAATGATGTCTAAAATATATGAAATACAGCCACTGGACAAATTTCTAAAATGACTTCATAATGGTTATACTTTGAAGTGGCATACTTAGAAAGAGTTTGACTTCAGCTAACACTACATTTCCTGTATTTTAATCACCATAAAGGAAGAGAGTTTATCAATAAGACGCATATATCATTTATGGTGTTTTTCAATGGTAAAGATAAAATTTCACCAATAGACCTGCCTACACATTCCTTTTATCCACAAGATAATAAAATCTTTGGCTTGGCGTTTAGAAATCTTCCATAATCAGAAACTGCCTATTATAGACCCAATGTTTGTGCTCCCTCCTCCTAATTCATATGGTGAAGCCATATGTGTTTGGCCATATTTGGTCATTATGGTGCCTCTATGAAATAACTGAGGTTAACTGAGGTTGTAAGCATGGACCTTGATCTCATGAGTGTTCTTAGAAGAGACACCATGGAGCTCTCTCTCCAAGTGTACACACTGAGGAAAGAATGTGTGAGCACACAGTAGGAAGGTGGCCATCTGCAACCCAAAGGGAATGCTCCCCTCAGACGCTAGCCTTGCTGAAACCTTGACCTTGGACTTTCAGTCCCTAGAACTGTGAGAAAATAAATTCTGTTATTCAAGCCATGCAGGTTGGTATTTTGTTATAACTAAGTAGATTAATACAGAAATTCTATTACTAAATGCTCCCTACTACCTCTCATTTCAGAAACTTTACTTTGGTGAATTCTATTATAAGAAAAATATTTAATTGAGCATACAGGGAAATCAGATTCCTAAAAAGTGCTCGGTATGAAGCACTATTTCCAATCATTTTCAGTTAAACTGCCTTCTAAAAATTATGCTTACCCTTGAAGAGTAATATACTCTTGGGTGCTTTCAGCCCAACAGCCACTCAGCATTGCAGCAAAGTAACTAGATCTGGCACTTAAAATGGCCCTAAAGGGAAGAAGGGGGAAAACACAGGTAAACATTTATGTACTATGAAAAATGTAATCTTTTAATGAAACTCTTCATTTTTACTTCTTAAAACATGATAATAATCCATTTTTCTTGTTTGTATTCACTAATAGGAATTATTACAATAATAATTACGAGCCTATTATCTAAGTATTTTGATTGCTAATTTAAAACATGAATTCCAAAGCACTTGACATCTTTAACTTTTTACCATTAAAGGCTCTTTAATAACAATTAAAATTATTCCCATGATTAAGAGTAATAAACCATACTTAAATGGAGAAATAAATACTAACTATGACACTTAACAGCTTGAGAAAATATAGAGACTACAATTACTGTTTGTCAATTAAATTTTTTTAATTATGAGAAAAAAATAAAAGAAAGACCTCATCTAAAGTTCTTGAGTTCTAATTCAGAACTCCCCCTAAATATGCTCAGGAAGCTGGGCTACACCTGAGGATTGAACAAATGACAGGAAAGATATTTTCTTTTGAATTTCATTCTGTCTTCTCAAGTAAAATGTTGATTTTTTTGTTCTTTAATCCAAAGATTACCCTTTGACTTATACTCTGTTCTAGGCACTATCTAGGTGTTAGGAGTACAGTGGGAAATGAGATGCACAGAACAATGCAGTATTCCAGTGCAGGGTGGGATGGAAGAGTGGAAGAGGACAGGAAAAAGCAAAGGCATCTCTGGCAAGGGCCTCGTCAGTTGTCTCAGATCAACCAGCCTATAAAACAACTAAGGAAGATGGGAGATATATATATTTTTTTTTCATGAAAATATATTTTTTTCATAAAAGGAAAAGAAGGCATAATTTGAAGACCTCTGGACATCTGACATTATAAGACAAGTTAGAACAGAGAAGACAAGGGGCTGGGGTTGTGGTGTAGTGGGTTAAACCACCTTCTGAGGTGCCACCATCCCATATGGTTGCTGATCTGTGTCCTGGCTGCTCCACTTCTATTTGCCTGAGAAAGCAGGGCAAGATTGGCCCAAGTACTTCGGACCCTGCAGTGATGTAGGAGACCCAGAGGAAGCTTCTGGCATTGGCCCTGCCCAGCCCTAGCTGTTGTGGCCATTTTGGGGGAGTGAAGCAGCAGATAGAAGATCTCTCTTTCTCTGTCTCTCTCCTTCTCTCTGTAATTGAACCTTTCAAATAAACAAATAACTCTTTAAAAGAGAGAGTGGGGAGACAAAAGAGGTGATGCAAACATCTGAAGTGACTTTCTCCATTGTGACAAGTGCCAAATCTGAAAGCAAAAGCAATGACTGGGAGCCCGAGCAATAGAGGACAGCTCCTCCTCAGAGGCTTGCAGGGACACAAATTAGAACTTGGGGCCTGTCAAAGACAAGGGGCTTTGATGGATAACCCAAGATTAGTTGGATCATGAAGGGCCACTGGAAAGAAATGAGTGAACAGGAAATAGACCAGCCTTTATTAGAACTCAAGGCTAGCTTTGAAACAGCTCAATCCCTGCCTAGAATAAAGTGATCAGCATTTAGTCCAACGGCCAGCAATGGCAAAAGAAAATTCTGTCTTCATTAAAAAAATGTTACCCACAGAGTCAAATTACTTTAAATTTTAAGTAAAATGTCCAGCAATCATCCAAAGATAATCTGGCAAAATAATGAACAATTAAAAAATAAAGAGAAAGAATCTATTTACACTAGTATCGGAAAAGGTCAAATACATAGGAACAAACATAACAAAAAATGTGTAAGACCTCTACACTAAAAAGTATAAAACATTGTTAAGATAAATTTTTAGGTGCTACAGTTGTGTTACAGTGCAATGCTGATATCCCATACCTGAACACTGGTCCTAGTCCTGGCTGCTCTGATTCCAATCAAGCTCCCTGCTAAAGAGCAGAATATGGACTAGCCACCCAGATGGGAGACCCGGTTGGAGTTCCTGGCTCCTAACTTTGGCCTGGCTCAGCTCCAACCGTTGCAACCATTTTGGAAGTGAACCACTGGATGGAAGATCTCTTCCTTTCTCTCCAACTTTCTCTCTGTAACTCTGCCTTTCAAATAAATACATAAATCTTTATCCCCCCCAAAAAAGATAAATTTTTAAAGGACTAATGAAGAGATAAAGTATGCTCATGAATTAGAAGATCAAAGCTGTTAACATGTTCTTAAATTAATTTCTAGATTCAAAACAATCCCATAAGATGATTCTAAACTATATTTGGAAATGAAAAGGACCCATAATAGCCAAAATAAAACAAAAGAAAAAAATTGAAAGACATGATTTCAAGCAACATAATGTTGCTTTCAATAAAATAATAATAATGAAGATATTATGGTACTGTTGTAAGAATAAATATATAGATTACTCAAAAAGAACTGAGTTCTGGGCCGGCGCCGCGGCTCACTAGGCTAATCCTCTGCCTAGCGGCGCCGGCACACCGGGTTCTAGTCCCGGTCGGGGCGCTGGATTCTGTCCCGGTTGCCCCTCTTCCAGGACAGCCCTCTGCTGTGGCCAGGGAGTGCAGTGGAGGATGGCCCAGGTGCTTGGACCCTGCACCCCATGGGAGACCAGGAAAAGCACCTGGCTCCTGGCTCCTGCCATCGGATCAGCGCGGTACGCCGGCCGCAGCGCGCCGGCCGCGGCGGCCATTGGAGGGTGAACCAACGGCAAAGGAAGACCTTTCTCTCTGTCTCTCTCTCTCACTGTCCACTCTGTCTGTCAAAAAAAAAAAAAAAAAAGAACTGAGTTCTGGTATATGACCAACTGCTTTTCAACAAAGGTGTTCTGGTAATTTCATGGGGGAAAAGATGGCCTTTCAACAAAAAGTATAACAACTAAATGTTTGTAGAGAAAGAAATGAACCTTGATATTTATCCCATACCACATACAAAAATCTATTTGGTCCATTTTGTTCATTTTGTCCAAAATGTAAATGTAAAAGTTAACATTATAAGACCCAGAAAAAGCTGGTGACAATCTTGGCAACTTTGGAGCAGGCAGAGATTTCTTAGGACACAAAAAATACAAATTATTTTTTAAATATGTAAGTATAAACTTTAATAAATTTTTTAAATTTTTTTTTTGACAGGCAGAGTTAGACAGTGAGAGAGAGAGACAGAGACAGAGACAAAGGTCTTCCTTTTTCCACTGGTTCACCCCACAAGTGGCCGCTACGGCCGGTGCGTTGCGTCCGGCACACTGCGGCGATCCGAAGCCAGGAGCCAGGTGCTTCCTCCTGGTCTCCCATGCGGGTGCAGAGCCCTGGGCCATCCTCCACTGCACTCCCGGGCCACAGCAGAGAGCCGGACAGGAAGAGGAGCAACCAGGACAGAATCTGGCACCCCAACTGGGAGTAGAACCCGGGGTGCCGGTGCCGCAGGTGGAGGATTAGCCTAGTGAGCCGTGGTGCCGGCCAAAAATGGTCCTTTTAAAGTCACTTTTAAGAAAGAGGAAGTACAAGAAAAATATTGGGAGAAAATATTTACAGCATTTATATGCCAAATACCCTGAATAAAGAATATATAAAAATTGTAAGAACATAAACAATACAATTAAAAAGTGGGAACAAGAAAAAATACAAGTATTATAAGGTAAGAATAAATAGTTTCAGGTAAAACTAGATATAATTTTGCTTCAAAGCTAAAGTTTATGACTTGTTACACAGAATGACATTCCATGATGTTTTGAGAATTATATCAGGATTAGGAAAACTTATGATCAAAACAGTATAATATTTATTTTAAGGGGAAAAAGGTACATGTACATATCTCAACAGATTATTTGTATTAAAATTTATACCTAGACACTCTAATGAGTATTTTTTTAAATGGGCAAAAGTTTTCAATAGGAACATCACAAGGTATACAAATAGCCAACAAGTAAAACAAGAAGATACCTGGCATCTCTAGTGATGAAGGGAATACAAATTAAAACTTGCAATATGATAGATATCACTACACAAAAATTGAAAAGACTGACAAGAGGCAAAAATTTAAAATATTGACAATGTCAAGTGGTGCTGAAAATATGGAACAACTGAAAAGCTTTATATCATGTAGACTGGGAATATACAATGGCATAACTTCTTTATAGAAATATTTGTCAGCTTCATAAACTATTTTTTTTTTGACAGGCAGAGTGGACAGTGAGAGAGAGAGAGACAGAGAGAAAGGTCTTCCTTTGCCGTTGGTTCACCCTCCAATGGCCGCCGCGACCAGCGCGCTGCGGCCGGCTCACCGCGCTGATCCAATGGCAGGAGCCAGGAGCCAGGTGCTTCTCCTGGTCTCCCATGGGGTGCAGGGCCCAAGCACTTGGGCCATCCTCCACTGCACTCCCTGGCCACAGCAGAGAGCTGTCCTGGAAGAGGGGCAACCGGGACAGAATCCGGCGCCCCGACCGGGACTAGAACCCGGTGTGCCGGCGCCTCAAGGCGGAGAATTAGCCTAGTGAGCCACGGCGCCGGCAGCTTCATAAACTATTAACAGTTAACTTACTTTATGACCAAGTAATTCTACTCCAAGAAATTTACCCCCAAATTATAAAAATATGTGTATAAATACTTGCACACAAATATTCATATCAATTTAATTATTAATAGCTAAACACTGAAAATAAAATTTCCATCAATGGTGGAATGAAAAACAAATTATGGTATATCCATACAGCCATACAAATTGAATGATCCACTGATACACATAATATCCAAAAATGAAACTTAAAAACATTACGTTGAACAAAAGAATACAGACAAAATAATACTCTGGTTACACTGATATGGAATTCTAGAATTGTTTAAAAATAAATTTATAGTTTAATGAATACAATAATAAGAAAACAACTTAAAAATAGTTAAAAGATATCAACGGAAAACTCACCAAAAAATATACATATGGCAAATAAGAATACACAACTCAGTTGATGCTTGGGATTAGGGAGAAGGAAGGGACATATGGTACAAAGGAATTTTTAGTAGATGAAAAATCTTTGTATCTTTTTAAAAAATTGTACTTATTTATTTGAAAGGCAGAGCAACAGAGAGGTGGGGAGAGAAAGAGGAAGATCATCCATCCAACAGTTCACTTCCCAAATGTTCACAACAGCCCAGTCTGAGCAAGGCCAAATCCAGGAGCCAGGAATTCCACCCTGGTTTCCCATTTGGGTGGCAGGGATCTAAGCACTTGGGCTGCCTTCCCAACAACATTAGCAGGTAGCTGGACTGGAAGTGGAGCAACCAAGACTCAAAATGGCATTTGGATACAGGATGACTGTGCTGCAAGCAGAGGCTTAACTCATTGTGCTAATACACTGGCCTCTCTGTATCTTGATTTAGTCAGAGTTATACAGGTTTACATATTAACCAAAATTCATCAAATTAGACTTCTCATTTTGTGCATTTGATTTTGCTTCTGATCCAGATGGCCTAAGTTCCTGGGCCTCTGCCACCCATATAGGAGACCAGGATGGAGGAGTTCCTGGCTCCTGGCTTCAGTCTGGCCCAGACCTGGCTATTGTAGCCATTTGAGAAATGAACCAGCAGACAGATAATCTCTCTCTCTATCTCTATCTCTATCTCTCTCTCTTTCTCTTGCTCTGCCTTTCAAATAAACAAATAAAAAAATTTTTAAAAAGGAGAAAACTTCTGATCATCACAATAGATGCATAAAAGCCTTTGACAAAATTCAATACCAATTTATGATTTGAAAAATTTAGGCAATTTCAATCAAAATCCCAGAAAGCTACTTGGTAAATATGACAAGGTGATTCTAAAATTTATATGGAAAGACAAAAGACCTAAAATGGCCAACATAATACTTAATAATAACAACAACAAAAAGAGTGGGGGGATTCATTATCACCTGATTGCAAGATTTACTATAAAGTTACAGTAATCAAAACATCATGGTATTGGTGAAAGAAGAGAAAAAGAAACCAATTAAACAGAATAAAGAGCCCAGAAATAAACATACACAAATATTATCAAATGATTTTAATTTTTTTTTTTTTGACAAACAGAGTTAGACAGTGAGAGAGAGAGAGACAGAGAGAAAGGTCTTCCTTTTCCATTGGTTCAGCCCCCAAATGGCCACTACGGCTGGCACGCTGCACTGATCCAAAGCCAGGAGCCAGGTGCTTCCTTCTGGTCTCCCATGTGGGTGCAGGGCCCAAGCACTTGGGCCATCCTCCACTGCACTCCAGGGTCACAGCAGAGAGCTAGACTGGAAGAGGAGCAACTGGGACAGAATCCAGTACCCCAACCGGGACTAGAACCCGGGGTGCCGGCGCCACAGGAGGAGGATTAGCCTAGTGAGCCGCAGCGCCGGCCATAAAATGACTTTTGACAAAAGCACAATGGCAATTCAGTGGAGAAAGGATAGTCTTTACAACATAAGGTACTGGAACAATTGGACATTCACAGGCGAAAAAACATAAACCTAGAGACTAACCTTACATCTTACAAACACACACAAAACTCAAAATGAATCATAGATCTAAATGTAAAATGCAAAATTATGAAAGTTATAGAAGAATGCATAAGAGAAAATCTATGTGACTTTTGGTATGGGGATAAATTTTAGATACAAAATCAAAGCATAATCCATAAAAAAATCAATGTTTGACTTAGAATTTAAAACTTCTGTTCTGAAAAAGACATTGTTAACAGAACACAAGTCAATAGTTAGGAGAAATAGTTAGAAGATACTCATGAAGGAAGGTGGTTTATTTCAGCTCAGGGTTTTGGAGGTTCACATCAAAAAATGTGCAGTCTCAGTGTTTGGACATCTGTCTGTTAGGACCAGCTGATAGCAACAAAGGAACACATTAGAAGGAAGGATCACAAAGCAAGCCAGCAAGCAGGGAGAACAGCTGTGTTCAACTCTCAGGCTTTTACAATCAACCCTCTCACAAGAGCTATCTTCCAAGAGCATATCCTCCATAACATAAGGACTTCCCAATAGGCCAATCTCCTAAACACCATAATTGGATTAAGTTTCCACTCTCTTAGTACCATTAATTTCTGACTTTGGGAATTAAACATCTGCATAAGTTAAGGAGCCATATCCTGTTGCACACCATAGCACTGACAGAAATGCAAAATGATACAGATACTTTCAAAGCCACTTGGACAGCTTCTTGCAAAGTTAAACATAGTCTCACCATATGCAATGACACTCCAATGTATTTAACCCAAGAAATATGAAAATTCATGTCTACACAAAAACTTACACATAACTGTGTATATAACAGCTTTACTTACAATCAGCAAACTAGAGACAACCCTAATGTCCTTCAAATGTAAATGATAAACAAACTGTGGCACATTCTCACAACAGAACATTCAGTGATAAAGGATTTAAAAAAAAGAGGAGGGGCTGGCGCTGTGGCATAGAGGGTAAAGCTGCAGCCTGCAGTGCCAGCATCCCATATGGGCTCTGTTTGAGTCCCCGCTGCTCCACTTCTGATCAGCTCTCTGCAATGGCCTGGAAAAGCAGTGGAAGATGGCCCAAGTCCTTGGGCCCCTGCACACCTGTGGGAGACTCGGAAGAAGCTCCTGGTTCCTGGCTTCGGATCAGCACAACTCTGGCTTTTGTGGCCATCTGGGGAGTGAACCAGAGGATGGAAGACCTCTCTCTCTCTCTCTGCCTCTCCTTCTTTCTCTGTGTAACTCTGACTTTCAAGTAAATAAATAGATCTTCTAAAAAAAAAAAAAAAAAAGAGGAATTTGCTATCAAGCCACACAAAAACATGGATTGTTTCTTTCTTTCTTTCTTTCTTTCTTTCTTTCTTTCTTTCTGTTTTTTTTAAAATATTTTCTTTATTTATTTGACAGGCAGAATTACAGAGAGAAGGAGAGGCAGAGAGAGAGGTCTTCTATCCACTGGTTCACTCCCCAAATGGCAGCAATGGCCGGAGCTGTGCCAATCCAAAGCCAGGAGCCAGGAGCTTCTTTCAGGTCTCCCACATGGGTGCAGGAGCCCAAGGATTTGGGCCATCTTTCACTGCTTTCCCAGGCCATAGCAGAGAGCTGGATCTGAAGAGGAGAAGCCAGGACATGAACCAGCATCACGGATGACTTTTAAAGGCATATTGCTCAACGAAGGAAATCAGTCTGAATAGTCTATGCACTATGTGATTACATTTATGTGACTTTTTAGAAAACGAACAACTAGGGACTGGTGCTATGGTGTAGTAGGCTAGGCCTTCACCTGCAGTGCAGGCAGCCCATGTGGGAGTGGGTTCGAGTCTAGCTGCTCCATTTCTGATCCAGCTCCCTGATAATGGCCTGGTAAAGCAGTGGAAGATGGCCCAAGTGCTTAGGCCCCTGTACCTAGGAAGACGTGGAAGAAACTCCTGGCTCCAGGTTTTAGCCTGGTCTGGCTCTGGCCATTGTGGCCATTTGGGGAGTAAACCAGTGGATGGAAGATCTCTCTCTGTCCCCTTAGTTTATCTCTCTGTAATTCTGCCTATCAAATAAATAAATCTTGAAAAAATAATATTTTAAAAGAAGACAATGAATTCAAACACTCAATAATGTAACATTCATTATCATACCTGGCATCCAATAAAAAATTACTATGTATATGAAGAAGTAGCAAACCCTGAACTATAACAGGAAAAAGATCAGTTAATAGAAACAGAACCAGAAACGAGAAGATGAAATTAGCATACCAAAAATTATAACATAAGTAATGTAATTATCTAAATAAAACATGGGAAAAAAAAAACAGAAAAACAGGAGCCTTAGGAATCTGTGGGACCACACTGAGGCCATCCAGTGGGGCTGGGGGTCTGCGGGCCCCTCAGACATAGGTAGAATTCCTACACAAGCAGGCTGCCAGCTGTGGCTGGAAAGCTCCTATGCAGACCTGCCCCCATCTCCCCACTATAGCTTCTGGTGTTACATGGGTGACCTTGTAGTTATAAATCACATCTTCAAGTTAGTTGTAATTTTCCACTCAGAGCTAACAGAGGAGGCGGCTGAGCCCCTAAGGAGGATCAGGCTGTCTCCAAGAGACTTCCACTATCTTCACCAACCCCAAGCCAATCAACATACAGTACGTGAACCCCTGCCCCGGTCCAATGGGCACCCACATAGTATGGCCCAATGAAAAACAGCAATGCCTTAAAAACCCTGGGGACTTAACAAAACCCAGTGTCCCGTTCAGGCACTCCACCTGGTCTCTTCTCAGACCAGATGCTTTTCTGTCACTTGCCAATCAAAGTTTGTTTCTTTGCAAATTGTTTCCCAGCTTTTTATTTCTATACTGAGCTAAGAAAAACAACCAGGGGCCGGCGCTGTAGCTCACTTGGTTAATCCTCCACCTGTGGCACTGGCATCCCATATGGGCGCCGGGCCGGGTTCTAGTCCCGGTTGCTACTCTTCCAGTCCGGCTCTCTGCTGTGGCCTGGGAGGGCAGTGGAGGATGGCCCGAGTGCTTGGGCCCTGCACCTGCATGGGAGATCAGGAAGAAGCACCTGGTTCCTGGCTTTGGATCGGTGCAGCAGCCATTTGGGGAATGAACCAACAAAAGAAAGACCTTTCTCTCTGTCTCTCTGTCTGTCTCTGTCTCTGTCTCTCTCTCTCTCTCTCTCTGTCTATAACTCTACCTGTCAAATAAATAAAAAAATAAAAAAAAAAAAAAAACAAAGAAAAACAACCAAAAAACTTGCACCAGCAACCAGCTTCCCCTCCATGTCCGGTAGCACATATCAGGTGGCCTATAGTCCCAAGTGGAAAGAGGGACCATTAACAAAGTATAGGGGGAAAAAGTTTTCTAAATTTTATAAAAACCACAAATCTATGGATTTAAGAAGTTCAACAAGCCCTAAGCAAAATAAACATTAAGAAAGCAGAAGAGGGGGCTTGCACTGTGGTACAGGGGATAAAGCCCCGGCCTGCAATGCCAGCATCCCATATGGGCACCTGTTCTATTCCTGGCTGCTCCACCTCTGATCCAGACCCTGCTAACGCACCTGGAAGGGCAGCAGAGGATGGCCCAAGTCTTTGGGCTCCTGTACCCATGTGGGAGACCTAGAAGAATCTCCTGACTTCAGTCTGGCCCAGCCTTGGGCATTGTGGCCATTTGGAGAGTGAACCAGTAGATGGAAGACCTATTTCTCTTTCTTTCTTTCTTTCTTTCTTTCTTTCTTTCTTTCTTTCTTTCTTTCTTTCTTTCTTTCTTTCTTTCTTTCTTTCTGTCTCTCTCTCTCTCTCTCTCTGTTTCTCTCTCTCAAATAAACAAAAATAAATCTTTCTTTAAAAAAAAAAGAAAAAAGCAAGCACAAGAGCGGCTGGCACTGTGGTATAGTGAGTTAAGCCGCCATCTGCAGTGCTGGCATCCCATATGGGCACTGATTCAAGACCCAGCTGCTGCACTTTCAATCCAGCTCCCTTATAATGTGCTTGGAAAAACAGTGGAAGATGGCCCAAATGCTTGGGCCCCTGCACCCACATGGGAGACCCAGAGGAAACTCCTGCCTCCTAGCTTCAGATCAGCTCAGCTCTGGTCATTGCAGCCATTTGGGGAGTGAACCATCAGATGAAGATCTGTCTGTCCTTCTCTCTCTGTAACTCTGCTTTTCAAATAAATATATAAATAAATCTTTTTAAAAAAAGAGAAGCACAAGAATTAAAAGAATTTTTAAAGTACTTTAGAATAGGGTAGGTGTTTGCTATAGCAGTTAAAACCTATTTGGGATACCACATTCCATACTAGAGATTCTAGGTTCAAGTTCCAGTTCTGCTCCTGATTCCAAATTCCTGCTATTGCACATTTGAAGGCAGCAGTAATGGCTGTAGTAGTTGGGGTCCCTGTCACTGGACTGAATTCTAAGTTTCTGAATTTAGCCTAGCCCAGCCTTGGCTGTTGTGGGCATTTTGGGGGTGAATCAGCAGAAGGAATCAACCTACCTCTCTCTCTCTCTCTCTCTGCCTGTCTGTAACTCTACCTTTCAAATCAATCTTTCTTTTAAAAAAATTATTTATTTATTTACTTGAAAGGCAGAGTTACAGAGAGGAGGAGAAACAGAGGGAAATCTTCCATCTGCTGGTTCACTCCCGAGATGGCCACAATGGCCGGGCCTGGGCCAGACAGAAAACAGGAGCCAAGAGCTTCCTCCAGGTCTCTCACATCGATAGCAGGGACTCAAGCACTTAGGCCATTTTCTGCTGCTTTTCCCAGGCCATTAGCAGGGAGCTGGATCAGACGTGGAGCAGCTAGGACATGAACCAGAGCCCAAATGGGATGCTGGCATTGCAGGCAGCAGCTTTACCTGCTATGCCACAATGCCGGACTTCAAATAAATCTAAAAAAAAAAAAAAAAAAAAAAAAAAAAAAACACATTATGGGGGCCAGTGCTGTGGCATAGTGGGTAAGGCTGCCATCTGCAGTGTGGACATCCCATATGGGTGCCAATTCTTGTCAACAAACTACAAAAATCTTTCCTCTCTCAGATCATTGACATCATCTTCTTTTAAAAAGTTTATTATTGGGGCCTGGTGCTGTGACGTAGCAGGTAAAGCCGCTGCCTGCAGTGCAGGCATCCCATATGGGTGCCAGTTCTAGTCCCAGCTGCTCCACTTCCGATCCAGCTCTCTGCTATGGCCTGGGAAAGCAGTAGAAGATGGCCCAAGTCCTTGGGCCCCTGCACCTACATGGGAGACCAGGAAGCTGCTCCTAGCTCCTGGCTTCAGATCGGCACGGCTTCATCCATTACAGCCATCTGGGGAGTAAACAAGCCAATGGAAGATATATCTCTCTCTTTCTCCCTCTCTCTCTCTCTGCCTCTGCCTCTCTGTAAATTTGCTTTTCAAATAAATAAATCTAAAAAAAAATACATTATGTTGAATTTCATCAAACACAATACTGGATATACAATAAATGTTCATTAAATGATCCTTTTTTGAAAAAAAATATGTATTTCTTTGAAAGAGAGACAAATGGAGAGAGATCTCTCATGTGCTGATTCATTCCCCAAATGCCTGCAAAAGCCAGGGCTGGGTCAGGCTGAAACCAAGAGCCCAGAACTTAATCCTGGTCTCACATTGGGTGGTAGGGACTCAACTACTCAAAGCCATCACCTGCTGCCTCCCAGAGTCCACAGCAGCAGGAAGCTGAGACTGGGATCCTAATCAAGACTTTAATCCCAGCACTGTGATATGGGCTGTGGACATCTCAGGAGGTGTCTTAACTGCTGAACCAAAGCCCACATCTCATTAAACAAATCTTAATGAAGAACACTATTAGAATTTTATCCTTCCATCTCTTCTTTATACGACTAGGCCTAATAGCAAGATATATAAATATATACTGTCATGACTTTTCTGTATGGCAGTAATGAGAGTGTACTTCTTTGATTTTTGACTGTATAATGACCCAGGGCCCCTGTTATAGCAATCTGAAATTCATTTGGTCAAGGCCACATCACAAGCTGTCCCCTGCCAATGACTGAGTCTAGCAAGAACAGGGCAGATATATCCCTGAGAGACAGGGGCTCCCCTGATGGGCGACTGGCTTGGGAACTCTCCAGTAGCTTAACAAACACTCCTCAGAACTGCCCTGCAGAAGAAGGAGCTGCTCCCCAACCTAACTTCCCTCCCTGCTTCCTTTATTCAGGGTCAGATCAGCGTTGCATTCTGACAGCTCTCTCAGTTTTCTCTGCTTCCTCCTCCTATCTTCTCACATGCATCTGTCCTACTATATTTCTTATTAAAGCAATCCCACCTTTGGGTCAGCTCCTCAGAGGACTTGAACTAACACAACATGTTAGCAATTTCCAACTGAGTAAGAGTAAAAGCATCTGAGGCTTAAACAATGACTCTGACTGTTGGGGCTCGCTGACAGACATTATCCCATTTTGGGAGTCCTGGCTGCCTTGCTTCTGGATCCAACTTCCAGTTAAAATGCCTGGGCAGGCAGCAGATGACGGCCCAAGTGCTTGGGCCCCTGCCACCCAAGTGGAAGACCCAGATGGAATTCCTGGCTCCTAGGTTTGGCCTGGCCCAGAACTGGTTACTGAAGTCATTTGATGAGTTAACCAATGGATGGAAGATGTCTCTCTTTCTCTCTGTGTGCGTGTTTGTGTCTCTTCCTTGCTCTGTCATTCTGCTTTTCAAATAAATAAATCTTTTTTTAAAATTACCTTAACCTTAAAACAGAAATTTAGGAAACACTGCTATTTAATTAAGCTCCATGGTTCTGGATAAAAAATAATACTGTAAATGGCATGATATGTTAAAAATATTTGCCATATTTTTTTATTTTTCAACATGCCAAGAACTGTTTCCTCCTTTGTATTCAATTTAATTTCAACTGACAATGGTGCTTCTGGCTCTATCAAGATGCCCTAATTTCCTGTTGCTGTTGCTTTAGAACACTGCTATTCAATACTACCTAATGTTAGCTGAACTAGATTCACTACTCCAGGCAAAAGAATGGCCTAGATTACTGAGAGAAGCTCAGGAGAAGGAATTTGGTTTGTTTTTTAACTGGGACTAATTTTCTAAACATCTTCAAAATTTATTTATTCAAGATGCAGGGAGACAGAGAAAGCTTCCCCATCCAATCATTCATTCTCTAGTTGCTTACAGTGGCATGCGGGCCAAAGGCAGTAGCTAAGAACTCAATCCAGGTCTCCCACATGAATGCTCAGAACCCAATTTCTTAAGCCATCACAGCCCCCTCCTAGGTTTTGCATTAGTAAGAAGCTGGAATCAGGAGCCTGATACTCTAATGTGGGATGCAGGCATCTTAACCAGCAACTTAACCCAACACCACTGGGACTAATTAACTATTTTTGTTCCAACAATTCTTTTTTTTTTTTTTTAAAGATTTATTTATTTATTTGAAAGGCAGAGTTAGAGAGAGCGAGAGCGAGAGTGAGAGAGAGAGGTCTTCCATCCACTGGTTCACTCTCCAAATGGCCACAATGCCCAAGGCTGGGCCAGACTGAAGTCAGGAGATTCTTCTAGGTCTCCCACATGGGTACAGGAGCCCAAAGACTTGGGCCATCCTCTGCTGCCCTTCCAGGTGCGTTAGCAGGGTCTGGATCAGAGGTGGAGCAGCCAGGAATAGAACAGGTGCCCATATGGGATGCTGGCATTGCAGGCCGGGGCTTTATCCCCTGTACCACAGTGCAAGCCTCCTCTTCTGCTTTCTTAATGTTTATTTTGCTTAGGGCTTGTTGAACTTCTTAAATCCATAGATTTGTGGTTTTTATAAAATTTAGAAAACTTTTTCCCCCTATACTTTGTTAATGGTCCCTCTTTCCACTTGGGACTATAGGCCACCTGATATGTGCTACCGGACATGGAGGGGAAGCTGGTTGCTGGTGCAAGTTTTTTGGTTGTTTTTCTTAGTTCAGTATAGAAATAAAAAGCTGGCAAACAATTCGCAAAGAAGCAGAAACTTTTATTTGATTGGCAAGTGACAGAAAAGCATCTGATCTGAGAGGAGACCAGGTGGAAAGCCCAAATGGGACACCTGCTTTCAGGAAGTGCCCAGGGTTTTTAAAGCATAACTGTCTTCTCATTGGGCCATCCTATGTGGGTGCCCATTGGACCAGGGCAGGGGTTCACATGCTGTATGTTGACTGGCTTGAGGTCCATGGCTTTACCTGCTATGCCACAGCACCAGCCCCAAGAATTTTTTTTTTGCTTTTAATTCCTATAACTGAACAGGGGTTAAACCCAGAGTACTGAATCCAAATGCTCTAAAGTTACCACTCCTATCCAGTCTATTTCTTAGAAAATTTTATAAAAGGAAAGTTAACTTTCTCTTAGTATTTTGTGACATAAATTTACTACAGCATCCCACAGATTCACCTTTTCTAAGATAAGCTGTATAGTATAATGGATGCCCTATTTGCCAATACAATTGGGACTGATAATTGCTTACTCAAAAAAAAAAAAATCAAGATAGAATTTAAAAATCACTACCTATATATCATATTTCATTCTAAGTTTAGAAATAAATATGTATCCATTCACAAATATTTCACCATAAGGCCAATCTTTAAAAAAAAAACTTCAAATTTATTTGAGAAGCAGAGACAGATAATCAGAATCAGAGAGTGAGAGAGAGAGCACTCCCAAGTGCTGGTTCACTCTCAAATTCCCTCAAAGACTGGAGGGTGGGAGGTAGGGGTCAAAGCTGGGAGCTGGGAATGCAATTCAGGTCTCCCACCTAGGTGGCAGGAACCCAATTACTTGAGTCATCAACACTGCTCTAGGGACTGTATTAGCAGGAAGCTGAAGTCAGAAGCCAGAGTCAGGGATCAAACTCAAATACTCTGACGTGGAACATGGTGCCTTAATGGGTATCTTAACCAGTAGGCAAGATACCTACCTCTCAACAGCAATTCTTTAAGTGCTTTTCCTTTGTTCAATCTTTCTAAAACATTCACCTTAGTTTTCATTGGAACAGTAACTTTTTTTTTTTCACGTTGGAACTTGTACTTGCCTTATTATCTTGTAACAGAGATCACACGTGAATTTGTGTTACAGAGTCTGATATCCAGCATAACTTTTTTTCTGCCAATTAGGTAAGCAATCACTATAATGATAATCAAGCCTAAAAGATCAACACCAACTATAATTGGTTTTAGAATGGTGTCTCATCCACTGGACACTCCTGGGCTGTAGAATACTTTCCTTCTATCACACTGAAAGGCTGAACCCTTAAATCAGAGGTATTTATCGGAAATATCATCTGCTCTTTGTTGTACATATAAGAACTTCTCAGGGGGGGCATCCCAATAGCTAAGATTGGTATTTGCAATGCTGAAAACAGAGCCATTAACCAAATACATGCTGGCATTCACTTCCTTCAGATAGAATCAGTTTTCATTTTTCTCAGCAAAGACAAAGTCAAGATACTTAATGGTGCTTCTATTCAGCCTAAGTTGAGCAATTTGAAGGTGGCAGCTGTCAGTGGAGTTAGTTGAATTGGGGTTGATGTTAATAACCAAAGCAACCTTATCCTGAATGATGTTCAGATGCAGAGCCATCATAGCCAGCAGACAAGTACTATTGCCATTACTAACCAAATAAGTTCCAACCCTGGTTTTTTCCTCTGGAGTGAGTGTTGTAGTAGAAGATGGCACAGTGGGGTGAATTATGGGTGTCACTGTGGTAGAAGATCTATCTCCATCACACAGAAACTCTTTTGTGCTCACTGTGCCATTTTGGACAAAAGCTTGAACAACAACATGCCAATAGTATTGGACAACATCATTTGTCTTTGATGTTGATAAACTATTGCATCTATAGATGTCATTCAAAGGAATTTCAATTTTCACAGGGTCATGAACAGTAACAATTCCTTTGTCTTCAGCATCAGGAAATACTGTTATCACTAATGTTGTAGGAACATGAGATACTGTCAATTAAATAATCAGATGCTTTCTCAGTGAAATTCACAATCCAGGAAAAACCAGATCCAAACTACATTGCTATTTTGAGACCAAAGTGGTCATCCCCACAAACGCTTCCATTATATGTCACATTGTGAAGATCTGAAATAGTGGCGATTTTATTAGTTTTGCTGGTATTTTATACAGTATGGTGAAATTCATCTGCCACTTTGCATAAAGGCAAGTAGCATTTTCTTAATCTGTCAAATTAAGTTCTAATGCATACAAATGGATAGCTCCCAGGACCAGGCAGAGCAGAATGAGTCCTGAGTACTGAACTGACAAGAGCTGGGAGCACACCATGATCTTAGAGGGCAGGAGGCAGCAACGGCGGCAACAGAAACAGAAAGGAAGAGGCTTGCTAGAGCTACGGCAAGAGCACTGCTGACTACTGACCACACACTGCAAAAGCCAAACAGTAACCTTTTTTCTTTTCTTTTTTTTTTTTTTGACAGGCAGAGTGGACAGTGAGAGAGAGACAGAGAGAAAGGTCTTCCTTTGCCATTGGTTCACCCTCCAATGGCCGCTGCGGCCGGCGCGTTGCGGCTGGCGCACCGCGCTGATCTGAAGGCAGGAGCCAGGTACTTATCCTGGTCTCCCATGGGGTGCAGGGCCCAAGCACTTGGGCCATCCTCCACTGCACTCCCTGGCCACAGCAGAGAGCTGGCCTGGAAGAGGGGCAACCGGGACAGAATCCAGCGCCCCGACCGGGACTAGAACCCAGTGTGCCGGCGCCGCAAGGCGGAGGATTAACTGAACAGTAACTTTTTAAAAATACTTCATATATTGGGGCTGGCACTGTAGTGTAGTAGGTAAAGCTGCCACCTGCAGTGCTGGAATCCCAAAGGGGCGCCGGTTGAAGACCCAGCTGCTCCACTTCCAGTCCTGCTCTCTGCCATGGCCTGAGATAGCAGGGAACAATGGCCCAAGTCCTTGGGCCCCTGCACCTGTGTGGGACAACCAGAAGCTCCTGGCTCCTGTCTTAGGATCAACACAGCTTCAGCGGTTGCAGCCATTTGAGAAGTGAACCAGAATATGGAAGACCTCTCTCTCTCTCTCTGCCTCTCTATAACTCTGCCCTTCAAATAAATAAATCAATCTTTAAAAAAATACTTCATGTATCACTGGCTTATATGTTATGTAAGGTTAAAATAACAAATTGGGGGCCAGCATTGTAGTATAGCAGGTAAAGCTGTCACCTGCAATATGGGCATTCCATATGGGCACCAGTTTGTGTTCTGGCTGTTCTACTTCCTATCCAGCTCCCTGTCCATAGCCTGGGAAAAGCAGCAGTAGATGGCCCAAATACTTGGGCCCCTGCCACCCATGTGGGTGACCTGAATGAAGTTCCTGGCTCCTGGCTTCAGCATAGCTCAGCCTGGACATTGTGGCCATTTGGGGAGTGAATGAGCAGATAGAAGATCTCTCTCCCTCTCTCTCTCTGTAACTCTTTCAAATAAATAAGTAAATAAATCTTTATTAAAAAACAAAACAAAACAAACAAACAAAAAAAACCAACAAATTCAGGGCCAGTGCTGTGGCACAGCAAGTTAAATTCCCAGCCTGTGAGCTGGCATCCCATATGGGTGTCGATTCAAGTCCCAACTGCTCTTCTTCCAATCCAGCTCTCTGCTCTGGTCTGAGAAAGCAGTAGAAGATGGCCCAAGTCCTTGGGCTCCTGCACCCATGTGGGAGACCAGGAAGAAGCTCATAGCTCCTGGCTTTGGATCAGCCCAGCTCTGGCCATTGTGGTCATTTGGGGAGTGAACCAGCAGATGAAGACCTCTCTCTCTTTCTGCTCTCTCTATAACTCTTTCAAATAAATAAAATAATTTCTTAAAAAAATAAGAAATTTGAACAAACTCAAGTGACTCTTGGAAAGCACAAACTCACTAACAGGACCAGAAACATGTAAGTGTATTAGAGAGTGTTCTGCTAGTCTTGAGTTCAGCCTAACATGTTCTCCAGAGAGCATCTGGAGACAGCTTATGTCAAGTTCAGTTTGGGAGTTTTACTACTAGTCGTTTGTTTCCTTTCAGTTATCTAACACCTTTTCCTTTGGTTCAAAACCAAGAAATTTTACTTCTTTCCCCCTGTTGTTTTCGTATCTGGTTAATCGCTATTTTAAACCTCTCAAGAAGACAGGATTGACCATTGGTTGTTGCTAATGAAGTTATTAAGATGTATATCACATTATTGTATGGTAACCTGGAGTATTATTTCACCTAGGCTTGCTGTAAATCCTGTTAAAACAGGGAACAGCAAATGTTTTCTGTAGAGGGCCAGATAGTAAATATATTGGGCTCTGCAGATTCCTCTTGCTTATTTTTCTTTTTGTTTGTGTCTCATACACAAAACAGGTCAGCTACCACTTTGGGGCCATAGTTCGTTTACTCCTGCTATAAGATAAAGTAGAATAGGCAACATTGTTGTCTCTCTTACTGATATCTAATTCATTACTTAAAGCAACTAACATTTATTTTTGAAAGTTTATAATGTGGCAAATACTACGCTAATTGCTTTATGTGCATTATCTGATTCAATCCTCTCAGCCATCTTATATTATAATTACTGTTATTATTCCTTTTAGAAATAAAGAAATTGAGACTTGGAGAGATAAAGTAACTTTCTAACAATTAGTAAATGGTAGAATCAGAATCTAAATTAAGAAGATTAACTTTGGAATTACTACACTATGCCACTTCTTAAAAAGCTTTCAGCTCATGTACCCAAGCACATATAATTAGTGGCATGGCCCATTCAAGAACACTAACTTTCTGAGTCAGTGCCAATTTGTAAAATAGAGAAATATGCATTTTATTTTTTAAACAGTTTTGTTTGTTTTAAAGATTTTTATTTATTTATTTGAGAAGTAGAGGTACAGACAGAGTGAGAGACAGAGAGAAAGGTCTTCCATCCATTAGTTCACTCCCCAAATGGCCACATCCGCTGAAGCTGCAGCTATCTGAAGCCAGGAGCCAAGAGCTTCTTGCAAGTCTCCCACTGGCCTCTGAGAAATATGCATTTTAAAGGAGGATCCAACAACATCTTAATCTAAAGAATGAATGTCTAAGAGTATAATATCAGGCATTGATATGAAAAGTAGTTTGGAAGGGAAACCAGATCTCGAGCATCCACAAGAGTAAAGGTAGGAATCACTGCCATACTTTTTCAATAAGGCAGCATAAAACAACCTGAATTATGGAACACAGAAGTGCAACAAGTAAATTATCTTAAAAATATGATAGCGCTAACTTCTCTCATTAACCATTAAAATAATAAATCACACTACAAAATGGGAGGTTAGCAATGCAGTGGGTCACATAGGTGCTTAGGGACAGACTGAAGGTGACTGGAGGAAATATAAACAGAAAGAAATGCAGAATATCTAGATGGTATCTACCTGGTAATTAATTGCAATTAGGGCAGAAAAGTAATGTTACAGAGGTCTACAACGACGTGTAATGTGAAGTACAAAATAAATGGTAAAATGGCTTGGTCAAATTCACCCAGTTAATGATGGTGCAGCTGGAATAAAACCCAAGATAGACTGGTTCCATGATCCACATTTGCTTAACCATTCTGTTGTAAATGATTTCTTTGGCTTAGCTGTGCTACACAAGCAAGTGATTGGCATCAGCCTGATGTTCTAGGCCAGGCTGAGAATCACAGTAAAGAATGGATAGAGGGGCCAGCACTGTGGCGCAGTGGGTTAAAGTCCTGGCCTGCAGCGCCGGCATCCCATATGGGTGCCAGTTTGAGTCCCGGCT
The DNA here is from genome assembly GCF_964237555.1 of Oryctolagus cuniculus. Lineage (NCBI taxonomy): Eukaryota > Metazoa > Chordata > Mammalia > Lagomorpha > Leporidae > Oryctolagus > Oryctolagus cuniculus. The sequence continues at coordinate 78,497,836 of NC_091438.1, forward strand.
GCCCCACTTCCAATCCAGCTCTCTGCTTATAGCCTGGACAGCAATAGAAGATGGCCCAAGTGCTTAGGCCCCTGTACCCATGTGGGAGACCTGGAAAAGACTTCGAATCAGCCCAGCTCTGGCCATTGCAGCCATTTGGGGAGTGAATCAGCGGATGGACGATCTCTCTCTGTCTCTACCTCTTTCTCTGTAACTTTTATTTATTGTTTTTTTTTTTTTTTTTTTTTTTTTTTTTTTTTTTTTTTTGACAGGCAGAGTGGACAGTGAGAGAGAGAGACTGAGAGAAAGGTCTTCCTTTGCCATTGGTTCACCCTCCAATGGCCACCGCGATCAGCGCACTGCAGCTGGCGCACCACGCTGATCCGACAGCAGGAGCCAGGTGCTTCTCCTGGTCTCCTATGGGGTGCAGAGCCCAAGCACTTGGGCCATCCTCCACTGCCCTCCCAGGCCACAGCAGAGAGCTGGCCTGGAAGAGGGGCAACCGGGACAGAATCCAGCGCCCCGACCGGGACTAGAACCCAGTGTGCCAGTGCCGCAGGCGGAGGATTAGCCTATTGAGCCACAGAGCCAGCCTCTGTAACTCTTTTAAATAAATAAATAAATAAATAAATAAATAAAAAGGATAGAGCAACTGGAGACATTCTTAGAAGAACTGGGTTATCAGTAATATTTGTGAAGAAGGAACTTGAGCCCGAGAGAAAGATTAACTCAGTAGAAGAGGAAATAACCTTGTTAACATACCAATTTAAACATATCAAACTGGGGCCAGTGCTGTGGCGCAGTGGGTTAATGCCTTGGCCTGAAGCGGTGGCATCCCATGTGGGCGCCAGTTTGAGACCCGGCTGCTCCACTTCCAATCCAGCTCTCTGCTGCGGCCTGAGAGAGCAATGGAGGATGGCCCAAGTCCTTGGGCCCCTGCACCCATGTGGGAGTCCTGGAAAAGGCTCCTGGCTCCTGGCTTTGGATCAGCGCAGCTCTGGCCATTGTCACCAATTGGGGAGTGAACCAGCGGATGGAAGACCTCTCTGCCTCTCCTCTGTCTGTGTAACTGACTTTCAAATAAATCAATATATCTTTTTAAAAAATAAACATATTAAATTAGCAAATTAAACTGTTTTAAATGTTGAGACTTAAACTGAATGTAATTCTGATTATAAATCCTGGTCATCTATAAACACTTGTATTGTTCTTTTTTTGTTGTTGTTGTTTTATTTGACAGGTAGAGTTATGGACAGTGAGAGAGAGAAACAGAGAGAAAGGTCCTCCCTCTGCTGGTTCACCCCCAAAATGGCCGCTACCGCCAGAAGTGCACCGATCCGAAGCCAGGAGCCAAGCACTTCCTCCTGGTCTCCTATGCGGGTGCATGGGCCCAAGTACTTGGGCCATCCTCCACTGCCTTCCCGGGCCACAGCAGAGAGCTGGACTGGAAGAGGAGCAACCGGGACTAGAACCCGGCGCCCATATGGGATGCCAGCGCCGCAGGTGAAGGATTAACCAAGAGAGCCATGGTGCTGGCCCCGCATTGTCCTTTCAATATATGAGTAAAAATAATTGAAAATTAAAGCTGCATGACTAGAAGAACTGCTGAAGATGGGAGTTTGGTATAGTGGCCAAGATGCTGCTAGGGATGCTGCATCCTGTATCAGAGCCCCGGGCTTGAGTTCCAGCTCCACTTCAGATCCAGCTTCCTGCTTACGCACACAAGGAAGCAGCAGTACTTGGGTCCCTGACACTCATCTGGGAGACCCAAAAAAATCTCTGCCTCTCTCTCCCTCTGCATTTCAATAAGTAAATTAATATTTAAAATGCTGGTAAGGCTCATCCAGAACAAGAACTAATTTAGAATATTCCAATATTGGGTTTGAGATGAACACATAGACTTTACATAAATATAAGTTTTTGAACTATAGACATAATAATCTCTGAACTGCATAACAAAATTAGTATGTACTAAACAGAGATGCTCAAGTATTGACTAGGAAAGTAACCTTGTGATTTAGCATATGCAACTGTAACTCACATAAGAACAACAAAGTAGGCAGACGTAAGTGAGATCTTGAAATATATCCTCAGGAAATTGCCTTTCTAGCTATTTTTATTGCTGGGTCAAGAAAACAAACCAGAAATGTGAGCATAAAGTGTGCTGGTATTCAAACCTAATATTCTAAATCCAGCTTCTTAAATACAGTCCTATTAGTCCACTGTCAGGCAGCACACAGGGAAAGAAAAAATACCCTTTGAGGACATATTGCAAATGACTACGGGATACTGCCTTCCTGTACGATAGCAACAGCTTCAGGGCTCTGTAAGAATTTTGCTGGGATGCCCATATGGTCTCAAGAAAAACATGGACACAAAATAACAGTAAATTAATTTTCAAATAAAATTGTGCTGGTGAAAGAGATAGAAGGAGAGGATACAGAGAGAGGAGAGAGGAGGGAAAGGGAAGGAGAGGAGAGAGGAGACAAAGGCGGCAGACAAGGAAGGAAGGAGGGAGGGAGAGAAGAAAGGAGGGAGGCAGGGAGGGAGGCAGGGAGGAAAAGAGGCAGGTATGCAGGCAGGCAGACATCACACTTTAGGAAATAGATATTCATGATACAGAACTCAACTTATCTTAAATTCTGTTAAAATACATAATGCAGATATCATAAGAGTTAGGAAAATGTGTGTGTACACATACTTATAAAGTACATTTCCCAGAGAGAAAAGCTCAAATTCTGAAGAGTAAGCAGTCATGAAAACTGTAATCCTAAAGTGTGACAATATACTGCTGTCAATTAGCTGGCAAGAATCAGGATGATCTTTGAGAGCACAAATCACCACTGGCCTAACAGGTCACTGTAATCTAAATCTACTGCTAATTTCATTAAGGCCTGAGACCCTTGGACCTAGAAGACTGCTTCTTGCCACTGCCATCAGTCTGGTTCTTCTTCTCCAGGAGTACCATGCTAAGTTCTCATCAACATTTTGTTTGAGACACAAAGAGAGGGAGGAAGAACTATCTGTGTTCCTTGGTTTTCTGGTTCTGATTCTCATGCATAGAAAGGCCCAGCTATATTTCTTTCCCTTCAATTCCAGCAGATAATCTGTATTCCTTATTAAAATTTTTCTTCTTTTAAGCAGATTTTAGCTACTGGTGCAATCGAAAGAGCCTAAAGAAAGCAAGCCTTAATTTGAAATCTAGAAGCCTGGAAGGCCTAAGGAAACCACTTTTAAAGCAGAACAATGGTTTTAAAACATTCAACCTCTTAATCAATGCTATTCATGAGCATCATCTATTTTGAATCACAGAATTCAAGCCAAAATGCAGTCAGAGAAAAATACATGCCATTCATGTAGAAATAATCATCCTCAATACTATAATGCTTATAAAATTAAAAACTACATTTTCTGTGACAGTAGCTTTCAAGCCCATATTAGGCAACAGAATATTTTCTTCTAATGAAATCTCCGGTTCACGGCCATAAGCTAGCTGAAAAGAGATCTGCTCTGGCAGAACGTGTGCATGTGCATGCGGTTGTCCACAGGGTGGGCACACCTGTCCTGCGTGAGCCTGCAGGTCAAAAACCCCATTGGCTAGCATCTCCTCCCCTGCCAGATACCCCCTGAGGAATCATCATGGAGCCCTTGTGACCTTAACTTACAGCTTGAAAACCACTGTTAGGAAAAGGTAGTCACACCTTTGGTTACTGTCATAACCAAGGCACCATGTCAATCACATGTGTGTTTACCTGTGAGCTTTGAAATTTTTTCCATCAACATAAATATCAATATCTGGACAACAATGTTTCAGATAAAGCTTCAATAAATCTTCTCCTAATTCAGATGCAGGTTCCAAGTCACAGTTATCTTTAAAAGAGAAAAATAAAACTAAAAAATAGTTTCTCTAATTTTACATGCAAAAATTTTGTTTTCTAATATTAGTAACAGGTTTTTCTACATAATAATTTCAATCAGCTGGGATATATTTAAGTGGCAAATCTAAAATAATATAAAAATTTTAAATATTATGCTTTCTACTTTTGAAATATATATTTCCACTTATACTTAAATACAGATATGCCTTTAAATATATTATCACAAAGTTATACACCAAAAATGAAATTACTTCAGAAACACCTGAATTAGAAAGTTAGCTGAATTAGAAGCTTAGCCTACTAAGCCAAAGCACTAGCCTGAAAATGAGTATTTTAAAGAACTATTGCTAATTCAAAAGATTCACCATTTAATTAGTAGGAAGTGAAATATAATACATCTATACATTAAAATAGAAAATTACTATACCATATATCATAGCTCACATATAGGATATTTATCACTGGATATTATGCTATCTGAATAGAGGTATATACATACCATACATACATATGTATGCATACAAACATGTATATTTAATGTACGTGTGTGTATATATATATATATGAAAAATACTACCTGGTGTCAAATTAAATTTTACCTGAGGCTGTCTCTGTTCTTTGAGTTCCTACCTAATAAGCTATATCCTAACTTGGCACATAAATAAACCAAAACCTAATTTAGAGGTATACATTTTTAGTAACAGCCATATCTCAGCCAATCACAGGCAGCCTACTGAATAGATGTAAATGCCTAGCTGTAACCACTCAAGCTTTTTCTGTGCTTTACTTCCGTGTTCTGTCTATAAATACTCCCTGCCTACTCTGTAGCCACAGCTCTCTGAATCTCTTATGGTTCAGCGTGCTGCCAGATTCATGAATAGTTCTTTGCTCAAATAAACTCAGTTAAATTTATTTTGTCTATATTGTTCTGAATTCCTTACTTTGTGATATTAATATCTGTTTCCAAGAAAAAAATTGAATATTATATATATAATATCTACCTATGAAGCAAATATGGCAAAATGTTAAATATTAAAACTAAAAAAGTAAACTTATAAAATAATTTATTTTTTCTAGTTTTTCTTTTAACAACTGTATATCTTTATTTAGCCAGTCCAGAAACTATTTAGCCAGTCCATCTGATGAGGATCAGTTCCTGGTGAGAAGATTCACACTAAATTTACAAGTCTGGAGTATAAACCACAATGCCAGTATTGGCTCCCCCACTGAAAGAGATCCAGACTCTGACTACTACTCAACATCTCCACTGCTACCTCCTAGTCCAAGCCACCATCCTCCCTCAGCGGGATTTCTGCAATAACCTTATAACAGGTCGTCTACTTTTGATGCACACAATCTATTTACAACAAAGCTTCCAGAGCAATATTTAAAATGCAATTCAAAGGCCGGTGCCACGGCTCACTAGGTTAATCTTCCGCCTGTGGTGCCGGCACCCCAGGTTCTAGTCCCAGTTGGGGTGCTGGATTCTGTCCCGGCTGCTCCTCTTCCAGTCCAGCTCTCTGCTATGGCCCGGGAATGCAGTGGAGGATGGCCCAAGTGCTTGGGCCCTGCACCCGCATGGGAGACCAGGAGAAGCACATGGCTCCTGGCTTCAGATCGGCCGCAGCGCTCCTGCCATAGCGGCCATTTGGGGGATGAACCAACGCAAGGAAGACCTTTCTCTCTCTCTCTCTCTCTCTCTCTCTCTTTCTCTCACTGTCTAACTCTGCCTGTCAAAAAAAAATATTTAAAAAAAAATGCAATTCAGAACACAACCCACCCCAGTTCGAGCCCTCCTATGGCTCTATTTCCTTTGTGGTTGGCTGGGCAGAAGTTTGGATACCCTGGGCATATCACTTGCTGCTGCATCTGAAATGGGGGCAGTCTTGCGGGAGTAAGCCTTTAATTCTAGATAGCATCAGAATTAAACGACTACGGGTGGCACTGTGGTTCAACACCGGTAAAGCTGCCGCCTGCAGTGCAGGCATCCCATATGGACACTGGTTCAAGACCTAGCTATTCCACTTCCAATCCGGCTCTCTGCAATGGCCTGGGAAAACAGAAGATGGCCCAAGTGCTTGGGCTCCTGCACCCACGTGGGAGACCTGGAAGAAGCTCCTGACTCCTGGCTTTGGATAAACCCAGCTCCGGCCGTTGCAACTATTTGCAGAGTGAACCATTGGATGGAAGACCTCTATCTCTCTCTCTCTTTACCTCTGCCTCTGCCTCTCTGTAACTGACTTCCAAATAAATAAATAAATCTTTAAAAAAAAAATAAAAAAGAAAGAAAGAAGAATTAAACGATTAGATACCCAGGTGGCATCAGAGAATTTGTTGGTGTGTGGAAAAAATGATAGATATTTGGTGTCAAAAAAGTGAGGGCAGGAAAAAAATGACACAACCACAAATACCCATAACTCAGTGTGACCAAACATGAAGTCATCAGTTCACTCAACTATAAATTTACCCTCCTTATAATACTGAAGCCTGCAACAGAGTTCAATCAAACTCTTTAACATGGCTTATGAGCAAGGCCATCACATGTTTTGGTTTGCCTGGGATAGTCTCAGTTATTTCCTGCTACCCCAGAATAATTATCAATGGCAACCTTTTCACTCTCAAAAATGTTCCTGTTTGGACAAAATGGCTCTTCATGATCTGCTCCTCCTTCCATCTCCAGGCTCTCCTCTTCCCTTACTGTGATCCTTCCTGCCCCCTGGTCCACCACACTCCCTCAACTATTTCTGGTTTTCCAAATAGGCCATATGCCTGGCTCTCTCTGCTCTCAGGAGTACAGCTGATTAAAGAAAATTCTGAGATGCTCTAAAACTACAAGGACCTGAGGATAGAGTGGGGTGGGAGATAAGGGCAGTTAATCAGTTAACAGCTGCCCCTGAAATCAACAGAAGACTCTTTATATACTGAAACTTTGACATAAGCCCCATCACAACCTACTCACATATAAACTTTCCAGACTGTTAACCCCAAACAACCAGAAGCAAAAATTACTTTTCCTTAGAGACTGCCCTTTTATCCCAAAGCTTTTCCCTATTTCCTGTTATTCTGCTCCTCTTAACTATAACCAATGTAGGTACAATGTAATGTTCTTTGCTTCCCTGAAGTTTACAAAAATACTCTTAGCATTTTCCAATTGCTACACAGCTTTCCCGCTGGAAGTTGCAGGACTTTGTCCTAGGTCCTGGTCCTTCCTCTTTCTGGCTAACATTTGTAACGGCTCAATAAACCCCACTTTTTAAGGAACTGCTGGTCTGAAGAGTTTTGGATCGGCATAGTCATACTGTTTCATTTGCCTGGAATACCTCTTGCTTAAATGTTTTTGCTTCATTAACATCTGGTTTTTTTTTTTTTTTTGGAGGGGAGGGGGAGTATTTAATTCAGAAATTACTCCCTCTATGTAGCTTTCTCTGGAAGCCTAAGCTCAGGTTACATATACCCTATAAGTGTCCTCATAATATATTGTACATGACTCACCTAACTATATATCCCACTCTAAAATGATGCACAGAATATTATTTTGTTCACTCTTACATCTTTAAAAACCTAGCACAGGGGCTGGCGCCGTGGCTCACTTGGCTAATCCTCCACCTGCGGGACCAGCATCCCATATGCGCACTGGTTCTAGTCTCGGTTGCTCCTCTTCCAGTCCAGCTCTCTGCTGTGGCCTGGGAGGGCAGTGGAGGATGGCCCAAGTGCTTGGGCCCCTGCACCCACATGGGAGGCCAGGAAGAAGCACCTGGCTCCTGGCTTCGGATTGGTGCAGCACCGCCGTAGCAGCCATTTGGGGAGTGAACCAACGGAAGAAGATCTTTCTCTCTCTCACTGTCTATAACTCTACCTGTCAAAAAAAAAAAAAAAAAAAAAAACAAACCTAGCACAAAGTAGATACTCAATTTTAAAATGTGATGAATGATTAGAATGGCATAAACCAGCAGTAAGCATAAAAGCATGGAAGTGGCAAAACACAGTTCTATGGGGAAACATCAAGTAATTCTATAGAATAGCTTAAGGAGTACGTGGGGGTTCTGCAGAGAGGAGACAGCAGAATTCTACCCAAGAATCAGCACACAAACTTCCCTGATACCATAGGAAGGACGCTGAGGTTTAAATTAGAGCTGTGGGAAACAATTGAATAATTTAAAGATTTATTTATTTTATAGGCAGAGTGACAGAGAGAGGGAGAGACAGAGACATATAAAGATCTTCTATCCAATGGTTCATTCTTCAAATGGCCAAAACAGCCAGCACTAGTCGAGGATGAAGCCAGGAACCAAGACACCCCAGGGGTGGCACTGCGGTGCAGTGGGTTAAACCCATGGCCTTCAGAGCTGGTATCCCATATGGGCACTTGTTCAAGCCCTGGCTGCTATGCGTCTGATCCAGCTTCTTGCTAATGCCCTGGAAGAAACAGCAGAACATAGCCCAAGTGCTTGGGTCCCTGCCGTCTATGTGGGAGATCTGGAAGAGGCTCCTGGCTCCTGGCTTTGGCCTTGCCCAGCCCTGGCTGTTGAGGATATGTTGGGAGTGAACCAGAAGATGGAAGATATGTTTCTCTGTGTCTCTCCCTCTCTCTCTGTAGCTCTTTCAAATAAATAAATATTTTTTAAAAAAGGACTCCATCCTGGTCTTCCATGTGGGTAGCTGGGACTCAAGTACTTTGGCCATGTTCTGCTGCTTTCCCAGTGCATTAGTAGGGAGCTGGATTGGAAGTGGAGTCCAGGACTCCAACTGGCACTCTGATAGCTGATGCTGGCATCACAAGTGATGGCTTAACCTGCTGTGCCACAAAGCCAGTCCCCCCTACCCACCCTACTGAATCATTTTAACAAGATATCAAGCTGTTCCATGGTCACACTTGTAATAAACTAACATTGCCCTATATAACACAAACAGAGGATAGCATGAGACCTGAAGACACAAATTTTTGCAAATTCTTTTTTTTTAAATGTTTATTTATTTTTATTTATTTGGAAAGAAATAGAGAGAGGGGTTCCATCTGCTGGTTTACTGTTCAAATGCCCACAACATTAACAGCCAGGGATGTACTAGGCTGAAACCAGGAGCAGGAATTTCATCCAGGCCTCCCACGCGGGTGGGACCCAAATACTTGAGCCATCATGTGCTGTCTACCAAGGTGTGCATTAGCAGGAAGCTAGATATGAAGCAGAGGTGCAACTCAATCCCAGGCACTCTGGTATGAGATAAGGGGTCCCAACTGGCAGCTTAATCAGTTGCACCATGATGCCCAAACCCTGGGAAGCAAATTCTCAAAGAAAATGGAAGAGTCCTAAAATAAAGAAATGGCAGAAAGATGAGAAAGAGAAGTACTTAAGGATATTTAGGTGATAAATCACCAAACATGGTCATGAATGAAATGAAAAGCAAGAAAATACTGAGAAGAAAGACAGTGATATAATTAACATGGATAGGGCATTTAAGAAAAAGGCAGACTGGGAGGCAGGCATTTGGTGCAACAGTTAGGTCGCTGCTTAGGATGCCCACATGCCAGATTCAAGTCCCAGCTCCTCTACATCTGATCCAATGTCCTTTTTTTTTGAATTTAATTTAATTTATTTGAGAGGTAGCATTACAAACAGAGAGGGAAGACAGAGAGAAAGGTCTTCCATTCACTGGTTCACTTCACAACAGGCCACATCGGCCAGAGCTAAGCCGATCTGAAGACCTGGAGGAAGCTCTCCCATGAGGGTGCAGGGGCCCAAGCACTTGGACCATCCTCCACCCCTTTCCAGGCCATATCAAAGAGCTGGATCAGAAGAGGAGTAGCTGGGACATGAACTGGCACCCATATAGGATGCTGGCACCACAGGCGGATGCTCAGCCTACTCTGCCACAGCGCCGGCCCCCAGAATGTTCTTCTAGTATGGATATTGGGAGACAGTAGGTAATGACTACTTGGGTCCTACCTCCCATGTGGAAGACCTGGATTGTGTTTCAGGGTCCTGGCTTTGGCCTGGCTCAACCCCAGCTGTTGTAGGCATTTGGGGAGTAAATTTGTGAATGGGAGATCTCTATCTGTGTATCCTTCAAAAAAAAATGAAAAAAGAAACTATATTAATTAACTTTAAAAAGAAAAGGGCAAACTTGGAGAAGCAAGTGATAGGGTTATTTTGGCACAGGTTAAACTTGATATTTACAGTATATTTAAAGATATGTTTAGCCAGGTTTGGACATGAAATGCAAGAAAAACAAGAATATCATTTCCTTAATGGGTAGAAGATACATCAGTGAAGAAGACTGAGGGATGGCCAAGAAGGAAAATCAGGAGGGTATGGTATCACAGAAGACAGAAAAGGTTCCAAGGAGGGGCAGCAGGGATATGAAAGATTGCAAAGAGAGTAATAAGATGTTAGACAAAAAATGTCAGACTAGCAACTAGGAGGTCACGGGTGAACCTGGAGTTTTTCCATGCAGTGACAGAGAAAGCAGTCAAAGAGCATGGGAGCTCTTTTCACTTCTACTCACAACTTCTTAGGCCACTTGAAAGGGCTGTTGTGGGGCCATGGCAGAGCTCTACACTAGACACAGGATACCAAAGGCTGGCTCTGCCAATTGTTGTGTGGCCTTGGGAAAGCTTCTATGCATTCTAAGCCTTAGGGTCCTTAGCTATAAAATCAGTCTGTAACCACTTACTTCTTTGGGTTATATGAGACTAAATGTGATAAAGTGTATGAATGGATCTACCTCAAAGCCTAGAATGTCTATTCACTCATTCATAATAAGACATGGTGACCATAAAAGAGAAGAAATCTAACCAAGCTTAAATCAGTTTAGTTGTTTTCCTTGTTGCACTAAACATCAGTGATCCTTTAGTTAACAGATATTTTCATACACTTTTACAGTCAATTCTACTATAATACTTGTCTTGAAAACAATTTGAGAAAAACCTAAATTTTGAGTTTGCTCAGATACAATTTCATACACTGTTACAGAAAGCTCGATTTAAGAAATTCCCTTAGTTCAAACAGGCACCAGAGGCTGGGTGGAGGATCAGCAGAAGCAGTTTATTAAAGTTGACAGGCCCAGTGGAATCACTTCCCAAGACTGGGCATCTGAACCAGGTTCCTTACAATATTTATAGGTTCATCAGCATCGTGCATTAACAGTTACAAAAACTGGTAGGCTTAGTGTAGCCTGCAGGACTCAGGATCACCCACGAGGAACTTGAGACCAAGCTTACAGGGAACTTAAGCAGGGTGGTGGTTGCAGAGAACCGAGATTAGGACACCTACCCAGGCATGCCTACAACTATGGGGAACCGAGATATGGATGACTGTCCAGACATGCCATACCTATGGGGAACTAGAACAGGGGATACAGTAAACAGACAGTAGGATATTTGCCCTCCTCATGGGTCTTGTCTGTCTCGTCTCTGGTCACAGCCTAACTTCCTCTTCAACACAAGAAACACTAGGACAATGCAGAAAACAGCATTCAATTGAACCACGTAAGAATACACAAAGCACACACACACACAAACACACACACACACACAAACATACACACACACATCTACCAGACACCTCAGTTTACTGTATATGTTATGAGCCTCACCCAACCATATCCAGTGTTACAAATTTCCATCTGATTTCATAAGACTACTGTTAGGAGAAAATTTCCTATGATTATTTTTATGTTTTTGCATGGTATAACCTTTCTGAGCAAAGCACTGGTAAACTTGGCTAAACAGTGATGAAATGCAAATATGCTTGGAAAGTAAAGATAATATATTGCCTCAGAAATATTTAGACTTACTTCCCCTGGAAGCCAGGTCCTTTCAATTCAGGGACCTAATACAACCTTCCATTCCTTTCCCCTCCCCAGAGATTTACCTTCCAAAGTAACAGATCTTCCAGCAGCACATAAAAGCTTCCTAATTTTGTTGCTCCTCTCCTGTAGTACAATCCCCCACTACTTGGGCGCCATAACATCAAGCCCTTACTACACTGCCTCTTAGGGTTTTGGGGTTGACAATTGGCCTGAAGATACTCTATGAGTAGTAAATGATCTGTTCTCTGTCTACTTAATATCTTCTTTCCACTGATTCCCAATGATTTACAAGCTGCGATCTTTCTCACACCCACTTCTACAAGCAAACTAAATTCAGGTCTTTTTCAAGGTAAAATGCCAAATGTATTGTAGACATTTTCTTTTCTTTTTAAAGATTTATTTATTTATTTGAAAGTCAGAGTTACAGGGGCTGGTGCTGTGGCGCAGTGAGTTAAAGCCCTGGCCTGAAGCGCTGGCATCCCATATGGGCACGGGTTCTAGTCCCGGCTGTTCCTCTTCCGATCCAGCTCTCTGCTATGGCCTGAGATAGCAGTAGAAGATGGACTAAGTCCTTGGGCCCCTGCACCCATGTGGAAGACCCAGAAGAAGCTCATGGCTCATGGCTTTGGATCAGCGCAGCTCCAGCCGTTGCAGCCAACTAGGGAGTGAACCAGCAGATGGAAGACCTCTCTCTCTGTAACTCTTTGAAATAAATAAAATAAATCTTAAAAAAAAAAAAAGGCTGCACCATTTTAAAAAATATAAAAATAAAGAGTTACAGAGAGAGAGAGAGATTGATTTTCCATCTGCTGAGTCACTCCCCAGATGGTTGTAACAAAGCCAGAAGCCAGGAGCTTCATCCAGATCTCTCCTGTAGGTGGCAGGGGCCCAAACACTAGTGCCATCTTCCACTGCTTTTCCCAGGCAATTAGCAGGGAGCTGGATTGGAAGTGGAGCAGCTGGGACACAAATTGGTGCCCATATGGGATGCTATTGTCACAGGCAGTGGCTTTACTTGCTACACGACAACAGTCCCTATAGGCATTTTTTTAACCATTCAACATACATAAAATTAGGTTATCATTTTTATTAGTTTCCTGTCTTTTTTACGTGTATCATAACAAAGCTTTTGTATAGCATTAATGTTTTTTGTTGCATGGGATTTTTTAAGGAATGCATATATTATATAATAACAGAATAGACTATACTTTTCTAAAGCTTTTTTATGGTGTAGATTGGAATAAGGACAATAAGTGGACACTTAAATGATTAAAAAGAGAATTGTGAATTTTTTTTGGGATTCATTCATAATAATCTCATCTCCAATAACCTGGGGAAACTGGAAGATGACAGTATTTTCATTTCCCCATGATTATTTTTATAAAAAAAAGTACAGCAGATTTTTGAAGTATATATTTCTCCAATTATATCAGAATATAATTATTTCATGGCTACAACATTTTATAAAAATCCACAAAACGTATCTCACCATTGGAAATTAAACTGTCATCTCGATCACTGATATCCTCTGGATTTTCAGGCTTTTGAAGAAAAGAATCAGATGATTCTTCACATTTTTGAAAATTAAAGTCCATTTTTTTTTGTGATAGGCCACTCTTCACTATCTTTTTCCTAAGATTTTCTTCTTCGTAGTTTTTTATATTTCTGTTGGATGAATATACAATCCTGAAATATAAAATATAAAATATTAATTAAAATAACATTGGTGATTCTTTAAAAAAAAGCTATTTCCCAGTGTGCTTTTGATGTTATTTGCCTAATATATCATGTAATTTCAAAATAAATATCATATAATTAATGATATAAATATCCATATACCTATATATTTATGTATATATGTGTTTTCAATATTTTAAACATGGGTCACTTGAAGAAAGGTCAACCTAATACAGTAGAAAATTTGAATATAGTCTAAAAAACTTTTTAGTGTTAAAAAGTAATATACAATGCCAAAAAATTATATAACCTAAATGAATTGGCAAGTCCAAGAAAGACAAAAACTACCAAAACCCAATTCAAGAAGGAACAGAATATCTGAGTAGACCCACAACAAGTAAATAAATTCAGTTAGTAAACCGAAACTTCCCACAAAGAGAAAACCAGGACCACTTCACTGATGAACTCAATCAGATATTTAAAGAACTAACATTAACCTTTCACAAACTTTTCCAAAAACAGAAAAGGAGGGAACACTTCCCAACTCATTCTATTAGGCCAGTTACTGAGACAAAAGAAGCCAGACATCAAAAGAAACACATAGATCAATGTTCCTAATTAACATAAGTGAAAAAAATCTTCAGCAATAGCAAACTCAATACAGCAATATATAAAAAGGCTTAAGCATCACAATCAACTCAAATTTATCTCAGGAATTCAACAGTGGTTAGACAAAAGAAAGTTAATGTTATATACCATATCAATAGAATAAAGCACAAAAATCACATTATAATTTCAACTGACACAGAAAAATCATTCAGCAAATCTAATACCTTGTCATAATAAAACACTCAATAAACTAGAAATAGAAGGGAAACACAGTAATGTCCTCAATCTGATTAAGGACATCTATGAAAAGCCCACAGCTGGGGCTGGTGCTATGGCAAGCAGGTACAGCCACCGCCTGTGATGCCAGCATCCTATATGGCCACCGGTTTCAATCCTAGCTGCTCCACTTCTCATCCAGCTCGCAGCTAACATGCCGGGGAAAGCAGTGGAAGATGGTCCAAAGCCTGGGCCCCTGCACCCACATGGAAGCTCCTGTCTCCTGGCTTCAGACCAGTCCATTGCAGTCATTTGGGGAGTAAACCAGCAGATGCCAAGATCTGTCCGTCTCTTCTCTCTCTCTTTCTCTCTCTCTCTCTCTCTCTCTCTCTGTAACTCTGCCTTCCAAATAAATAAATAAGTGTTTAAAAAGAAGAAAAGGAAGAAAAGAAAAGCCCACAGCTAAAACCATACTTAATGGTAAAAGACTGAAGGCTGGGGTGGGTATTGTGGCACAGCAGGTTATGCTGCTGCTTGGGATGCCTGCCTCTCATTTCAAAGTCCTGGGTTCAAGGCACACCTCTGCTCTAGAAGAGTTCTCCCTCTGTATCTCTCTCACCTTTCAAATAAGTTTTTAAAAAACGCTTTAAAATAATAATAGTAAAAGACTGGGACAGGCATTATGGAGCAGCAGGTTAAGCTGCCACTTCGGATGCCCACATCCCATATCTGAGTTCAGGTTCTGGCTACTCTATGCTTTCAATCCATCTTCCTGCTAATGCTCTTGGGAGACAGCTGATAATGGCCCAAGTATTTGGGTTCCTGATATTCACAGGGAAACCTAGATGGAGTTCCTGGCTCCTGGCTCCTGGCTTGGGCCTGGCCTAGGACCAGCTGTTGTGGGCATATTAGTAGTGAACCAGCAAATGGAAGACTGTATGTATGTGTGTGTGTTTCTGTCACTCTACCTTTCAAATAAAATAATCTTAAAAAAAAAAAAAAAGACAAAGCTTTCCTCCCAAGATCAGCAAGGATGTCTGCTCCCACCACTTCTATTCAATGTTTTACCAGAAGTTCTAGCCAGGGCCATCAGGCGAGTAAAACAAATAAAAGACATCCAGGTTGGAAAGCAACAAGTAAAGTTATCTATTTTTACAAATGACAAACTTATATGTTAAAAAATCCTTAGAAGCCTAACAAAAAACTGGTAAATTTATCAACATTGTAGGATACAAGAACAATATGCAGGGCCAGCACTGTGGTGTAGTGGGTAAAGCTGCAGCCTGCAGTGCTGGCATCCCACATGGGCGCCAGTGCCGGCTGCTGCACTTCTGATCCAGCTCTCTGCTACGGTCTGGGAAAGCAGTGGAGGATGGCCCAAGTCCTTGGGCCCCTGCACCCACGTGGGAGACCCAAAAGAAGCTCCTTGCTTTGGCTTCAGATCGGTGCAGCTCCAGCTGTTGCAGCCAATTGGGGAGTAAACTAGCAGATGGAACACCTCTCTCTGTCTCTCTGCCTCTCCTCTCTGTGTAACTCTGACTTTCAAATAAATAAATAAATAATTTTTTAAAAAAAGATCAATATGTAAACATGAATTGTATTTCTATATTCTGGCAACAAACAATGCAAAATGAAATTAGAAAATAATTCAATTTACAATATCATCAAAAAATAAAATACTGGGGCCAGAGTTGTGGCACAGCAGATTAAGTCATTGCTCATGACACCAGCATTCCTTATTGTAGACCTACTTCAAATCTCAGCTACTCCACTTCAAATCCAACTTCCTGCTAATGTGCCTGGAAGACAGCAGAAGATAACCCAAGTACCTGGGCCCCTTCTATCCATGTGAGAGACTAGGATGGCATTCTAGGCTACTAACTTCAGTCTGGCCCAGACCTGGCTGTTGTAGCCATTTGGAAAGCGAACCAGTGGATGGATAATCTCTCTCTCTCTTTCTCTCTGTGCCTTTCAAAAAATAAACAAATCTTTAAAAAATAAAACACTTGGGAATATATTTAACAAAGAAGTTTAAGACTTGTACATTGAAACCTATAACACAATGTTGAAAGCAATTAAATAAAAAGAAATACATTCCAAGTTCATGCACTGGAAGATGTAATATTGTTAAGACAGGAAGCACTCTCTGAATTAATCTACAGATCTGATGCAATCTCGACCTAAATTCCTGCTTTTTTTGCAATAATTGACAAGCCAATTGCCTACTTTTTTATCACTACAACTAAATACCTAAGACAAGCGATTTATGAAGGGAGGTTTATTTTGGCTCACATTTTGGAGGTTCAGAGTTCAAGCTGGGGCAGCCCCAGTGACCTGGTATCTGATGACAGTGCTGGGTGGTGGAATGCATGCAGCAGAAGCATCACATGCTAAGTCAGGAAGCAGAGCGAGAACAGCTGGGCCCAACCGCGTAGATAAGCAGCCCTCTTGAGGGAACTGCCCTCCCACCCAAGGACCCCACAGACACTACAACTGGATCAAATCTCCACTCTATCAGCAATTAATTTTAACCCATTCATCAATAACATAAGACTTTGGAGACCAAGTCTTCAACACGTGGGCTTTAGGGAACTCCAAATTAATATCCAAACTATAGCACCAACCCTCAAATCCACATAGAAAAGCAAAGGACCCAGAATAGCCACAACATCCTTAACAAAGAACAAAGTCAGAGGATTCACATTTCCCTTTTCTAAGCATCTTACAAAGCCACAGTAACACAGACTCCTTTGCACTGACATAGGATAAATATACAGATCAATGGACTAGAAATGAGTCCAGAACTTAACATCTAAGGGCAAGTGAC
Source organism: Oryctolagus cuniculus (assembly GCF_964237555.1). Taxonomy (NCBI): domain Eukaryota; kingdom Metazoa; phylum Chordata; class Mammalia; order Lagomorpha; family Leporidae; genus Oryctolagus; species Oryctolagus cuniculus. Next base: position 78,514,828 of record NC_091438.1, read on the forward strand.
TTTTGACAAGGATGTCCAGACAATACAACAGGAAAAAAAGAGTCTCTTCAGAAAACAAATGATGCTGAAAAAATTGAATATACAAATGCAAAAGAATGCAGTTTGGCTCAAACCTCACATTATATATGAAAATGAACTCAAAACTGACCAAAAACATAAATTTAAGAGGGAAAGGTATAAAATTTTATAAATAAGCATAAATGAATTTGATGATAGCTTCTTAGATCTGATGCCAAAAACACAAGTAACAAAAGACAGACAAAATGGAAAAATAGAAAAATGAAAGCTTTTGTGCTTTTAAGAACGCCATCAAGAGAATTGATAATTCACAGAATGCTAGAAAACTTCTGTTAAATCACATGTCTGATATCAGTCTAATATGCCAGAATACATAAAAACTCTTATAACCCCATAATATAGACAACTAAATTAAAAATATGACTAGTTGTCCAAAGATAGAGAAATAGCAAATAAGTACATGAAAACATGCTCAACATCATCATCTATCAGAGAAATACAAATTAAACCCACAACGATGAGAGACCAATTATACTCACTAGGTTATATATATAAGGAAGACTGAAGATAATAACAAGTATTGCCAAGGATGTAGAGAAACTAAAACCCTCATACATCACTAGAGGAGTGGAAAATGGTACAGATCCTTTGGAAGAGTCTAGTAGTTCCTCAAAAGGTTGAGCAAGGGCCGACACTGTGGCGTAGCAGGTAAAGCTGCTGCCTGCAGTGTCAGCATCGTATAGGGGCACCGGTTTGGGTCCTGGCTGCTCCACTTCTAAACCAGCTCTCTGCTGTGGCCTGGGAAAGCAGTGGAAGATGGCCCAAGTCCTTGGCCCCTGCACCTGTGTGGGTGTCCCAGAAGAAGCTCCTGGTTCCTGGGTTCGGATTGGCACAGATTTGGCCGTTGTGGCCATTTGGGGAGTGAACCAGCAATGGAAGACCTCTCTCTTTCTCTGCCACTGCCTCTCTGTAACTCTGCTTTTCCAATAAAATAAATAAATCTTAAAAAAAAAAAAAAAAAAAAAAAAAGGTTGAGCATAGAGTTACCATGTGGCCCAGCAATTCCCATCCTAAATATATACCCAAGGAAAATGAAAACATAAGAACAAAATCTTGTATATGAATGCTCCTAGCAGCATTACTTATCACAGCCAAAAAACACCATAAAAGGCCATCATTCATCAAAGAACAGATAAACAAAATGTGGTATAGTCATACAATGGATTAACATTTGACAATAAAAATAAGTGAAGTACATTAAATGTCTTCCACTATTTAGCTAATAATAAGTCTCTGAGTTCAGCAAACACTTGAGTCCTCCAAATCACTAAAAAGTTCAACTGAGAGGCTGGCACTGTAGCGTAGCCAACAGTAAGGCTGCCACTTGTGATGCTGGCACCCCATAATGGGTACCAGTTCATAGTTCAGCTGCTCCATTTCCAATCCAGGTCCCTGGTAATGGCCTGAGAAAAGCAGCAGACGATGTCCCAAGTACTTGGCCTCCTGCCAACCATGTGGGAGACCTGGATGAAGCTCCTGGCTCCAGCCTGACTCAGTCCAACTGTTGTAGCCATCTGGAGAATGAACCAGTAGATGGAAGATCTCTCTCTGTCTCTCCCTCTGTGACTCTGACTTTCAAATAAATAAATATTTTAAAAAAAGAAGTTCAACTGATCTCCTATTTTCAAAAATTTTGACAGAACACAAGATGCTGTGGTCTGAATGTTCATGAAGCTAAAATACGTATGTTAAAAGTTAATCCTTAATGTAGCAGGTATGAAGAAGCAAGATATTTTGGCATTTGGAAGGTTCCACTTTCAGGAATGGGAGACACAGAAGATGCTATCTGAGAAACTAACCCTCACAAGACACCAAATTTAGGGGTGCCTTGATCTTGGACCTCTCAACCTCTAGAACTGCAAGCAGTAAATTTCTGCTATTTATTAGTAATTCAGTCTAAGGTATTTTGTTTTAGTAGCCTGAATAAACTAAGACATAAGTCCTGAGAATAAAAAGTTATGATCTTATATTTTTTATAAACATAGTTTACTTAAAGCGTCAGGTACCAATAATACAGAAGTCAGTTTGGGGACAGTTTGGAGCCCAGAGAATATATGGCAAAATGTCTAAAGACATTTTGGTCTTTATAATAAAACAGTACTACAGAGCATACCATTCATTCCTCCTCCCTCAGAATCAGTCTCTCTCTTTTTTTAAAGATTTATTTATTTACTTGACAGGCAGAGTTACAGAGAAGGGGAGAGACAGAAGAGAGGTCTTCCATTGGCTGGTTCACTCCCCAAAGGGCTGCAACCACCAGAACTGGGCCAATTGAAGCCAGGAGCCAGGAGTTTCTTCTGAGTCTCCCACGTGGGTACAGGGGCCTAAGCACTTGGGCCATTTTCCACTGCTTCCTCAGGCCATTAGTAGGGAACTAGATCGCATATGGGGCAGCCAGGACCTGAATCTGCGTCCATATGGAATGTTGGCACCACAAGCAGAGGCTTAACCTACTACACCACAGTGCTGGCCCCCCAAATCAGTCTTAAGTTCCTACTTAGCCTCTACCAATACTAACCCTCTAATAGTAGTTCTTAGCCTCTACTAATATGAGTTAGTAAGATAATTTGGATTTTAAATTAATTTCCTTAGCTTTTAAAATAGATATTAAACACAGTATATTTAAAAAGAAACAATTACATCTGAGACTTAAATCTGAGGGGAAGAAGATTTTACTTACTGTAAAAATGTCCTAAACTCTGAAGCTTCAACATTCTCCAGAGCAACAGACTCATGATCTGTTAAATGACTCGATGTCGGTCCAACAGTGTAAAAATAGAAGTCAGGAACCCTTGCTAAAAGGACTGCTTTGTGTGCTTTGAACAAAGTACAACCTACAGAGAAAGTAACATCTGCATGGATTTCTTCCCTTAGAAGCCTGTCAGATATAAAAAGAAATCATAGTTTAATTAGTGATGCTAAGAAATGTGATATATTTGTTTTTATAAAAGAGTTTAAAATAACATATAAGCTAAAAAAGACAAAATAAAGATAAAATACTAGCATAAAAATGAGTTTGTTCTCAGTTCATTCCTAAGAATGTTAGTGTTGGCTTACAATCTTAATTTTCTAAAATTCATAATGCAAACATAATAGGACCACTTTTGCAAAATACCTTTTCTTATTCATTTCTTCTAATAACAAAATTGATTTTCTGCTATTTATTTTTCTTTAAAATGTAACCTCTTTATAGATTTATTTTTCAACATGGAACACAACATTAACACGGCTATATTAACAATTGAAAATAATCCTTTTTAAAATCTTACCAAAACTGAACCAAAAAAACAATAATGCAACAAATTGGACATAACAATAGACAATTCAGATCAGAAACTGGTACACTTTGTTCTGACTGATGTTAATTACCAAGTCTGAAGTGTAGGCTTGGCGGTCAAGAATGTGACATTTAGCCTTCTTCCACCCCTCTCCCCCTGCCAATGGAATTAATCATTCTCTAATTTATTATTTAAATGATGGACTCAGAGGTTAAATCTATTCAAATGTTTTACTAATGCACAGGCATAGTTACTGATACATATATGTAAAGTGTTTGAGAACAGAAATCAACATCATAATACAAACTGTCATAATCTTTTGTCACTTTGTGGTAACTACATATTTTCACTGTCTAAATACTACATAGCATTTCATATCACTATAGCAATATCATCAGCAAGGGATGTATTCTCAGAGGCCTCTTGTATTGCAGGACATAACTGGTAATCACACCAGGAGGTACACCTCATGGATAAAGATATCCATTACAGTGAAAGTTTGGAAAGTTGCCAATGACACTAACACTCCCCCAACAGCAAGTTAATGGCTCTTTCCTCTAATCCCAACACACTGGGTACATTCCTCTATTACAGTGCCTGTCACTGCATCATTATTATTTCTATGTGCCTTGCTCCCTACCTGAGGATGAACTCCCCAAGGGCAAAAACTATCTTTAGTATACAGCCAAGTGTTCCACACCAGCTTGTTAATGATCCTACTATACCTACGCCAGTGTTGTGGCACAGCAGGTAAAGCTGCTGCCTGCAGTGCCACCATCCCAGATGGGCACTGCTTTGTGTCCTGGCTGCTCTACTTCTGATCTAGCTCTCTGTTATAGCCTGGGAAAGCAGTAGAAGATGGTCCAGGTCCTTGGGCCCCTGCATCTACATGGGAGACCTGGAGGAAGTTCCTAGCTCCTGGCTTCGGATTGGCACAGCTCCTGCTGTTGTGGCCATTTGGGGAATGAACCAGCGGATGGAAGACCCCCACTCCCTACCCCTGCTGCCTCTCCATAACTGTCTTTCAAATAAATAAGCAGATCTTTAAAAAAAAAATTGGCAGGAGTTGAGGCCAGTGTTGTGGCATAAAGTGTTAAGCTGCTGCCTGAGATGCTGACATCCCATATGGGCAATGGTTCAAGTTTCAGCTGCCCTACTTCCAATCCAGCTTCCTGCTGGTGCACCTGGAAGGACAGTGGATGACGGCTCAAGTGCTTGGGTCCATGCCACCAATGTGGGAGACCTGGGTGGAATTCCTGGCTCCTGGTCCACTCTTGACTGTTGCAGCCATTTGGGGGGGAACCAGTGGACAGAAGATCACTCTCTCTGTCTCTCCCTCTCTTTCTGTAGCTCTGCCTTTCAAATAAATAAAATAAATCTAAAAAAAAAAAATTGGCAGGAGTTGCTGATTGGATATACAAGGTGAAAGAAAAAAACCTAGGATCTCTCTCAGATTCGGCCCAAATAATTGGGTTCTAGTGATGCCACTGCTTAATTGTTATCTGCTAGTCCAGTTTCCCTCCTCAACTCTAGACATATTTCCAATGGTCTCCCATACATAGCTTCCTGAATTCATTATACCTCTCTCTTTCAAATTTTCTAAGATTTTGGGCCATCTTCCATTCTTCTCTTTTCCTCTTATTTTACAGGTAATCAGTTACCAAGACCATCAATTGTTTCATTTCCATTGACATTATAGTCACTTGACTATTATCAAATCTCCTAGTTGATCTCCTTGCTTCCAATTTCTCTTTTCCTGAAGTTCAAGATCCAAATATGTTAATCCCCTATTTTAAAGACACCAATGGTTCTCCACTGCCTCCTGAATATATTCTAAACACCTCTCTGCAGAAAGGCCTCTGTGATCTAGTCTTAGTCTCTCCATTCTCCCTTATATGCTAACACTTTGTGTGCATGCCACTCATAATCTTCTTCCAAATAAAGCTACTAAATACATTTATTATTGATGTACAGCCCTGGTTTGTACCAATGTCCCTATACTCTAATCACATATGAATTGACAATGGATTGGACCAAGGTATCACTCTCACTTTTTTTTGGCCATTATCTTTCTTGATAGAATTTAAGCGTAAACATCAAAGCATTATCTTACTAATTTTTGATTCTTCTGGATTTAGTATAGGGCTAGGGACCACTGGCTAATGTGGTAGTTAAGCAAAAGAACTCAAATAGAGATGTTCTGTAAGAAACAGGGATCAACTGAGGACACTCTAAGAGCATTACAAGCAAATCCACAATAAAGAAAAATAGAAGGATAAGAAGATAAGCAGAAATAAACGTACAAATGGAAGATCCATTTGCATAGTTACTGCAGAGAAGGTAGAGTGCTTGGGTCATTTTCTGGTTCATATTTTGGTCATGTGACCTTGGCCAAATCACTTTGATGTCTCTGGAGGAAGATCACTATGGCTCTTATTTTGACGTCATTACTTTTTTTTTTTTTTTAAGATTTATTTTATTTATTTGAAAGACAGAGTTACAGAGAGAGGGGTCTTCCATCTGCTGATTTACTCCCCAGGTAGCTGCATGGCTGGCCGGAGCTGCGCTGATAGGAAGCCAGGAGCCAGGAGCTTCTTCCAGGTCTCCCATGTGGGTGCAGGGGCCCAACGACTTGGGCCATCTTCTGCTGCTTTCCCAGGCCATAGCAGAGAGCTGGATGGGAAGAGGAGCAGCCGGGACTAGAAGTGGCACCCATATGGGAAGCTGGTACTTCAGGCCAGGGCTTTAACCCACTGCGCCATAGCGCCGGCTCTTTCTTTATTTCTAATACTCGTCTAGTGCTTCTCTATTCTCATCTGTTAAATGGGAATGATTAAAAAAAGACTTCCCTAATAAGATTCACGAGAGAAGTAAATAAAACATTACAGAAAGCCCGGTGTCTAGCAAATAGGATGGCAACATTAGCTATTTGTTTTTTATAATTATCCTGAATAATGGTACATTTCTCAATGAGGTCTTATCATAAAATTTTCATATCCTAAGCTTCTTTCCAGCTTTATATCAGATCTGGAAAGAATTTCCTGTTTTTTCTCACTTATCCACATATCTCATCACCTCAGGTAACCTAGAGGCATCTCTACTCCTTGTTATTTGGAAGAATCTAATACAATTTGCTTTCTCAAAATAAATCAATCTCTTTCAAATCTGTGTGTTTTCACCTTGCTTGGATGTCTCCTACTTCTCTTTCCCCAAACTTTACCCAATCAATCCTTAATCAATTCCCAAGAGCTCACTCAAATGTTACTACATAAAGGCTTCCCCAAGTCACCCCACTACCACTCTCACTTTTGTTTGGCCATTATCTTTCCTGATAGAATTTAAGTGCAAACATCAAGGCATTATCTTAATAATTTTTGATTCTTCAGGATTTAGTATAGGGATAGGTACATAGTTCATGCCAGATACTACAATAACATTTGCAGAATAAATCAATAATATGGTTGTGCTTGGAGATTAAAATAGTACCGCATTCAAGGTGGTTGAGTAAGCACATTAAGTTTTGTGGGTTTTGTTTGTTTGTTTGTTGTTTTTGTTTTAAATAACTGGGGCAGGCTCCTAGCACAGCAGGTTGAGCTGCCATCTGCAGTGGCAGCATCCCATATGGGAGCTGGTTCAAGCCCAGGCTGCTCCACTTCCCATCCAACTCCCTGCTAATGCACCTGGGAAAGCAGCAGAAAATGGCCCAACTCCTTGGGCCCCTGCACCCACACTGGAGACCCAAAAGAAGCTCCTGGCTCCTGGGTTCGGATCAGCCCAGCTCTGGCCATTGCAGCCATTTGGGGAGTGAACCAGCAGATCAAAGATGTCTCACTCTGTCCCTTCCTCTCTTTCTGTAATTCTGCCTTCCAAACAAGTAAATCTTTTTTAAAAACCCTGTATCTATTTTTCTTTGCTTATAATAGAACTTGGGGGTTTAGCATCCTATCTTCAGTTACTACTAGGAAGAGGATAATTTTTTCATCTTGACTGCTGTGCCAAATACCCTTAACTTAGTAACACTTGAAGGCTGGCAAAATAGAATAAAGGCACTGAACAGAGGGAGAATCTCAGCCTCATAAATTCATCCTAAAAACAGAACAACTTCAGGCTTATTTTTTTTTTTTTCATTTTATATCAGTACCCCAGTGGAGAGAAAACAACATCCTGTGTAGACAGACTCAGGGAGCAATCTTTATATTTAAATAAAATTCAGTTTGTGGCTACAGGATCTTTAAGCGTGGGTGAGTTTCTGACAGAAAGCACTCTTAAAATGTTGTATGCTACACACCTGCTATCATTGGCAATTACGTTTATGCTAGTTCAGCGATTCTCAAAGTGTGACCCTGGCTAACAGCATTCAGCATCACTTGGGACCTTGGTAGAGGTGCAAAATCTCAGGCCATCCCAGAGCAACTGAATCAACTATGGGTGGGCACCCAGGAAACCTAAGTCTTCGCAAGCTTCCTGGTCAGGGCCATGTGCACCAAAGTGCAAGAATCAAAGTCCTGTTGGAAATGAAAATTAGCTAGGTAGTGTTTCTAGGCTTCAGCTTCTTTGTAAACTAAAATGGCTTTCTCTGGATTCTGAGCAGCCTGCTACTGACATTACAAAAGTGACGCTTTAGGACAGTCTTCCATTTGAATGGATCCTCTGGGAACTGGAGCTGCTGGGAATTAGAGTGTTCTAGGTGAAAGAGAGAGTCTACTATTTAAGCATTTCTGTAAATTATTTAAAGAGAAATAAGGAAAAGGCCCTCAAAGCTTCTGTAACTTATTCTAGCGTTCTTCAGTCCAAATAAATACTGATTTTCCTATTTTTCTTAAAATTGTTGAAGCTCGTTAAAACTGTCTAAGTTTCAGGATCTAGATCCACGCTGACCTTAGCGATTTGTCGTTCAAGCCACTAAAGCCTGCCCGTGTCGTCACCGTCTTTTAGCATAAATCAGTGCTGCACACAACTAGGATCTTAACTTTTGTTTTCCTTTTGAATCCGGTACCAGTGTCTGAGCTGCTGCGGATTGGTTATTAGGGGAGAGCAAAGTTAGCCGAGAGGCTGACGAACGTCCCGCCCTGGTCTGAGGCCGAGAGAACCGGGCGGGGAGGGATGGGAGGCCGAGCCCGTGGAAGCCCCAGCGGCGGGGGCCGAAGTGGGCGCCGAGGCACTGAAGCAGTTCCCGCCTCCTCCTACCTGAGCAGATCTTGGGCGAGCTGCTCCGACACCATCGCCTTCAGCCGGCGCCTCTCACTGGGCCCCTTCCTCGGCAGCCCCTTAACGCAAACGCCAGGGGACCCCAAAGGCACCCCCGGGGCCTCACCGCCCTCCCCACACCGGGCCATGCCCCGCAGGCCGGGCACTCCGCCTCACGAGCCCCGCCTAAGAGCGAGAAGGGGGCGTTGCCGACCAAACGCTCCACTCCTACCCGAATCCGCCCCCTAAGGGAAAAGGTTGGCGCCTCTCTGTTTTGTAGACGGTCCCTTAGAGCAGCCGGACACCCCGGCGCGGGAATCTCGGAAGCTCGGACGACGCGGGCACGTGACCGGGCAGGGTGTGCGCAGGCGCAGCGGCTCTGTTTTCACCCGCCGGGCCACTCCGCCCCCTCGCCGGGGAGCTCGCAGTCCCGCGGGGCATGTCCAGTTGCTGGTCCCTAACGCTGGCGGTCTTTTTTTTTTTTTTTTTTTTTTTTTTGCCTTTCAGTTTTATGTTCACCAATCATTTAAATAAGCATTTTATTGACCCTCCAAGCGCGGTTTTCAAGCTGTGGCCTTCCTAGCGGGGGGAGGGGCGGGGGGCTCCCCCCCCCCCCAAATGACAGGTTCAGGAGACCGTTCCAGCGGTGAGCTGCACTTCCTCACCTGTCACTCAACCTTGGGGGATAAACGCTTTAGGCAAGAGAAATTGAGGGTGAGGGAAGGTATGCAATTAACTTGTTGAATTCTGTCAGAGAACAATCCTGAGTCTCATACAAAGGTGTACTTCAATCGTCTGGAAGACCCTGTCCTCAAACGAGGAATGGTTCATTGGCCCGCCCTTGGATTTCAGAAAGGTCAGATTATATTACAGAGTTTTGCGTATAAAGCCCCAAAATTCATGACCAGGAAGGGAGAAGGAGATAAGATGGGACACAACACAGTCTTTGACTAGGCAGAGAAGTGAATGGATGAACTATAGAATTTTTATGATTTTGCCCCGAAGGCAGTAATGCTGATGTGAAAATCATTTAAAAATCTTTTTGATACTATGTGATTACTTCCTCCAAAAGAAGGATGCTCTGAAGTTCTACTTCGTTACAAGCTCTGCACAGGTAAAGAATGATCACTGCTTGGAAACTATATGCACTTGGTTGTGGGAGAGTACCAGAGTCCTCTATTTCTCCAAAGAATGCTCTCTATCAAATTCAGAAGCCTAAATTCTGAAAAATCTGATGGGATAATTCTTAATTATTCCTATGGAAAAGAGAGGGGTCAAAGATGTTATAATATATTAGGGAGAACAAACTGATCCTAAAAGCAAAAAAAATCTGGCAAAACCTTCAAGAAAAACATTTGCTGAGACCCTTCTGAGGAGTGTCACGTACACAGCTATTAATCTTGCCAACCAGGTCAATTTGACTTGGATAGTGTTCATCATAGTGTCTGTTGTCTTAGTCACCGGGAGCAACATTACCTAACCTTTTTTCTAACTATTCCTAGAAGTTTCCTTCTTAAAATTAATCAATGGCTTTCTTCTCAGTATATTGTCTCTGAATGTGCTTTATAACCAACTAGTCATGCTCTAAAATTAGTAATTTCCAATTTACAAGAAATTCACCTTCCCTGTACCTAAACCCACCTTTGTGGGCCGAACTAATATGTTCTGTTGTGCCTGAACGAGTGCTAACGGAGAAGCGCCACACAATGATAAATTTTAGAGTCCTTTATTGCCAGCAGCCAAGAGTGGCTCATGCCCCAAAGAACTCTCAACCCCGAAGCCCAAAGCAACAGGGTTTAAAAACGCAAAAACTGCAGAACTGGGAGGGGAATACATGGTTGCTAAGATCAAGGGGGAATACATATTACTAGGGTCAAGTTGACCTAAAACCTATGCGAAACTAATATCAATTATAATCTTGACAATACCAGTTACAATCTTTTTTTAAAAAAAATATTTATTTATTTATTTATTTGAGAGGTAGAGATAGAGGGAAAGGTCTTCCTTCTGTTGGTTCACTCCCCAGGTGGCCGCATTGGCCAGAGCTGTGCCAATATGAAGCCAGGAACCAGGTGCCTCCTCTTGGTCTCCCATGCGGGTGCAGGGGCCCAAGGACTTGGGCCATCCTCAACTGTTTTCCCAGACCACAGCAGAGAGCTGGACTGGAAGAGGGGCAGCCAGCACTATAACCGGGCCCATATCATATGCCGGTGCCACAGGCGGAGGATTAACCTGCGCCACGGAGCCAGCCCCAACTAGTTACATTCTTAACAATATCAATTATAATCTTGATGTTAATCCAAATATTGGTTTTAATCATATGTAGGACACAGACAAATTACATTTTTATCATTAACCCAGATGCAGCCTATCTACTTTCAAGCTTGAGCGATCATGCTGGGGGGTTTCTCTGCTCTGCCAAGTGTGATGTAGTGGACTGCAATTGCATGACTGTCTTAGATCATAGTTTCAGACCAAATTCTCAGGGTTAGGGGGGTGCCTTCCCAGAATGGAGTCTCGGGTTGTGCTCTAAAATGAAGTCCCTACTGTCAGGGTGTTAGTTCGGTTCATTGTGTGATGATTAAAAAAAAAATTTACTGTTGTGGAATATTTAAATTCTGGCTACAATCTGACCACTTCGAAATACTTCTCAAGACTCTGTAAGTCATCAAGCATGTGTCTCACAGACCTAAATCACTCATATTCTGCCCCTCATAAACGTTACATTAACCCTATTTTAAAGATTTATTGACTTTTACTTATTTGAAAGGCAAAGCATGGCTGGCACCACGGCTCACTAGGCTAATCCTCTGCCTGCGGCGCCGGCACACTGGGTTCTAGTCCCGGTTGGGGCGCCGGATTCTGTCCCGGTTGTCCCTCTTCCAGTCCTGCTCTCTGCTGTGGCCCGGGAGTGCAGTGGAGGATGGCCCAAGTGCTTGGGCCCTGCACCCCATGGGAGACCAGGAAAAGCACCTGGCTCCTGGCTTTGGATCAGCGTGGTGTGCCGGCCACAGCGGCCATTGGAGGGTGAACCAACGGTAAAGGAAGACCTTTCTCTCTGTCTCTCTCTCTCTCACTGTCTAACTCTGCCTGTCAAAAAAAAAAAAAAAAAAAAAAAAAAAAAAAAAAAGGCAAAGCAAAGAGATTGGGAGGGAGAGATCTTCTACCCACTGATTCACTCCCCAAATGCCCACACTGCAGGTGGTGGCTTTATGAGCTACACCACAATACTGGCCCCACCATCTAGTTTTAAAATGGAGGCAAGCTACACCTTTTTGGGTGAATTTAGCCAGCTTATCCATGAGCATAGTTTAGAAGGTTTGTGGAAATATATATGATTCTGTGATTCCTCTTCTTGGTATGTACACCCAAAGCAAATAAAAGCGGCACCTTACAGAGTTACTACCCCTGCCGTCTCCATCACCACATTGTCACAATAGCCAAGATTTGATAACAAACCTAGTCATCCCTGGACAGCTAAATGAGTATTATTCAGCTGTAAAAAAAAAAAAAAAAAAAAAAAAAAAAAAAAAAAAAAAGATCCTGCCATTTGTGACAACATGGATACATCCAGAGGACATTATGTTAAGTGACATAAACCAGGCACAGAAAAACAAATACTGAGGCTGGTGTTGTGCCTGGAACACAGGCTCCCACATGAGCACTGGTTTGAGTCCCAGCTGCTCTGCTTCTGATTCAGCTCCCTGCTAATGTGCCTGGAAAAGCAACAGAAGGTGGCTCAAGTGCCTGGGCCCCTGCCACCCATGCGGGATGGGGTGGCCCAGTCCTGGCTGTTGTGACCATTTGGGGAGTGAAGAGTGAACTAGCAGATGGAAGATCTCTCTTTATATATAACTTCCTTTCAAATAAATAATCTTTTTCTAAAAAGCCTTTTTAAAAAGACAAATATTGCATACCGCAATTTATATGTAGAATCATTTTTTTAAGACTTATTTACTTTATTTGAAAGGTAGAGTTACAGAGAGAGAGAGAGAGATCGTCCATCCACTGGTTCACTCCTCAGATGGCCACAGTACCCAGGGCTGGGCCAGACTGAAGCTGTTAGGTAGGAAGTCAGATATGAGCTTATATGTATATGACAGGCCTAAAGAGAAGACATCTATATCCAGCATATGCATCTACATCTCAAAGTCATCCTGATAATGTTTCATGGGCAGCCCGGCATTCACATCCTGCCCTGCCCCCTTCTACCTGATAACCTGCCAGGTGGAGGTCCCCGCCCCTTCTGCCTGACAAATCTTCCACAATCTCCCAGATGCAGCCCAGTATCTGCATTTCAAACACTCTCCTCCGGATCCCCATTCTCTAGGGGGTCCTGCTCACCCTTCCTCTGAACCCAGGATGACGCCAGCTAGGCTTCCTCCTGTCTGATACTTTCAAGGGAAAACTCAGATAGGAGCTTCTTAATATTTACAGCCATAAAATCCTTTGTTTCAGGAGGAGATGTGTGAAGACAGAGACCCATCTCCTTAAAAACCCCCAGCCTCAACCGGACTGCGCGCTCAGCCCTCTGCCTCTCTGCTGAGCCGCCTGCCTGGTCTGGCCAGGTGTAATCTTTCTACTCAACCATGTAACCTCATTCCTTCCCCACCCCCAAGTCGGAGCGACTGGGCACTCTCTCCCAGGTCCTGTCTGGAGAGGTGCCCATCCATTCTTACGGATGTCCCTTCCCTAATAAACTTTGTTACTTTACTTTCCACTACTCTGTCTCACGCCTGAATTCTTTCTTGCGCAAAGACAAGAACCCGGCATTTTCTCCGGTAACAAAGCCAAGAGCCAAGAGCTGCTTGTGCCATCCTCCACTGCTTTCCTAGGTGCATTACCAAGGAGCTGGATTGGAAGCTGGAGTGGAACAGCTGGGACTCAAACTGGTGTCCATGTGGGATGCCAGCATTGCAGGCATCGGCTTAACCTGCTTTGCCACAGGGCTGGCCCTCTAAATGTAGAATATTTTTTTAAAAAAGATAAGATTGGTAGAGAGGATGGCACTGTGGCGCAACGGGTTAAAGCCCTTGTCTGCAGCACCAGGACCCCATATAAGGGCAGGTTCAAGTTCCGGCTACTCCACATCCAATGCAGCTCCCTGCTATTGTACCTGGGAAGCAGTAAAAGATGGCCCAAGTTCTTGGGCCCCTGCACCCATGTGAGAGACCCGGAAGAAGCTCCTGGCTCTTGGCTTCAGATCTACCCAGCTCTGGCCTTTACAGCCATTTGGGGAGTGAACCAATGGATGGTCGACCTCTGTATCTACCTCTCTCTGTAACTCTTTCAAATATAAATAAAATAAACACCTAAAATATAGGTAGAGAGTAGAATGGTGGGGGTGGAATGGGGAGTTGTAAGCCAAAGGGCACAACTTGCAATCATGTAGGATGAATAAGTCTAGAGATCTGATGCACAGAATGGGGACCATAAATATTTCACTATATATGTCAAAACATCACGTACACCTTAAATATCCGTAGCTTAAAAAAAACAGGCAATCTAGCACCAGACTCTTTCTCTTCAAAATCTTGCCAGATTTCTACCCATGACTCTTTATTAGCTGTAAAGGTTGAGGACAGGTGACAGAATGATTTCTTGTCCATGTAATTTAATTCTTTAAAACTACCAGACTCAGCTCATAGGTGGCTAATAATATGATGTGGTTAAAGAATACCCTCTTGGGACCAATGCTGTGGTGCAGTGGGTTAAAGCCCTGGCCTGAAGTGCCGGCATCCCATATGGGCGCTGGTTCAAGACCTGGCTGCTCCACTTCCTATCCAGCTCTCTGCTATGGCCTGGGAAAGCAGTGGAGGATGGCCCAAGTCCTTGGGTCCCTGTACCCATGTGGGAAACCCAGAGGAAGCTTCTGACTCCTGGCTTCGGATTGACAGGGCTGGGGGAGTGAACCAGGGAATAGAAGTCCTCTCTCTCTGTCTCTACCTCTCTCTGTCTTTCAAATAAATAAAATAAATCTTAAAAAAAAAAAAAAAAAAAGAGTGACTATCCTCTTAACAAGCAAAATCTCCCAAATCTTGTCATTGATGCTTCACATTCCACTAGCAGAGATTAACTTAAAGCATTATTTCTATTTCAATTAATTCAGCTCTAGAGTTATTTGCCCCTTAATGTAACTGAAATCATTAGATTATTTTTTCCTGAATGAAAGCTCAGAAGGTAAGCAAGGCTAAACCCATAACTTTAAAAAAAGAGATTTATTTATTTTATTTGAAAGGCAGAGTTACAGAGAGGCAGAGAGAGAGAGGTCTTTCATCCACTGATTCACTGGGTCTCTCATGCAGGTGCAGGGACCCAAACACTTGGCCATCTTCTCCTGCTTTCCCAGGTCATAGCAGAGAGCAGTATTGGAAGTGGAGCAGACAGGACTAGAACCCGTGCTCATATGGGATGCCAGCACTGCAGATGGCAGCTTTACCTGCTGCGCCACAGCACCGGCCCCTAAATCCATAACTTTTTAAGAGTTATTCTTACCCTTGATTCTCATGCAAATAAGAAAGAAATTTAGGTAAAACTGCCCTGGAGGCAAAATCTTCTTCTAAATGTGTCAATTTCATTAAAATTAAGTCATTTTTGATGCATTAATTCTTTCTATAAAAGGTTTTAATATGAAAAATTTCAGATATACAAAGGAGTAAAGTGGTATGATGAATGAATGCTTTCTTCAGCTGATGATATGAAAAAGACTACACTGATATGCTTAAACTCCTAGGACTCTCAATTTGCTAGGGTTGGACAAAATGGCTAATATCATCACTTACAAGGAAAAGGAAAAGGGATGCTTTTAAGGTTGTGTGTGTGTTTTTTTTTTTTTTTTTTTTTTTTTTTAGATTAGGAAATAGAAAGAAGACAGAAGGAGTCAAATCAGGATGGTTTAAGGAGTATGCCTAATGATTTCCCATGGAAACATTTGCAAAATTGCCTTTGAGGAGAGTAAGGAGCAGGAGCATTGACAGGGTAGAGAAGGTAACTCTGGTGATGATTTCCTGGGCATTTTTCTGCTGACTTTTCTGCTGACTGGTTTTAGGCTGACTTTTCCAAAACATTTTCACAACAAGCATATGTTACTGTTCTTTGGCCCTCCAGGAAGTCATCGAGCAAAATGCCGTGAACATCCCTATAACTGGTGCCATAGCCATTGCTCTGGACTGGTCCGCTTTCACTTTGACTGGACCACTCTGTCTCTGGGTAGCCATTGCTTTGACTGTGCTTTGTCTTCAGAACCATATTGGCAAAGCCAAGTTTCATCTCCTGTTACAATTCTTCGAGGAACTGCATTGGAATCTTGATCCTACTTGCTTAAAATTTCCATTAGTGAAAGCTCTGCTCTTGCCTGCAGGAGATCCTGAGCACAACAGTTTTGGTACCCATCCAGCAGAATGTTTGTTCTACTTTTTAAAAGAGATTTTATGTTTTTCTTTGAGAAGCAGAGCAACAGAAAGGGAGAATGAGACAGAGAGAGAGAGAGAGAGAGAGAGAGTGAGCGAGCGAGCACGAGCGCTTCCATCGACTGGTTCACTTTCCAAATGTCTGCAATAGCTAGATTGGGCAACGCTGAAGCCAGGAGTCAGAACTCCATTCTGGTTTCCAGTATTGATGGTGAGAACCCAAGTACTTGAGCCATTATCCACTGCTTTCTAGGCACAGTTAGCAGTCGGAAGTGGAATAGCTGAGACTTGAACTAGCACTCCTGTATGGAGTGCTGGAATAGCAAGTAGACGCTTAACCCACTGTGCCACAATGCTGGTCCTGTTTGTTCCATTTTTAAGTTTCTAGTTAGAATTGTATAAGCTGGGCCGGCGCCGTGGCTCACTTGGCTAATCCGGGTGAACCAACGGAAGGAAGACCTTTCTCTCTCTCTCTCTCTCTCTCTTACTGTCTAACACTGCCTGTCAAAAAAAAAAAAATTGTATAAGGTGAATCAATGGAAATGTCTATGATATTGGCTATTATTTCTGCTGTTAATCCTCAATTCTCTTCACTGAGGGCACACACAAGATTTTTTTCCTTGTTAATTGATGTGAATAGACTGTTGTTCTGGGCTTCAGTGTCAACATTATCTTGTTTCCCTTACATGAGTTATCCATTTTTAAAATGCTAATTGGGGAGAGGGTATTGTCTCCATGAGCTTTTTATAAAGCATTAGTGATTTCACCATTCTTCTGCTCAGGTTTCACCATCAATTTGACATTTGTTCCTGCTTCAGTTTTAGCAGAATTCATGCTGCTCTGATAGGGACTGTTTCAAACTGATATCTTATCCTTCTTAGTGTCTCAAATTAGATCCTTTTCAGATATAGCATAGCGTTAGGATGAGTTTATTTTTTTTGAAATCTATGCATAGTTTTCTTCTTAATATGTATTTTCCATGAACATACATGCACACACAAATATTCATATTTCTATGAATATGTTCATGTCTCCCTTCTTAAGATAACATGTGTATTATTTGTACTATTTGCAGCTTACTTTTCTTATGTAACAGTATATCCAAGAGATACCCCACATCAATGGAGAAGTCCATGTCATTTATTTTAATGGCTACAATTCTACTTCATTTCATTCAACTGACACTTTAATTTCTTCCATGACATATCTGTTTGCATCTTTTGTCCATTTTTCTTTTGATCTTTTCTCCATTATTTTTAGATGTTTGAGATACTTGGCTCTTTGTGAAAAAGCCTTTTTTCATTTATAATTTTTCTTCTGACTTGCCTTTTGTAGGTTTTTTTTGGGGGGGGAGGTGGAGTTTACCTTTTGCTTTGCTTTGCTTGATTATAATATGGTAAAACTTATTTATTCTTTTTCTTCATTGCTTCTAGGTTTTGAGTGATCATTAGGAAGGGTTATTTTTTTCCTTCTCTCTCAAAGGGCCGAGAAGCTAAGCAAGTTTAAGCTTTAGGGACCTCAGTTTCACAAGCCTCTTCCAAGGCTCTAAAGTTCTAGTAGAATAACTAGAAATTTATTTTCTTGGATGTTTTTGTAAATTACAAAAGTAAGAGACTTTGGGGACCGGCGCTGTGGCATAGTGGGTAAAGCTGCCGCCTGCAGTGCCAGTATCCTGTATCAGCGCTGGTTCAAGAACTGGCTGCTCCACTTCCAATCCAGCTGTCTGCTATGACCTGGGAAAGCAGTGGAAAATGGCACAAGTGTTTGGGCCCCTGCACCTGCATGGGAGACCCAGAAGAAGCTCCTGGCTCCTGACTTCGGATCCGCCCAGTTCCAGCCATTGCAACCATTTGGAGAGTGAACCGGAAGATAGAAGACTTTTCTCTTTCAGCCTCCACCTTTGCCTCTGCCTCTCTGTAAATCTACCTTACAAATAAATAAATAAATCTTAAAAAAAAAGTGAGAGATTTGACATAGATTGGTCAAGATTCTGTGTCCTTCCTCTTGGTCAAATATAGCTTCATATCTGGTCATTTCAGGCATTTTGGGAATTCATCCACAAGGAAACTAAGTAAGGGGATATAGTAATTTGGGTTAGTGAGCTATGTGTATTGGTTCACACTCACTTCTACGTCCATGTAAGTTGTTGCGTCCTGTCCTGATGTAGGAATGCTTCCCACGAATACTTTGCTGATTCATCCTACATGGTGGCAAGGAGGCAGGATAGAAAAAGGACACACAGGGGCCAGGGTCCTGGCAGAGTGGATTAAGCTGCTGCTTGTAATGTCCAGCATCCCGTATCAGAGTGCTACGTGGAGTCCCCTAGTTATTCCACTTCTGATCCAACTCCCTGCTAATGCTCCTGAGAAGACAATGAAAGATGACTCCTGCCAACCATGTGGGAGTTCCAGATGGAGTTCAGGACTCCTGGCTTTGGTCTAGACCAGCCTCTGCCAATGAGGGGTAAACCAGCAGATGAAAGACCTCTCTCTCTGTGTCACTTAATCTTTCAAATAAATAAATTAATTAATTAATTAAAAAAAGGAAATAGTACTCACAAATTATATCCCCTTCCTCCCAACATGTGTCTATCCCCTGATCTATATATATCCATTTCCAGTTCCAAGCAATCAGGAGCAAGGAGCATCTATACTAAGGGCAAAAGACTCCCTATGGCCTGTTGGGAATGCTCCAACCCCCACCTGCATGCATGCCTAAAATACGCTAATGTGACCCGTATATAACCGCCCTGGTCAAGGGTAGTGACACAGTCTGCCAGTTTGAGTGTGTTGTGTACAAAAGGAACTGTGCCTGTGCAGAGCATCAAGCCAGGGGCAAACCAAGTGCTGTGTGTCTTAGGGGATGAGCCAGAACTCCCAGCTGGGTGCAGATCAAAGTGCCACATGTGGTAGGGAACTGTCCTCCTCCCCACCCAATAAAAAACCCTCCCCAGCTCCCCTTCTTCTGCCAGTTAGTGGAAACTGTTCCCAACATACTATCTCCCTTGTGTTTGAGCATAGGCCCCCAAAATTCTTGTCTGGGTTGCACAGTGGCCTCTTGTCAATTTCTGCTTGTGAGGGAGCCAAAAAACCTGGAGTCAGTAATAACATGTAGGGATGGGGCCCAAAGTGTCATCACTATAGGAGATGTTTTATAACAAGTGCTACTGGAAGTATGTGAGCAAGTAGAGGCTTCAGTTCTTATTGGTATCTGCTCAAAAATGAAAGGAATATTCTCAGTAATGAAGACTATGCAATGATAAACATATTTTTGTGTGTTTCAATGAAAATTATGCAAAATAAATGTGTCAGAGTCTTTGTTAATAGTCTGTTTATAGTATTAGTCAACTTCCCAGAAATTGTGATGATATGCTATTTTCTTATTCTAAATAACTACTTTAATACTTAAAAAGAGGAGGGGGCAATCATACCACATATTACTGTTTCATTGTGTTGCCAATACAGCATTTTACTGGGACATTTTTATTTTTTTATTGTAGCACAGTGGGCTAAGCCACCATCTGCCATTCTGGCATCCTATATGGGTGTTGGTTTGAGCCCTGGCTGCTCCACTTCCAATCCAGCTCCTTACTAATGCACCTGGGAAAGCAGCAGAAGATGGCCCAAGTGCTTGGGACCCTGCAACCATGTGGGAGAGCTGAAAAAAGCTCTTGGCTCCTGGCTTCAGCCTGGCACACCCCTGGACACTGTGGCCATTTGGGGAGTGAATCAGCAGATGGAAGATCTCGTTCTCCCTCTCTGTGTCTCCTCTCTTTTCCTAACTCTTTCAAATAAATTTTAAAAAAATAAATCTTTAAAAAATAGAAAATTTAGGCTAGTTTGTGAAGGAATAAAAAGGCATTTACCTATTAGATTCTATTTTGGAGAAAATGCAAATGGTAATTTAATGAATTTTTTTACTTCAATGGAACTTTTTTTTTTTTTAATTTTTATTATTATTTATTTGAGAGTTAGAGTTACAGACAGAGAGAGGTAGAGACAGAGAGAGGTTTTCTATACTCTGGTTCACTCCCCAAATGGCCGCAATGGCCAGAGCTAGGCCGATCCGAAGTCAGGAGTCAGGAGTTTCTTCTGGGTATCCCACATGGCTGCAGGGGCCCAAGGACTTGGGCCATCTTCTACTGCTTTTCCCAGGCCATTGCAGAGAGCTGGATCAGAAGTGAAGCAGCCAAGACCAGAACTGGCATCGACATGGGATGCTGGAGCCACAGGCGGAGGATTAACCTACTGGGCCACAGTGCTGGCCCCCTTTCAATGGAAAAAGTGCAAAAGTGAAGGAAACGTAATAGGCCATAATGTTTCTCTGGCCTTACTTTAGCACTAAACAAAATAAAGAATTCGTGATGAAAGAATAAGATTTATGATTAGATCATTTATTCCATATTTAGGACATAGTGATAGAAACATTGTCTTAGGAAGAAAAATAAGTACCAGAATATCCATTCAGCATATTCTTCAAGGATATTTAAAATATAATTAAGTGCTCATGCCACTGATAGTAAAAGCTATTTTTCCCTCAAAGAATAATTTTTATTCCCTAATAGTTCCTAACTAGAAGGTACTTTCACTGTTTTCAAGGCTGACTTGAACATTGGAGTACAGTGGCTAAAACTGTACTGCTTGTGGTAATGAATATATAGAGGATGCCTAGAGGTCTAGGTATGAATTAAATAACTTGGAGCAGGCTGGATGCTTCAGGGAGAATTTCCTAAACCTCTTGAATGAAACGTGTGAATTCCATCCAGCTCTTTCCTGAAAGAGTCTGCAAACGGCAAGACCTGGCACTCCAAAAACTGCCTGCAGAAGAGCGGGGAATTGCTGTTCCGTTATGAAACCACCTTCCCCAAGATGACAAAGTTTAAATGACATTCGCAGTATCTTTTTGTGCTGGCAGGATTGCATAGGACAGTCGGAGTCATCACATACCCTCTGAAGTCTATGCAGCCATTGTTATTCCTGCCAAAAAGGGCAAAAAGGTGTTGTAAGGGCTCTGAAACAGGGAGTTTTAAATAATCTGCAAATTTTCAATTCCCAGCTTCCCTCTTTTTGAGGCAACTGCAGTTGTGGCATATTCATCCCAATGCTGATGAACATCATCCCAATTTGATTTCAATTTCTGGCTAAATCGGGGAAATTCTATAGATAGCTGAAAGTTACGGGCAGCAACCAGTCTGCAGTCTTCCTAAGTGTGTTCCGTCACAGGTAGCCCCAGAGCGCTTGCCATGGTAATGCACTGTGCTGGCAAAAAGAAGGGGGTTGTCTTTTCTTCCTTCATTTGGGATATAAACAGGCATACACACAACTTGCACCCTGGTGAAGGGTTGACTCAGTCATCATACAGGCTTGGAAGCCCGTAAACCCCTGCCAAGTCCAGGTCACTGGGTCTACTGTGCGGCCACGTGGGCTGCACAGGAACGCCGGGACAGGAGGCCCAAAGTTTAGGAGTGACCAGACGGGAGAGATTGGTGCACACTCCTTCCGGGAAAACCGGGATCTGTGGCCACTTCCAGTGAGAGATCCTGTGCTTCGGGATTTCATTCCGGGTGTTCTTAACAGGGACAGGAGTTTACCATTTCCCAGTCAGTGGGATCTCGGCATTTTGTCTGGTGGAGAGTACCGAGGATAATCTCACCACCTCAGGGGTGGGTGCTTCAAAGAAAACGGGAAGCAGTGCTCTCGGGTAGATGGGAGTCTCTCTCTCTCTCTCTGTATTTCTAATAATTAATTCATTAATAAAGAAACAGGATTCACAAATCACAACTACACACACACACACACACACACACACACCCCGCCTCCCACTCACCCTCTTCCCTTTCATCTTCACAAACCCAGAGAAGAACATTGCCTGCAACAAGAATTTGAGGACTGGCTTCCTCGGCTTTCTCCTCCAGCTCCTGGATGGCTCGGCGGGGTGAGTGGGATGGCCAGTGGTGGAAAGCCTAGCCACGGGCCAGAGGGAGATGAGGAAGAAGGTGACATACAACATCCGCCTGGCACCAGCACGACCCCCAGGAGGACGATGCAGGCCCAGTGCCACGCACTGATGTGCATCTACTGCATGAAGGGGTGCAGGCCTCTGGGGACTGCTCAGCTCCTGGGCCACCCAGGACTCCCACAGCTCAGTCACCATGAAGCCAGTTTGTCTGTAGACTCAGGATGTGGACAGCCTGCAAGGGGGTGGGGGTGGCCCTCCCCACCCATGTGTACCCCTTATCCCATCCCTTCAAGTGCTCTTTCTATTTGCAAAGAATTAGAACTCTTACAGGCAATTGTGGGTTAATAGGAAATGATGTATTACTTTAAAACCAGAAAAATCAAAGATGTTAAATGATTTAACAGGAGAATTAGAAGCACATTAACAGAACAACTTTTTTTCATTTTTTGCAAACCTCTTGCTTTTAACATGTTCATATCATGCACATATTACATACCTACTAGAAACATATTAATTTGGATAGATGACTGTTAATTGCAACTTATTAATTTAAGTGCCATTGCCAGTAAAGTTTACTAACTGGGAACTGCTTTGGCAGCTGGTAAGTCAAATTCATTTACTCTCCCTACAAATTGATTTCTACAGACACAGTAATATTTCTTTATCCTAAGAGGTTTAACTGATGGCACCCTTGAGCCTTTACATCTGTTACAGGCAGTTTCAGACATCCACTGAAAGTTTAGAGTACGTTCATTATCTTAGGCCAGAATTGGCCATGGCACATTCGATTGATTCTTGATATTAGCCCACAGGAGCCAGCCAGCATTCCAAATTCACCAAAGTAACAACTATCAATCTTGCATTCACTTTTGTCAGTAACAAATTTTCATTAAAATAAGTCAAGATTACTTTATTAACACACACAATCAACTAGTTCTATTCTGGCCTTTGCTGCTGGCTTAGGAAGTGATCAACAAGAAAGCGATCAACAAGAAAGTACAAAGTTGATATGAACAAGGCTTTCTTCTATACCTTTTAGCATTTGCAACTCTGATGATGCTGTATATTCTTGTGTTTGCTAATTGCTAATTTGAATTCTTTTTCCAAAATTAAAAATCAAGTTATAGGTTGCAGTAGATGCTTCTTTTCTGGAAGTACACTGAGTTACTACTAGAGAATGTGATGTAAGTGGAAAGTGCACTGGCTTCACAGCCAGATGGATGTAGGTCAGGTCCTGGCTCCAGTGTTTTGAAGTGTAGGCATTGGCAAAGTTCTTTGTTAAATTTCATTTTCACATCTATAAATTGGTGACACTCCATACCTTCCAATATTGTTATGAGGCACAGTATAAGGTATATGGAGAATTGGGCTTTTATTATAAATATGAGTTGCTGTGATACAATTATGAAACTTCTTAGAGACAGTCCATTTTCTTCTGTCACTGTCAGAACTATGCTTCCTGAAGGAAATGTCCCTTTCACCAACATTGGGCTTATTTTGGAACACAGTGTATCTCTAAGGTGCCATGATTCAGCAATGTTACTGTTTCCATGTCAAAGGAAAGCAACCAAGAGAATACCAAATGGTACTCCCTTGAGTTGGCATTGTTCTCTATGAAGTAACTCATTTCCCACTCTTCCCTGTGTTCACTTTTACTCTTAAACCCTTGCTTAACTGCATTCTGTGCATGCTTTTTTAGGGAAACTTCTATGTCACTATGCTATCTTCCTTTTATGTTCCCCCACAATGCCCAGCAGTGGGTCTCATATATTCCAGTAGGCTCTCCTTGACTGTGATTTTACTTTCAGTTGCCTGTGGTGGTCAATGACAGTTTTGAAAATATTAAATTTTCAGAAACAAACAATTCATACATTTTAAATTGCCAAGTCATTCTGAGTAGTGTGATGAAATATCACACCATCTAGTTCCTTCCTGGGATATGAGTCATCCCTTTGTCCAGCTATTTAGGCTGTGTACACTAACTGCTCATTAGCCATCTAAATTATCAGATCAACTGTTGCTGTATCAAAGTGCTAGTGTTCAAGGAATCTTTATTTTACTTAATAATAGCCAAACCACAAGAGTAGTGATATGCAATTTGGCTACACCAAACGAGAAGCCACAAAGTGCTCCCTTTAAGTGAAAAGTGGAAGTTCTTGACAATAAAAAGAAAATTGTATGCTGAGGTTGTAAAAACAAATCTTTTATCTGTGAAATTGGGAAGAACAACAAAGAAATCCATGTTAGTTTGCTATTACACCTCAAACTGCAAAAGTTCTAGCCACAGTGCTTAGTTAACATGGAAAAGATATTGCTGTGTAAGATTTTTTACCATCCGAGGGTTTCCTGCATCCACTAGGGTTTTAGAATGTATCCTTTGTGGATAAGGAGGAGGCTCCTGTATTTATTAGTTAAGCAAATACTTGAATGCTTATGATATGTCAGGCCCTTATTTTAGACTTTGGGTACTTACCACTTAACAATACAATTAAAAATCCCTGCCACAGAGAGCACAGGTTCCAGTGCACATAGGAAATACAGTATTTCAATTCTTGTTTCATGAATGAGACAAAAAGGTATTTTGATCCTTATCTGAAATCTCTGACCAATTAAGCTGGAGAATTAAGGCAAGTAATTTAATGAATCCGCTTCCACACTGCAGTTTTCAACCAATACAAACATACTTACAAATGAGATACATATAGGAATCTCTAGATCATCTCTTGGCTGTCAATTTTTTTGTTACTACTCTGATAATTATTACAAAAATCTGTTCCAGATATATATATATATATATATATATATACTGAAAATATTTTCTCTTGCAGTCGTGCTGAATGTAAGTACAGTACTTTGGAGACACTGGAGGGATGTCAATTAAAAAAAGTTAATTTTTCAGTATAAATAGTGTTTATGGGGCCAGCATTGTAATATAGCGGTAAAGCCGCTGTTTGTGATGCCAGCATCCCATATGGGCACCAGTTTGTATCCTGGCTGCACCACTTCTGATCCAGGTACCTGCTAATGGTCTGGGAAAAGCAGCTGAAAATGGCTCAAGTGTTTGGGCCCTATACCCATGTAGGAGACTCAGATGAAGCTCCTGTCTCGTGGTTTCTGTCTGACCCAGCCTTGGTCTTTGTGACCATATGTGGAGTGAACCAGTGGATGGAAAACCTCTCTCTCTCTCTTTCTCTTTCCCTCCTCTCTCTGTAACTCTGACTTTCAAATAAATAAATAAATAAAACTTTTTTTTAAAAAAAAGTATTTATGTACCATTTTAAAAATGCATATTCACCCATAACATTAACCTTCAAACTAAGATACACTATAAATCTCAGATATTTGACATTAGACTTTTTTAATGGTTAAAAAATGGTAAAAAGAATTTTTAAACAATAAAATGAAGAGTTATACCATTGCAGATTTGCCTCTTCAAATGGCACAGCTCATCTTTGACATACACTTGTAAAAGGCACCATAAGTTAACAGGGTGAAGACAGCAAGAAACCCAAACTGAGCCACTTTCCCCAACTTTCTTTTTGTACAAGTATATACATTTTAAGGCAGACACTTTTCTGTGCAAAATACAACAGATGAAAATCAACATTTATTACATGTTTACACATTCTTGGATTTTCTCATTTATTCATGATAAAGAATATTAAAAGTTTTTCCCTAATAAAACATAAAGAAGTTGGTGAATAAATTTTTAAAAATTATTTAGAGACTTCATTACAGACCCCACATAGAAGATAAATAACAATCAATCTTTTTTTCTTGTTTCTTCTTTCAGAAATGTCCATATCAATTTGTTCACTATGTCAGGTTGGTCTTGCTGGAGCCAGTGACTGGCTTCTGACAAAATGGTTAGCCTGAAATAGTTTTTAACATAGATCTTCGTGACTTCGGCCATTTCAACGTCCATAAATGCGTCTTTCTCGCCCCACAGTAGTAGTGTTGGAGTGGTCACCATGTGATGTTTAAGGGGCAGGCAGCTACAAAAACAAAACACGCAGGCTTGGAATTCATGACCAAAGTTAGAATAACAGGTTCCCATAATGTTCTAGCAGGCCATGCATTCCCTAAGGGGGTAATATCACCTGCAAAAGGGTGAAAATTTCTTCTTGGGAGAGTGAAAAAGTCTTACTCTTTATACATAGAGCATAGACATACATACTGTACATAAGCATACATTAAACTTTCATGAGGTGAGGTGGGGCAATTAGGAAAAAAATGTCTAGAAGTGCTCCCTGGGGAGGTGATAATGAAAAAAATGGTTGAGAAACACTGCATTAGGCAATCAACATATACAATGAAAAATTTAAAAGGCCATTTAAGAAAGGGTCCAATAAAATTTTAAATTGGATGAGGCTAGCAAAATTTATAAGGAAGGCTATAAATTAAATATGAAATTCATCACTTTGAGGACTAATATGCTTTAAAGGATACTAGAATTTCTGAATAGTGTGATGAGGGATAGCTTTAAATTGTGTTAGTGTTTACTTATAGTTTAAGCTATTCTTAGATAATCTGATGTATTTTATGTGAAAATTGGAGCTGAAAAATTAGCAAATGTATTTGGACTAAGCTTTAATATTATGTGATATTATATTTACAAGAAAGTTCTTTTTTTGTGTAGTTTCTTAAACACAGAAAAGTAGAAAGAATAAAAATAAAATCATGGGTAATTCCTACATCAAAAAATAATCTTTTGTTCATTTCTATGATTACAGTCGAGACCATACTAGAAAGACAATATAATAAATATATTCAATCTACACAGAGTGTATGACTGTAAATTTAATATTTAATATTATCTTAAGGACTTTCTCATTTCTGAATATTAAATTTTTTAAATTATATAAGGTATTATCTTATGGTATTACAACCCATAAATGACCAGATTATCCCTTTTTTTTTTTTTTTTTTTTTTTTTTTTTGACAGGCAGAGTGGACAGTGAGAGAGAGAGACAGAGAGAAAGGTCTTCCTTTGCCGCTGGTTCACCCTCCAATGGCCGCCGCTGCAGCCGGCGCACCGCGCTGATCCTGGCAGGAGCCAGGAGCCAGGTGCTTTTCCTGGTCTCCCATGGGGTGCAGGGCCCAAGCACCTGGGCCATCCTCCACTGCACTCCCTGGCCATAGCAGAGAGCTGGCCTGGAAGAGGGGCAACCGGGACAGAATCCGGCGCCCCAACCGGGACTAGAACCCGGTGGGCCGGCGCCGCAAGGTGGAGGATTAGCCTATTGAGCCACGGCGCCGGCTCAGATTATCCCTTTATAACTGAATATTTAGCTGCTGTGGTATTTTCCTTGTTTTAACTGACGCTATGTTGAGCATTTTGTGTCCAAATCTATGTTGGCATTTCAAAAAATTTCCTTGGGCAAGAGCCCTGTAAGTGGAATTCCCGAGCTAAAGGGCTTAAATATTTTTAAAGCTTTTGATACCTTCTGTTACACTGCTTTTTAGAAAGGTGACTGGTGTTAATTAGACTCCTTTTGACTAAGAATGAAAATGAACATCTAATTAGAAGCTGTCCAGCACTGAGTCACAGTTTTGCTTGTTAATCAAAAAATCAGACTTGTGGCTACTTGAGTTGATAGAATGCTGCTGGAATATATAGGATATCACATATGTAAATCAAGGACTTAACATTTGATGCCCCTATAAATGGCCCTCATTTGGTTGTTAAAAGGCAGCTAAAATTAAGTTCCTTATTAACACATAAACTGACAGAAAAAATATACATTCTAGAGCACATCAAATGTCCAAACCTAAAACATTATCTGTATATTTTAGCGATATCTGTGCAAATGATAACTGAATTAGTAAGGTAAGGGGAATTTGAAAAGACTATTAGACAAAGAGAAATGCAAATTGTTCATCAGGTCAAACTGAGGATAATACGGAGAAATTCCCAAAGTAAAAGAAAAACATATTCGCTGGTCCTGAGGCCACAAACTGCTAAATTTCATGTGAAATATAAATTATATCTAAAATAAGGTAAAACATCACATATCTTAAGAGAATGGGTTGTCAAGATAAATAACTTATTGGGAAATACTGGATAAAATATTTCTGACTAAATGATCAATCTTAGTATAAGAACAATTTGGAAAACCTAAAAAACTGAAGCAAGTAGTAGTGATTGTTGCTCCATATCGTTAATTGTTTAGCCTATCAAAATGCTTTTAACATGCTGATTTCAAATTTTTAGTGGCAATTTAACATCATTCCTCCAAAGTCTTGAGTTATCAACTGATTTACAAGTATTTAGGCAGCAATTTACAGACTGTTACACTTCAACATTACATTTTTATAAGAAAATATTTCATTACTTTAATTAAAAAGTTACATACAAAATCATAACACCTACACACCCACCTCTCAGCTTAAGAAATAAAGCACTGCAGGAATAACTGCATCTTTCTCCTTACCTTACCCATTTCTTTTCTTCACCTCGCCCTAAAGCAGTGGTTCTTAAAGTGTGGCCTCGTGACCAACAGCGTCATCATCACCTGACACTTGCTAGAAAAGCTGGTGGTTGGCTCCTCTACCAGATCTACTGCATTGGAAACTCTGGAAATGGGGCCCAGTCTGCATTTTAATCCCTCCAGCTCACTCCACCACACACTAGAATTTAAAGACCACTGCTCTAGGAGTCATGATGAGGCTGGAACTAGTTTCTTACCATCCACATGAAGGCTCTCTCTCTCTCTCTCTCTGTGCCTCTGCCTCTCTGTAACTCTGCCTTTCAAATAGGTAAATAAATCTTAAAAAAAAAAATGCTATGTCTGTCATAGCAAGTTCCCATATACGTGATTCTATTTTTGGGCTTTCTTCTCTATTTCATTAGTCAATTTGTCCATTATAGAGTGAATACCATATTATATTTATTTTATAGCCTCATTATAAGTCTTGATATCTAATAGAGATAGTCACCTACCTATTCTGTCTTCAAAATGACCTTGGCCATTTTGGGGTCTAACTTATTTCTGGTCCACTTCTATATCTTCCATTTCCAGATTACTAAGAGGTCTTTCGTGAGAGTGTGTCAAATTTTTATTACCTGCTTGTAATAAATAATTTAATACAGTCAAATGTATCAATCTTCATAGTTTGAGCTATTTGTATCTTATTATTACAGCTAATAGAGGTGGTGTCCAATTCTTGTAAATGCACCAAGATGTTTCAGCTGGTAGAGAATACCTATCAACTGCGATGAAGTACGAGGCAGAAGAACAAACTGAGAAGGCAATTTTTAGAAAAAGAGTTTACTGAAAAGAGGAGAGAAATTGAAAGGACAGAGGGAGAGCTCCCAGGAAAGCAGCCAGGCAGGGCTCCTTCAGCGAGAAAAAACCTTTGAAAGGAAGTGATCTGGATATCTTATTGCCCATTGGAAAGCTTGTACAACTTTTTTTTTTTTTTTTTTTTTTTTTTTTTTTTTTTTTTTTGACAGGCAGAGTGCACAGTGAGAGAGAGAGACAGAGAGAAAGGTTTTCCTTTGCCGTTGGTTCACCCTCCAATGGCCACCGCGGCTGGTGCGCTGTGGCTGGCGCACCACACTGATCCGATGGCAGGAGCCAGGTACTTCTCCTGGTCTCCCATGGGGTGCAGGGCCCAAGCACTTGGGCCATCCTCCATTGCACTCCCTGGCCACAGCAGAGGGCTGGCCTGGAAGAGGGGCAACCGGGACAGAATCCGGCGCCCAGACCGGGACTAGAAGCCGGTGTGCCGGCGCCGCAAGGCGGAGGATTAGCCTAGTGAGCCGTGGCGCCGGCCTGTACAACGTTTTTTAGAAAAGTGTTTTTTGTATGGTGAGCTCAGCCTGTGTTTTTATCTCCCATTCCTCCCATACGGTTGTGACTTTTACAGGACAGAAAAAGTTCTATCTCAGGGCCTGTCAGTGGGGGGAGCTGTTTGTCTTCACCACACTCCTGAGACTGGGCACAGACAACTCCAGCCACTGGGCCTACTGTGTGGCCTTGGCAGCACAGCTGCTTTGCTCCCCACTAATCAACGAAATTCGTTATGTGTCTTTTATCATCACACTTGCCTTCTAGCTCTAGGACCCTCAGAGGGGCCCTTTTTGTCATTCCCGCTTGAACTGACTCCTTTCATTATTTAAGAAATAATTGAGACCTGAGGTCATGAAAGTTTTATGTTCCAGACATTTAAAAGTTTTTCTTATCACATTTGCACTTTTAATTTCCCTAAAGTTTATTTTTTTGCCTGGTAAAAGATGCATATCTAGGGCCAGCGCTGTGGTGTAGTGGCTTAAGCTGTGCCTGCAGTGCTGGCATCTCATATGGGCGTGGATTTGAGACCTGGCTGCTCCACTTCCAATTCAGCTCTCTGCTGTGGCCTGGGAAAGCAGTGGAAGATGGCTCAATTCCTTGGGCCCCTGCACCCCTGTGGGAGACCTGGAAGAAGCTCGTGGCTTCGGAATGGCACAGCTCTGGTCATTGGCAGCCAATGGGGGAATGAACAAAGGATGGAAGACCTTTCTCTCTTTCTCTGCCTCTCCTCTCTCTGTGTAACTGATTTTCAAACAAACAAATAAATAAATCTTTTTTTTAAAAAAAGATATGGATAACTAGTTACTCCAACAAAATATATGGAATCTACTACTAGTTTAAAATACTATGTCGGGGCCCAAGCTGTGGCGTAGTGGGTGGGGCTGCCGCCTGCACTGCTGGCATCCCATGTGGGCACCGGTTTGAGACTCAGCTGCTCCACAGCTCCTCCAGCTGTGGTCTGGGAAGGCAGTGGAGGATGGGCCCTGCACCCACATGGGAGACCCGGAGGAAGCTCCTGGCTCCTGGCTTCAGATCAGTGTAGCTCCAGTCGTTATGACCATCTGGGGAGTGAACCAGCGGATGGAGGAACTCTCTCTCTCTCTCTCTCTGTGCCTCTGCCTCTCTGTAACTCTGCCTTTCAAATAGGTAAATAAATCTTTAAAAAAAATGCTATGTCTGTCATAGCAAGTTCCCATATATGTGATTCTATTTTTGGGCTTTCTTCTCTATTTCATTAGTCAATTTGTCCATTATAGAGTGAATACCATATTATATTTATTTTATAGCCTCATTATAAGTCTTGATATCTAATAGAGATAGTCACCTACCTATTCTGTCTTCAAAACGACCTTGGCTATTTTGGAGTCTAACTTATTTCTGGTCCACTTCTATATCTTCCATTTCCAGATTACTAAGAGGTCTTTCGTGAGAGTGTGTCAAATTTTTATCACCTGCTTGTTAAAAAATTGAGATGATTCTGTTTTTCTCTTTAATCTGTTACTGCGGTAAGTTAAATTAATGGGTTATATATATAATCTCATACATATGAGGGAAAGAGACAGAGAAACGAAGCATATCTTCTTTTTATAATATCTGAAAGAGCCTATTAACAGTGGGATTTTCCATGGAAAAACTTACCTGTAAAATCATCTAAGTCTCTACATACAGGTATGTATTTGTGTATGCATGTGTTTTTTTGCACATATGCTTTAAATTAATTTCCCAATTTCTTTAATGACTATAAGTCTATTCAGCTGTGTAATTCTTCAAGAGTTAATTTTAGGTAAGTTTTTTCCTTCAAAACTATCATCTTGTCAATGTTCTTAGATTTGTTAACCTAAGATTTTATATTTTAATGTTTATTATATTTGTATATGTTTATTTTATGTTTTCTGATGTCTAATACTGTTTATTTGTGCCTTCTGCTTTTTTCTTGGCCAATTTTCCCAAAAGTTTATCTATCTTGATAGTCTTTTCAGAGAATATGCTTTTGCCAATTCTCTCCAATGTGTCTTTATTTTTTGTTATATTATTGCTTTTCATTTAATTTAAGTTATTTTCCTCCTGATTTATTTTTGTTTATATGTTCTTTTTCTAACTTCTTGAATTGGAATTTTTGCTCATTAATTTTCAACCTTCTTTTCTAACATTAGCATGTAAAGATATATATTTCTTCCTAAGTATTGTTTTTAATTGCATTCCACATGCTTTGATATTATCATTTCTCTAGGTTTCTACTAATTCCTGTTATGATTTTTTGATCCATGAGTTATTTAGTAATTTTTTTTCAAATTTATGAATATATGGAATTTGCCAAAACTTTTTTTTTTGACAGGCAGAGTTAGACAGTGAGAGAGACAGAGAGAAAGGTCTTCCTTTTCTGTTGGTTCACCCCCCAACCAAATGGCCGCTACAGCCGCATGCTGTGGCCGGTGCGCTGCGCTGATCCGAAGCCAGGAGCCAGGTGCTTCTCCTGGTCTCCCATGCGGGTACAGGGCCCAAGTACTTGGGCCATCCTCCACTGTCTTCCTGGGCCACAGCAGAGAGCTGGACTGGAAGAGGAGCAACCGGGACAAAATCCGGCACCCCAACTGGGACTAGAACCTGGGGTGCCGGCGCCGCAGGCGGAAGATTAGCCAAGTGAGCCACGGCGCTGGCATCAAAACTTTGTTTTTATTAATTTCTAACTTCTTTGTGTTCACAGATATAATCTGTATGATACTGATTCTTTGGTATTGGTTAGGACTTGCTGTGTAGTCCAATTTATAAACAATCTTTGTAAATATTTCTTATACCCTTGAAAATAATGTATATTTTTTAAAAAGATTCATTTTATTTATTTGAAAGGCAGAGTATGTATAGAGAGAGGGAGAGACAGAGAAAAAGGGCTTCCATTTACTGGTTCATTTCCAAATGGCTGCAACAGCCAAGGAAGGGCCAGACGGAAGCCAGGAGCTTCTTCCAGATCTCCCACATGGGTGTAGCGGCCCAAGCACGTGGGCCATCTTCCACTGCTTTCCCAGGCACATTCGCAGGGAGTTGGATTAGAAATGGAGCAGCTGGGACTCGAACCAGAGCCCATATGGGATGCTGGCATGACAAGTGGTGAATTTACCTGCTATGCCATAATGCCAGCCTTGAAAATAACATGCGTTTTATAATTGCTGGATAGAGAGTTTTAGAATTTTTCATGACAGCAAATATATTAATAGGGTTGTTCAAATCTTCTATATCCTAATCCTTTTTTTTCCTGTTTTATTGATCAGCTTCTGAGAGAGGTACATTAAATTTTCCCAAAGTCATTATGGATTTTGGCCATTTTTCCTTGTAAATATGTTTTTGCTTTATTATCTGATGCTTAGTTAGAAGTTTATCTTTTTACAGTGTAGATTCAATAGCCAATGTGATTCCCAGTTCACTCTGGTTCCTCAGTTCCAAATTCTGGAGAGTTCTTAGAGGAGGCTGTGGTGCTAGGTAGGCTGGGATGACAAAAGAGGGCTATTTTCATGCCTGAGCACAAGAACGTCATCATATTTCTAGTGCTATTACATACATACATATATATATATATATATATAATAATCCTGTTTTTAATTGTGTGCTTTGCTTACCCTACATAATGAACTGCTCATAGGGGTCAGTTGAGCTTTCAGAAGGTCTGAAGGGACCTTCAGCCAACTAGATTTAACCTATAACAATGCAGTTAGAGCTCTGTCTTTTGCCTTTATAAACTTGAGTGTTGACATTCACAGACCTGCTTTTCTCTCTCTCTCTCCTCCCCCAACCCTACCTCTGCTCATTAACATGCTCACTCTAATGCTTACTCTTGGGAATGAAACTCCTAATGAACTGCAGAAAGATGAGAGTATTTTCCCTCTTTCTCCATAGCTACTGAAAGCATACTCCTCTGCATCTCAAAGATAGCACTGATAAAGGAATAAAATGAGAACATTTTTAAAATTATCATTCTAGTCTCCTGTCCAAAATGGAGAATTGTCTAAAAATATATCATTCTTTTTGCAAACATTATTTGTAAACAACAACAAACAAGAAAACATGGACTTCAGTCATTATTGTTGTATCCTATAAAATATAATGTACAGTTTCTGCAGTCATTTGTCTTGTTTGATGAATTGTTACCTACATTTAAATTAACAGCCCTATATGCCCCCCTACGCACACACAAGGGGTCTTCAAAAAGTTCATGGAAAGTACTTATTATGAAAAACTGTACATGGATTTCAGTTTTTGCATTAACATAAGTATCTTTTAATTGCATTTCCCACAAACTTGTAGAAATACCTGTGGGGGGGGGGCATGGCATTTGCAAGTTTGTTGCTGCTGTTATTAATCAGCAAAAGTTTGGATTTATTTCTTCTCCCCTTACTGATATGATTTAATGATGTCATGACTCCACTTGGATTCCAGATTCAAAGAATTTGAGAGATTTTGTTTTATTTAAGCCAACATCTGCTAAAACTTTTTCCCATCCTCTTACTTTCAATCATTTTTTGTCATTATACTTTAAAATCTTTTTAAAAATTATTTTCAGTTTATTTAAAAGGCAGAAAGGGAGAGAGACAGAGACAGAGAAAGATCTTTCATTCACTGGTTGCCCATACAAATGCCTACAACAGATGGGGCTGGGTAATGCCAAAGCCAGGAGCCCAGAACTTAATCTGGGTCCCATACATGGGTGGCAGGGACTCAAGTTCTTGAACCATCATCTGCTGCCTTCCAGGAAGGTGCATTAACAGGAAGCTGGCATTGGAAGCAGAACTGGGACTCAAATCCATGCACTCTCATGTGGGATGTGGGTGTACCAAGTGGCATTTTAACTATTGGGCCAAATGCCCACCCCGTCCTATCTTTGCCATCTCTTGTCTTCCCATTACATCTAACTCATTGCCAAGCCCTGTAAATTTTACCTCTTAAATCTACCCACTCTCTCCAACTCTGTTTTCAGGCTCATTCAAGCTATCATCTTCTGTAGCCTGTACTGCTGTACCTTCCCCACATTCACTCTGAATGTCTTTCAAAATATTCTGTACACCATGGCTTGAATCAACTTATCCAAAGACACTTGGATCTCTTCTGCTTTTCTGCTTGAACCTCTCATTCATTGGTTTCCTATTCATGGCTCTTTTTAAAAACAATGTTTATTTGCTTTCTTATTTTGATCAATTTGAAAGGCAGAGAGAGAGAGAGAGAGAGAGAGAGAGAGAGAGAGAGAAAGAGACCTATAACAGCCAGGGCCATGACAGGCCAGAACATCCATCTGGGTCTCCTACATGGACAGTAGGGCCCCAAACATCTGAGCTACCATATGCTGCTTCCCATAATACATTAGCAGGGAGCTGATTTAGAAGCAGAGCTGCTAGGTCTCCAACTGGTACTCCAATACGGGATGCCAGTGTCCCAGACAGTGACCTCACCTGTGGCACTACAATATCTGCTCCTCGTGACTCTTTTTTATTTATTTATTTATTTATTTTGACAGGCAGAGTGGACAGTGAGAGAGAGAGACAGAGAGAAAGGTCTTCCTTTGCCGTTGGTTCACCCTCCAATGGCCACCGCGGCCGGCGCACTGCGGCTGGCGCACCACGCTGATCTGACAGCAGGAGCCAGGTACTTCTCCTGGTCTCCCATGGGGTGCAGGGCCCAAGGACTTGGGCCATCCTCCACTGCACTCCCTGGCCACAGCAGAGAGCTGGCCTGGAAGAGGGGCAACCGGGAAAGAATCTGGTGCCCCGACCGGGACTAGAACCCGGTGTGCCGGCGCCGCAAGGCAGAGGATTAGCCTAGTGAGCTGTGGCCGACCTCCTCGTGACTCTTACAACCTTAATAATGTCTCCTTGACTGTGTATGGCCAGCTGCTACCTACCTCTGGGACCTGTTTTCATTCCACACTCTGTCTCACTCTTATTTTGTGCTCCAGCCACATTGGCTCTAATTCTGTTACTTGAAGCCACAACCCTCTGTTTGCAAACACAGCTTTGGCAGCTGCCATTTCCTTTTTCTGAAATGCCAAGTGTCTGGCTTTGTCTAGTCAACACCTAAATCATCCTTTACTTCCTTGTTTGGACATCATCTCCTCAGTTCTCATCTCTTTCTTTCAAAGCCTTTCTTTTAGTTGATACTCATACACTCACCACTGTGGTTATTTTCTAAATGTGTTTCCCCCACTAGGCCAACTTCATCTAGTGTTGCTCATTACTGTATCCTGAATACTTACACAGCCTGAAAAAAAGAAAATGCTTAATAAATATTTCTTTAATGAATAAATGTACATATAAAATATAACTAAAATAGGGGCCAGAGTTGTCATACATTAGGTTAAGCCACTGCCTGTGAGTCTGGCATCCCACAGGAGGGCCAGTTCAAGTCCCAGCTGCTCCACTTCTGATCCAGCTCCCTGCTAATGCACCTTGGGAATCAGTGAAAGATGGCCCAGTTGGTTGGGCTGCTGCCACCCATGAGGGAGACCTAGATGAAGTTCCAGGCTCCTGGCTTCAGCCTGGTCCAGACCTAGCCACTGCGGCCATCTGGGGAGAGGACCAGCAGATAGAAAATCTTTCTTTCTCTCTCTCTCCCTCTCTCTCTTTCTGATTCTGTCTCTCTCTGTAACTCTGACATTCAAATAAATAAATATTATATATATATAACTAAAATAGAAATCTATTCAAAATAATCTAAAGGGAAAGAGAATTGAATAATTGTTAAAACAAGTGACATAAGGGGGATCTATTACATTACTTTCTCTACTCTTCCATACATTTGAAATTTTCTGTGAAAAAAATCAGAATGCCTTAGTTGAGTCTTTGGATAAGTAGTGAACTTACTCTTAAAAATAAAGTATTATCTCTTTAGGGTCATATTGAAGTATTTTACTTAGCTAATAAGAAATCAGTCTGACCTGAAGATATTTCGGTAATGATTAATTGGACCACTTAATGCTCCAGGCTGAGAAAAGACATAAAGATAAGCCTCAAGGTCTTCTGTTGTTAATCGACATCCTCTTCTTCCAATGCCAGTGCTGTGACTGGTAAACAGGTGTTTCAAAGCCTAATTGAAATGAAAAGAGAGTAATCAGAACCTTTCAGTCACCTAGTAATAATCTGCCTCTTCAGCATTTAAACGGGCACTGACCACTCCTAATCTCTGCTCGGCCACGCTAGAGACCTCACTATTATATACTTCTGCTTTTCTGGCTTTACTTTTTTTTTTTTTTTTTTTTAATTTATTTGACAGGTAGAGTCATAGACAGTGAGAGAGAGAAACAGAGAGAAAGGTCTTCCTTCCATTGGTTCACTCTCCAAATGGCCGCAACGGCTAGAGCTACGCCTATTCGAAGCCAGGAGCCAGGTGCTTCTTCCTGGATTCCCATGCGGGTGCAGGGCCCAAGCACTTGGGCCATCCTCCACTGCCTTCCCGGGCTACAGCAGAGAGCTGCACTGAAAGAGGAGCAACCGGGACTAGAACCCGGCGCCCATATGGGATGCTGGCGCCACAGGCAGAGGATTAACCAAGTGAGCCAGGCACCGGCCCCCCTGGCTTTACTTTTAATATTGCTCTCTTCCACTCTCCCGTGCACACTTCACTCTTAGGAAAAGCATTCTGTCTTCCTGGTGGCTGTTCATACAATACGGCCCAATTCCAGCTATGCCTACTGACAACTAATTCTCCCCCTACAACCCCATGAAATTGTTCATATTTTTTGTTTTAACCATAATTTGGGATAATGAATACATTTTACATCACCACCCAATTCATATCAGTTTCATGTCTATTTGAAATATATGCTATACATATACATATACAAAAGTTTAAAAAAACAGTTCTTATTATAATGTACACTATTTTAATTCAATTCTATTCTACTTAATTTGTAAAAATTCTATTCACAAGTCACTAAATCAATTTCATGACTCCCTGAAAGGTCCCATTCATAATTTGAAAAACACTCTTCTATATCAGCATTGCTCAAAGTACAGATCTAAACCACATGCACCAGCTGGCGCCGCGGCTCACTAAGCTAATCCTCCGCCTGCGGCACTGGCACACCGGGTTCTAGTCTTGGTCGGGACGCCGGATTCTGTCCCGGTTGCCCCTCTTCCAGGCCAGCTCTCTGCTGTGGCCCAGGAGTGCAGTGGAGGATGGCCCAAGTGCTTGGGCCCTGCACCCCACGGGAGACCAGGAGAAGCACCTGGATCCTGCCTTCGGATCAGCGCGGTGCGCCGGCTGCAGCGTGCCAGCCGTGGTGGCCATTGGAGGGCGAACCAACGGCAAAGGAAGACCTTTCTCTCTGTCTCTCTCTCACTGTCCACTCTGCCTGCCAAAAAAACAAAAACAAAAACAAAACCCACATGCACCAGAATCACTGGAAAGCTTGTTGAAGATGCAGATACTGGGGCCAGAGTTGTGGCACAATGGGTTAAGCCACTGTCTGTGATGACTGGCATCCCATGTGAGCACTAGTTTGAGTCCAGGCTGCTCTGCTTCTGATTCAGCTCCTGGCTAATGTGCCTGGGAAGGCACGTTATGACAGTCCAGATGCTTGAGCCCCTGGACCCATGTGGGCTATCCAGATGGAGTTCCAGGCCCCCAGTTTTGACCTGACCCAGTCATGTTAACTTGAGAATTGATGAGAATTGTGTTATAGTAATTATGCACTTGCTTGGCCCAGAGAATCTAATATATTAATAGACTCCTTAAAAAAAAAAAACTCTGTATGGTGATATTTAGTTATCTCCAGTTGTTAATGAAAAAAAAAGCAAGGGTAGAAAATCAATGTCATTTCATACAGAGGATGGAGGAAACAGGCAGGCAAGACCTCTGTAAATATGCTTTGTTTTAAAGCTTTGACTTCAAACCATATAAATGCTTTATACAAAGTCACAGAAATAAGAAAAAGCTCTCTAGCCTTAAATTTTTTTGGAAATATAAGAACTTGCTATGGTTTGAGTATGATGTGAGTCCCAAATTCATGCAATTTATTCCCCAAAGTCTTACGTTAATGCTTCTGAGAGCCACAGCATTTGTAGGCCGGGCCTTTTAAAGCAGATTGAATTAGGTTGCTTGGGTAAGACCCCCATGATTGAATGTTGGTGGCCTTACATGGATAGAGACATAGACTGGCATGCTCCCTGTCTCTTGTCATGTGATGCTTTGTGCTGCCTCAGGACTCAGTCAGCAAGAAAGTCACTACTAGCTGCTAAACCACTGGGATCCATCTAATCTTAGACTGTGAATCTCTGGAACCACAAGCCAAAGTAAGCCACTTTTCTTAATAACATTAGACTATCTCAGATATTTTGTTATAGTAATAAAAAAACTGAACAATACACAATGCATGATTTATTTATTTCTTCTTTCTAAAAAAAAGTGTGTCCAAATCCTGTCCAATGGAAAGATCTAAAAGCAATGAAAACCCAATTATAAAGATCACCTTGACACTCAGACTGTAGCCTCTAAATATCGTTTCCTACTAAAAGGAACTACATGACTGATTCCACACTGGGAGCAGAAAGTAAAAGATAAACTCAGGACATAAAGAAAACAAGCTACCCTTAATTTAAGGGATTATGTCATAAGGAGTCAACCTGAAGGGTTGCCTAATATGGGACAATCTGGGCATCAAAAAGAATAATGATTGTAAATGCATGGTAATATCATCCATGTTTTCATTACTCTGAAAGCATTTCAATAAAGAATGAAACATTTATCCTGCCATTCTTATGTGAACTGTATTTCAAAATAAGCAAAGTAAATGTGGGAAAATTCTTCTTTGTAGAATTCCAGTTAATAAAAGCAGAAAGAATGACAGAATTAGACAATCATTATTGAGCTTCTAGATCAGCAGCACCATGAAGTAGTAAAATCAAGGATCAGAGGAAGAGTTGAATACCATCTCAACAAAGCAATCAGCCAACTCTCAGGACAAACGGCCAAATCTGCTCAATAGGTAAGTGGCATTAAACAGAGTGAAGGAAGTGTTCTAGATTTTACAAGCCTTGACAACAAATACGATATGTGGACCTTGTTTGGTTCCTGATTCCAACTAGTGAAGTATACCAAGGTAGTGAGACAGTTAAGGGAATTTGAATCTGTATTAAATATTAAGTTATTATGCATTTGTTAGTTTGATAGTGGCATTAGGTTATGTAAACAAATAAATTCCTTATCTGTCAGACATATGAGGGGTCTTCCAGGGAAATGTGTATTATGAGAAAACTATGCGCGAATTTCAAAAACTCTTTGAACCAAAGTATCTTTTATTTTTATTTTATTTTATTTTATTTTTTTTATTTTTTGACAGGCAGAGTGGACAGTGAGAGAGAGACAGAGAGAAAGGTCTTCCTTTGCTGTTGGTTCACCCTCCAATGGCCACCGCCGCCAGCGCGCTGCGGCCGGCGCACCGCGCTGATCCGATGGCAGGAGCCAGGAGCCAGGTGCTTTTCCTGGTCTCCCATGGGGTGCAGGGCCCAAGCACCTGGGCCATCCTCCACTGCACTCCCTGGCCACAGCAGAGAGCTGGCCTGGAAGAGGGGCAACC
The DNA here is from genome assembly GCF_964237555.1 of Oryctolagus cuniculus. Lineage (NCBI taxonomy): Eukaryota > Metazoa > Chordata > Mammalia > Lagomorpha > Leporidae > Oryctolagus > Oryctolagus cuniculus. The sequence goes on from NC_091438.1 coordinate 78,555,089, forward strand.
GGGACAGAATCCGGCGCCCCACCCGGGACTAGAACCCGATGTGCCGGCGCCGCTAGGCGGAGGATTAGCCTAGTGAGCCGCGGCGCCGGCCAGTATCTTTTAATTCCATTTTCTATGAACTTTTTGAAGTACATTTGTGGATGCAGAATTATTTCCAAGTAAAATGATATTATGTCAGGGCCAGCGCTGCAGCATAGTGGATGAAGCTGCTGCCTGCAGTGCCAGCATCCCATATGGGCACTGGTTTGAATCCTGGCTGCTCCACTTCCGATCCAGCTCTCTGCTATGGCCTGGGAAAGCAGCGGAAGATGGCCCAACTCCTTGGGCCCCTGCACCCTCGTGGGAGACCCAGAAGAAGCTCCTGGCTCCTGGCTTCGGAGTGGCCCAGCTCCAGCTGTTGTGGCCATCTGGGGAGTGACCCAGCAGTTAGAAGACCTCTCTCTCTCTCTCTCTCTCTCTCTCTCTGCCTCTCTGTAACTCAACCTTTCAACTAAATAAATACATCTTTTAAAAATTAAAAAAAATTTAAACTTTTTAAAATGATATTATGTCTTTTTTAAACTTCTCCAAATATCTAATAACATGTTGGATAAACAAGAAGCATTCAATAATCTTCTAAGATACTTGTGTATGACTCCTGGTGTCAGGTACACCAGTGCCTGCATGCTTGCTTTGTGTAGTGGTTTAGTTTCCTCCCAAGGACTTTTCCACTTCTGCTGCTATCCAGCTCTCATGTGGTATTCCTGTTCCCTCATCTCCCTGTGGCCATAGGGACACAAGTGCTCACACAAAAATTGAACAGGCATTCTTATAAAAATAAGTAAGTCCTTAGAACCATTTATTAACCTTTAGCATTTTTCTTTTATTTTTACTTTTTTTGTAAAAATAGATTTTAATTAAAAATAATTTTCTATCCCCTAAATATGTACAATGATTATTATCAATTAAAGTTTTCAGAAAACATTTTTGTTAATCATAACAATACTTTATTTATTTCACTTACCTTGAAGTCATTTATTGAGAACATAAATTCTGGGAACCGAGGTATTTGGAAGAAGTAGTAATAGCTGGATTTGAACATCTGGGCAGGGTGTCGTAAAATATATTCTGAAATTAAAATGCTGTGTTAGTCTTTTCCAAGTGACATAAAGCACTTACCATTGAAAGAACTTCTTTTTAGGAAAATTACACCTTAAAGACAATCCCATAAAAGAATAAAATAAACAAATAAACTTCTGTACATTTCTCTTTGGACCAATTTTCATGTTATTAAATTTTGTTACAGGTATTTCTAGTATTTTGAACATTTATAACACTTTAAATAAAATGGAAATTCCAGTTTATGAAATCTTGACTCAGAAGGGAACAGGAAGCTCAAACAACACTGTTTTTCCTTCAAACTCATTATCAGTGACCTAATACTTTTCTTGGAAATACATGATGATGTCATTTCTTGTTTAAAATGATTCTTCCTTACAGATTATATGATTTGAATACCTTATTCATTTGGCCTCAAAAGGCACTGAAGTGTTTCAAATAAATGCACTCATATGTCTAGAAAAGTTATTCATTCAAAGAATATTTGAGTATCTACTGTGTGTCAGGGGATTTAACAATAGAGAAGACAGACCAGGTCCTCAGGAACAAGGAACTTACACATAAATAAGTAACAAATATTTAAGTGATGACTTTAGAAAGTAATAACGCCGGGGCTGGCATTGTGGCATAGAGGGTAAAGCTGCCACCTGCAGTGCGGGCATTCCATGGACCCTGCTTTGAGTCCCAGCTGCTCCACTTCCGATCCAGCTCTCTGCTATGGCCTGGGAAAACAAGATGGCCCAAGTCCTTGGGCCCCTGCACCTGCGTGGGAGACCCGGTAGAGGCTCCTGGCTCCTGGCTTCGGATCAGCCCATCTTTGGGCATTGTAGCCATTTAGGGAGTGAAGCGGCAGTTGAAAGACCTCTCTCTGCTTCTGCCTCTGCTTCTCTGTAACTCTGCCTTTCAAACAAATAAATAAATAAATAAGAAAGAAAGGAAGCAAGCAAGCAAGCTGTGAAGAAATAAAGCAAGGCAGTCTGACTGTCAGTGATGGGGGACTCCTATTTAACAGAGGTGGTCAGAAGAGGCCCCTCTGAGGATATTACACGTGGGCCGAGTCCTGGGTGGTAACAGGGAGAGAGTCACACAAAAATATAAAATGAGCAGCATCCAGGGACAGCAAGTAGGTCCTGGGCTGGGACACTCAAGAACCAGAAAGAAGACCAGTGTGGCTGATGTGTAGAGAGTGAGGGGGAGATAATGTGAAATGAGTCCAAAAGAAAAGCAGAAGCCTGATCACATAAGACCAGAATGTAAGCATTTTATTTTAGGCAGTTTGGGAAGACACTGAATTCTTAACCTGGGGAGTAACATGATCATATACATCAGACATGTATCCGAGGTTACTTCAAAAATTCACGGAAAACCAAAAGATAAATTTTGGTGCAAAAAATTTTTTGTAATCTATCTGAGGGGTGGGTGTTTAGCATTAAGATGGCTGTGTCCCTATCAGAGTACGTAGGTTTGCTACCCAGTGTAGGCTCCTAACTCCAGCTTCCTGTTAAAGCAGACCCTGGGAGGCAGAGGTGATGGCTCAAGTGACTGGGTTCCTGCCCAGGCCCACCCACTTGAGAGACCTGGATTGAGTCACATTCTTGGCTTCTCTATAGCTCAGCCTGGCAACTGCAGGCATTTGGGGGAATGAATTAGCAGTTAGGACCTGTATCTGTCTCTCAAATAAATTAATTGATGACATTTAGATTAGTTAATTAAAATTTTTTATAAAGTTCATGAAAAACAGTTATGAAAAAACTCTGTGTGGGTTCTAAAAAATTTTTGTTATCAAAATAATCCCACATTTTAATTTTATTCTCCACAAACTTTTAAAAAATATTTATTTATTTATTTGAAAAGCACATCAACAGAAAGGGAGTTGCTGGTTCACTCACTCCCCAAATGGTCACAACAGCCAGATCTGGATCAGGCTGAAGCCAGGAGCCAGGAACTCTATCCGGGTCTCCCACGTGGGTGCCAAGGCCCCCAGTACTTGGGTCATCTTCTGCTGTCCTCCCAGGCACACACATTAGCAGAAAACTGCATTGGACGTGGAGCAGCTGAGTTTTGAACTGGTGCTCAAGCTAATGGGATGCTAATGTAAGTGGCAGCTTAACCTTTTGTGCCAAAACACTAGCCTCTTCCCATAAACTTTTTTTCTTTTTCTTTTTTTTTAAAGATTTATTTATTTAAAAGAGTCACAAAGAAGGGATGAAAAAGAGAGATCCTCCATCCTACTGGTTCATTCCCCAGATGGACACAACGACCAGGGTTGGGTCAGGCCGAAGCCAAGGGCTTGATCTGGGTCTCACGTGGGCAGCAGAAGCCCAAGCATTTGGGTCATCTTCTGCTGCCATTCCCAAGCCATTAGTAGGGATCTGGATAGGAAGTGGAGCAGCCCGGACACAAACCGGCACCCATATGGGATGCTAGCATCACAGGTGGTGGCTCTACTGCTATGCCACAACACCCATCTCTGCCCATAAATTTTTGAAGCACCCTTGCATTTGTGTATTGTGCACTACACTCTTATTTTCCTTGCTACAGAGGCTGTTTATTATTATCTCTCATTTTATAACTATATTCAACATGGTTGGAGTTTTTAGAAATATAACTTTTAGGTAATGTATCATTGTTTATGCTACATTCTTTATGAAATCATCAGTGAATAAGATTATTCACTCCTGCATTGAGATACCAATACAGTTAAGGGAAAATTATAGCATGTTACTCAAAAACCTCATATTGACCTAAGAAGGTCAAAACTATTATTGACCTTAGTTCCAGGAGGGGCCGGTGCTGTGGCATAGTGGGTTAAATAAATCTTTATTAAAAAAATTAGTTTTAGTGGGCCATCAAAGAAGGAGGTACCTTTCTCTGAAGGGAGGAGAGAACTTCCACTTTGACTATGACCTTGTCTAAGTAAGATCGGATTCGGCGAACTCAAAAGGCTTCCATAGCCTTGGCAACTCATGACTAGAGCCTAGGGAGATTACTGACGCTATAAACAAGAGTGTCAAATTGTTAAGTCAACAACAGGAGTCACTGTGTACTTACTCCTCATGTAGGATCTCTGTCCTTAATGTGTTGATCAATGTGAATTAATGCTGTAACAAGTACTGAAACAGTATTTTACACTTTATGTTCTGTGTGGGTGCAAACTGAAGAAATCTTTACTTAATATATGCTAAATCGATCTTCTGTATATAAATATAATTGAAAATGAATCTTGATGTGAATGGAATAGGAGAGGAAGTGGGAGATGGGAGGGTTACGGGTGGGAGGGAAGTTATAGGGGGGAAAAAGCCATTGTAATCCATAAACTGTACTTTGGAAATTTATATTTACTAAATAAAAGTTTTAAAAAAATTCGTTCTAGGAACATTTCAAGTATTTTCTTACTGAAATCACCAGTTGTAATTATTTATATAATATCACTTCCAAAATCACATTTACTCTAAGGTCTTAATCAACTGAACACACATATTATAACTTCTGCTGCCTGTTTCAGCTGAGAAAAATATACTGAATCTCAAGGACATTTGAATGCTAAGCCCCCATCCTACCAGAGGTAGGTCAAGTGGATGTGTAACTAAAAATCAACTCTTACCCTTATAACAGGCAATGCTGCTAAGAGTCCTGGCCCCTTTCTTCCTCACTTGTGTAATTTTGAGGAAGGAAGAGAAATGTATTGTTCTGAATTTTTTGTTCTCTAGAGAGCTGTGGTGGGTTGTAGCAGTACTTGAACCTCAGCAATTTTTATAAGAGCAGTTAAAAGGGACAAATTATAATTATTGCCAAAACCAAATAAATAGTGCCTAGCCATTGCTCACAGGTGTTTGGTCACTATTTAGATATCAAGAGTTCCCACTTGGCTATCACCGTGGCACATCGAGTTAAAGCCCTGGCCTGTAGCACCAGCATCCCCTGTGGGTGTCAATTGGAGTTCCAGTTGCTCCACTTCCAATCCAGCTCTCCGCTATGGCCTGGGAAAGCAGTAGAAAATGGCTTAGGTCCTCGGGCCCCTGCACCCACGTGGGAGACCTGGAAGAAGCTCCTGGCTCCTGGCTTTGGATCGGCGCAGCTCCAGCTGTTGCGGCCACTTGGGGAGTGAACCAGTGGATGGAAGACCTTTTTCTATCTCTTTGTCTACCTGTCTCTGTAACTCTGCCTTTCAAATAAACAAAATAAATCTTAAAAAGAAAGGAAAAACCCAAGAAAATAACAAATATTATTTTAAAAAAGAGAGTTTCCACTACCAACAACAACAACAAAAAAAAAAAAACAAAAAACAATAAAATTAAAAAAAAAAATAAGAATTCCCACTAAAGCAGAAGTTCTCAAGGAACAGCCAATGTGATTTGAAGGTATCTTGATGGTCACAACTGTTTCATAACAACACCAAGACATTATTTGCTTTTTTTCACTGTGTTGATATCTGTACTGATGACACAAAAGCAATAGTGGATAAAGCTGCAGGTGCCTTAGCACAAATCAAACAATAAACCAGACTGTAGTCATTGTATTATTCACCACTGCACACTGTGGCAGATCAATCAACCAGCCAATTAATTTAATAAGTGCCAGCATCACTTAACAATGTTCTTGATATAATGGCAGAAATTACTAATTTTCATAAATCTTGGTCTTTGAGCACATACCTTTTTAATATTCTGTGTAGTGAAACAGAAAGTAGATATACAGCAGTTCTGTTGCACATGCAAATATAATGGTTGTCTGAAGAAAAAGGACTTTTGCAATTGTTGGAGTTGATGGATCGAATTAGCTGCATTTTAATGGAACACCATTTTTATTTGAAAGAATGACTAATAAACTATCTTCAGTCAGACAAGGGTATTTTGCAGATAATCTCTTGTAAATGAAGAAAGTTGGTGCCTGCATTGTGGTGTGGCAGGTAAAGCCACTGCCTGAAATACCAGCTGCTCCACTTCCAATGTGGTTCCTTGCTAATAGCCCGGGAAAAGCAGCAGTAGACCACCCAATTGTTTGGCCCCTGCCACCCACATGGGAGACCTGAAAGAAGCTCCTTGCTCCCAGGTTTGGCCTGGCCCAGCTCCAGTGGGAATCTGAGGAGTGAACCAGCAGATGAAAGATGAAAGATCTGCCAGCGTCCCGGTCAGGGCGCTGGATTCTGTCCTGGTTGCCCCTCTTCCAGTCCAGCTCTCTGCTATGGCCTGGGAGTGCAGTGGAGGATGGCCCAAGTGCTTGGGCCCTGCACCCGTATGGGAGACCAGGAGAAGCACCTGGCTCCTGGCTTCGGATCAGCGCAGTGCACAGGCCACAGCGGCCATTGGGGGGTGAACCAATGGAAAAGGAAGACCTTTCTCTCTGTCTCTCTCACTGTCCACTCTGCCTGTCAAAAGGGAGACTACTGATGCCATAGACAGGAGTGTCAATTGGTAAAGTCAACAACAGGAGTCACTGTGCACTTACTCCTCATGTAGGATCTCTGTCCTTAATGTGCTGTGTATTGAGATTTAATGCTATAACGAGTACTCAAACAATATATTTCACTTTGTGTTTTCATGGGGGTGCAAACTGTTGAAATCTTTACTTAATGTATACTAAACTGATCTTCTGTAAAAAAAAAAAAAAAGAAAGAAAGAAATTATCAACTCCCAACTTGACTCTCACTGGGATTAAACATGACAATAGGTCTGATCTGATTTCATCATCATTTAAAAAATCATCTATTATTTTTCACTTTATGTTTCTGTGTGAGAGCAAACTGTTGAAATCCTTACTTAATGTATACTAAGCTGATCTTCTGTATATTAAGATAATCGAAAATGAATCTTGATGTGAATGGAAGGGGAGAGGGAGTGGGAAAGGGGAGGGTAGTGGGTGGGAGGGACGGTATGTGGGGGAAGCCATTGTAATCCATAAATCGTACTTTGGAAATTTATATTCATTAAATAAAAGTTAAAAAAAAAAAAGAAATCTAAAAAAAAAATTTTAAAAAAAGATGAAAGATCTGTCTCTTCCTCTCTCTCTGTAACTCTTTCAAATAAACAAATAAATCTTTTTAAAAAAATTAACAAAGTCAGTCTGTCACTTTAAGGAAAAAAATCAACAGTATTTTTTGGCATTGATAAAATTTAAGCTTTCAAATGAAATTTAGAATTTTGGAAGACTTGTATTTGGTACTGTGAAATGACAGCTTTGCAACTCTTAAAGTCTCTTCTTATTAGATTGAGGTGATGTAAGCGAATGTAATTTTTGATATTGTATAATGAAATGTCAACTTATGGAAAGCTGCATAACTTAGTAAACTAGTAACTTCCAATGTATTCATGATGATACAAAATTGTGCATGGATAACAGATCCATTCAAAATGTTAGAGGGCCAATGGATTTCAACGCAACAAAGTATGAAAAGTTCATTTATATGATATCACATTCTACACTGTTACTAAGCTTTAAGAAACCATCAATTTTTGAGTGTAGTATTAAGGAAGAAAATCCAGAATTAATGGAAGAGGTTATTAAAATACTCCTCCCTTTTCCAATTGCAAATCTGTGTGAGGCCATATTTCTTCATCTACTTCAATTCAACAACATATTGCAACAGACTGGATGCAGAAGCAGCTATGAGAACCCAGCTGTTTTCTATTATGCCAAAAGTTAAAGAGATTTGCGAAAGTGTAAAATAATGACATTCTTTTCATTAAAACTTTGTCTTGGAAGATGCAGTTAGTTTTCATTAAAAATGTGTTATTTGTGTTAACAGGTAATTTTTTTTAATGAATCAGTACATAGATATTTAAAATATTTCTCAGTTTTAATTCCCTATACAGTGAATATTTAAATATAAAACTCCTATAAACAGGAGTTCATTGGAGGACCCTGGTGCTGTGGAGTAGTGGTAAGGCTGCAGCCTGCGGCAATGGCATCCCATTTGGGCACAGGTTCAAGTTCTGTCTGTTCCACTTCTGACACAGTTCCCTGCTGATGCACCTGAGAAGGCAGTGGAGGATGGACCAAGTGCTTGGGCCCCTGCACCCACATGGCAGATCTGGAAGAGGCTCCTGGCTTTGGATCAGCCCAGCTCTGGCTATTGTGGCCATTTGGGGAGTGAACCAGTGGATGGAAGACCTGTCTGTCTGTCTGTCTCTCCCTCTCTCCAACTCTGCCTTTCAAATAAATACATCTTTTTTTTTTTTTTAAAGAGTTCATTGGAGGCTTTAATTATTTTAATTTAAGAAGTCCTGAGACCAAAAGTTTGAGAACTGCTGCTTTAAAGAGTACTGCTATTCCTGATAGGTAAAGCAGTCAGGAGGGAGGGGGATTTATTGCTAGGCTGTCAGGATTCATTACTGTCAAAGTAATGTCACTGCATTTTCTCCTTTATTCCTCCCCAAGCTAACAGTCAAATTTTTTTAAAAAAGAATAAAATTTGCTAGTAAACATGAAGCAATATTTCCTTAGGCTCTAAGAAGATTTAAAACCAAGGTATCTGACTTTCTCATGTGCTATCACGGTTTAGTCATTTAATTTTTAAAAGACTATGCTAACCAAATGTCGAAGCTTTTAATCCAAAACGTCAGGGATAACAGAGAATTGCCACATTAGCAGAGATTTTTAATGAAAACTTAAAACCCACCTGTAAATACATTTGGATGAGGGAAGTTAATAACAATAAGCTTCATCACCATTTCAGGATAACAGATGGCAATTAGCCAGGCAATCATGCCCCCCCAGTCATGGCCAATTAGAACACATTTGCTATACCCTGTAATGGAGAAATAAATGTTGACATCACTGAAGACAAACAGACAGGCACATCATTACCTCATATAAAATAGTTACACATCTCAAATTCCTCTTTCCATTATCTTACCCTATACAAATGGACTCCCAAAAGTTCACAAAAACAGAATTGAAAGATACATTTATTTTGCTGCAAAAATGTTTGGAGATTCATGCATAGTTTTTCATACTTCATATTTTTCATGAACTTTTTGAAGACCCCTTATATACCTCATAAATTAATACATTGTACAAATACACTGAGTCCAGTGGTTCTAAAACTTGTCTCTGTATCTGAATCATTAGACAGCTTTTTAGAAAATTTAGATATCCAGGTCCATTGTAGACTTACCGAGTCATAATCTTTCTCAGGAATTCTTCCTTGTTTTTTTCTAACATGAAATAGCCAGCTCACCTCTTGTCACATGGACCTGAGTTTAGAAACTGTGGCAGAGACTGCTCATAATTAGGTTATAAGATTATTTAGAATATTTTCTGAGAAATTTCTACTTAAAGTAAAAAATGCTCCTTCTATGCCCAACTTGTAAATCTTTATTTCCAAGAAGCATCTATTTTTCTCCCTAATATTACAAATCCAATGTTACTCTCAGTACAATAAAACATTACTAATTTGGAGGCCAGTGTTGTGGCACAGCAGGTTAAGCTGCTGCCTGCAACGCTGGCATCCCAAATGAGCACAGGTTCAAGTCCTAGCTGCTCCATTTCCGATCCAGCTCTCTGCCAATGTGCCTGGGAAAGTGGCAGAAATTGGTCCAAATACTTGTGTCCCTGCCATTCACATGGGAGACCAAAATGGAAGATCCAGGCTCCTGGCTTTGGCAAGGACCTATAGCCATTTGGGGAGTGAACCAGCAGATGTAAGGTCTCTCTGTCTCTTCCTCTTCCTCTGTAACTCCACCTTTCAAATAAATATTATAAAAAACCACTAATTTGGAACTATGACATCAAACTGAATTAGTGAAAAGTCTTAATTGTTGTACCAATGATATACAAGCTTTATTTCAAGCAATCATTACAGTAATTCAAATTAGGCTAAAACATTGATTACTAGAGATTTCTACAGAATCTATTTAGTGTAGATGGATAAGATTCATTTGGACTTACTTTTGTAGTACTCAAAAATAATTTTTTCAAATATTATTCACCATCATTCTCCACCACTATACTAACACACACAGACACACTGTGTTTACACTATTGATTTGTCTAGAAAATTTTATAATGTCAAATTTAGGCCAGGTTAGACTAAATTATCACAAGATCTGAATGAAATACAGCTGTTCAAAATAAGTGAGTCTGTTTTACTTAAACAACACTAAATGACAGTACTGCATGTTGACACTTCCAAACCCCATCTAATTTTTTCTCCTTTAAAACTATTAGCCTTGGGGCTGGCACTATGGCGTAGCAGGTGGAACTGAAGCTTGTGAAGCCAGCATCCCAAAAGGGCACCAGTTCAAGTCCTGGCTGCTCCACTTCTGATCCAGCTCCCTGCTAATACCCTGGGGAAAGCAGTGGAAGATGGCCCAAGTGTTTGGGTCTCTGTCACCCACGTGGGAGATCCGAGGAGGCTTCTGGCTCCTGGCTTTTGCCTGGCCCAGCCCTGGCTATTTTGGCCATTTGGGGAGTAAACCACTGGATGAAAGGCCTCTCCTTCTATCTCTCTCTACTCCCCCCATTCTTTCTGTAATTCTGCCTTTCAAATAAATAAAATAAATCTGTATAAAGGCAAATATACTGATAGCAGCAGCCAGGTTCTAGGTGAAGAAGTTGTAGCTAGGTTCTAGTCAAAGAGGTTGTAGTAGATTAGATTATTGTTAAAAATATTTACTCCTCTCTCTCTCACTGTTCACTCTGCCTGTCAAAAAAAAAAAATATTTACTCTCCTTTCCCCACTGCCATAGAAGGAGTATACTTTGCTGTGATGTTAGATTTCACCATGTGATTTGCTTTGGTCTCATGTTGGATGACTTTAGGCTGCTCCATAGATTTGCCTTGGCCATTTGGCTGCTAGTAGAAACTTATGGAGCTCATCTCTGCTCTTGTCCATTCTGCCATCAGCAGAAGAGCTCCCCTCAATCTCATGGCTACACCCCTTTAACTGGGCCTCCAGTCCAATTCACAGTGAGAGGCCAATTCCAGCAGGACATGAGCCTGAGGCAAAGACACAGAGGGACCCAGACTACAGGCGACCTGCAGGTCCATGAGCATATTAATAAATGGTTGGGACTGTATGTCACTGAGTTTGGGGTAGTTTCTTAGAGAATTATTTGGGCACTAGCTGACAGACACAAGAGGGATAATGCAAGTGCTTCTGCATCTTAAAAAATGAATTTTAAGGCTGATATTTTAAATCACATTTTAAAATGAATATTTAAGGGTGGATTCTGAAGAAATTAAGTTTCTATATGCAAGAATCAAATTTTCAGTAATTCTGAAAATAATAAGCGCATACATTAGATCTATTTTTTTTTTTTTTTTTTTTTTTTTTTTTTTTTGACAGGCAGAGTGGACAGTGAGAGAGAGAGACAGAGAGAGAAAGGTCTTCCTTTGCCGTTGGTTCACCCTCCAATGGCCGCCGCTGCAGCCGGCGCACCGCGCTGATCCTGGCAGGAGCCAGGAGCCAGGTGCTTTTCCTGGTCTCCCATGGGGTGCAGGGCCCAAGCACCTGGGCCATCCTCCACTGCACTCCCTGGCCATAGCAGAGAGCTGGCCTGGAAGAGGGGCAACCGGGACAGAATCCGGCGCCCCAACCGGGACTAGAACCCGGTGTGCCGGCGCCGCAAGGTGGAGGATTAGCCTATTGAGCCACGGCGCCGGCTCCATTAGATCTATTTTTAAAAGCAAAAGTCCCTATTGGCTGGTGGGCTGAATGGTTACTCCAGATGCATTATTTTAAATTTCCTGTCTAAATATTTCATCCTATATCCTGATGACAGGATTCAGAGAATGTTCTGCTAGATGAAAAATGGAGATTCTCCCAAAAGAAGCCATCAATTCAGTATGTCAAATGTTAGTTCCTTAAAAAGAATTAATATATTTAAAAAAACTAACCTACCTAGAGAATCTAAAATATCCTTTATGTCAGTAATTAGACAGTCTAATTTATAACTTCCTTGATGGATAGGAGCGTCTGTTTCTCCATAGCCTCGTAAGTCCAAAGCCACAACACGATATTCACTTTTAAACTCCCTCAGTTGATGACGCCAAGAGTACCTGCAAGAAAAAAATTAAATAGAAGAAATACTATATAACCATCACAAAGAATAACATTACAGAAACTTTAAGAAGTAACTTATTTAGAAATATTACACGGTTGCACGTCGGCAGGAAAAAGAGACCTATTTGAAAAGGAAATATGGACATTCTCTATTAGAACTGTTTTATCTCTTTTTAAACATCTATCAATTCTTTGTGTTGGAAACATTCTGGTTTTTGTGTTTTTTTTTTAAGATTTATTTATTTATTTGAAAGGTAGAGATACAGAGAGAGAAGGAAAGTGAGAGAGAGGGAGAGAGAAATCTTTCACCTGCTGGTTCACTCCCCAAATGGCCACAATGGCTGACGCTGGGCCAGGCCAAAGCTGGGAGCTGGAGTCAGGAGCTTCTTCCAGGTCTCCCACGTGGGTTCAGGGGCCCAGGCACTTGGGCCATCTTCTGCTGCTGTCCCAGGCACATTAGCAGAGAGCTGAATAGGAGGTGGAACAGCTGGGACTTGAACCGGGGCTCACATGGGATGCCGACACTGCAGGCAGAGGCTTAACATTGTACACAACGGTGCTGGCACAGAAACATTCTTTTTAAAAAGTTTATTTATTTGGGGTGGGCACTGAAACACAGTGGGCAAGGCCACCACTTTCAATGCCCACTTCCATATCAGAGTGTTGATTTGAATCCTGGCTCCTCTGCTTTCCATCCAGTTTCTGGCTAACGCATCCTACAAGGCAGCAGATGATGGCCCCAAGTGTTTGCAGTCCTGTCACCCTTGTGGGAGGTCTAGATAGAATTCTGGGCTCCTGGCTTCATCCTGGCCCAATCCTGGCTGTTGGAGGCATTTGGGGAGTGATCCAGAGGATGGACAATCTCTGTTTCTGTCTCTCTGTCACTCTGCTTTTCAATTATTATTATTTGTTTACTTGAGAAGCAGAGAGACCAACAGATAGCTGTGATTATCCATTGGTTCATTCATCAGTTGCTTGTGACAACCAGGGGGCAAAAGCCATGGCCTGGAACCAATCCAGGTCTCCCACATGAGTGATGGGAACGTAATGACTTGAGCCATCACCACTGCCTCCCACTGTGCACATTAACAGGAAACTGGAGTTAGGAGCTGAAGCCAGGTAAAAAACCCACATACTCAGATATGGGAAACAAGTGATTTAACTGGTGTCTCAACCACTAGGCCAAACACCCAGCTCTGCCTTAAAATTTTTTGAAGATTTATTAATTAATATATTTGAAAGCTGAGAGAGAGGGAGGGATGGCGGGGGGGGGGGGAACCTTCCATCTATTGGGTCACTTCTCAAATGGTTGTAATGGCCAGTGCTGGTCCAGACTAAAGCCAGGAGCACGGAGCTCCATTCTGGTCCATGGATGGTAGGAATCTAAGCACGTGAGACATCTTCTGCTGCCTTCCCAGGTCAGAAGTGGAACAAGTGGGACTCAAACCAGCACTCCAATATAGGCTGCTGGTGTTGCAAGAGATGGCTTGGGCTGGCACTGTGGCATAGAGGATAAGCTGCCACCTGCAGTGCTGGCATCCTTTATGGGCGCCAGTTCGAGTCCCAGCTGCTCCTCTTCCAATCCAGCTCTCTGCTATGGCCTGGGAAAGCAGTAGGAGATGGCTAAAGTCCTTGGGCCTCTGCACCCATGTGGGATACCTGGAAGAAGCTCCTGGCTCCTGGCTTTGGATCGGCGTAGCTCTAGCCATTGCAGCCATGTGGGGAGTGAACCAGCAGATGGAAGACTTCTCTCTCTCTCTTTCTCTACCTTTCTGTAGCTCGGCCTTTCAAATAAATAAATCTTTAAAAAAAAAAAGGGGGGGGGTGGAGGGCTTAATTTGCTGTGCCACATGCTGACTCCCTGTCTTTCTTTTTTACCAGCTTCAGTGGGGGTGTAACAAAGGGCCAATATTTACAGAAACCACAAAATACCAGATAGTAAAATTGGTATAATGTACTTAAGAAGTCAATTTTCTAAGCTTTTCTTTTAAATATTTATTTATTTATTTGAAAGGCAGAGTTACAAAGAAGCAGAGGCAGAAGCAGAGAGAGGTCTTTCATCTGCTGCTTCACTCCCCAAATGGCTGCAATGGCCAAAGATGGGCTGATACGAAACCAGGAGCTGGGAGCTTCTTTCAGGTCTCCCACGGGGGTGCAGGGGCCCAAGGACTTGAGCCATCTTCCACTGCTTTCCAGGGTCATAGCAGAGAGCTGGATTAGAAGTGGAACAGCTGGGTCTCGAACCAGAGCCCACAGGGGATGGCAGCACTGCAGGCAGTGGCTTTACCTGCTAGGCCGCAGTGCCAACCCTTAAGCTTTTTCAAAATATGCTTACGGTCATCAGGAAATCCCCATACTATGAGCAGTGAATTACTTTGTAGTCTGACAGAGTGAATACATTATAAGGTTAAAAAAAAAATGAGAAGAAAGGTGAGCTTGAGAGTCTTACCAAAATATCTGACTGCTTATCCAGCCCAGGCCTTTGATGGAGTTATATAAGGAAGACACTTTTGATTCTCTGAAAACATTTACTACATGGAAATTTATTTCCATCAAGAGTAGCTTTTTACTCACTTTACTTCACTGTCAAATAGGACTTATTGGTTTTAGTAATAAAACAGCTTAGTTATAGGAAAAAACTCTAAAGATTAAAAAACAATAACAGATTACCATTGAAAGAATCCAATAAAACAACTATGTTACATAAATTTCTGCTTGCTAAAGAAAAAAAGTCTTCTGTAGAGAAGATTCTGAACCATGAGTACAAGCAAGAATGTTACTAGGGGCTGGCAATGTGGTAGTCAAAGCCCCGGCCTGCAGGGTTGGCATCTCATATGGGTGCCAATTTGAGTCCCAGATGCTCCATTTCTGATCCAGCTCCCTGCTAATGCACCTGGGAAAGCAGTGGAGGATGGCCCTAGTCCTGTACCCACGTGGGAGACCAGGAAGAAGCACCTGGCTCCTGGCTTTGGATTAGCTCAGCTCTGGCTGTTGCAGCCATTTGGGGAATGAGCCAGTGGAAGACCTCTCTCTCTCTCTCTCTCTCTCTCTTTCTCTCCTTCTAATTCTCTTAACTGTCTTTCAAATAAATAAAATAAATCTTTAAAAAAAAGAACATTATTAAAAACACTGAACAGGGGCCTCCAGCATTGTGGCCCAGCAGGTAAAGCCACTGATTGTGACTCCAGCATCCCATATCAACACTGGTTTGAGTCCTGACTGCTACACTTCCTATCCAGCTCCCTACAAATGCCCCTGGAAAGCAGCAGAAGATGGCTCAAGTACTTAAGCTGCTGCCACCCAGGTGGGAGACCTGGATGGAGTTCTAGTCTCCTGGACCAGCCCCAGCTATTGTGGCCATCTGGGGAATGAACTGGCAGATGAAAGATTTCTCTCTCTCTCTCTCTCTCTCTCTCTCTCTGTAACCCTGACTTTCAAATAAATTAATAATAATAATAACAATACATTTAAGAACCAAAATGGCACCAGCACTGGCCAATTAGAATGGGCATGGTGCTGCAGCGAAGTCCCATAGGCCTTTGGTGGACCAGGCATTCCCCGTGTACTTGATAATGGAACTGTGAAATAACTGGAATGCAGAAACCATGAGATTTTCCTTCAAAGAAGCAAACTCGTTTTGCATAACTAATAGAAAAGAGACATGAACTTTTTCAAAATGACTCATTATGTTATGGAACTCAAAATACGCATTTTTTAAAAAGCATCTGTGTGCACATCTGTTCACGGGAACACTGTGCAAAATTATCTGATGCAAGCCAAGTAGAAGATCATTGTCTAAAAATACTGCCAGAGTACAATAGGCAAGCGGATACAGTGATGCAAGATTATAAACCAGTCATGAGAAGGGTACTGCAGTGTGAAGCAAAAAGATCAATGTACAAGTCAATTTCCTAACATCAATATATAGATGAACTGGAGGGTGTCAGATATGTATTTAGAATTATGAATGGATACAAAATCTTCAGTTTGTTACTAGAAATCTGACTTGCAAAATCTGTAAAAGTATAGTCAATTAAGATGGATTTGAAAATGTTAATAAATTGCATCTTTTTTGGGTAGGCCACAGTAATCTTCTCAGTGTCTCTGGGTTATATTAAACAGGTGAACCAGTTTGTTTCTTTAAATATACTAATTTGTCAACACATATGAGTATTACTGTATTATTTTTCATTGGTTTTACCTCATTTTGAGGTTTTTTTTTATATCTTTGTAACTGAAGTCCAACTTTTTTTTTTGACAAAACACTATATTTGCAGCAAAACTGACGCACACAGGGATTTCTTTCATTTTTTTTTTTTTAATTTTAGCCCCCACATTTAAGGGAAACATACAGTATTTGTCTTTCTGTGTCTGGCTCTTTTTTTAAAAAAAAAGATTTATTTATTTCTTTGAAAGTCAGAGTTACACAGAGAGAAGGAGAGCCAGAGAGAGAGAGAGAGAGAGGTCTTCCATCTGCTGGTTCACTCCCAGTTGGCCGCAATGGCTGGAGCTTCGCCGATCCAAAGCCAGGAGCTAGGAGCTTCTTCCAAGTCTTCCATGTGGGTGCAGGGACCCAAGGATTTGGGCCATCTTCTACTGCTTTCCCAGGCCATAGCAGAGAGCTGGATCAGAAGAGGAGCAGCCAGGACTGAACTAGCGCCCATATGGGATGTTGGCACAGCAGGCGGCGGCTTTACCTGCTATGCCACAGTGTCGGCCCCATGTGTTTCACTCAACATGATGTCCTCCAATTTCAACCATCTTGATGCAAATGATACAATTTTATTCTTTTTTATAGCTGAAAAATTTATATATGTGTGTGTGTGTGTGTGTGTGTATGTATACCTTTTCTTTATCCATTCATCTGATGATAGACACCTCAGTTGAGTCCATATTTTGGCTATTGTGAACAGTGCTGATATAAACATAGTGGAGCAGGTATACAATATGTTCATGTCTTTTGGGTATATACCCAGTAGTGACGTTGCTGGATCCTATAGGTAAGTTTATTTCCCAACTTTTAAAGAATTTGAAATACTGTTTTCCACAGTGGCTGCATTAATTTACATTCCCACCAACAGTGTATGAGTTCTCCTTTCTCTACACCCCCCTCAGCATTTGCTGCTCTCTATCTTTTGGATAATAGCCATTTGGACAGTGGTGAGGCGATATCTCATTGTGGGTTTGAGACAACAACAACTAAAGATCACAAATTTTGGGGGGAGAATTATATTCAAGTTCTATTAAAGCATGTGCTGTTTTAATATGCTAAGTATTATTCATTTAAAATGCACTTAATTAGAGATTTCAAGGTAGAAATTTGACTCAAAATCATGTGCACAATTCTGCAAAATTTTACATTTAAAATTGTATTAGAAATCATGCAAATATGATATCTCCATATGTCATTATTTTGTGAATTATTTAAATTACCTTAAATATAAATGTAACTACTGTTGTTAACAAGGAGTGCAGCCAAATAATATCCTAAACATGCTAGTAATAGGGAAACTGCATAATTTAATAAATTATAAAAAACTATTTTTAAAATATCATCTTCCTAGAATTCATAAGTAAATGCACTTTAGCCCTAAACTGAAAAAGAAATCACCTACAGGCATTCTAATGGTGAAGGTGGCGCTTGGGACACTTTTTTGCATTCCATATTGGAATGCCTAGGTTTGAGTTCCAACTCTGTTGGATTCTAGCTTCTTTCTAATATGCACCCTGTGGGAAGCAGCAGATAATGGCTCAAGTAGTTGGGTCCCGAGAACCCACATGGAAGACCTGGGTTGAGTTCTGGGTTCCTGGCTTTGGCCTGGCTCAGCCCCAGGTGTTGCAGGCATTTGAGGAGTGATCTTCCATCTGCTGGTTCACTTCCCAGATGACTACAATGGCCAGGACTGTGCCAGACCGAAGCCAAGAGCCAGGAGCTTCATCTGGGTCTCCCAAGTGGGTGGCAGAGGCCCAAGCACTTGGGCCCCATCTTCCACTGCTTTTTCCTGGCCATTAGCAGGGAACTGGATCAGAAGTGGAGCAGCCAGGACAGGAACTGGTGCCTATATGGGATGCTGGCATCACAGGTGGCAGCTTTACCCACTACACCACAATGTCAGCCCCATATCATTTTTTTTAAAGGCGTTCATTAAAAAAATTTTTTTCAATCATATGTTGTTTTCATCTGTGTTTATTTGGTCCTGTGAAGTTCATGGAGAATAGAAGAATTAATTCACCCCTGGGTAGCTGAATGTATACCCCAAAATTCACATGTTGAAACTTAATCACCAATGTGATAATTTTAAAAAGTGGTGCTTTTAGGGGTGATTAATTCCTAAGGGTGGAGTGTGATTAGTGACCTTGTGAAAAGGCTGGAGGGAAGCAGCTGGGGCCTGTTTGTCCCTCTGTCTTTCATTGTGTGAGAACACAGTGCTCACCCCTGCTAGAGACAGCAACGAAGTACTTTCTTGGAAGAAAAGACCTAACCCTGGTGCCCTGATCTTGGACTTGCCAGCCTGCAGAGCTATGAGAAATACATTTTCGTTCTTTATAAATTACCCAGTCTCAGATATTTTATTAAAGTAACATGGACTAAAACAGTAACTAACAACTGTGTATTTCTGTCTTTAGATTTTCTTCCTAATGTGAAATATCTAGGTCCTTAATTCATCCTGTATTAATAAGACTCTGTTGCTATATGCATAGGAAATAGCTCATTTTCAGTTTCCCTGGGTCTTCTTCTTTCTGTCTTCTCCAAAAATTTCCTGGTAACAAACACTCCAAGCCTTTGATTTGGAGAAACTGCTTTCCCCGGTCACTGTGATACTTTGTCCACAGTAGGTATTCTAGAAAATCCAAAAAACTGTTTTGTGACTATTTCAGAAATTTGAAACGTTAAAAGATACTTCTTTTAATCCTCAAAAATGTACAAATTTAGGATGGCAGCATGTAGGTTTCTTTAGGAAGAAAGCCATTGCTGAGACGAAGGAACATTCAGGCATGGTAGCAGGGTCTGTCAAGTCATTACAAGAAAACGATACTGCAGCCGGCACTGTAGGGTAGCTGGTTAAGCTGCCACCTGCAGCACCGGCATCCCATATGGGTGCCAGCTGGAGTCCTGGCTGCTCTACTTCTGATCCAGCTCCCTGCAAATGCTCCTGGGAAAGCAGCGGAAGATGGCCCAAGTGCTTAGGCCCCCACACCCACACAGGAGATGTGGAAGAAACTCCTAGCTCTTGGCTTTGGCCCGGACCAGGCATGGTCATTGCAGCCATTTGAAGGAATGAACCAGTAGATGGAAGATCTCTCTCTCTCTCTCTCTCTCTCTCTCTCTGCCTTTCAAATGAATAAAAAATAAATACTAAAAAAAGAGAAAATGATACTATGGTAAATGGTAAGGTCTGAATGCTTGTCCTCTCCAAAATTGAAGTTGAAATTTAATTGCCATTGTAACAGTATTAATGTGTGAGACTTTTAGCCCTGATGGGAAGGTACTATGTACTCTTGGGAGGAATTAATGCTGTTACAAAGGAACAATTTCAGCCCCTTCTGTCTTTCTGCTCTTCCACCTTCTGCCATGTTATAAAGACACAAAAAGACGTTTGCCAGAAGCCATTGGCTTGTTCTGGGACTTCCCAGCCTCCCAAACCATAAGCAAATAAATTTCCATTCATCACAAATTACCAGTTTGTGATATTCTGTTATAGCAGCACAAAAGAGACTAAGACAAAAAGCCACGTTTTTAATGCACGTTGGTAAGCTTACCAGAATTCTGGAAATCCATGAAGCAGCAGCATAAGGCGCTTCCCTCTTTCTCCAGCAGCAACATAGTGAAAGCGTAACCCCGAATCCTGAAAATGGAGGGCATGGGATTTTAGCAGTGTTTTGTGTCATAGGAGCCTATCTAGTATACCTATTTCATTTAAAAATAGTCACTTGCATTATTTTTAATATCAAGAAATGTCAGTAACTTTCAAAAAGGAAAAAATCCATGATTTATCAATAGAATAAAATAAAGATTCACTTTGGTTGATATTCCCATCATAGTACCCTCCTCCCTCCTAATTCTACTACTACAAGGTCAACTTAGCTTCCAAAGCAAATGTCACAATTTGTAGCTTCCATCTTACTGATGTGTCACTTCTCATCTCATTCAAATTCTGCAGGACACGTAAATGATTCTGAATTTATAATCCTGCCAAGTTTACCTCCTAGTCACGGACTTTTCTCAGCTTGCCCGTCAAAAGCTGTGCCATCAGTTACATAATTCACACCTCCTTCCCTTATTTTTAGGTCTCTCCTTCCCCCGTTATTATTTTGAGTGTTGCGTGTACTGTTCCCCTCACTGCCTGCTCCTCATGTCATGTCAGTGCGCGTTTCTAACAGCGGAATGCCCTGAGCGCTTGAGGCGTCATCACTCTGCCTGTGGGAGGCCAGACAGCCCAAGGAAAATACAAAGCGTGGGAATGAGAGTGGTCTAAGCTAACGGAGAAAACAGCCAGACAATGAGAAGCAAAAACTCTGAAAGAACGCCAGGAGTGAAACCAGGAACTGGAGCTGAGCACAGACTAGAGGTTTTATGGCAGGCAACCCAAGCAAATGGGTTTGCACAGGTGAAAGAACCTTAAAATTTTATTAATTGACCCTATTATTTCACAGAGTTAATAAAACAGATCCAAATAGGCGAACACAGGTCAGAAGGGTGACTGGGAGCAGGGTGGTGACCAGCATCCCCCTCTTGTGCTCACTCCCAGGGCAATGTTCTTTGCACTCCTGGGTCCTGTGTCTCTAGGGAAGCTCTTTAGGCCTCCAGAGTCACAGGAAAGGTGTTCTGAGGAATTCCAGGTGATTCTTCTTCGTTTTTTAATTTGAGAGATAGGGACAGGCACACAGAGAGCTTCCATCGACTGGTTCAGTCCGCAAATGCTCACAATGGCCAGGGCCAAAGCCAGGAGCTGGGAACAGAATTCAGATCTCCCACATGGGTGGCAGGAACCCAATTAAGTGAGCCATTACCACTGCCTTCCAGGGTCTACACTGGCAGGAGGCTGGAGTCAAGAAAACTGAACCCAGGTACTCCGTGTGGGATGCGGCATCCGAATGGCTAAGCCAAACACCTGCTCCCCGGATGATTCTTACACCACTTTTCCACTTCACATTTGCCAGAGTTAACAAATCTGACAGCAGAACGCCTTCTGGCAGTTCAATAACCTCTTCTTGGGGGTGAGTCTTGGAGGCTGACATGCTGTGGACACTCGACCGGATGTCATTAGCAGATGCTTTATTGCACTGTGTGCCAGTGACTGTTGTAATTTATCCTTTTGTTTTCACATCTACTAACTTATTTTCAATTCTCATTTTAACTCCAGGCTGATTAAGAGCCAGAAAGAAGTTCCTCTTGCCCTCCTGAACTCCAGCTGCCTGCTAGTTTAGCTCCTCCTGGGCAATCAGGACGCGGTGACACAAACATGCCCCCATATGAAGCTGCTGATTTTGAAAGGCTTGTGAGTCAGCCTGTGGGGTGTATCACGGGGACTGTTTCCCTTCACCACCTGGAGCCTCGGGAAATAGAATACCCGTGGGCTGGGACAAAGGCTGGGGTAGGCATGGACAATTGAAATCCACAGGCACAGGTGACATTTACTTTTTATGCCATTCCTCTGGTCCCCGACTTCACCCATCTGTTCCCCTCCCCACAAACACACAGAGACTCTCGGTTCACGTGGCCTAGAGCGTCTGTGGGCAGAATGAACTCCCGATTTCCAAAGACTTAGTCTCTTTGTCTCTGAAATTCGGGCAAGGACAGTCTCCTGGGACAGCAGGGCGCCACCAGGAACAATTCCCCCCACAGCTGCTCGGGGCTCCTGAGGGCAAAAAGGTGACGGGAGAATTTCCCTTCACAAGGGAAGGAGAGGGAGCGGAATTAATGCGGGGTTGTTGCGGCCGAGGGTCGGGGGTCGGACCGCCACATTAAGGGGACACTGTAAGAGAAACTACACATTCAGAAACCAAGGCACCTTGTCAGCGCTCGCTCCCTTGCTCCCTCCCTCCTTCTCTCCCTCCGACACGACCCTCTGCCGCCACACCTCGCCCCTCCTGCCGCCCCCTGGCGTCTTCCCGGAGCCTGCCGCGCGCCCGGGAGCCGGCGGACTCTCGGGGACGCTGAGCCGGGCGCCACGGAGCGGGCAGCCTGGCACCCTCCACTCTCACGGCCGTCACGTTCCCTCCCGTCACCGCCAGGCCGGCGCTGGCCTTCACCTTGATCCGCACGTAGCAGTGGGTCCCCAAAGAGGGGTCGTTCAAGCACGCGGGAGGGTGCTCGCGGGCGACCCGCCGGAAGGTCTGTGCGGGTCCTTTGCCGATGCTCCACAAAAGTTTGAGCAGGTGGACGGCGGCGCAGAGCCCGCAGTAGCAGTAGACCAGGGACCAGAAGAGCAGGGACCGGATCGCGACCATCAAGCGGGGCAGGCGGTCCCGCGGCCCCGCCATCGGGCGGCGGCGGGGCCCGCGGCCCTTCCTCCGCAGCCGGAGAGCGCGCGCCGCGGCGCGTCAGGCTCGCCCGCCGTCGCCGGCTCGGCGCGCGCCTCCCCCGGCCCCGGCGGCGGCGGCAGTGGC
The DNA here is from genome assembly GCF_964237555.1 of Oryctolagus cuniculus. Classification (NCBI taxonomy): domain Eukaryota; kingdom Metazoa; phylum Chordata; class Mammalia; order Lagomorpha; family Leporidae; genus Oryctolagus; species Oryctolagus cuniculus. The sequence continues at coordinate 78,577,803 of NC_091438.1, forward strand.
GGCAGTGGCGGCAGCGGCGACGGCGGCGGGGCTGCGTCCCGAGTCACGGCGGGGCCGCCCGCGACACGCCCGGGGCCGCCGCGCCCGCCCGAGCGCCGCAGGGGAGACTCCCCCGCCGCGAGGTCGGCCCGGGAAAAGGCCAGGGCAGGAGCCACGACCCTTCTCCGCGGGGAGAAACCCCGTGGAAAAATGGCTGGAAAATGAAGGGAAGACTTTGCCAAACCGTCCCAGGTACCGACCACAGGGAAGCGCCACTCTTGTGCCCAGGGTTCAAGTTCTCCATCTCAGGCCTTCTGTTGGGTGGTGGAACCGTGGGGCGCGGGGAGGAGAGGACGGTGACCTGTCTTGGGGCTACATGCTGGACATCACTGCTTTGTCACTGACGCTCTTGAGAGCTGTTAATATTCTTCAGTCAGGTTCAAAGTCATCCGCCCAGCCAGAAAATGGCAAGTAGACAAGCCCTTGGCTACCACCAGTTTGTTTCCTTATCCAGTAGTGCGTGTGCGTGTGCGTGTGTGTGTGTGTATTTTAACAGCACTTGGGCGACCCGAGTCTGGCCTTCTGGCTTTGCCTGTTGTGGGCATTTGAGGAGTGAACCAGCAGATGGGAGAACTCGCTTGCGCTCTCTCTCGCTCTCTCCCTCTCTCTCTCTCTGTGTTGCAAATCAATCAGTTGATCAGTCAATAAAAAAGCATAGTGGATTCTTGTAAATCAGGAATTACACAATATGTAGCCTTTTGGTACAAGGTGTTTGTGATTCCACCATACTATGGCGTGTATTTTTTTTTAATTGCTGATTAAACATTCATGTAAAGTTCTGTGTCTGTGTGTGTCTGTGTGTGTGTGAGAATGTGTTTTCATTTCATTTGGGTAAATACCTAAAAGTGGGTTTGCTGGGCCAGGTGCTAAGTGCATTTAGCTTTGGGAGAAACTGTCAAACTGGTTTCCCAAGTGGCTGTACAATTTTGAATTCACACCAGCAATGTGTGAGAGTTATAATTATGTCACATTCTTGAAAGCACTGGGTTCTGTCAAAAACAAATTTTTTTTTTAAATTTTAGCCATTATTCTAAGATGTGTGTAGTGGTATCCGATTGAAATAATTATTTGCATTTGCCTAATGACTAATAGTATTGGCCATCTTTTACACACCTATGTGACACTTGAATATAATCTTCTTAACAAAATTTCTGTCCAATTTCTTTACTCATAAAAAAAGGTATTTATTTTCTTTACTATTGAGTTTTGAGAGCTCCTTACATATTTTGGTTACAAATATTTACCATATTTCATGTAATTTGCAAATATTTACCAGGTCTGTATCTCTTCTTTTCATTTTTGTAACAGATGTTTGAAAAGCAAAACTTCTTAGTCTTGTAGTCTAACTAGCCACTTTTTTTCTCTTATTGCTGGTATTTTGATCTCTTTTATAAGAAATATTTGCCTAACCCAAAGTCAACAAGGTTTTGTTTTTCTTAAACCTGTTTTCTTCTAGAGGTTTTATGTTTTTCTGTTGTATATTTAGGCTTATGACTTATTTTGAGATAATTTTTGTGTAGGGCAAAGGTATGGATTGAAGTTTATGTTTCACATGTGTATATACAATTGCCTTTGGACCATTTGTTGAAAGGAATATTCTTTATTGAATGCCCTTTGCACATTTGTTGAAAATCAGTTGACAGAAGGGTCTCTTTCTGGACTCTTCAGTACGGCTCTCTGTGTCTATATTTTCTCCAACACAGTAGTTCCCCCTTCTCTGCAGGAGATATGTTCCAAGTCCCCCAGTGATTACTTGAAACTACAAATAGTGCTAAGCCCTATACATACTACATTTTCTCCCATTCATTCATACCTGTGATAGTTCAATTTATAAGTTAGGCACAGAGATTAATAACAATAGCTAATAATAAAATAGAACAATTATAATAATAGACTGTAATAAATGCTGCGTGAATGTTGTCTTTCTGGAAAGAGTCAAAAACAAATATTAATATTTTGAATAACAGTTGACACAGGCAACTGAAACTGAAGAAAGTAAAATCATGAATGGAGGGAACCAAACTTGTCATGACTATTCTAAGTAGTATGATAAATATAGAACTCAGGTGCTTTGAGTCCTTAAACTTTGTTCTGTTTTATCAAAATTGTTTTGACTGTTCTAGTTACTTTATACATATTTTAAATTAGTTTATCCATTTATTTATTAGCAAAAATGACTGATTGAATGCATTAAATCAATTAACTGATTTGGAGAGAATTGATAAAATGAATTTTCCAATCCATCAACACGATGTTCTCTCTCCATTTAAATCTTTGATTTCTGTCATCAATTTTTTTCAGGTTTTAAGCATATAGATCCTGCACACATTTTGTCAGATTTATACCTAAGTATTTTTTTAAAGATTTATTTATTTATTTGAAAGGCAGAGATACAGAGAGGTAGAGAGAGAGAGAGAGAGAGAAAGAGAGAGGTAGGTCTTCCATCTTCTGGTTCATTCCCCCAAATGACTGCAACAGCTCAAGCTGGGCTGGTCTGAAGCCAGGAGCCTGGAGCTTCTTCCAGGTTTTCCACGTAGGTGCAGGGGCCCAAGGATTGGGCCATCTTTCACTGCTTTCCCAGGCCATAGCAGAGAGCTGGATCAGGAATGGAGCAGCCCAGAGCTGCCCATATCTGGGCACTGGTTTGCCACATATATGCCAGCTATGCCACATTGCTGGCCTCCTAAGTATTTCTTTTGAAAGTTATTATAAACGCTATTTTTCAACATCCGAATTGTTCATTGCCAGTACAAATGAATATCCCTTATCTGAGATGCTTGCAGTTGTTTTGGATTTGAGAATATTTGCATAAACACAATGAAGTATTTTGGGAATGGGAAGTCTAAACATGAAATTAATTTGTTTCATATGTACCTAATACACAGAACCCTGAAGATAATTTTATACAATATTTTTGGTGTGGATGCATTTTTACTGCTACCATCACATGAGGCCAGGTGTGGAACTTTCCACTTGTGGTGTCATGTTGACAATCAAAACATCTTGGATTTTTGAGCATTTCAGATTTTTGGATTGGGATGTTCAACTCCGATGTTCAAATAGAATTGATTTTTTTTCCTTTTGTCTTGAATCTTGGATTCTGAATCCTTGCTAAATTCATTTGTGAGTTGTAGTAGCTTTTTGAAAGATTTTTGGGGTTTTCTATGTAATTACATTGTCTATGGATTGACAGTTCTTTTTCTTTCTTTTCAATCTATGTGGCTTTTATTTCTTGTTCTTGCCTAATTGCACTGGCTATTATTCCCAGTAGAATATTGGGTAGGAGTGGTGAGAGTGGACATCTTTACCTTCTTCCTGATATAAAGGGGAAAGCAGATTAATCTTTCACTGTTAATCATAAAGTTGGTTACAGATTTTGTTTAGATGCATTTAATCATGTGATGAAGGTCCTTTCTATTTCTGGTTTCTGAGAATAAATAGAGGTTGAATTTTGTCAAAGGCTTTTCTACTTCTATTGAGATAGTTATTGTTTTTCTCTGTAATTTGTTGATTCAGTGAATTACATTCTTAAAAATTTTTGAATTTTGAACTGCCTTTCAAAACTAAGAAAAACCCCCTTGGTCATAAAGTATTATATTTTCCACACATTGTTAGTTTCTTTTTTAAAAAAAAAAGATTTATTAATTTATTTATTTGAAAGAGTTGCAGAGAAGGAAAGGCAAAGCTGAAGAAGAGAGAGATCTTCCATCATTGCTTCTCTCCCCAAATGGCATCCATAGCCAGGGCTGGGCCAGGCTGAAGCCAGGAGCTTCTTTCAGGTCTCCCATGTTGGTGCAGGGCTATCTTCCACTGCTTTCCCAGGCACATTAGCAGGAAAGCTGAATTGGAAGTAGAGCAGCCAGGACTCGAACTGGCACCCATATGGGATGCCAGCACTGCAGGCAGCACCTTTACCTGCTACACCACAGAGCCAGCCCCTTCACATTGTTAATTTCAATTTGCTAATATTCGGTTGATCATTTCACGTGTATGATTGCATATTCTTCTCATATATTCTGGAAGTATTTATGTAGAATTCATAATAATTTTTTCCTTGAGTGTCTGGTAGAATTCTCAAAGCTATTGGGCTACCTCTTCCCTAACACCACTATATCAATAAACTAAAGAAGAAAAACCATTTGACAAATCAAATTTTATGATTTTAAAAGAAAACTTTTTAGCAAGTTAGAAATAGAGGGAAATTCTTCAATTTGAAAAGGGCGTCTACAAAAAACCTAAAACTAACATTATGTGTAGTGGTGAAAGACTCAATGCTATCCTTATATTTAGGAAGAAATGAAGGATGCTCATTCTTACTGCTCTTATTCAACCCAGTGCTAAAAATTCTAGGCAGGGGCAGGTGCTCTGGTGCAGTAGGTTAAGCCACCTCTTGGACACCCTGCAGCTGGTATTGGAGTGCCAGTTTGAACAACCCCTACCGCCACTCAGCTTCCTATGCAGCTTCTTGCTAATTTGCCTGAGAAGTAGATGATGGAAAAGTACTTCAGTTCCTGCCACCCATGTAGGAGACCAGGATGGAGTTCCAGGCTCCTGGCTTCCACCTTGCCACTGCAGCCATTTGGGGAGTGAATCAGCAGATGAAGAATCTTCTTCTCTGTCACTCTTTCAAAATAAATAATAAATAAATAATTCTAGGCAATGTAATAAAGAAACACAAAAGTCATACAGGTTGGAAGGGAATAAAACTATTTTCATTTTGGGCTTTTTTGTTGTTTATATCATTGGCTACAATTTTCCAAAATAATGTTAAATAAAAGAAGCAATAGGAATCATTCATTTTTACTTCTCATTTTAAGATAAATGGTTATAGGATTTCAGCTTATGCTATGGTGGGGAGGGAGGGTGGTAATGAATATTTAAGCTGTTTTTAATTTAGTCTTTTTTTAAAAGATTTATTTTATTTATTTGAAAGTCAGAGCTACACAGAGAGAGAAGGAAAGAGGTCTTCCATCCGCTGGTTTATTCCCCAGTTGGCTGCAACATCTGGAACTACTCCGATCCAAAGCCAGGAGCCAGGAGCTTCTTCTGGGTCTCCCATGTGGGTGCAGAGGCCCAAGGACTTGGGCCATCTTCTACTGCTCTCTCAGGCCATAGCAGAGAGCTGGATCAGAAGTGGAGCAGCCGGACCTTGAACCAGCGTCCATATGGGATGCTGGCACTGCTGGCAGCGGCTTTACCCACTATGCCACCATGCCGGCCCCTTAATTTAGTCTTAAGGAATAGCTGATAAAAGTTTTTTGTAGATTTCTTAGGATATTCTACTAGAAAATCATGTGTCAGAATTATCAATTATCCCTTCTTTAGCTTATTGACATAGTGAGTTACGCTGATTTTCAAATGTTGCACTGACTGCATGGAATAACTCACATTAGGCATGGTCTGTAATTCTTTTTTTTTTTTTTAAAGATTTATTTTATTTACATGAAAGACAAAGTTAGAGAGAGAGAGAGAGAGAGACATACACACACACACACACAGAGGTCTTCCATCTGCTGGTTCACTTCCCAGATGGCCGCAATGGCTGGAGCAGCGCCGAACCGAAGCCAGGAGCTTCTTCCAGGTCTCCCATGTGGGTGCAGGGGCCCAAGGACTTGTGCCATCTTCTACTGCTTTCCCAGGCCATAGCAGAGAGCTGGATTGAAAGTGGAGCAGCTGAGACTGGAACCATAGCCCATATGGGATGCCGGCACTGCAGGCGGTGACTTTACCTGCTACGCTGCAGCACTTAGTTTTACATTTTGAATTCAATTTCCTTTATAATATAGTCCATTCAGATTATCCGTTGTATCTTGGTTGGGTTTTGGTACTTCATGGTTTTGAAGAATTTAATATATTTCTCCAAATTGATGAGTATTAAGTTATTTGTAGTATTCCTTTAAGTTTTTTTAACCTTTGAGAGACAGCGAAAGAGAGAGATATCCATCCATTGGTTCATTCCCCAAATGCCCAGAACAGCTGGGGCTAGGCTGGGATTAGAACCAGGGTGGCAGGAATTCAGCTAGCATCTGCATTTGTTGGAAACTAGAATCAGGAGCCAGAGCCTGGAATTGAACACAGGCACTCTGATACCCACTGCCCAGCTCTTTCATCTTTTGTAGGATCTGTAATGATATTCGCAATTTCATTCTTGCTGTTAATAATTTGCCTTCTTTTTGCCAGTTTTTTTCTAGAAATTTATCAACTTTATTGATCCCCCTATACCGGCAACTACTCTTTTTGTTTAATTGATTTTTTTTAATTTTCAGTTTTGCTGATGTCTGCTATATCATTTCATTGGTGTCTACCTTATGTTTATTTTGACATTTTTTTCCTAAGTTCTTGGGTTAGGAACTTATTGATTTGTGGCCTTTTTTGTTTAAAAAATATTTTTAAAGACTGAGCCCCAAAGAGGGCATTTATTCTCCTTCTTCTTCTTTAGATATTTATTTATTTATTTATTTGAAAGGTATAGTCAGAGAGAGAGAGAGAGAGAGATGGTTCATCCACTGTTTCACTTCCCAAATGGCTTCAACAGCCAGAGGTGGGTGGCTCTAAAGCCAGGAGCCAGGAGCCAGGAGCTTCTTCCTCGTGGTTTCCCTCACGGGTGCAGGGGCCCAAGGACTTGGGCCATCCTCTGCTGCTTTCCCTGGCACGTTAGCAGGGAGCTAGATCAGAAGTGGAAAGCTGGGACTGGGACTGGCGCTCATATGGGATGCCGAAGTCACAGGCGGCAGCTTAACCTGCTATTGCTACAACACCTGCCCATTTTAAATTTCTTAAATTTATTTCATTTATTTGAAAGGGAGAAAAGGAGAGGGATATATAGAGAGAGATCTTATTTTGGGTCATTGCTCAGATCCTGCAACAGCTAGGGCTGGGTCGGGCAGGGACCCAATCAATCCAATCATTTGCAGGCCCTGGGAATGCATTTGCAGGAAGCTGGAATTTAAGGAGGAACTGGAACTCTGAACATTGCTATTCAAAATGCCTGTCCATTTTTCTTATTTTTAATGGAAGCATTTAGCACTCATTACTTTTTAACAGCATTACATATATGTTGATATGTTGTATTTATATTTTCATCCTTGTATTTCTGAAAATTTTCTGTAAAATTTCCTTTTTGTCCCATTAATTATTTACAAATGTATTGCTTAATTACATGTTTGGAAAACAAATATGCATTACGTTGTTGGATGGCATGTTCTACACATACCCGTTAGATTAGCTGGTTACTAGTATCCTGCATACCTGTAAAGAGAAGATTCCTGTTAAGTTCATTCAGACCAAATAAGTTCCTCAATTTCTGAATAATAATGCAAAGTTTGATAAAGATAATACAAAAATTACAGGGTAGATGAATTTCATTAAAAATTATTTCAGTAATTCCAAATAAGTGGCTCACTAGGCTAATCCTCCGCCTGCGGCGCCGGCACCCCGGGTTCTAGTCCTGGTTGGGGCGCTGATTCTGTCCCGGTTGCTCCTCTTCCAGTCCAGCTCTCCGCTGTGGCCCGGGAAGGCAGTGGAGGATGGCCCAAGTGCTTGGGCCCTGCACCCACATGGGAGACCAGGAGGAAGCACCTGGCTCCTGGCTTCGGATCAGCGCAGCGCGCCGGCCACAATGCACCCGCCGTAGAGGCCACTTGGGGGGTGAACCAATGGAAAAGGAAGACCTTTCTCTCTCTTTCTCTCTCTCTCACTGTCTAACTCTGCGTGTCAAAAAAAAAAAAAAAAAAAAAAAAAGATATGAGAAATTGAATCTAACAGTATAACATAATATAACTACAGAGACTTAATTCTAGGAAAGTTAGAATGACCTAACACTAGGAAATCTGTCAACATAGTGCATTGACATTTGTAGGAAAACCGCACAAAATTATATCAGATGCCCCAAAATGGACATGCTAAATTTCAGCAGCTATTTATCAAAAGCCAAATTACTTCAGAAGAAAACTGCTTAAGCATTACAGTTACCAAAACAAATAAAAACCAGTAACCTATGGTAAAGCTATAGCTACTTACTTGAAATTTTGAAATAAGAAAGAATGATTGCTATTAGTTCTATTATTTAATATTGTTTTTTGAAAGTTGAGCTAAGAAAATAAAAAGAACCCAAGCAACTCAAAAATTACCATAAAAATTAGAAAAGAGGCAAACATACATGTTTGTAGACTATAATATTTTTTAATGATTTTTTAAAATTTATTAGACAGGCAGAATTATAAACAGTGAGAGACAGAGAGAAAGGTCTTCCTTCTGTTGGTTCACTCCCCAAATGGCCACTACAGCCGGCGCTGTACTGATCCGAAGCCAGGATCCAGGTGCTTCCTCCTGGTCTCCCATGGGGTTGCAGGGCCCAAGCACTTGGGCCATCCTCCACTGCCCTCCCAGGCCACAGCAGAGAGCTGGACTGGAAGAGAAGCAACCAGGACTAGAACCCTGCGCTCATGTGGGATGCCGGTGCCGCAGGCAGAGGATTAACCAAATGAACCACGGTGCCAGCCCCTATAATAATATTTCTATAATTCTCACAATATTTTGGTTAATAGAACAGGAAACTCACAAAGTGGCTAACTACATGTATACAAAAATCAATCATTTTCTCATATCCTAGCATTAACCAATTAGAAGTTGAAACTAGACTCACTAAGGAGAGGGTAACATTATATCCTTGCCATGTATTATTTGCACGTAGCTATGGTTAATTTTTTAAAAAATATTTGAGAGGCAGAGAGACAGAGACAGACCGAGTTCTCGTTGCCGATTCATTTTCCAAATGCCTCAAAGGGCAAGAGTTGGAGGGAGGGAGGCAATGAAGCTGGGAGCCAGGAACACAATCTTGGCTGGGTGGCAAGAGCAATCATCGCTGCCTCCCAGGGTCCACATTAGCAGGAAGCTGGAATCAAGAGCCAGGTATTGAACCCAGGTACTCTGATGTGGAATGCACGCATCCTAACTGGTGGCTTAACTGCTAGGCCAAATGCTTGCTACCATGGTTAATTTATTTTTGATGCCAACATTTCATTGTGAGATTACGCCGAGTTTATTCATTTTTCAACCGTACTTGAGGGATCTGTCCTTCTTTCATCCCTTTCTACTCCTTGTTTTAGTATGATTATTTTTGTACATATTTTTATATGCTCTTGTACATGTCTCCTCCTGGTTTATAATAGTTTCACTTAGATACTTGGGTAGGAATTGCTGAGTTATGACTGCACATCTATTAAGTCATGCAATATCAAATTGTTTCTGAAATGGTTATATCTATTCACAATCCTGACCACAGTGTATGAATTCCCACTCAGCCTATCCAATATTTGATAATGGTATAGATACCATCTTAGCTGATATTTTGGGTAAAAACTGATGTATCCCAAACCCCAATTTTCATTCCCCTTAGTATTAAAGAGGCTGAGCATCTTTTCACATCTATTAACCATATACATTTCCTCTGAAGGGAAAGGGCCACGTGTGGCAGATCATCACCAAGACCCTTGTGTTCCTCTAAATTTTGCAGGCTTGCAGTCAGGTGTGTAGTCAAGTCATCAGGTTCTGATACAGTGTTTATCTCACTCAAATTTTATGGATATAGTTTCAATTTCTAATTGGTTAATGCTAGGATATGAAAAAGCTCTTGACTTGTATATACTTACCTTGTGAGTGCAAGAGGTCCAAATATCAAGCCTGGCCTTTAAAACATTCTGTGGGATCCCCTGACTCTAATCTATCTTCCTGTGCTGCCTCAGTATTAGGACCACATGTTCCAGGTGGCTACAAGTGGAACAGGGTCAGACTGCTCTCCTTTCCATAAGAGTGAAACACCCCTCATACATGCCTATAGGGTAGAACAATTTTTATTCACCCTTATTTTGGTGGTTTTGCTGAGCTTATGATTCCAACCTGACTCTTTCCCTACCTGTTTGCCTTTGTATTGAGCCAAAGACTGATGGATAAACATAAACACAGCACAATTCTGGTATATCATTCTTCATAGTGTATACTCACAGACCTATGAATGCATTATGAAGGAAACCTGCAGTCAACAATCAAATACATACAGCTTTTCACTCCACCACTCAAAGTAAGTTCTAAACCACACAAACTTATAATCTCACCATCACTCTCCTGCGACAACTGATTCAGGCTTAAATAATTTGCAGAGATCATATGTAAGCATATGTTTAAGAACTTTGTTAATGAAAAAGCCAGGAGTCATGGTTAAGATACAGTTACTAATAACTTAGAGGTACCCTAAGGGGAATTGTCAAGAGACATATACAGTATACATATACAGTCAGCTCTCAGCGTCTGCAAGTTCTGCATTCATAAATGCAACCAACCATGGAACAAAACTGTACAAAAAGAGTTGTCTATATTGAATATATACAAATAATGCCTCTTGTCATTATTCTCTAAATAATCCAGTTTAACAAGTAGTTACACAGTTTTGCATGGTGTTAGGTACTAGAAGTAATGTAGAGATGATTTAAAGTATACAGGAGAGTGTGAGTAGGTTTTATGCAAATACTGTGCCATTTTATGTAAGGGACTTGAGCACTTGCAGATTTGGGTATGTGTGGGACATCTAGGAATGAATCCATGGTACTTACTGAGGGGTGACTGTGTGGGTACATAATGAGAAAACATGAGATTAATTCATGCAGGTTTATTACTGGGAAACTTCACATTTCATGCTGACGGTTATTTTTCTTTCAAACTTGTGAACATTAAAATCCTACTGTTTTTGGTGTTCATTTTGTTGACAATGCATTCTTATCTCTATTTGGTAAAATTAAAATAAGCTCCTTGGGGCTGGAGCTGTGGCGCAGCGGGTTAATACCCTGGCCTGAAGCGCTGGCATCCTGTGTGGGCGCCAGTTCTATCCTGGCTACTCCTCTTCCAATCCAACTCTTTGCTATGCCTGGTAAGGCAGTAGATGGCCCAAGTCATCCGCAAGGGAGACCCGGAAGAAACTCCTGGCTCCTGATTGGTGCAGCTCCAGCCATTGCAGCCATCTGGAGAGTGAACCAGTGGATGGAAGATCTCTCTCTCTGCCTCTCTTCTGTTTAACTCTGACTTTAAATTAAATAAATATATCTTAAAAAAAAAAAGCTCCTTTATAATTCATTTTCATTGGATACTTGCAAAAATTTCTTTGCTTATGGTTGTGCAGGCCACTAAGAAATGTCTTAGTTATGAACTATATTAAATAGCCCCTGACTCCTGTGTGGGAGACCTGGATGGAGTTCTTGGCTCCTAGCTTTGGCTTGGCTCAGATTTGGCTGTTGTGGACATTTGGAGAGTGAACCAGCAAGATGGAAGATCCCTTTTTGACTCTCCCTCTGTCATTCCGTCTCAAAACAAACAAAACTATTAAAAAAAAGTCAACAACAGGAGTCACTGTGCACTTACTCCTCATGTAGGATCTCTGTCCTTAATGTGCTCTACATTGAGACTTAATGCTATAACGAGTACTCAAACAGTATATTTCACTTTGTGTTTCTATGGGGGTGCAAACTGTTGAAATCTTTACTTAATGTATACTAAACTGATCTTCTGTTAAAAAAAAAAAAATTAGCAATCCCCAACTTGACTCTCACTGGGATTAAACATGACAATAGGTCTGATCTGATTTCATCATCATTTAAAAAATCATCTATTATTTTTCACTTTATTTCTGTGTGGGAGCAAACTGTTGAAATCTTTACTTAATGTATACTAAGTTGATCTTCTGTATATTAAGATAATCGAAAATGAATCTTGATGTGAATGGAAGGGGAGAGGGAGTGGGAGGGGAGGGTTGCGGGTTGGAGGGATGTTATGGGGGGGAAGCCATTGTAATCCATAAGCCGTACTTTGGAAATTTATATTCATTAAATAAAAGTTAAAAAAAATAATAAAAAAAAAAGAAAAGAAAAAGGCAGGGCTGTGGCACAGTGGACTCAAGAACCAGTCTAGTGCAAGAATCCCATATAGGTGCCAGTTGGAGTCCCAGCTGCTCTACTTCAGATCCAGCTCCCAGCTAATGTGCCTGAAGAAGGCAGCAGAAGATGGCCCAAGTCCTTGGGCCCCTGCACCCACATGGGAGACCTGGAAGAAGCTCCTGGCTCCTGGTTTCGGATCAGCTCAGCTCCGGCCATTGCAGTCATTTGGGGAGTGAACAAGCGGATGGAAGATCAGTTTCTCTCTGCCTCTGCCTCTGTGTAAATCTGACTTTCAAATATATATTAAAAAAAAAAAAAAGACTATGTTCAGGGGCTAGCGCTGTGGCATACAAGGCCTCCACCTGCAGTGCCAGCATCCCATATGGGTGCTGGTTTGAGTCCCTGCTGCTCTGCTTCCCATCCAGCTCTCTGCTAATGCACCTGGGAAAGCAGTGGAAGATGGCCCAAGTACTTGGACTCCTGCACCCATGTGGGAGGCCTGGAAGAATCCTCCTGGCTCCTGATCATCCCAGCTCCAGCCATTGCAGCAATTTGGGGACTGAACCAGTGGATAGAAGACCTTTCTCTTTGCCTCTCTGTATGTAACTCTGCCTTTCAAATAAATAAATCTTTAAAAAAAACAACGAAGGTCTGCGGGCACTGTTGTGGGTGCTCTGTCTCTACCTCTACCTTTCTTTGTAACTATTTCAAATAAATAAAATAAATCTTTAACAAAGAAGAAGAAGAATAAAGGGGGAAGCATCATGGCATTGTAGGATAAGCCTCCACCTGTGGCACCGCATCCCATATGGGCACCCGAAGTGTCCTGGCTGCCCCACTTCTGATCAGGCTCTCTGCTAATGGCCTGGGAAAGCAGTGGAAAATGGCCCAAGTGCTTGGGCCCCTGCACCCACATGGGAGACCCAGAAGATGCTCCTGGCTCCTGGTTTCGGATTGGCACAGCTCTGGCCGTTGTGGCCATCTGGGAGTGAACCAGTGGATGGAAGACCTCTCTCTCTGTCTCTCCCTCTGTCTATAATGTTACCTCTAAGATAAATATTTAAAAAACAGGAAAAGAGCCGGCGCCGTGGCTCAATAGGCTAATCCTCCACCTTGCGGCGCCGGCACACCGGGTTCTAGTCCCGGTTGGGGCGCCGGATTCTGTCCCGGTTGCCCCTCTTCCAGGCCAGCTCTCTGCTATGGCCAGGGAGTGCAGTGGAGGATGGCCCAGGTGCTTGGGCCCTGCACCCCATGGGAGACCAGGAAAAGCACCTGGCTCCTGGCTCCTGCCAGGATCAGCGCGGTGCGCCGGCTGCAGCGGCGGCCATTGGAGGGTGAACCAACGGCAAAGGAAGACCTTTCTCTCTCTGTCTCTCTCTCTCACTGTCCACTCTGCCTGTCAAAAAAAAAAAAAAAAAAATAAATAAATAAAAAACAGGAAAAGATAACCACAATTATTGTCTCCTCAAATAATGATCCTCCCTGTCCTCAGGGTCAAAGTCTCTGATTGGAGATCATATACATATGACCTTTTCATTCATTTTAATTATACACACACACACACACATATATATATAAAACCTTTCATTCTATGCTGTACATCAGGCATTGCAAAGCTTTCTGACACTTTCTCAGGTCACACAGTACCATACAGTATGTACTGCAACCACTGAACTCTGCCATTACAGCACAAAAGCAGTGATAGACATGACATAAATGGATACAGCTGTGTTCCAATAAAACTCAATACATGACTACAGCGAGCTTTGACCTGTAAACAATACCACACCAGAGTTTGTCAACTCCTACTCCAAATTTCAACATGTCTTTTTCATTTTTCTTCTCCTGTCTCTCTGTCCTTGTATATATGGATATATTTTCTAATTTTCTCTACACCTGTGTCTAATTGTTTTAACCCAGTTATTGAGATTTTAAAAAACAGTCTATATCTGCACTGTTTTCTAGAAGTTTTTTTTTCCCCCAAATCTGTCCATTTCCCCCCAGTCCTATTGCTTTAAATATTCTGCAAGTAATTGTTCTACTAAAGGCCTGGGGAGAAAGAGGTGAGAGGTAGCGGATCATGGCTGTTGTTCATTGTTTCTGTATTCACTCATTTTGACCTGTTCTGTGCCACTCATCTTTCATCATGACCTAATCTCTTCATAATCTTAACTTGTGGTGATCTTGCTTTGGCCGAGAGCCACCTTAAGACTTTTATTCTTTTGAAGAACTTCCTTCAACTTCCTCAATTCACCATGGGCCCATGACACAGTACAATAAGCAGGTTAACATGGCTTGAAGCATCTGACTTCAGTAGAACCTATATCCCAGTTTGCAACTGCTTTGCTCTCACCTAATTTTTGGGTGGGAAGAAGACCTGAGAGAGCTCGCCAACCTCTTTTATGACTGACAATGCCACAAAAAAATGAATCCCATAAAAGATATATTTGTAAAGTTGGAAATAAAACTGGTAGGTCTATTTAGCTTGAATCTAATCTTAGTCAAAAAATCCCAATGGTGTTTAAATTCATACAAATTAGTTGAAGTGATACATTTGGGCACATTTCTTATGGAGTGACATTTAATGCAATTCAGAGGTTCAGAAAAGAGAGTTGGCCTTCTACCTCATGCCATTTGAAATTTTAGTGTATTTTAAAAAATTACATCTGGATTTTAAGTACAAAAAATGTATAAGAATATTTTACCATCTTGATATTGGGCTATGTTCCTAAACAAGGCAGAATAGCCAGACAGCATAAAGGAAATGTCAGACATAAAGCTACATACAATATAAAATTTTAATGGAAAAGAAATAATAATAACCTCAAAAGACAGATTATGAAAAAGTATTTCCAAAATAAAAAAGTCTAACATCTTAAAAAATACAAATTGATTAAGGAAAAAAAAAAAAACAGGATAACTCAAAAAGAATGACCAGGTAATAAGGCAAAGATTATCAATTCTACTTGTAGTTTTGGGAATGCAAATTAATCAAATGATAACTTTTTCATACAGATCAACAACAAAAATACATGGATAACAACAACCAATGCTGATGAAGATTGATGGGAAAGTAGTATTCTCAAACTTCTCAACTGCTGAAATTTTTTTTTTTAAATAGTCATCTGGCACCAAACATAAAACTGAAGTGCTCCCTTTGATTTTACCTGCAATCCCATTTTAGGAGCTCTATCCTTTAAAATAAAAGCACAATTATGTAAAGCTATATAAACAGGATACTTATTTCAGCATTGTTCATGGTGGGAAAAGGCTGCAATCAATGTAATCAAGAGGGCCTATCACAAAATTATGGTATAGCTATGCTAATAAAGGCTATACAGCCTTGAAAAAATTGTATACTTATCTAATGATCTAGATGGATGGTCACAATTTACTGAGAAAAATCAGTTGCCAAGTGACAAATATGAGTCTTCAAAAAATATGAAAATACATATGAAAAATTTTTAAATATTTATTTTCATCTATATGAAAGGCACAGATCTTCCATCCACTGATTCACTCCCCAATTTTATCTTTAAATCATATCTAAAATCTTTGTAGTAGGAAAACCATTATAAATTCATAAATGAATATAACATTCATATATAAATGACTTGTAACATGACTTTTGGACCAGCAAATTGGTATCAACTGTTGACTTCTACACAATTCTGAACAAATTAATAAATTAACAAGTGACATAGACAATATTTTTAACACAAAATATTAAACAACCAGGATAAAGAATTGTAAATAATTTCTGTATACTGATATAGTAAAACTCATTGAATTGTACACTTTATTTGAAAGAGGGAGAGAAAGAGAAAAGAAAGATGTAGATATCTCCCTTCTGCTGGTTCCTTGCCAAAATAGCTTTGACCAGGTCAAAGCCAGGAGCTGGGAACTCAATCCAGGTTCCCAGGTGGATGAAAAGAACTCTAGTACTTGAACCATCACCTGCTGCCTCCCAGAGAGTATCTTAGCAGGAAGCAGGATTTCAGAGTAGAAGCAGGAAGGAACCCAGGAACTCAGTAGTGGGATGTAGGCATTCTAAGGAGTGGCTTAATGTGCCAAATGCCTGACCCTGAGTTGTACACTTGCAGACATGGGTAAACTTTTATGTCAAGGGACATTTGGATATTTATAACATCATACACAGAGCATAAAAAATTGTCACCTTAAAAAAATAGCCTGCTATAGATTGATTTCATGGGCCTTATACGTCTGCAGGCTAGATACTACCCACCCTGCAACAGAGTGAATATTATCTTAATAATTTGAAAATGAATTAAATAAACACAAAACAAAGAATGGGCCAAGGATGTGAGGTGCCAACTTAAGATGAAAATCAAGTTGAAAATCAATTAGTCCTCCAGAAAAAAGTTTGTACTCGTAATTATCTATAGGGATGAATCTTAATGGTAGAACCAGGATTACTAGAACCACCCTTAGGGAGCTAAGAAAGACTTATGAGAATCTCCTGACTTAAAAGCATGGATGGCTCATCCTTAGAGTAAGAGCAGAGAGCAGAGCACAGGACAGTGAAACTCGTGGATGTGGGATAGGAAGTTTGCAGAAGATATCCTCAGACTGCTTCTGTTAAGAGAAGCGACGGGTAGCAGAGACCGATGATAGGGGAGGTTGGTATTGGTTTGAGTTCTAAGTAGAAGTCAAGGTCTATACAAGTCTATAAACTGGTAAAGGAAAAAAAAAAAAGGAAAAAGGGCCTGTTGTTGGGTGGTGGGCTAAGCTGTCGCTTGGGACACTGACATGCCATATTAGAGTGCTGGCTTGAGTCTCAGCTGCTCTGCTTCTGATCCAACCCCCTGCTAATGAGCTTGAGAAGGTAGAAAATGGCCCAAGGTCTTGGGCCTCTACTGTGCAGGTGGGAGACCCAGATAGAGTTCCTGGATCCTGGCTTTAGCCTAGCCCAGCCCTGGCTGTTGCAGCCATTTAGAGAGTGAATCATTGGATGGAAGATCTGTCTCTGCCTTTCAAATAAAATTGTTAAATCTTAACAACAAAGAGGAAGTAGTAAGAGAACAGGATGTTTGAAATTGATACTAACAAGTCTGGTGCCGCGGCTCACTAGGCTAATCCTCTGCCTTGCGGCACCGGCACACCAGGTTCTAGTCCCAGTCAGGGCGCCGGATTCTGTCCCGGTTGCCCCTCTTCCAGGCCAGCTCTCTGCTGTGGCCAGGGAGTGCAGTGGAGGATGGCCCAAGTGCTTGGGCCCTGCACCCCATGGGAGACCAGGAGAAGTACCTGGCTCCTGCCATTGGATCAGCGCGGTGCGCCGGCCGCAGCGGCTATTGGAGGGTGAACCAACAGCAAAGGAAGACCTTTCTCTCTGTCTCTCTCTCTCTCACTGTCCACTCTGCCTGTCAAAAAAATAAATAAATAAATAAATAAATAAAAATAGAAATTGATACTAACAAAGGGTTTTAGAATTTGATAATGACAAGAGTGGCTAAGGCTGATCTTACTAATCAAAGTCATTAGCGGAGGGGTAAGATAAGACACAGTCAAAAATCTGTGGGAACAAGGAGTGAATCAGTGATGGTGGATGACTATAGCCTGGTGATCATGAAGAATTTAATGCTGAGGGTTTTCAGAGGAAGGAGGGGGAGAAAGGTCTTTGGATATTTATAACACCATTCACAGACTATACAAAATTACCACCTTAAAAAACAGCCTGCTATAGATTGACTGATTTCATGGGCCTTGTATGTCTGCGGGCTGGATACTCCCAACAGAGTGAATGTAGCACTACAAAGCTAAGAAAACCATGAGAACCAGAGCACCGAATGAGGCTGCAGGAGCACGGGACAGCAAACTTGGGTGTGTATGAGAATCGCCTGGAGGGTTTGTCCCACGACAGACTGCAACACTCCATGCCCCAAGTTTCTGACGTGGTAACTGAAGTCTGAGAATAGCATTTCTAGAGTTTTCCAGATGCTGATACAGCTGGTTGAGAGACCACACTTTCAGAATAACACAGATCAAAACGAGGAAATAAGCAAAAATGTTGACTATATGAAGTGTGGTTGGTGACTCCAGAAAACACAATGAAAATGATTTAGGAGCTGGACAGTGGTGAGAGGTGGGGTCAGAAAAAGTGTCCTCACAAAATCAGATTTTTGGTTGATGACAGTTATATGTAAGAAAAGAAGCCAAACAATCCTTTCAAAAAAATTATAATGAAAAAAGAATCAGTTACAAATCAGTATTTTTCTCTATGAAACTGACTTCAGCCAGCAACATGCTTCTAAAAATAGGTTAAGTGTCAAAGCATAAAAAACTATAATCTTTTATAATACATATATATGTACATAATATATAATCTTTCAGGAAAATAACATAATTCATACCATTCAGTATATACATATTGATTTCTTGGTTAAAATAAATATAATTAAATAGTAATAATGTTCACATAAATCTGCTTTATGAAGGTAACATCACCATTTTAGCCACTAGTTAATCATGTTTCTAAAATGGCTGACATGGGGCCCGGTGCTGTGGTATAGCAACCTATAATGCCAGCAGCCCATATGGGAGCAGCTTTGAGACCCAGCTGCTCCAATTCTGATCTAGCTCTCTGCTGATAGACTGGGAAAAGCAGCAGAAGATGGCCCAAGTGTTTGGACCCCTGCTACCCATGTTGGAGATCAGGATGAAGCTCCAGGATCTTGGCTAATGCAGCCATCTGGGCAGTCAACCAGCAGATGGAAGATCTCTCTTTCTCTGTCTCTCTTTCTCTGTAACTGACTTTCAAATAAGCAAACAAGTAAGTCTTTTAAAAAAATGGCAGCCAGCTCAAATGTATTTCAAGAACTTATCACATTAATTATAAAGTCAGGAAAACATCTTTTCTATCTATAATACACATAGTTTGAATTTTTTACTTTAGATGGTATGAGAATAGTGCCTGAATCATGTTACACTTCAAGAGTTCAAAACCCTAAAACACATGAAGCTGATATATACATAATTACAACTGGAAAATGATAAAAATATTTTACAAAATATTTAAATAAGACTATAATTAAGTAAAATATTTAAAAATTCATTGCTATCACATATGCATAGTAATAAATCTCTTAAGTTCCTATAGAAACTTACATACATAATTAATTTACTCTTAGTTACTTTGTCTCAAAATCAACATCTTTCGAAAAAACCACAGGTAAAAATATTTCTTTAAATTTCAACATAAATTTCGAATATGGTACCAGCAGAGACATATACAACCGGATAAGGAACCAAGTATTAAATAATAAATACTTTTGAAGACAGACAAATATTTGTTTTAAAAGTTAAAAACGCGATAGGACTTATTGTTTTTGGCATTTTCATGTATTCTTCAGCTTTAAAAGTTGCAAAGACTATCTCTCTCATATTTTCATTGCTTAGAATAAGGCCCTATAAAACATAGCAGACAATTATTTATAGAATAAATAACATCTGGGAAATTACTCAATTTTTAGGAATCTAGAAATTATAAAATTTTCTATGAACTGTCATTAAAAAAATGAACATAGAGCTATTAAAAATGTAAGTGAAAATTGTTTAATCATTTTAGAGCAGTCAAAATACAATGAGATTGATATCTTGGTGTCTGAAAGCAATCATTTTACCATATGCATTTAAATCTTTTATATCATTCATTTTAAGTTGATGGTTAAGTAAAAAGCCGAGTTTCAATCAAAGTTGTTTTCAAACATTGTCATAATGTCACTTTGAAGAGTCATGTCAATGGTACCCGCCATCTGTAGAAAAGAGAAAATTTTAGTGTAACTTTAATTATGTATGTCATTATCACATCTATATAAAAATGATAACGAAACATTTTGGAACTGATCATACAAAATGAAAGCAATTCATTTAACATTATGAATTTGTATATGTGTTTTTATTTCTGTTCTAATACTACCAATTTTTGTTAAGATGCCACGGTCACTGACAAACCACCCCGAGTGCATCTTTCAGCATTCAGCTGAATCCTTCCTTTAGACTGAGTAATCTGAAATTCACTTACTGCTTCTCTCCTCCTCCGCTCTTGCTCTTTCTCTCTTGCTAAATTCCGGTCTTTGAGAAGCTGCTGTTTGCTTTTGTCTTGAGCTTCCAATGACTGCTGCTGTTCCTTCTGCTCTTCTATATGGCACTTGTTTTGTATTTTATTTGAAAAAGAGTCTAGAGTCAATCCATTTCCAAGGTCCCTTAAAAAAAAACAGAACAGTTCAAAATAAGTTTCAATTTCCTTAAAATGGTATTATAAAGGTACACAAAGCAGTGTAGTAGTACAAACTTATTTTTATGTTATGACATTGCTTTTAAGCTTTATTTCTGGAGTCTCAAATTTTACATACGGTAATCCATGTTAATAAAGCAAAGGCGTTGGACCTTGCAATTACTTTACAAAAGAATGTAAAAATTACTTTTTTACATATAGAATGGAAAACTTTTAATGCACTAACGGAAGATTAATGTCTTAATAATTTAGTAATGTTAGTACCATTAGCACTACTTGAGTATTTCTATCTTCTTCAAAATAGATACTATTGCATTATGGTCACGACAGATATTTAATACATTTGAAATACATCTCCGTCCCACTGAAACCTTCTTTTAATCCAGGAAATTACAGACCTCTGATTTTCTTGAGATACTTTTGGATCCTTCGTGTTCTGTTCCAGATGTTTCCGTACTAGTTCCTGTGTCCGAGCTTTTACTTCCTTTTCTATTGCTGCTTTTCTAAATTGGTTGAATAGCTCGTCAGACGGTTTTAGCACTCCCGACGTTTTCACTGGTTTGCCCAAACTTCTCCAAGAGTCTGCATTCTTAATCTTTATATCCTAAAATAAATATGTGATTTAGTCTATGTCTATATGTCAATCAAATTCTGGGAGGAAGATGATTGTTACTTTTTTTTTTTTTTTGAAAGGCAGAGTTAGAGAGAGAGAGAGACAGACAGACAGAGAGAAAGGTCTTCCTTTTCCACTGGTTCACCCCCCAGTGGCTGCCAGGAGCCAGGTGCCAGGTGTTTCTCCTGGTCTCCCTTGCGGGTGCAGGGCCCAAGCACTTGGGCCATCCTCCACTGCCTTCCTGGGCCACAGCAGAGAGCTGGCCTGGAAGAGGAGCAACCGGGACAGAATCCGGTGCCCCGACCGGGACTAGAACCCGGGGTGCCGGCGCCGCAGGCGGAGGATTAGCCAAGTGAGCTGCGGCACCGGCCAGATGATTGTTTTTTATATAGTAATATATAAATTAAGATTCCAAAAGACTCTATACTCTTGCTAAACTTAAAGGTTGCTAAAGTCAGGGGAAAAATGAAAATATGAAAAGTGATCAACTAAATTCAGTTATTCACTCAACACCAAATTAAAGTAGCATGCTTGCCAGCTTTTTTTTTTTTTTAAAGAAAGCTTCCTAGAATTCCACATTTTTTAAAAAATTATTTATTTTACTTGGCATTCAGAATTTCAGAGAGGCAGAGGCAGAGAGAGAGAGATGTTCCATCTGCTGGTTCCCTTCCCAAATGGCTGCAACGGCAGGAGCTGGGCTAATCTGAAGCCAGGAGCCAGGAGCTTCTTTTGGGTCTCCCATGTGGGTGCAGCAGCCCAAGGACTTGGGCCATCTTCTACTGCTTACCCAGGCCATAGCAGAGAGCTGGATCGGAAAGTGGAGCAGCCAGGACTTGAACTGGTGCCCATAAGGGTTGCTGTCACTGCAGGCAGTGGCTTTACCTGCTATACCATAGCACTGGCCCCACCAGTTATTTCAATTTAAGACATATGAGTATATGAGGTCATTAAGTCTGTGTAAAATGAAATTAAGGATTCCTTGGTTGCTATAGCCATATTTCATGGGCTCAGTAGTCATATGTGACTAAAGGCTACCGTATTGGATATTACAGGTCTAGATGGCCCTTCTAAGAGTTAACATCTATCTGTGGCAAGGAAACATTACATGATACCTAAACATTCTTTTCAAAAGTTTTTAGAAGATCTCTCTCTACCTCTGCCTCTCCTTCTCTGTAACTCTAACTTTCAAATAAATAAATCTTTTTTTAAAAATTGTCTTAAGTTAAGACTGAGAAGCTAGATTGGAATCCTAATGTAAAGGTGCTTAATCTTTATTCTGGAGACAGAAGTTGGAAATCACTGATGCTTTCATACAGATGAGTAATATGAATCAGAGCAGCACATCAAGAATCTTCAAGAGGAATGGATCAGAGCAAGCAGAGTCTCAAGTGAGTCAGACTTGGACCAGTTATGAATATTGAAGGAGGTGAAATTAAGGCACTAAGGCCTGGTTTCTGTGGTTGGGAGGAAAAAGGAGATCTTTCCAAGTAAAACCTAGGTAACTCCTTTGCTATAGAAAACTATGAAATTGTTAAAAAATAATGAAACTTATAACAGGTCAGGTATAAAATTATATATTTGAGTTCATAACTGTAATTACCCTAGTGAACATTCAATCAAAAAGTAGAAGACCCTCATCATACACCTTATCAAAACTTTAGAGGAATTCATCTACTTCAGAAGTTGCTGGTTCCTATGAGAGCACACATTTCATGCATAGAGCGATACTTAGGTGTTAGCTAAAGTTGACATTGGTTCTCAGCTGAGGACGGAGGGACATTAGGTAATATCAGTAGACATTTTCAGTTGTCACCAACTGTCACCAACACCTTTATTGTGAGAAAGGGTGCTACCAGCATCTAGTAGGTAGAGGCTGCGATGCTTGTTAAGCATCCTACAAGGCACAGACTCACTCCAACAAATATCTACTTGATCTAAAATTTAAAAGGTCAAAAGTGCCATGGTTGAGAAACTCAGTTTAAGATGTGAACAGATAGTAGGAAAACAAAACAATAAGAAAATGAAGAGACCCAAAATAAATTTGTTGAATGAAATAAAATTAAGAGGGAAGGGTTAGTCTTAACAAGAGGAGACCTTTTCCTGGGTTAAAAGTTAAGAGAAGAATTTCAAAGCTGTGAGTGTTGAGTATAAGATGAGAGGTTGAGAGTTTGTTGAGATCCTTCATATCAATGCCAGCTCTTACTGAGGCAAGATGTGTCCACGATGTGGGCCACAATGTATTTATAAATGCTAATTCTCAAATATTTCTTTTACTACCAAAATTTTCAATAAGTGGTCACAGTACTGACAATGGGGGAAAAGGGTAGGAAATGATGTCAAATGGAAAGTTTCTTTGTCCATTTCTTCTGAAGAGAACAAACTACACTATCCTATTTCTTCTTAAACTTTCATCTCAACATTATAGGTCCTACTATGTGCTACCCATTGAGACTAAAGACAGCAGACATGTCACTTATCTGCAGCACAACTGTCAACAGATGACACATACTTGATGTTTTGCTATTGGCTTTTGCTGTTGTCTCTTTGCCCCTTGAAAATCATATTTTAAAACATTATTTTTGGACTACTCAAAATTACAGTGTTGTTAATTTAGAAACATAAAGATTGTAGTTTACAGTAAACCAAACATTTAAGAAACTCTAGGCATGCTAGAGAGAGTGGATGACAAGTAAAACAAGAAACAAAATTTAAAAATTAATGTTGTCATAAAACACAAATTTAAAATGGTTCTTTATCCATACCTATCAATAATAAAGCTCCCACACTAGACATAGTCTTTAGCAGAGCATTATGTAAAGCACAAAGGCTAACAAAGTATAATGACCAAAGCAATACGCTCCTCCCAGCGAAATGATATATTTCATAAATGCATCCAAGTAATCTCAAACTCTATACTAAAACTTATTGTCTGATGTATTTGTAAGAAAGGAAATGGAAGAGAAAGAAATGAGAGACTTTATGTATATATAAATAAATAAATGGTAGGTTACATATATAAATTAATTTATATATAATATATATATGCATAAAACCTTTGTATTGTTTAACAATTAGACTGAAACACCTACAACAGTACCTGATGTACACAATGTATCCCAAACATCTAGCATATTTGTTGAAAGAATATCAGTGTACGGTTTGGAGACTGCCTGTAAGATTCCATCGGGGGGGCTGGCACTGTGGCACAGCGGGTGAAAGCCCTGGCCTGAAGTGCCGGACTCCCATATGGGTGCTGGTTTCTAGTCCCGACTGCTCCTCTTCCAATCCAGCTCTCTGCTATGGCCTGGGAAAGCAGTGGAAGATGGCCCAAGTCCTTGGGACCCTGCACCCACATGAGAGACCCGGAAGAAGCTCTTGGCTCCTTGCTCCTGGCTTCAGATTAGCCCAGCTCCTGCCATTGTAGCCATCTGGGAAGTGAACCAGCAGATGGAAGACCTCTCTCTGTCTCTACCTCTCTCTGTAACTCTGTCTTTTAAATAAATAAATCTTCAAAAAGATTCCATTGGGATATCTCCTAAAAGAGGATCTCAAAGATAGTTTAATGAAATGTTTTAAAATTGGTAGCAGACAAATGTCAATGTGATAGAATGTGTAATTAAATCATGCATTAGGACTTAAGGTAGTGGGTAGGTTTAATTAGATAGGCAAAAGGGAGGCTTGCAGATCCAAAACCTTATTGAAGACATGGCATAAAATACTTTTTATCCCTTCTCCATATTCTATTTTAACTTCCTTCAAGATTTGTGAGGAAAAAAATAAGATTACTTTTACCTTCGTTCCAGGAACTTGACATTCAGATTCTACCACCATTGTAGCAATATCACCAGATGGATGCATCGCAGTTGGGCCATTCAAGAGTTGTTCAGGACCACCTAGATGCAGAAATTTTGAGAACAGTATAGTAAAAAAAATTCCTCTCATCCAGAATTTGATCTTTTTCATTCCTCATCATACAATATGAAAACAAAGCAACCAATTTTCTGGTGATTCTAAACTTCAGAGTATTCTTTGTTGGGGACTTGTTATATGTGAAGCTTGAATTTTGCTGTTGTTTTTTGTCAGCATAGAGTATAGCTGACAATGTGGCTGACCCACTAAAATCTGTTTCATCTTTCCCCATGCTATCACAGCTCTGCAGTTGGTAGACTAACCTCCGCTCCAGAGATGAATCCAGACTGGCCACGATAGCCACACCATTCCTAACATTCTGTCCCCCACCACTAACTCATGTAGGAAAAGCAGGCTGGTCCGGGGCTTCTAGTGAAAAATACTACCTGGGTGGCCAAACAGAATAAAAAGCAGGACATGGAAGAACCAAGACAGCAGACATAATACCTAGTGATGATAGCTTGCCAGGGGCCAGAGAAAAGTATAAAATTTGACTCTGAGGTACAGAATAAACTAGGCAAACTTGTTAAATCTGAAGTTTTCCATCTCATATGCTGCATCAAATGCCAAATCCTCAAGTGAAGCAAATTCCAAAAGGATCCCCAATTTGCTGACTTTAAGCTGGTAAGTGGTTAACAGGGTGATCAGCAACAAACAAAGGGGAAATTAAAAAAATCTTGGGATCGAAAAAGGGGAATTCACTTTTAACATAACGGGTTTAAAATGTCTATCTGGGACTTGTATAAACATATCTGGGACCTGCATATGTCTGAGCTGTAAAAATGAGATTAGAGGCCACAGACACCGAGATCACCCCCTGCTGCCCTGCAGCCTTTGACTTGCTGTGAGGTGCAGCACATGGGCAGTGAGTGGCACAGCTGGGTCAGTGGGACAGCTGCCCCAAGCCCACTGCTGGGAGGACTGAGGGGAAGCCTGAACTGAGGAACGTGGTTGAGAAGTTTGAGAGAAGAACAACAAAAGAGGTTGACAGTTAAGGCTATAACTCCAGGTATCAGCAACATCTAAAGGTAGGCAGAAAAAGAGACTTGCAAGGAACATTCAGAGAAAGGGGAGCATCAAGAGAACAGTGTTATAGAAGCCTAGGCATTTTTACACAGTCGACATTGCCAACCAAAAAATCCAAAGCATCTAGATTGCAAGGTTCTTCATGATCTGAACCTGTCGTATCTTTCCAACTGTAGATGCCCACATTCCTGTTGATTTGACCAAAGCTTTAATCTCACTTAACTATTATTTGCCTAAATGCCTTCATATTCATGTTCCTCCATCTAGAATGCCTTTCAATTCTAGCTATACATATAGGAAAATCATTTTTTTCTCTAATTTTCAGCTCAAAAATATTTATTCTGTAAATTATGCCAAAGAGATCAGGTATTTCTGCATTCCTCATCTCCTTAAATTTCACTTTTGCTTCTTTTGCAGCTTATTGTTTTTATTTATATAACAGTTGTTTAATTCTTCTAAAATATGGCAAACTCCTTGATTTACATTGTCATTAGTCATGTGAATTCATACTGATGACAGCATAAGTGCTTTTGTTTTGAAAATACAAAAACAATTCAACAACTTTTTATGAGATGACAAAGAGGAAATTTATTAGGATAAAGTTAGTAATCATTTTTGAAAATACTTCAACTACAATGAAAAGAAAATTAAGCATCTATTATGTGTGGCTATGATGGGGAAGGAGGGTTGAGGAAAACTATCATTTAAAAAAACCAATTTCATGGCTGGCGATGTGGCATAATAGGTAAAGCTGCCACATGAAGTGCCAGCATCCCATATGGGCACCAGTTTGAGTCCTGGCTGCACCACTTCTGATCCAGCTTTCTGCTAAGGCCTGGGAAAGCTGTAGAGGATGGCCTAAGTCTCGGGCTCTTGGCTTCAGATCTGCCCAGCTCTGATGGTTGTGGCCATTTGGGGAGTGAACCAGCAGATGGAAGACCTGTCTCCCTCTGCCTCTGTATCTGTCTTTCTCTCTGCCTCTGTAACTCTGCTTTTCAAATAAATAAATAAATTTTTTTAAAAATCCAATTTCTTAATTCTTTTTTATAAGTGAACATTTTGTCCAATTTTTTCCAATAAAAAACTTAGCATAAAAATCCATTAATCACTGCGATTTAAGGTAAGGTTTCAGCAAAAATTTATTTCTACTGAAATTAAACTCTAGATTATAAACCTGTGCAAGTACCCTTGGGCACAGCGCCATCTACAGTTGACAAATATAGACCACTCTAGTTCTGAAAAGCTTGCAAAGTTTTCCTTTTATGCAATTTTATGTTAACTACAGGGATCATATAAATCGAATTTGTTAAGTAATGCAATAAAGTAACCTTTATTCAGGACTTAGGTACCTGGCTAGCATTGTGACACAGTGATTTAAGCTGATGCCTGTGACACCAGCATGCCATACTGGAATGCCAGCTGAGTCCCGACTCTTGGCTTCTGATCCAGCTCACTGCTAATGTACATGATAAAGATGTGGAAAATGGCCTAAGTGCTTGGGCCAGGGCCACCATATTGGAGATCTTGATGGGGTTTCATGGTCCTGACTTTGGCCTGGACCAGCCCTGGCTGTTGGGACCATCTGGGGAGGGGAGAGTTGATGGAAGATCTCTGTCATTCCGCCTTTTAAATTAAATAAACCAATTTGTTATTTTAAAGATTTGGATACTAAAATACTATTTTTTAAAAAAAGATTTATTTATTTGAGAGAGGGAGGGACAGAAGAGATCTTCCATCAGCTGTTTCACACCCTAGATGGCCACATAAGCCAGGGCTAGGTCATGTTTAAAGCAGAAGCCAGTAGCTCCATCCAGATTCCCCATATGGGTGGCAGGGGCTCAATCGCTTGGCCATTTCCACTGCTTTTCCAAGGCCATTAGCAGGGGGCTGGATCAGAAGTGGAGCAATAGGCCAGAGCCGCGGCTCACTTGGCTAATCCTCCACCTGCGGTGCCAACGCCCTGGGTTCTAGTCCCGGTTGCTCCTCTTCCAGTCCAGCTCTAGCTGTGGCCTGGGAAGGCAGTGGAGGATGGCCCAAGTCCTTGGGCCCTGCACCCGCATGGGAGACTGGGAGGAAGCACCTGGCTCCTGGCTTCAGACTGGCACAGTGCGCTGGTTGTAGTGACCATTTGGGGGATGAACTAACGGAAAGCAAGACCTTTCTCTCTGTCTCTCACTGTCTAACTCTGCCTGTCAAAAAAAAAAAAAAAAAAAAAAAAAAAAAGGAAGTTAGAACGATATTTCCCAAGTCTGCTCAGAACTTGGCAGTAGCTGTTTTTATAGAACTTACATATCAACTTATATAGCTTACTTGAAAATAAATTGGGCATGAACTATATATAGAATGTTCTTTCTTTCAAATGTATTGAGTGTCTTAAGAGTATAAGACAGATCATACAAAAGTGTACTTCAGTGACTCTTCTTAAAAATTATTTGAGACAAAAAAAAAAAAATTATTCACAACACTCAGGCAGTAGCTAAGAGCTGGAAACTCAACCCAGTTCACCCACATGGGTAGCAAGGCCCCAGTGACTGGAGCCATCGTTGCTGCCTCCCAGGGTCTGGATTAGTATGAAGCTGGAGTCAGGAACCGGAGCCAGAGCCAAGCTGTGAACCCTGGTACTGATATGGGATCTGGCATCCTAGCTGATCTTGACTGCTAGGACAAATGCCTACCCCTCAGTGATGATTTCCAATAAGGACTTTCCTAGTTATGATTGTATTCTTTCTTCCCAGAAAGAAAACAGTTGTTAATATTTTCATACATAGGTTTGGATATCAGTTTCTCAATCACAGTTGTTTACCTGTTAATTTCCTACCTGAGGGAGTCAGCACTTGTAAAGGTGAAATGTTTTTCACAGTCTGTAAATGTGGTAGTTTTTGATAATTAAATGCAGACTGGTGGTGATTTGGTGGCATTCCAAGCGAATGTGTGGGCTGTTGAACGAGCGTACTTTCAGCAGAGGTAGTGTCTTGCACAGAAGATTGTATCTGCTAAGACAAAGTAAAGTAATCATTCAGTGTTCAACCACTTAAGGAGTATAACTAGAAGAAAAACATAAGAAGCAGGAGTATAATTTAATACCACCTTTTGGAATCCTACATGATTCGAGGCACACAAACCTATAGTTATCCCTATCATACCTTGTATGAGGAAAAGCTAGTCAAAGCCAATGATCTAAGTTACTAGTACACTAGATCTGCATTTATGTTATTAAACAGTGTAACTCCTTTTCAAAAGCTTTCCTGTGACATAATGAAAATAAAAACTGAGCTTTTATTACCAATCTAGAGACCAATCCACTTTCTTTACTCCTTTGTCCTTAAAGAATTACAGACTGTAAGAGAGAGAGTTAAAGTCATATGTAGATTGCCTCATGGGGCCACCAACAAATTCTTAATAGGTGGGGCCAGCACCGTGGCTCACTTGGTTAATCCTCCGCCTGTGGCGCCGGCACCCCAGGTTCTAGTCCCAATTGGGGCCCTGGGTTCTAGTCCCAGTTGCTCTTCTTCCAGTCCAGCTCTCTGCTGTGGCCCGGGAGGGCAGTAGAGGATGGCCCAAGTGCTTGGGCCCCTGCACCTGCTTGGGAGACCAGGAGGAAGCACCTGGCTCCTGGCTTTGGATCGGGGCAGCGCTGGCCATAGTGGCCATTTGGGAAGTGAACCAATGGAAGGAAGACCTTTCTCTCTGTCTCTCTCTCACTGTCTATAACTCTACCTGTCAAATAAATTAAAAAAAGAAAAAGAAAAAAATTCTTAATAGGCAACTATTAAGTAACAGGTACAATATAATTATAACATTTACTATGCTGTACAACATGTGAGGTAACAAGGGAAGTCTTTATATTTCTTCTTGAATTCACAAAATAATCCTATAAATTAGGCATGATCATTAATACTATTTGGAGTTTCCAGTAAGACTTTCTGAAGTACATGCATTCCTTCATGAACCTATAAATGAGTACGCTCTTTATCATAAACGAGCATTTTACTCCTCAGTGAGTGAAACTGAAAAATTTTTTTGGTCATAAAAGTGGGATTATAGATGCCATCTAATATGAATGCTTCTTTATGAATGTTCCTTCAAAATGATGTAATTTTAAATTAGTTTTAAGAAATATTTATTTATCTGCTTATTTGAGAGGCAGAGTGACAGAAAGCAAGCAAGAGAGCAAGGTCTTCTACCTGCTGGTTCACTCCCCAAATGGCCTCAACAGTGGGGGCTGGGCCAGGCCAAAGCCAAGAGCCTGGAACTCCATCCAGGTCTCCCACATGGTGGCAGGGGCCCAAGCCTTGGACCATCTCCACTGCTTTCCCAGGCCCATTAGAAAGGAACTGGATCAGAAGCAGAGCAGTAAAGGCTGGAATCAGCACTCCAGTATTGGATGCTGGCATCAGAGGCTGAAGCTTAACCTGCTGCATCACAACACCAGCCCCAAAATAATTTTAGATTCTAGTAATACCTATGGCAGAACAGGCCAGCTAACTCTGGAAAAGAGTTCTTTGAGAGCTCTGTCCTGTCTGCCAAATTTATACACTTCACTGAGTTGTTCCAAACCCTCTCCATTTTATTGCCCAAGTTATCTAATCCTTTACAAAGACCCTAACTGTCCTAACTCCTGCTGTGGTTTTGTTGGTCTCCTCTTAGGCTATTGCCTCTCTCTAGAGAGAGAGAGATTTTTAATAAATCCCTAAATCTGTATGTCAATCCATTAACCATTTCTTCCCCTGCCCTTTGAAACCCATTTTAAGCATTACCTCTTCTATGAAGCTTGTCCCTGTTTCAGGCTGTATACATTCTTTCTTCGTGTTCTAAAAAAGTTAAGAATATAGATTACTATGGCACTAATCATATGATCTCTTACTTGTGTGATTAATATATCCCTTTCACAACTTACAGTTCTTTCAAATCAGTGTCGTTCACTCTTAAGAGTTCCCTAACCAAGTTAGATGTTGTAGACATTTACTATACTTCTATATTTATAAAGGATAAAAAAATGTTTATATGAAAAAGACAATCAAAAAGTAAAAAAAAAAAAACAAAAAACTTCTATTCTTTTCAAAGCATGTCAACTATCAACCAGTCACAGAAATGCCAAAATTGACAGCTGGCAATTCTATCTGTAGAAACCCTAACTTAAATTATTTTTTTTTCCCAGAAATGTTACTTTACTATACACACAAGACAGTGAACACCAACTGTGTGCACACTGGAGCTCATCAAGGCTATCCCTCTATATTTACATTCTCAATGCTACGCTGAGGCTTTCAGAATTCATTGTGTTCATCTGTTTGATTTTTCTAACAGTTACATCTTATTAGAAAAATGATGTCAAACACTTTCTGTACTCAACGTTCTTTAGGAAGAAGTATTTGAACATTCAGTCCACAGCATTTTTAATGTAAATAAAAATTGTCAAAGCTTCTACTATATCAGTGAGTTCTAACATAACATACTAAGGAAACTAAGGTAAAGAAAGAACTAACTTACCTTTACATTCTCTTTGGATACAACAGAATCATTCTGTTTTACTCCAGTAAATTTAGGAAGCATTTCTGTAAATCCATATAAAAATAAAAATTTTAATATTTGTCAGCTAGAATTTACAATATTTCCACATCAGATATAAAGTGATTTCAAGAGAATGCCTTTAGTATCAACCTTTTGCATCAAGAAATTCTTAAAATTGCAGGTTTTTGCCCTACTTGATTTTAGCCACAATTTCTAAAGGGATACCTGCTTTTAAGATATTTTCTTTTCCTATAATGGAATAAACATCCACTTACAAGTTTCAATTTGGATGATGTATGGGCGCAAAAGAACAGTATATTACTTTGCAGCAGAGTTTAAACAAGTGATAGTTTTAAAAGGAACAAACGACAACAGAGGTAAGATTTTAAACAAGCAGGAAGGATTATACATAAATCATTTTTACTAAGTGGCCATAAACATAAGAGGCTTAATTAAAAATTATTTTAATTTCCTATAAGCGAATTGGTGTGGTGTTCATCTGAGAGAAAAGTCTTTTATTAAAAGTGAAGCAATTTGATTTCTGAGTTCAGGTCAGCTCTGCTTGTAGAGCACTAGGATAAAGTTCCCGTCTAATTTGTACACTCTTCCTTCAAGCTGCAAACAGCCTCAGCTATCCAGCAACAGCTGGGTGTTAGAGTACTGCCTTTAACTTTGGAAACACCTGTACGGTGACACTGGGCAGTAGAAGCAGTTGAACAGGTCTCTCTGGGTCAGGGTACTGAAAGAGTCCTCTTTCCTTCCCCTACAGCTGATTCTGGAGCTATCCCGGGCAGTGACAGCCTCAGTCGGAGAAAGCTCCGCAGGGCAGGGGAAATTACCGCCGTGACCGCCTGGCCAACCCAGGTTCAGAAACCCCTCGAGTGTTCTTTGTTTTAGGCTTCAGGGCACCAAGGCTGGTAAACGCCACATACCACTCAAACTTAAACATTCTAATTTTAATAATTACCTTCTGCCTCCTGAAATGCCATCAGTTTCCACTCTCCTAAAATATTTGATGCTGGACACTGTTAAAATTGCTAAAGACCACTCAGTGAAGTGCTTTCACTTACAGAATTCAGGGCTTTACAATGACGTGAGCCATCTTAGTGTCTCTCAGCTAAGTATCATTTAAGTGTTGGGGGTTAGGTGGAAGGGGATGAGGAGGAGACAGACTGAAAAGATAGGATATGGATCCAGGGAGCTTTCGCATTTAAAGGAGAAGTTATAGTTTCAGCTTTGAACAAAAACAAAGACTTCATTAATAATATATGCACTTCTATACATCTGTCTTAATTATTCAAACATGCACCTAAGCTACAATATTAACTGTTAAATATAATAAAAACATACCACATTAGTGTCTGCTAAAAATATTCAAGGTTATCACCTTAGTTCTTGAGACACAGAAAATTAAAGTTCAAAATTATTATAAAAATTAGCACCTCAAAATCTGAAGACACTAACAAAAGGCATCAGAGAATTGTAACTAAAAACAAAGCCAAAGCCATCTGGTATATGTAGTGTCATAGAAATCTTAGAGATTATGGATGAAGGGTGATGGCCAGCATTAGCTTCTCATTCTACTTATACATGTCTGAATTTCTAAGAGCATAGTAAACTAATTAATGTTGACCAGACCTGGCAGTGTCTCTTTATTAAAACATGATCTTCAGCATAATAGGGGACACATATGCTAACATTTTGGTTTCAAAGGCTAGGGATTCATGAACAGATGTGTGTAGCTTTAAATTGAGAACAATGACAACGATTTTCTTTAGAGATTTGCAGCAACATGAATACCTACCTTAGGCAGATCAAACTGAACAATACTTGTAAACTACTAAACAAATGCATATCATACACATCATATGATACAAGTGATGTTGTCAAGATTGAGAAGCACCATTCAACAGTTTGTTTATTCAGGAAGCCCCAGTTTGAACAGAAATTTACAAATATGGGACAGAATTTATCATTATTTTATTAAGCGTGGGTCCTTAAATCTTACCCTTTTACAATGCTGAACTAAAATACTAATTGCTAAAAAATTTACAGAAGTTAAAAAGATTTAAGCGATGAACTCGAATCATTTCTCTGAAACTTTCTAGCTTACATGGTAAAGACTAATTCAAGACTTTCATTGCATACCTCCAGCCTTTTACAAAACAATTCTCCCTGGCAAGTTAAAACAAAATCCTGTCTTGTACCAAGTTTTTCAGTCTTCAAAACTTATATGAAAAAAAAAAAAAAAACCTTATATCCTTTTCACTCCATTAGAAGATACAGTTTGTGGCCAGCGCCGTGGCTCAATGGACTAATCCTCCACCTAGCGGCGCCGGCACACCGGGTTCTAGTCCCGGTCAGGGCGCCGGATTCTGTCCCGGTTGCCCCTCTTCCAGGCCAGCCCTCTGCTATGGCCCGGGGGTGCAATGGAGGATGGCCCAAGTGCTTGGGCCCTGTACCCGCATGGGAGACCAGGAAAAGCACCTGGCTCCTGCCTTCGGATCAGCGCGGTGTGCCAGCCACAGCGTGCCGGCCGCTGCGGCCATTGGAGGGTGAACCAACGGCAAAAAGGAAGACCTTTCTCTCTGTCTCTCTCTCTCACTGTCCACTCTGCCTGTCAAAAAAAAAAAAAAGATACAGTTTGTACAAATTCTTCCTACTTTGATTAAATTTTTCCTAACCATGATTAAGAAAGGTTTAAAAAGGAAATGAATGTTAGGTAAAGAGTACATAAATTTCATTCTCTGAACATTACACTAAAGCCAATAAAAGCAATGAGTCTAAGGATTAGGTAACAAATTCACTTCAAGTCTTAACCAGGTAAAGGGAAACAGAGGATTTATGTTGTAATTATTGAGCCTCTTTGTGTTTAATTGTATAATTGAAACTAAACAAGCTTTAAAAATATTCTACTTCACACTAATCATATATCTATACTTAACATTTAGATATTTCTTGGAGTTATTTCCTGTAAAGTTTAAATCAAAAGTCCTAGTACTGATGAGGTGCTCCATTTGATTGCTTTTTCTCAGTATTGTTGTTTGGTTGCCAGATTGAAACTAGCAGTCATATTCCTTCCCTATTATATTGCTTAAGCTTATTGAGCATTAGAAAAGTCTCAATAGTTTATATATGCACACTAAGACAGTGTGTGCATGCCAACACAGGATATGCACATTGCAATTAATTTTATTTCCAAGCTTCATCTACATCCTTGATTTGATATTTATGTTATTTTGGTAGTTATGAAAAATCTTTAACAGAGTTTATACTTAGGTCAGTGTTTAATAAATGTGCTTATCTGCACAAAACAATTTGCATGTTCTCATGTATGTTAAGAATACAATTTAGGGGCCGGTGCTGTGGCACAGCTGGTTAATCCTCTGCCTGTGGCACTGGCATCCCATATGGGTACCAGTTCTAGTTCCGGCTGCTCCTCTTCCAATCCAACTCTCTGCTATGGCCTGGGAAAGCAATGGAAGATGGCCCAAGTCCTTGGGCCCCTGCACCCGCATGGGAGATCCGGAAGAAACTCCTGGATCCTGGCTTCAGATCGGCACAGCTCTGGCCATTGAGACCATTTGGGAGTGAACCAGTTGAAGGAAGGCCTCTCTCTCTCTCTTTCTCTCTCTCTCTCTCTCACTGTTTATAACTCTACCTCTCAAATAAAATCTTAAAAAAAATACAATTTAAAGAATAAAATCAAATGATTCGAATTTGCAGTGAAGTACTGCTTCTAGCACACTGATTTGTCACCTCTATTTTTTAAGAATTGGAATTTCATTGCAACTATGTATATGAAAAATTATTTAATATCTTTCTTGAAATGAGAACTAAATGAAACTTCGAAAGTGCATAAACTGAAGTTTGAGAGTGATGGAAGACAGCTACTTAATTCACGTAGAATAAATAACCCCAACACTACGTCCAACACAAATGTTTTTCTTAAAACATGTGCCATACCTACACAGAATATTTTAGCAAAGAGGACAATTCATAAAACATAACCGTAAGATGAACAATTCAATAATATTAATAATAATATAATATTAATAATAATATTGGAATATAGGAAAGGTAGTGTGGAGATCTGCCCTAACAATAGAAATTCTAAGACTTCAATTTGGATAGAAAAAATTGCATATGGTCAATTTGCTATAAAAATCCAGGAAGACAGTTATTAACAAATTAAGAAAAAATTGCTAAAGATCACCATTCTCCTGTCAGAATGGAATTTGTGACAGAAGTTTTCAGGAAAATTTTTTAACTAAAATATTGAAGAATTAAGACTATAGGTCCTATTTATAATAAATGAACCAAAAGCCTATGAACTAGAACTATTCTGTTTAAGTCGAACTCTTCAGTTCTTGATGAATCATGATTTTAAAACTAAAAGATCTTATCTATATTTTTATCTATAGTCACAGAAGATAAAGCTTTTGTTTATGTACATAATTTTCACAAATTATATTTTCTCAGCTAATAGTCCTAATTCTCCCAACCCTGAAGTTTTGACAAAGAATCTGCAACCCATTCATTGAGAATGTTGTGTTCATAATTTAAAAAATAGATGCCTTATTTTTATAATAGTTATTGTTACTGATATGGCCTGACTTGCATATTTTTCAAAATTTAGTCCCATTATTTGGAATTTTTATTGATGTTGTTCCCAAGGAAACAAAAAATGTTCTTAGCTTACACAATAGAAATTCAGAGCCTTAAAATATTTTAATGGGTACAACTGAAGCAAAGGTGTTTTATCCATTAGATTTTGCATTTGCTATTTATAACATTCATAAAGTGTTTTTCTAATGAAGTATATAGTTTGAATGTTCATAAAATAATTAAAATACCTATAACAATTCACACTGTCAGGTTCAAAGACAAATGAACCTTAGTGTCACAAACTGTATGCACATTATCCATAACAAAGGTTGATATTTAAAAATTTATTTTATTTTAATAATTATTTTCTAAAATAGCTGCTTAATTAGAAAAAGATGACATTCTACAGGAATGTCATTTATAAAAATTCAACACAGTGCTGCTTTAAGATTAGAATTCAAGACTGTATTTCTCTGCAAGAAAGTATACATATGTATGTATACATATGTATATATGTATGTATATATGTATACATATATGTATATGCATGTATATATACACAGTATACATATTCCCACATTTTCAAAACACATAGTTGATGAGAAATCATTCTTTCCTCCAGTTAACATATTGGAATACTCTATCAGAAGCTAAAAATTCATATTAAAGTACTTAATTGAAAAATTCTGTTTATAGTATTCAAGGCATCTATTGATCAACAGTCATATTATAGATAATTCAAATTAACATTTTATTGCTACAAATTAAAGACAAAGTGCTCTAACTCATTAGGCCACAAATGCTTTATTAGATGAAGTTACAAACGCTAATTACAATTTAAAATGCTAAATGCATCTTAGATTTTTCCAGTATTACTTTACGCTTGGAAGTCAAAGGAAATATTAAGTAGGGCCCTAAATTCATTGTAAAATATCCCAGTATGACAAATTCCAACAAAAGTAAATATTTGTTCATTCTTACAAAAATGTTTCCTACTTATTTTAAAATGTCAGAACAAAATGTAGCAATCAGCACCACATAACAGAACCAAGAGTGAAACAGAAGATAATACTGCAAGCCAGAAGATCCTTACTACTAACTGAAAAACTAGGGCTGGCCTTTCAAATGGTAATTCCTAACTTCACAATATTTTGTGTGGGTTTTTTTTAAAGAGAACTGAATTTTATACAAAGAAACATCTTGCATAAAAACATCTAAAATAAAGCAGATTTTAAGCATAAAAGTGCCCTATATTCGGAATTTGCCTTTTGGTCAGTAATGATGGAACATGCCCAGGTCAGTGTCCTTGAGCACTGATGGTCATCTATGTAACTTAATTAAAAAAAAGGTTCAAAGAAAGCCTGAATGACCTGCGCCTCCTACTACTCTACAAGAGAATATGGTTCTTTAGTGTAACTGAGGATTTGAATTTAAAGTATATTTTTTATAGATTTAAGTTATTAATATAAACAGTGAAAAAACCAGGAAAGTGGAAAAAGAAAATCTCCCTTACAGCTCCTGGGATGTTTGCTTTCTAAATTCAAATGATTATTCAATTCAGAATTCTGTATCAGAGTGGGAAGCACTATGCAACACCATGGAGAATAAGAAGAAAGGTGCTCTCAAAATCTTTTTTTAATAAAAAGAAGACTGGTATTTCGTTATCTGATATCTGTTTTTTTCAAATCTGGGATTACTTATTAAGAAACTATACTGCCTCAAGTAAATTTTTTTCAACATTACAAACCTACAAGTAATATATGTATTGTTTTACATAGTATCTTTTTTAAGGAAAATAGTAAGATTGTCTACATGCAATTAAATAATAAACGTGGCATCCAAACCATAGGTTCTGGGCAAACACAGCTTTTCAAAATATGAGACTCCATATTACACGCAAAAGGTGACCCTCCGGCAGAGGCGCACTTAAGAGGACGGCTAACCTGGTTCGGAATCGCTGCTGTCGGAAGAACTCGACTCGCTGCTGCTGCTGCTGCTGCTGCTGCTGCTGCTGCTGCTCTCAGAGCCCGAGGAGCTGCTGCTGCTCTCACTCAGTCGGGAAACACTTCCCACTACTTTTGTTGGTTGTGCTTTCTCAGCTACAAAATGTGGGAATAGGAGTAGATGTTGAGTGTAGCAGCCAAGCTATCCTCACATCCCACACGAGAACGCCTGGGGGTTCAGTTCCCAGTTCTTGCCCCTGATTCCTGCTTCCTGCCAGTGCAGACCCTGCACGGCAGCACTCCTCACTCAAGTCATGGCATCTTCACCCTCTCCCCATTTTCTCCCTTTTCTCAAATAAGTAACGTTTTTAAAATTTTGTTTTTACAAAACAAGAAATACATTAAAATGTCAACAGAATTAAACAGTCACAAGAACAACTGAAAAACAGACACCTACGTTTTATTTGTCGTTTTCTAGAGTTTAACTGATTGTTGACATCCAGTAATCGTCTTTCCAATTCCTGTCTTTTCTGTAAATGGAGTTCTTCTTTGGATTTCATTGTTTTTTTGGCTGTGTGATTTAAGAGGAAACAACGTGAACACTGGCAAAAATTAACACAAACATCAGTGTTATTTAGTACACAGAAATACATACCATTAGATTTTAGTGGTCTTTTTCTCAGACATGCCGCAACATATTTTTCCAGTTCTCTTAATGTTGATGCTTTCAGTGTTTCAAAATCTATCTCTATCTCATCAGGATTGGAATCGCTCAGAGAAGGCTCTCTTGATTGTATTATGTGAACTACTCGGCCAAGCTTATCTCCAGGGAGTTTATTTATATCCAAACTTAATTGTCTTTTCTCGTCATAGTTCATAGGTTTGGAGTTACCTTCATCCTCAGATTTCACAACAGAGACCTGTTGGTTCCTCTTCTTTGGTTGACTGTGACAAAAATTAAATTTAGTCAAATTGGCTTTGAGTAATGTCATGATTTTTTTCTCCACCATCATAAAAGATACTTACTTGCTCTTTGACGTTTCCTTTGGTTTCATTTGCTTAAACTTTTTCCTCGGATTTTCATCTCTGTTATTTACTTTCTCTTTTTTGTTTTCCCTTTGAGGCTTCTCATTCTTTTTCTTTGGCTTACGGAAAGGTACTTGAGATAGAACCTGTAGCTGTTGATGAACGGCTTTCAGCTGATAAAGGGAAACATCTTTATTAACATCCATGACTAAAAATAAAGGCACTCTAAAAAAAGATTCTTTGCAAACTTCATTTCATATTACATTTCCTTCATGTTTTTATTGCGTTTCAAAAATTTATTGTTTTGAAAGGTACGCATAAAACTGCACACACCATCATTTGCTCAAACAATAAACTCAAATATTCTTCCAAAAACAGATCAAGAATAATTAACATTTCCAGATAGTTTTTAATTAATGAGGCTTGGGCTCAGAGTAGTTGAATATTTCATCATGAAAAATAGCAAATGTTAAATAAAACACCTCAAATTATATCATAAATCATTTCAGTGAGAACCAACCACTCATTGTGATCAAGAATATAAAATAGATTTATCTATTTATTTAAAATATTTATTTATTTAAAGGCAGAGTGAC
This sequence comes from Oryctolagus cuniculus, assembly GCF_964237555.1. Classification (NCBI taxonomy): domain Eukaryota; kingdom Metazoa; phylum Chordata; class Mammalia; order Lagomorpha; family Leporidae; genus Oryctolagus; species Oryctolagus cuniculus. Next base: position 78,617,249 of record NC_091438.1, read on the forward strand.
AGCCTGTTGGTTCACTACTCGAATGGTCACAACAGCAGCCAGATCTGGGCCAAGCTGAAACCAGAAGCTAGGAATCCATCCTGGTCACCCACAGGTGTGGCAGGAGCCCAAGTACTTGGGGCATCTTCTGCTGCCTTCACAGGCACATTTACCAGTGAGCTGGATGGGAAGCAGAATAGCAGGGACTCAAATCCCCTCTCTGATATGGATGGTGGCTTAATTTACTGTGTCAAAACACCAGCCCCAGAATTTTTTCTTAAAATAATAAAACTTTTATAATATACAGAAGTTTGAGCAGGAAAAAACTATTAAATGTTATAAATGAGCTAATAAGTATATAAAGCCACACTTGGTAAGTGATCAAAACTTTAAATGCAAAGTTTTGTAATAGAGCAGCAGCTCATAGAAAGACACCGAAACCTGCATCAACACAATCAGCTACCTGCTCCTGAAGTTTTGCAAGCCGCTGCACACGTTCATCTTCAGAATCATCTGAAGAGTTATCTTCAGAAGAAGCTTCACTACTGCTTCCTCTACCAGGGGGTTTTGCAGTATCTGTTTTCATGTAACACACAGGCACATGTTCAATGGGGTCATCTGGGATCCTTGCAAAATGCATTTCAAAAACATCCTGTAATAGAAAATTAGACTGTTAAGGTCTCCTGCTTTTCTGATTTAATGCACCAATAACAACTTTAATAAAAAGTACACTTCGTGTCATATACTGGCCAGAATTTTTTCCTTTTGTATGAGAAATATGACTTAGTGTTTTTATTGTTTCTTTTTTTTTTTTTTTTGGCAGTTTTCTTCGTTTTTCCAAGCAAGACAGACCTCTCAGGTTATAGAGGGGACCACCTTCCAAGGGCCCTGTGTTTGGAGCATCCTTCTCTCTCTCAATGTTTCAGCCTTGGACGTTCCCTTCGGGGAGCCATGGGCTACAATCACCCTCTCTCAGGTAATTACTGTACCCTCTTCACTCATATTTCCCCAACTCACTCTGTATGCAGGGGCAATGGTATTAAAAGATTTGCTACTAAAGGATGCAGTAAATCAAAGAACAAACAACTTCCCAGTTTATTATTATTATTATTATTATTTTTGACAGGCAGAGAGGACAGTGAGAGAGAGAGACAGAGAGAAAGGTCTTCCTTTGCCGCTGGTTCACCCTCCAATGGCCGCCGCGGCCGGCGCGCTGTGGCCGGCGCACCGCGCTGATCCGATGGCAGGAGCCAGGTGCCTGTCCTGGTCTCCCATGGGGTGCAGGGCCCAAGCACCTGGGCCACCCTCCACTGCACTCCCAGGCCACAGCAGAGAGCTGGCCTGGAAGAGGGGCAACCGGGACAGAATTCGGTGCCCCGACCGGGACTAGAACCCGGTGTGCCGGCGCCGCTAGGCGGAGGATTAGCCTAGTGAGCCGCGGTGCCGGCCACAACTTCCCAGTTTAAAAGTATAATTTACAAATTGTTTTGGACTACAAATAGGGGTATGGCTGTTAGACTTTATCTCTTGAGTTACAGTTCTAAAATTTTCCAACTCTGTTCAGAAGAAAGATGTTTTCTGACTACAGGCTACAACTCACTTGTAGTGTTCTTGCCATTGTCACCACTTCATGATCTGGAGGATTGTACTTGTAGCAATTCATGAACATTAATCTAACATCGGCTGCAAATTCGCAAGCATCCTTATATTGATGACTGTCCATTTTCCCCTAGATTAAGGAAAAGTTATAGAACTTACAAAAATATAGTTCGATTCAGTAATTATCTAAGCACCTATCATGTTTAGTAACTCAGACATACACATAAAATAGAAAATGTTTTCTGTTTTTTAGACTCTGAAAAAAATCCAGTGAAATCTGACACACAGAGATAAAGGAGGAGTGCATTCCAGGTAAAGAATAAGAACAAATCACAAAAGCTGAATACAGATTATTTTCAGATAATCAATGGTGGGCAAGTTTGATGGTAGAAAAGTAGTGAAAAGGTAATCTCCTAAACTGACCTTGAGCATATGAATGAAAGGTTTATATTTAAATTCCCCTGGTAACAAACAGATGTCAAGAAATGTAACAAAAGAGTAATAGCATGGGTTACATTTTTTATGTGGCTGCAAGTAAGATGGTTACTAGAACATAATGCAGAATAGTTGGTTAAGCAGTCATTACAAAAAGAAAAAAGACTAGCAAGAAAATCCTTTAGACTATCAGGGAAAATATATATTTAATAGGAAATTCACAACTTAAAAGGCGAATAAACAAATGCAAGACATTAAACCCCATATATAATTGAAGAAATGCAAAAACTAAAACATGAGCAATACTTTTCTACCAATCTGATCACTGGCAACTGGTAATGATTTCAGAGAACTGAAATCACCATCAGCTTGTCCTTGTAATTCTGACATAGCCCCCTAACCAGTCTCCACATTGCTACCAAAGAAAACACTATAAAACTAGACATGGGAATTCCCTCATATTTAAGGGCAGTTCTTGACCTCTTTATGATGGCATCTCTTGTTAAAGGCTCAGATTTATTTCAAGGATCATTTTCCCCCAATTTTAATTCATGCTCTCCATATGTTTCAAGTTGGCCAAAATATAGCAGTCTGAGTATGCTCCCTTCACCTCAAGGTATTCCTATATATCCTATAACCTCCCAATTCCTATTTATTCTTTAAGATTTAGTTCAGGTATAACTATTTTAGGTAATGTCTTGACCTCTGAGTAGAAGTTACTACACAGGGAAAAGTAGAATCCAGTTACTTCAAAAAAGTATTATTGTATTATTTATGCGAGAGAGAGAGAAAGAGAGAATGCTCCCATCAGCTGGTTAACATTCTCGAATGTCAGCGAAAAATGGCCAGAGATGGGCCAGAACAAAGCTAGTAGGAGTAGAAAGTCAATCCAACTCTCCACGGAGGATGGCAGAAACCCAATTACCTGGGCCATCATCTGCTTTTTCCCTGGGGGTCAGGAGCTGCAGCTAAGTATCCAAGTTAGGAACTTTGATGTGGGCATATTCACTGTCATCTAGACCACTAGGCCAAATGTCCACCCCAGGAAGCAGTATTTGGAAGACAGGATAATTTATTTTCAGATTTACTTGAAAAGCAGAATGAGTCTAATTCTTTAGACTGAAAGTGGCAATTTCCAGTCAAGAGGAATAAAAATAAATGTACAAAAAAAAAAAAAAAAAAAGAAAGGCAGATTACCTACAAAAGAATGACAAGTAGAGTGAGAGCAGGTATCTTAGCAGCAACAGGAGATATCAGAATGTATCTTCCAAATGCTAAGGGAAAATAACTGTCATTCTGGAATCCTATAGTCTGTCATTCTAGAATTCTATAGTCTAACTGCCATTCTAGAATTCTAGTCAGTTATAGAATTATTCAAAAATGAGGAATCCCTTGAGATATACAAGTATTAAGAGCTTACTACCTATAAACTCTCATAGAAAAATCACTAATTTTGCACTTCAACAAAAAGAATCATCCCAGGAGGAAAGAACAGAAGGCAAGAAATGACATTGAGGTGCCAGTGTTGTGGTACAGCAGTTTAAGGCACTGTTGGGACACTAGCATCCCATATGAGCACTGGTTTGAATCCAGGCTGCTCTGTTTCTGATCCAGCTCCCTGATAATGCTCCTGGGAAAGCAGTGGAAGATGGTCCAAGTGCTTGGGCCCCTTATACCCATAGGGAAGAGCCAAATGGAATTCCAGGCTCTTGGCTTCTGGCAGGCCCAGAACCAGCTGTTGCGACCATTTGGGGGATGAACCAGCAAATGAGAACTCACTCTGTCATTCTGCTTTTCAGTAAATAAATAAAACTTATATTTAAAAAAAAATATTTACCAATCAGAAGATTAAATATAAAGGCAGGAACAAAGTTGGAAATTAAATGTCTTACCAAAACAAAACAAAAACCAACTAGAATTATTCATTGAAATATTCTTAAAAATATATAACAGAGGGGCCAGTGATGTAGCAATAGTAGCTTAAGCCTCTGCCTACAGTGCCAGTATCCTATTTGGGCACCAGTTTGAATCCTGGATGCTCCTATTCTAATCCAGCTCTCTGCTATGGTGTGGGAAAGCAGTGGAAGATGGTCCAAGTGCTTGGGCCCCTGTACCTGCATGGAAGACCTAGAAGAAACTCCTGGCTTTTAGCTTTTGCCTAGCCCAACTCTGGCCTTTGCGGCCATTTGGGAAGTAAACCAGCAGATGGAGGACCTTTTTCTCTGTCTCTCCCCCTCTCTCTCTCTAACTCTACATCTCAAATAAATAAAATCTTAAAAATATACATATATATAAAACATCAAAAATGTCCATAATACACAAAGTCAAATTCAAAGTATAGGCTATATTAGATACGATAACTGAGATACTGTGATAAAGAACCAATGGATATGTTTAATGATTAAAAATGAGAAGATATGACTCTGGTGGTTTAAATTTATGAATCTTTTCTGGATTTTTAAAATTCTTTATGACAAATTACTTTTATAATCAAGAAAAATCCCACATATTAGGACAATAATTACCTTGATAGTTCCAAGATCCATTGGATTTTTGACAATATCATAGTAGTTATGGAGTCCCAAAGCATTAACATCGACAGGATTATAAAAGGGCCATGCGTATGGTAAGTGCTTCTTTGCAAGCATTTCTTTAAGAATCTCACTACAGTGCCTTAATTGTTCAGTTACTTTAACAGTCTTTAAAGCTTTACATTGTTGCTGAGAATCTGGCAAAATATTCTTCACCACATTTTCTTTTATTTGTGGCATTCCTACTGATTTTTTTTCTGTAAGTTTTGGAGAAGATTCACTATTCGGTTTAACTCCTGAAGTTGTAGGAGTTGTTGTATCTGCCTTTCTCTTGACTCCTCTTGAAATCTAAAACAAAACAGAAATTGTATTTAAAGTGATATTTAGAGCAATAACTTTCAGAAACTTTATCGTTATTTTTAATCAGTTAAAAAAAGGAGGAATAATTTCTGGCATAAAGTCCTTATGTATATAATTTACATATATTGTTGTCAATCAATATTAGAAGTTCATTTCTTTCTTATGTGCAAAATAAATAGTTTCAATATTTTCATCCCACACCCTGAGGAACTTGTCTACCGCAAACACTTAAGATAAATGAAAGATAGAAAACCAAAATTATGGTTACACTAAAAAAAGTTTCTGAATACCTGGAATCAATGAGGGTATATAGTTTTATAAAGAAAGGAAGAGGGGCCGGAACTGTGGTGCAGCGGGTTAATGCCCTGGCCTGAAGTGCCGGCATCCCATATGGGCACCAGTTCGAGACCTGACTGCTCCATTTTCAAAACAGCTCCCTGTTATGGCCTGGGAAAGCAGTGGAAGATGGCCCAAGTCCTTGGGCCCCTGAAGCTGTGTGGGAGACCTGGAAGAAGTTCCTGGACCCTGGCTTCGGATCAGTGTACCTCCAGCCACTGCGGCTAACTGGGGAATGAACCAGCAGATGGAAGACCTCTCTCTGTGTGACTCTGACTTTCAAATAAATAAATCTTAAAAAAAAAAAAAAGTAAAGAAGGAGGGAGGTATTTGTCCCAGTGGCTACAATGACACTTGTGATGCCCACCTCCTGAAACACAGTGCATGAGCTCAGCTTCCAGTTCTGCTTCTTTTTTTTTTGTTTTTTTTGTTTTTTTTTTTGACAGGTAGAGTGGATAGTGAGAGAGAGACAGAGAGAAAGGTCTTCCTTTGCCGTTGGTTCACCCTCCAATGGCCGCCACAGCCGTTTCGCTGCAGCTGGCACATCGCGCTGATCCAAAGGCAGGAGCCAGGTGCTTCTCCTGGTCTCCCTTGGGGTGCAGGGTCCAAGCACTTGGGCCATCCTCCACTGCACTCCCGGGCCACAGCAGAGAGCTGGCCTGGAAGAGGGGCAACCGGGAAAGAATCCGGTGCCCCGACCGGGACTAGAACCCGGTGTGCCGGCGCCGCTAGGTGGAGGATTAGCCTATTGAGCCACGGCGCCGGCTCCCAGTTCTGCTTCTAATTTCCTGCTAATGTACAATCTGGGAAGCAGATGAGCGCTCAGTTACCTAGTGTCACATGGTAAGACCTGGAATGAGATTCTGGATCTTGGAATTGGTTTGCCCCAGCTCTACCTATTGTGGGCATTTGGGGAGCAAACCAATGGATGGAAGATCTCTGTCACTCTCTGCTTTTTCAAAAAAAAAAAAAAAAAAACCTTAAAAAAATAAAGTAAGAAACGAAACCATGGACATGGACAACTTCAGATTCTTCTACTATCAAGACACTTTAACAGTTCAAATTCTACCTAAGAAATCTCTAAAACATGGTTAGCAACCTAAGTCTCTGTTCACAAAATTTATGGAGAGAGCCAGAAATTGTACAATTTAAGATTGCTATATGCTGGAAAACCAATTTTTATAGCAACTGTAACATAATACAGGAACTGCTAAAATCTAAAAGCTGTACTTATGAAATTTATATTTATTAGATGAAGGCTTTCTATAAAAAAATACAGGAAATATTCAATGTAATGCTGAAATAGTTCAGTAACCAATTCATTTAAACCACAGTAAACTTACTTGGGCCACAGTTTGTGAGCTAGGATTGGGTGGAGCTCCTTGCATTGTGTTTAAGGGAGAAGTAGATTTCTCTGGAAACACAGAGGAACTCATTTGCTGCTTGGCTGTTGCTTTGGGGGATGTTTTTTCTTTAATAGAAGCCGCTGCTACATTATGTTGAGTGCCTGGTGGAGTAGGAATCAGAGTCAAATACATGAGTGAGTGCAGTAAACAACACTTAGTATCCTGTTTTAATTCATTTATTTCAATTTTTTAGCAAAACACTTGCTCTCTCATTTTGTCTTGAAATCCACCCACACATACTGTTGCTCGCAGTGTTAAACTTATTCAGATAAAACATTCAAGATGCTCTGCAAAAATATCCAAGAACTTGAAAATTGTTAGCCCACCACGGATGCACACATAGTAAGAGATGTGAAGACAATTCTCTTTTCAATAAGTCTCATACATTTCTGTCAAAAGAGCAATTGAGCATGTTCTTCCATCCTATAGGTTCCTACAGAATGCTATGAGTTAAAATATTTAGATCATGCCACTCTGAAATACAGTGTTACAAAAGGCCATACTTCCATCAAGGCAACTCCACCCTTCTAATTGTTCAGCTAAAAACTTTAGTAGGAGTCAGTTCTCTTTCTTTTTCTTTCTTTTTATTCGACAGATAGAGTTAGACAGTGAGAGAGAGAAACAGAGAGAAAGGTCTTCCTTTTGTTGGTTCACCCCCCAAATGGCCACTACAACCAGAGCTACGCCGATCTGAAGCCAGGAGCCAGGTGCTTCCTTCTGGTCTCCCATGCAGGTGCAGGGCCCAAGCACTTGGGCCATCCTCCACTGCCCTCCCGGGCTACAGCAGATAGGTGGACTGGAAGACAGGGACTAGAACCTGGCACCCATATGGTGCCAAGTGAGCCATGGCGCCGGCCCCATTTCTCTTGAATCCAATATTCAGTCTACCAGCAAACCCTGTTAGCTCTATCTTCCTATCTGATGGCCAACTACTTCTCACAATTTATAATCACCATGGTCCAAGGTCATCATCAGTTCTCAACTGGACTACTGCAGTAGCATCCTAACAGGCTTTCCTTTTCTGATACACCTACAGTCTATTCTCAAGAGGAGCCAAATTGATCTTTTAAAACTCAAATCAGATCTTCAGTGCCCTCTAATACCCTCTTAGTCATCTCTCCATGTAAAAGTCGAAGTCCTGACAGTGGCTCATAAGGACCTGTGTGATCTGATACTCCTGTCCTACCTCTGACCTTTTTCCACCCTTACTCCCTTTCACTCTCCCCAGCTCCTTACTTCACTGTAGCTTAAGCATAAGCAGTCTCTAAGTGATCTTTAAATGTTTTATTTTCATTTTATTTGAAAGGCAAGAGGTAGGTGGGGGGACAGAGAGCCAAACACAGAGAAATCTTCCATCCACTGGTTTGCTCTCCTAATGCCCACAATAGCCAAGGATGGGCCGGGCTGAACCCAACAGCTAAGAACTCATTCCATGTCTCCCATGTGAGTGGAGGGACACAAGTATTGAGCTATCCTCTGCTGGCTCCCAGAGTATGCATTAGCAGGAAGCTGGATCAAAAATAACAGACCCAGGACTTGAACCAGGCATTCTGATCAGGGAAGTGGGCATCACAAACAAGTAACATCTCAACTGCTGTGCTAACACTCACCCCGCCATGAAGATTCCTTGAAAAGTTCACTGAGGGTAAGGGGTGGGCAGGCATTTGGCCTCGTGGTTAAGACACTTGCATTCCACATTCTAGTGCCTGAGTTTGAGTGCTGGTTCTGGCTCCTAATCTCAGATTCCTGCTGATACAGATTCTGAGAGGCAGCAGGGGATGGCTCAAGTAATGGGGTCCCTGTCACCCACATGGAAGTCTTTCACTGCTTTACCAGGCACATTAGCAAGACGATGGGGAACAGCTAGGTCTGGTGCTGTGATGTAGTAGGCTAAACTTCTCCCTATGGCACTGATACCCCATATGAGTGCCAGTTTGTGTCACGGCTGCTCCTCTTCTGATCCAGCTCTCGACTAATAGCATGGAAAGGTAGAGGAATAATGCAAGTGCCTGGGCCCCTGCATCGATGTAGGAGACCAGGAAAAAGCTTCTGGCTCCCAGTTTCAGCCTGGCCCAGCCCTCGCCACTGTGGCCATTTGGTGAATAAACCAGAGATAGAAGACCTCTCTCTTTTTTTTCCCTTTCTCTGTCTGTAACTCTGCTTCTCAAACAAATAAATCTTTAAAATTTAAAAGAAAACAAAAAGAAACAAAAAAACAAGGCATGGGGGGAACAGCCGAGACTCAAACAGGTTTTCATACGGGATGCCAACAGCTTAACCTGCTGTGCCACAATGCCAGGCCCTCTTTTCCTGATATTATGGATGAGGAAACAGGGAATGATTAAGAAACTTAACCATGATTATACAACTTGAATTACCCAAATATAAGCCAACATTTGATCTATGACATTCTTGTTTAAATTTGTAAGTGATCCATCTAAATTCTTAGTATTTTATAACTCTGTATTTAAATAATGATTATTAGGCGAGAGCATTGCAATGCAGTAGTTCAAGCTGCTACTTGCAAGGCTGCAGCCCACACTGGAGCACCAGTCTGGGTCCTGGTCGCTCCATTTCCAGTCTAGTCTGTGAAGGCAAAAGAAGGTGGCTCAAGCACTTGGGCCCTGCCACCCATGAGGGAGACGTGGATGGCAGACCAGGCTCCTAGCTTTACCTGGTCTAGCGTTGGCTGTTATGGCCATCTGAGGAATGAACCAGCAGATGGAGGATCTTTGTGTTTGTATGTTTGTCTTTCCCCCTTCTCTGTTACTCTGCCTTTCAAATAAATAAATAAATAAATCTTATTCAAAAATGATGATTATTAGCTATAAAGACGTTTCTCTCTATATTTAAAAAAAAAAAAAGACAATCTTCAGACCCGACAATAGCATTTCAGCATTAGTTTTAGGATCTTTTGGTGCAGAGAACAGTGGCAAGTTGGGCCCTTTTATCAGTATAGCACTAAGGTCACATCCACTGAAAATAGTAACGGTAGCTATGATGTATTAAGTGCCTGCTACAAGAACATTGGTAGGCTGCAGGAAACCTGGCTCCCAGGCCACAGTCAAGGCAATCCTTTCTTGGGTGATCGTCAAACTTGTGATCGAAACTTAGCAGACTGTGTAAGTGGGACCTTTGTACTAAAGAGCGGGCATGGTTAGATGCAGGACTTTTGGACATCTGCTGCCTATGAGGGATTTTCAATTTGGTTCTAGTCATTACGCATACACACACATACAGGGGAAAACTGTACCTGTAGCTTACCTTTCCTTACTCTTTCCTTACCGCCCACAACTTGTTCTTCCTGTGGCATTTGAGACAGTTTCTGCATAAACAACTTCTCTAGAGTTTGTGCCATAAGAACAATGTCATCTCCAGGCTGGAAAATACATTAAATCCATCATAAGGACAACATGTTTGGTCTCTCTTTTTTTTTTTTTTTTTTTTTTTTTTTGACAGGCAGAGTGGACAGTGAGAGAGAGAGACAGAGAGAAAGGTCTTCCTTTGCCGTTGGTTCACCCTCCAATGGCCGCCGCGCCCGGCGTGCTGTGGCCAGCGCACTGCGCTGATCTGATGGCAGGAGCCAGGTACTTATCCTGGTCTCCCATGTGGTGCAGGGCCCAAGCACTTGGGCCATCCTCCACTGCACTCCCTGGGCACAGCAGAGAGCTGGCCTGGAAGAGCGGCAAGCGGGACAGAACCTGGTGCCCCGACTGGGACTAGAACCTGGTGTGCCAGCACCGCTAGGTGGAGGATTAGCCTAGTGAGCCGCAGCACTGGCACATTTTTGTAAATCTTAAACTTTCTGCTTAGAAGTCTTAGAACCTTACTGAGAAAAAATAAAGTAAATAACAAAGCAGCAGCCTGAAGCAAAGAACACTTACTTCTAAGGTTGGTATCTTGGGAATATCACTCAACTTCATTTAAAAATGTTAAGAGTGAAAAGGGACCCTTTGGAACAGCTATTAAATTAAAATGAAGTTGACAATGGTAATGATAACCACAGATACAGATTTTTTTAAAAAGTTCACATTAGCCAAATAGTTTTAAATCCTTTATACATATAAGATGGCACTGGTAGTTACTTTAGTTACTTTGAGAATCAAATTAAAACTGTTACATTTCAGAGTCACTAGTGATTGTGAATAACCTAAATGCCGAAAACTTAGATTTCTCATATTTAAGTGGGATATAAGCTTTAATAATTAGATACTGGGGAGGGCATTTAGCACAACAGTTGTCACTTGGTATGCCCACATCCCATGCTGGTTCAAGGCCCTGCTTCTCCACTTCTGATCAAGCTTTCTGCTAATGCATGCCTTTGGAAGCAGCAGGCAATGGCCAACTCGTTGGTCCCTGCCACCCATGAGGGGAACCTGGATTGAGTTCCAGGCTCCTGGCTTTGGCGAGGCCCAGCTTTGACTGTTGGGGGCTTTTGGGGGATGAACCAGAGGACAGAAGACATATATATAATCTCTTATCTCTATCTCACTGTGTCTTTCAAAAAATGAAAATAAAAATTGAATAAAATATTTAGATATGATAGAAGAGCTTGAGAAGGATTCAGCACTCCTCTGTGGGATTTTATATGTAGTTCCACAGGAGCAGTAAGTGGAAGAAAACTCAAGCACACAAATGGATAAGAGCCAAGGTGGAGATTGCTTAAAATGTCCACCAACATCCATATAGGCTAAAAGCAAGTATACAGTAGGATATATCCATGTGTCTCATCTTTAAATCAACTTGTCATGAAGTTTAGAAATACACAATTTATTTGCCTTCTTAGATTATGGCTGGGGACTCATACCATAAAATTTAACCATTGATTAGTGTATAATAAATTAGCCATTCAGCTTATAACTAAAATTGTAGGAATTCAGTAAAACATTCTGAAATACTTTACATGTAGAAACTAGCTATTATTCGTATTTTATATCTTAAAACATAATAAGCCATTACAACTATTCAGGCAAAAATAATAGATTCAATAATTACTGACATGGGAAAATTATGAAATTCAGAGAAGAGACATTATTCTTCAAATTATTTAAAACTCCCCAAATTAAGACTTCAAATCTGAGATCAGCACACTCTTTTATACATGTAAATAGTATGTATAAATACATTTAGAAATGTATTAACAAAGAACTAGCAAGGCTACTCTGAGGTTTACATACCTTGTTATATAAATAGCAATTTGAGAACATGGTATTGAAGTCTTCTATGCATTCTGAAGCCTTCACATAATATTTATTCTCCAAGCGCTTCTTAATTGTATTTAAATCCATTGGGCTTTTTATAATGGTATAATAGTCCTGTGGTTTTGAAGAAATCCAAAATGTCATAAGAATAAATTTACTACAACTACTACACAAAGAAATTTCATAAACTATACACTTTAATTAGAGCAGATGAATACCTTTAAAGAACCATAATCTGGAAACCAGAACCACTAGCAATGGGAAACAAAGGTGATTCCTGTGGCAATATTTTTCAGCAGGGAAAAGAAAGCCAATAGGGACTAATGACGCATTTAAGAGAACTTTCATGGAAAATAAAAATGGAAGGACATGAGGAAAAAGAAACTAGTATTTACGCATTCTGGAAGAGCCTGAGTAAACTCCCAGCTGCACTACTGACTAGCTACACATTACAAAGTAGTCAGCGGTTCTGTTCCTCGGGGACTAAATGCTCCCCAAAGACCTGAAGTTGAATTCCACATGTTACACCACTCAATCTTCAACAAGCTATCAAGAACGACTCAAGGAGGGAACTTCTGTGACTACCTTGCATCACCTGCTCAACTGACATATGCTATCACAAGTAAACATACACTATGATCTACCCAAAGCTCTCAAAAGAAGACTGTTAATCTCCAGAAAAGTAACAATTTCAATTATGGGTAGAAATATTCATTGGGATATTCTTAATTATGCTTATTTTGTTTGATTTAGTGTTACTAAGGTATTTATTAAGTTAAATATATTTGATATCAGAGACTATTTCTTACAGAGTTGGACTTAATCTTTCTTGTTTAATTAGTATAACTGTAAGACATACTTACAGGCAACTTGAGCTTCACAGCATCCACGGGCTGTTGAAAAGGCCAAGAGAAACTGTGCTTCCACAGAGCCTTTAGGACAACTTTCTGTAGATACTGCAGTTGATTTGTCAGCCGCCCATTTTTCTTAGTGTTTATAAACTCTGGTGGAGGAGGGTTGACAAGGGCTATTTGTCGACTTGGCAGAGACATTTTTAACTGCTTCCAATCCCGATATCCAAATGTTGTCTACACGTACACGTCCTGAAAGAGAAAAGGCCCAGTGCCTAAGAAGCACTACAGAAGTGGTTCCTCTGGGAGCTGCACAGTGGTACTCAAGAGACACAGCTGCCATATCTTAAAGCACATCACAGTTAAGGGGCGGGGGCGGGGGCGGGGAGGGGGACTCCAAAGGATGACTAAAACGATTTTAAAAAATACAAACCTTTTTCTATACAAGTTGTACAAGTTGTTTCATTATGTATGCCTTACTTAGTCTTAGATGATTTAAATTATTTCAACATTTCACAGTATTTCTTTGTCTTTGAAAAACACAATTTGAGCTCTTAGCAGGAAAAGTCTATAAATTCCTATTAAAAAGAAATTACAGGGAATGTCATTAGCTATTAGTATATAAGTATTCTGCAACTGTTAATTCAATGAAGGGAGAAAATAAAGGATTTTTCTGGCTAATTTTAAAAGCCAATTCATTAGAAAAATGTCAAGGGGTAACATGCTATTCTCTGGCATATATTGCTACATGTAAAATCTTAAGGCAGGCATTTGGCCTCGTACCTAAGATGCCAATGTCCCATTATCTGAGGGCCTAGGTTTGATGCCTGATCTCCTGCTAATACATGTCCTGGGGAGCAGCAATGATGGCTCAAGTGATTGGGGTCCTGCCATTCACATGGGAGATCTGGATAGGGTTCCAGGATCCTGGCTTCTGCTCTGACCCAACCTCAGCCCTTATGGGCATTTGGGGAGTGAAACAGTGGATGGGAGCTCTGCCTATCTCTCTCTATATTTACTTAAACAAATAATATATTACCTTAAACAAATACTTTTAAATTTCATGAGTATTTCAGAAAGAGAGTGCCTGAAACAATATTCCTAGACTACATTACCTTTGGGATAAAAGAGCAAAGAGACTATCAACGGACACACAATATCTCAAGTTCATCAGCAAGATGAAAAGTATGGTCAACAAATGAATTGTCCACTTTTAGAGACTGGCATTAGTACACCACAGCATGTCTTTGTTTACATTGATAGTGTCAGTTCTTAACCTTTTATTGCACATCAATCATTCAATTGAGATTAAATATATTTGAAAATATTCTATCTTAACCATTTTTTTAAAAAAGATTCATATATTTATTTGAAAGAGATCTTCCATCCACTGGTTCACTCCAAGATGGCTGCACTGGCCAGGGCTGAGCAGGCCAAAGCAAGGAGCTTCATTCGGGTTTCCCATGTGGGTAGCAGGGTCCTAAAAGCTTGGGCCATCTTCCACTGCTTTCCCAGGCCATTAGCAGGGAGCTGTATAGGAAGTGGAGCAGCTTTATCCACTGCAACATAATGCTAGCCCATATCCTAACCAATTTTTTTAAGTATACAGTTCAGTAAACTTTTTTTTTTTTAATTTGACAGAGTTAGCAGTGAGAGAGAGAGACAGAGAGAATGGTCTTCCTTCCCTTTGGTTCACCCCCCCAAATGGCCACTATGTCCAGAGTTACGCTGATCTGAAGCCAGGAGCCAGGTGCTTCCTCCTGGTCTCCCATATAGGTGCAGGAGCCCAAGCACTTGGGCCATCCTCCACTGCTTTCCCGGGCTACAGCAGAGCTTGTCTGGAAGAGGAGCAACCAGGACTAGAACCGGCGCCCATATGGGATGCCGGCGCCGCAGGCAGAGGATTAACCAAGTGAGCCTTGGCGCCGGCCCCCAATATTTTTTTTTAGAGATTTATTTATTTATTTGAAAGAGTTACACAGAGAGGAGAGAGAGAGAAAGAGAAAGAGAGAGAGAGAGAGAGAGAGAGAGAGAGAGAGAGAGGACTTCCATCTGCTGGTTCACTCCCCAATTGGCCACAAAGGCTGGAGCTATGCCGATCTGAAGCCAGGAGCTTCTTCCGGGTTTCCCATGTGGGTGCAGGGGCTCAAGGACTTAGGCCATCTTCTACTGCTTTCCCAGGCCATAGCAGAGAGCTGGATGGGAAGTGGAGCAGCTGGGTCTCGAACCAGTGCCCATGTGGGATGCTGGTGCTTCAGGCCAGGGTGTTAACCCACTGTGCCATAGCACCAGCCCCAGTAATAATATTCATATTTTTATGATATTAAACTCTGGGAAATATTTCATCCTGCAAAACTGAAACTTTATATCCATGAACCTACACTTTACCCTTTGTTCCCCCCTGGCAATCAATCTGTTTTTGGTTGTGTATATTCATGTAATTCCCTTTATCCATTTATCCAGATGGTCCCTTGGGTTGCTGTCATCTCTTGATCATTGTGAAGAGTGCTCTTATAAATATGGATGTATAAATTTCTCAAGACCCTGTCTTCAATTCATTTAGGCTCACATACCCAAAAGTCACAAGTGGAATTACTGAATAATTGGGCAATAATATCTCTAATTTTTTGAGGAATCGCAACTCTTTTCATAGTGGCTGTATCATTTTAAATTTCAACCAACACTTTTTTTTTTTGTTTTATTAGTAGTCACCCTAATGCATGAGGTGTGGATCATTTTTAAAAATACTAGTGGCCAGGGGCTGGCACTGTGGCACAGTAGGTTAATCCTCTGCCTGCGGCTCTGGCATCCCACATAGGCACCAGTTCTAGTTTTTGGCCTTTTCCCCTCTGATCTAGCTCTCTGCTATGGGCTGGGAAAGCAGAAAATGGCCCAACTACTTGGGCCCTTGTACCTTCATGGGAGACCCAGAAGCAGCTCCTGGCTCCTGGCTTGTGATCAGCGTAGCTCTGGCCATTGTGGCCATTTGGGAGTGAACCAGTGGATGGAAAATCTTTCTGTCACTCCGTCTCTCTATAACTCTACCTGTCATATAAAGAAAATCTAAAAAAAAAAAAAAAAAAAAAAAAAAATACTAGTGTCCAGACCTTAATGTTTGGAGACAGGCCTCAGCACATCATTGTTTTTGTTTTAAGTTTTCTGGTGCTGTGGATGTGCAGCCAGGGTTGATTACCACTATGCTGACATTAACTAACTGGAGGTGACTGTCAGTGCTATAATTTATTCCATCTTATGTTTTCACTTTTCATTTCACACACGTGAAACAGAACAATTAATAAAAGACAATAAGATGGAGGGGCTGGCGCTGTGGCACAGCAGTTTGAAGCCTTGGTCTACAGTGCTGACATTCCATATGGATACTGGTTTGAGTCTCAGCTGCCCCACCTCTGATCCAGTTCCTGGATAATGTGTCTTGGAAAGCAGTGGAGGATGGCTCAAGTCCTTGGGTCCCTGCATCCATGTGGGAGACCCAGAAGCAGCTCCTGGCTTTTTGCTCCAGCCTGGCTCAACCCAGGTCATTGCAGCCATCTAAGGAGTAAACCAGTAGATAATAGATCTCTCTCTCTCTCTCTCCATCTCTAACACTGCCTTTTAAATAAATTTTTAAAATGGAGATATTTCAGGGTATTACAACTAAACTAAACTGTCTCTCACCCTAGCTTTGTATTTTTTTTTATTTAATATTTATTTATTTGAAAGTCAGAATTACACAGAAAGGTCTTCCAAATCTACTGTTTCAGTCCCCAGTTGGCCACAACAGCCGAAGCTGTGCTGATCTGAAGCCAGTAGCCAGGAGCTCCTTCCAGGTCTCCCACAAAGCTGCAGGGGCCCAAGGACTTGGGCCATCTTCCACTGCTTTCCCAGGCCATAGCAGAGAGCTAGCTTGGAAGTGGAGCAGCTGGGACTCAAACCAGCGCCCATATGGGATGCCAGCACTGCAGATGGCAGCTTTACCTGCTAAGCCACAGTGCCAGCCCCCTGCTTTGTATTTAAAACTAGCCTCATCTAGGGTGTCCCAATACTGTACCTTCCATCACCCACAAAGGCTAACCACATGCTGACTTCTGACACACAGATTAAGTTGTTGCCATTGAAGTTCATTTGTTATGTATTATATTTTAATCTATTTCCTTTCCTCAACATTATATTTGTGAGATTCATTCATGTTTCTGCTTAAGGAGGTTGTTCATTTTCATTGCTGTATATTTTACTGTAGAATTATTACTAGAATTACTGCTGGGTTATATGGATATGTTCAAATCTAGTAGTACTAAAGAGTTTGCCAAATTATTGTACCTATTTATATATACACAGGTACACACACCCAGGAATGTTACTCAGCTGCAACAAAGGAGGAAATTCTGTCATTTGCAATAACATGGGCAAACCTGGAAGACTCACTGAAATAAACTTAAGACAAATATAGTATGATCTCACTTGTATGTGGAATCTAATAAAGTCAAAATACATAGTAACATAATAGAATGGTGGTTGCCAGCAGTTGTCTGTATGTCTGGCAAGAGGGGATTATTAAAACTAACGGGAGATGTTGATCAAAGGGGACAAACTTTTAGTTATAAGGTGAGCAAATTCTGAAGATCTAATGTATGCCATATGTAGTGATGGATGCATTCATTTCATTATGATAATAACGATACAATGCATAACTATTTCAGATTATCACTCCACACCTTGAATAATATAATTATTGTCAAACATTTAAAATTAAGAAAGTTTACACAATTTATTTTCTGCTTTGTCTTATGGTTTCTTTTTTACAGTTACTTCTTTAGCTGGAATTGACTTGCTTCATGCTCTAATCAATGCCTTAAATTTTTCTTAAAAAATCCTTCTCAAACAAAAACTTGCACACACACATATCTTTCAACAGCTTTATTTATAATCGCCAAAAAGTGGAAGATGTCCTTTAGTAGGTGAATGGATAAATCAACTGTGGCACATCCATGCAAGGCACTGGAAAGAAACTAGCCACCAGGTCAGGATAATACATGCAGGAAATGTGAATGCATATAACTAAGCCAAAGAAGCCAATCTGAAAAGGCTACAATTGTACGATTCCAACTGTATGCCATTCTAGAAAGCTATGAAGGCAGTAGAAAGATCAGCAGTTGAGAGGGGTTTGAGGAGGAATAATGAATATGCAGCAGAGGATTTTTAGGGCTCTGAAACTACCCCGTTTCATGCAAAATTTAAGGTAGCTACTCCCCGACAGGTGAACCCTAATATGAATCGTGGACTCTTGGAGATACTGATGTGTCAATGTAGACACATTGATTGTAACAAATGTGGTGCAGCACAGCTGTTCGTCGTGGGGGAGGCTGTTTTTGGGAGCAGAGGGGAGGTAAGTTCAGTCTATACTGGGTAAGGACAGACTGAAAACTCCATACTTTTGGCTCAATTTTGCTGGGAAGCTAAATTCCTCTAAAAAAATAGTATTTAAAACAAACAAACCAAAGAAACCAAAAGAAAAAAACAAAACCCCTCTCCTGTTATCTGCTTGATTAATTTTTTTAAATTTTATTTATTTTTTTGGACAGGCAGAGTTAGTTAGAGAAAGGTCTTCCTTTGGTTCACTCCCCAAGTGGCCGCCACAGCTGATGCATAGTGCCAATCTAAAGCCAGGAGCCAAAGTGCTTCCTCCTAGTCTCCCATGCGGGTGCAGGGCCCAAGCACTTGGGCCATCCTCCACTGCACTCCCGGGCCATAGCAGAGAGCTGGACTCGAAGAGGAGCAACCGAAACAGAACCGGCACCCCAACCGGGATTAGAACCTGGGGTACCAGTACCGCAGGTAGAGGATTAGCCCAGTGAGCCATGGCGCCAGCCTATCTGCTTGATTACTAACATAAAATCTTTTCACCAAGGGTTTTTTTTTTTAAAAAAAACACCTATCTGGCTTTTCCAACTCTTTTGAAACTTACTGCCTCAAATCATTCATCCCTTGAAACAACCCAAATCCTCACTAATCTTTCTCAGTTCTCTCTTCACAGTATTTAACATGGCTAAATACAATTGTACCTATATAGGTTTTTGCCAAAAATGTTTAACTGAATATAATCAACTTTGAGACTTCTTTTTCATTTAACAAGAGAATTCAGCAACTGTTATTGTGCTGTCCAATATGAAAACTCCTGACCATATGGAATTATTTAAATTATCCAAAATTTAAACAACACTTATCAACACTTCAAGAGCTGAATAGCTGCATGTGGCTATTATACAAGAAACAAGCAGGCATAGAACATGGCAATCTTGGAAGAAAAGTTCTGTGGCACTGGACTAGAATAAATGAAAGGAAGCAGACAAATCTAGATTAAGGGATAGTCTACAGTACAAAAGGCGTATCTTTTAGAATTCATGGCCATGAGCACTGGTTCGAGTCCTGACTACTACACTTTCAATCCAGCTCCTTGGTAATGTGCCTTGGAAAGCAACTTAAGGTGGCTCAAGTGCTTGGGTCCCTGTCACCCATATGGGATATACCCGGATGGGGTTTCTTGGTTCCTGGACTGGTCCTGGACCAGACCTGGTTATGGCTATTTCAGGAGTGAACCAGTGGATGGAGATCTCTTTCACTCTTTGTACCCCTTTCTCTGTAACTCTGCCTTTCAAACACATAAATAAGTCTTTAAATAAAAAAGCCTTTGTTATTTACTTGAAAGACTGAGTTACAGGGAGAAGTAAGAGAGAGAGAGAGAAGTCTTCCATCCACTGGTTCATGCCCCAGATGGCCACAATGGCTAGAGCTGAGCTGATCCAAAGCCAGGAGCCAGGAGCTTCACCCAGGTCTAACATGGGCACAGTTGCCCAAGGACTTGGGCCATCCTCTGCTGCCTTTCTAGGCACATCAGCAGGGGGCTGGATCGGAAGTGGAGCAACTGGGATTTGAACCGGCACCCATATAGGATGCTGGTGCTGCAATTCAGGGCTTTAACCTACTGCGCCACAGTGCCAGCCCTCTACCATCTTGATACAATGGTGGGTCATAAACAATTAGGAAGTGTCAGAAGTAATTTGTCATTTATTTAAACAGAGTTACATTCACACCAGTAACTATGCCTCAAGTCCACAGTTACTCATGTTTGCAGAGTTGTCATTTTATTGTTATTCTGCTTTCAAAACTATTTTGCCCATGGATATATTTCTAAAATGAAAGATGTTGTGGGCAGACAAAATTTCATGTAAAGAATATAATGGGAGGTTGTTACCATTAGTCACCATTGTTCAAAGACAATGTATCATGGATGACAAGGCAGAGTTCTTATTTCCTTTGAAAAACCATCTCATAATAGTGTAGCCATCCCCTTGTCAAACCATTCTATGATTCCATGCATAAATTGCCTGAAAAATCATTCCTTTGCCCACTCAGAAACTCATACAATAATCTTGGAAATTCTAGAAAACTTTTTAAAGATAAGGCATCATAGAAAAAAGTTTGAATTGACATCCAGGTGACATGAAATTCTGAAAAAAATTATATACAAAGTTTCATACTGTTCTATCCTTGTTCTAAGAATTGCATCTTTTCAAAAATAGTCTTGTTTTTTGTACCCAATTCATCTTGGAAATTTCTCAGAGCAGTTCATACATTACTGCCCTTTTTTTTTTTTTTTTAATTTTTGACAGGCAGAGTGGACAGTGAGAGAGAGACAGAGAGAAAGGTCTTCCTTTTGCCGTTGGTTCACCCTCCAATGGCCGCCGCGGCCGGCACGCTGCGGCTGGCACATCGCGCTGATCCGAAGCCAGGAGCCAGGTGCTTTTCCTGGTCTCCCATGGGGTGCAGGGCCCAAGCACTTGGGCCATCCTCCACTGCACTCCCTGGCCACAGCAGAGAGCTGGCCTGGAGGAGGGGCAACCGGGACAGAACCTGGCGCCCCGACTGGGACTAGAACCCGGTGTGCCGGCGCCTCAAGGCGGAGGATTAGCCTGTTGAGCCACAGCGCCAGCCATGCCCATTTCCTTTTAAGAGGTGCATATCATTCATCTGGGGATGCAGCTACATGGATATTAGGGTTAATGTCAATATCTCTCTAAATACATCTTGGCATATACATGTCCAAACCTATGGATATATCCCATATATCCACTGCTTTGAAGTTTTTCTAGATCTTCAGTTGTTTCCCAGGGGCTATCCCAGCTATGGCCACCAATAATGCACATGAGTAAAATTTGAAACTTCTAAGAAAATGATGGCCTTTGAGGTGGTTATGAATATTTCAAAGTCATCCCTTACGACCAAAGATTTTTCTGAAATGTATACATAGGCTAAAAAAATGTTTCCAAAATATTACAAGAAAGCATAAAGGTTCACTTCTAATTATAGGAACACTTGAGTCCAGCTTCTTCAACAAAGGTTTCCTCCTCTCAAAAACATCTTTTTTCAAATTGCTCCGTCATTACTAACCACAATAGAGCAGATATTAAATTGTGCTACTCTACATGTCTACCGGAGTTAAGAGAATTGAGGAGGCTTTGAAGACTGTTTAAAAAATATCCCATCTACTTCAGTAATTGGCAGAGTGGGTTACTGCGCCGTGTGCGCTTGGCATGACACAGTGGGTCTCACACATGCACAGAGCGGTACAGGGAGAGCCTGGACTCTAAGGCTCGGAAAGGATGAAACTAACAGGCCCTGTGATGAGCTCAGCTATTTACTCCAAACTGCATCATCCAATGAGCAGCCTCCCAGTTAAGGGAGAAAATGTGTCCTTGAAGATTAGAACAGGCTTTGGTTAAGGTCAAAGAGGGAAACCTTAGAAAATGCAAATTATTCACAACAATTCAACCTCCTGCACTGCTCCTCCCTTCAGCCTGGAGTCTTAGAGTGAAGGGCCCTTCCTGTTTACAACTCTTCCAGGAACTGTGGAACACCACCCAAAGACCCTTAGCTGCTGCTTTCCTGCATCAACTTTTATTGCTACTGTTTTAGTTGAATGCCTGAGAAAATAAATATACTCTGTATTGTTTAAGAACAAAGACTAATAGGATTGGACTGCTGGAACAGCTGTGTTTTCTTAGCGGTTTATGGGATCAACTTCCTTTGGTTTTTATGTTGTACATTTGTGCATCCTTCCAGCATCTTGAGTAATCTGGAGGGTGCCCAATACAAGCTCTGAATCTTCAACACTTCTATGCTAGCTTCCTTCCACATAAACTTCCTCACAAAATTCTTCCCTTAGGATGGCCCAAATGCTTGGGCCCTGCCCTGGCATGGGAGACCAGGAGGAAGCACCTGACCCTGGCTTCAGATTGGCACAGCAACGGCCGTGGCGGCCATTTGGGGGTGAACCAACAGAAGGAAGACCTTTCTGTCTCTCTCTCTCACTGTCTATAACTCTCTCTCTCTCACTGTCTAACTCTGCCTGGCAAAAAAAAAAAAAAAAAATCTTCCCTTAATCCTATTTTCTCCTCACAGCCTCATGCTTCTGTTCCTCATAGCCTCAGGCTTCTGTATCTCACCCCAGGGCATCTTAAAGAACTGTCTTGATTTCCCACTTCTCTCCTGGCTTTTCCCCACTGCCCTGTAACCTCCCTTTATGTTAACACTTGGGGGCCAGCACTGTGGCACTATGGGTTAAGCCACAGCCTGTAGCATGGGCATCACATATGGGTACCGGTTCACTTCCTGGCTGCTCCACTTCCCATCCAGCTCCCTGCTAATGTGCCTGGGGAAGCAGTGGGAGATGGCCCAAGTGCTTGGGCCCCTGTACCCACATGGGAGATGTGGAACAAAGTCCTGATTCTCCCAACTCTGGTCATTGTGGCCATTTGAGGAGTTAACCAATGGATGGAAGATCTCTGTGTAACTCTTTCAAAATAAATCTTTTAAAAAACAAAACAAAAAAAAGGTTAGCACTTACCATACTTAGGTATTAAATCCAAAGGATTCTTTTTAAAATCTTATTTGACTTCTCAGCAATACCTGTCTCTAGATTATTATTGTGACTCTCTTAAAACTCCTCTGGTTTCCAGGATACCATTTTCCAAATTCCATTAGTTCACTTATTAAATATTTACAAAGCATTGACAAGCAGGCCAATCAAACTAGGCTCTGAGCTAGACTATTTTTCAAGACTTGTAAACTGGTAATTACAATAGAATATATAAGTAGCATATGACAGAGATGGGCCTACAGAGCAAAGATACCCAAGGGAGGGGTGGAGCGGACTTCTTAATCTTTTTTAATCTCATTCCCTGCTAATCTTTTCGGGCCCCCAGGGCTCTCCCTCTTATCATCCTTTTCTCCCGATTTCTGATCCACACATCTGTCCAATGCCAGTCTTAGCCACTCTAAAATATCAAATACCTCCACACTAACGTTTGGCTGCTTAACACAAATAAATAGAGTATTCTGGACATTTATGGTGTTCCTATTTTCCATCCCCAAACCACTGCTTCTGTTAGCTTACTGTCACTTCCCACAAGAATTAACACGATGGTCATGTTCTAAATTTTGCTTAGCACCTTGCCCATGGTCATACAACAGGCCACTGTCCTTCATGACAGACAAACCGAGTTATAACCACCTTGGCCATCTCACTAAAATCCTCTATTGCCACTGCACCAACTCCCAACATGGAGCCAGTCACTCGAAAGTCTTTCAGTTTTCAACTGTCCCATGCTACTTCGTGCATACAAGTCCATGCCTTTGAAACATTCTTGCCTGGCTTCCTTCTCTACTCTTTAGCTTAGCTTCCATTTGTCCCGCCAGAGCCAGCAGAGTACTCCTCCACTGTGGAGCCCCGGCATTCTCTTCCACTCACCCAGCCCTCCCCCACGGACCCCATGGCACCCTATACTCACCTCTACCTGAATTCTTATCACAAGCCAGCGCCTGCCCCTCGTCCTGGAGCACCCAGAAAAGGGTCCAACAGTTCCGAGGGCTTAATAAAGCTGGAGACTGGGCAAATGAATCAAGGACGGGATTTCCCAGTCCCAAACGGTTAACACCCAGAAGCTGTTCAAGAAAAATGCCACAGCAGCTGCCTACTTTGCTTTCTGCACTTGACAAAGACAGCACAGACGCCAATCCACCAATTCAAGGTCCTCTTAAGGATCTACAACAACCAAGAGTTTATTCCAGGATGGGAGGAAGCAATTTGACAATTCAACGCCCTTCTCCTCAACGAAACCTCCTCCTTCCCACCCTTCCCTGCGCAAAACACCGGCATTTTAGAGTTGGGGGGCGGGGGGGAGGGAACAAAACAAAAGGCCCAGTGGGGCTACAATCTTGCAGTTGGTAAGGCCAAAGCAAAGCAACCAGCGGCTCACCTGGGCTGTGGACACCCATCAGGAGGACTTCCCCAACGGCCTTGCACGTTGCACAATGCCGATGGGGGAGGGGAGAGGCGAAAAACCGTTGTTCCCCCAAGGGCTTACCTCGACCCCAGCCCGGACTGTACCCCCGTAAAGGATATATTACCTCTTAAGAAAAGGACTTCACGGGATCGTCCCTGGCAGACTGCACAAGATCAAGCGGTGCAGGGCAGCCGTTCTTCACGGACGCTCGCCGCCAGCCCTCGCCGAATGGCTGCCACTTGAGGGCTGCGACAGGCGCTTTTATAGGAGGCGCGCCGCCGGTCGCCCGCCCATTGGCCTGCGTATGTCACGTGGTCGCTGCTGAAGTCTCTAAGCTCCGCCTAGAGGCTGTGGGGCAGACAAGGGTGGTTCCCGCGCCCAGCGCACGCACGTGAGCTGGGCGCTCCCTGAACGCCCACACCCTGCTGGGAGCTGTAGGGCTTGGGTGGAGGAGCGCCGCCCTGGAGGCTTTTGCTATGAGAACAACTTCACTCATCCCAAACGTCTGGGGCTGTTATTTGGGCGATTGGGAGTTTTCCCGCTTTCCTCCATCGCTCTCCGTATCTCCTGTCTCTTGCAACGAGTGCTTAATAAATACGAGGTAGCAGCTGAGGCTGGAGCCTGCAGGAGCTCATTGGTTTGAAAGGGGCACTTAAGAGCTGGTTTCACAACAGCTGCGTGGTAATAGTGATTTAGGACTTGAGGCATCGTAGCGGTTACCTCCCAGGGCTTTACAGATAACTTGAAATTTGCTAACAAGTAGCAGACCGCTGTGTCTAGCACAGTAGTGGCCTTGAGGATCCAGTTTCACACAATGCCTTGGAATTCTTAGTGCTCAATTCTGGATGGATGGGTGGATGGGTGAGTGGAAGGAGAATACAGCTGACGGAGCAGCTCCTGAGTCAAAAGCAATCTCCAAGTTTGCTGAAGCAGGAATAGGGTGTAATTAGCAAGTGGGCCCGTCTACATCACCTCGATGTGTCAGTGTTCACCAGAATCAGCACCTACCTGCTTATGACACACAGCTGCCCAACACACCGGGGTAGGCAGGCTTAAAAAAAAAAAAAAAAAGGCCGGCACTGCAGCTCACTGGGCTAATCCTCCGCCTGCGGCACCGGCACCCCAGGTTCTAGTCCCGGTCAGGGCGCCAGATTCTGTCCCGGTTGCTCCTCTTCCAGTCCAGCTCTCTGCTATGGCCCAGGAGTGCAGTGGAGAATGGCCCAAGTGCTTGGGCCCTGCACCTGCATGGGAGACCAGGAGGAAGCACCTGGCTCCTGGCGTCAGATCAGTGCAGTGCATCAGCCATAGCGGCCATTTGGGGAGTGAACCAACGGAAAAAGGAAGACCTTTCTGTCTGTCTCACTGTCTAACTCTGCTTGTCAAAAAAAAAAAAAAAATTGTGTATTTGAGAGGTAGAGTTACAGATAGAGAGAAAGGTCTTCTATCTGCTGGTTCACTCCCCAAATGGTTGCAATGGCCAAAACTGGACCCATCCAGGAGCCAGGCACTGCAGGCAGAGGGCTAGCCTACTCTGCCACAGCGCCAGCTCCATGAGCAGGCATTTTTAATGTTAGGAAGGAACTTCTGGGGCCGGTGCAGTGGCATAGCGGGTAGAGCTGCTGCCAGCAGTGCCAGCTTCCCATGTGAGTGCCAGTTCGAGATCCAGCTGCCCCTCTTCCAATCCAGCTTTCTGCTATGGCCTGGGAAAGCAGTAGAAGATGGCCCAAATCTTTGGGCCCCTGCACCCGCATGGGAGACCCGGAAGAAGCTCCTGGCTCTTGGCTTTGGATTGAACACAGCTCTGGCCGTTGTGGTCAATTGGGGAGTGAACCAGAGGATGGAAGACCTTTCTCTTTCTCTGCCTCTCCTCTCTCTCTGTGTAACTCTGACTTTCAAGTAAATAAATAAATCTTTAAAAAAAGAAAGTTGTGCCTGACTGAACATGCACACTTTTTTTTTTTAAAAAAGGAATTTCTACTAAATAACAAACACAAAAAAACCCACTAAGGCTTCTTCTCTCTGCCATTGGTTCTCAGGAGGACAGACAAAAATTTAAACAAGGATTATTGGTTTGATTGCCTTTGACCTTCCTTAAGCCTTTCATCACGTATGGGTCACACCCTATGTCTGCACTCTCCTACCAGAATAATAGGATTTTAGACAAAAGACCAGAACATGGAAATCTCAACCACCAAATCCTGTCTCTTCAGGACAGTCTTTGATGATCAGGTTGCTTGGGCAGCAGGCCCTTCTAGTTCTTCCAGAGTAAGTCACTTGGGGGTTGGAATAAGAAGCTCCTTTTTTTTTCTAGACTTTTTATAATTATAGCATTTATAAGCAGAAACAGTACAATCATCAAAGACTGTCCTGAAGAGACAGGTTTTGGTGGTTGAGATTTCCATGTTCTGGTCTTTTGTCTAAAATCTTATTATTCTGGGAGAAGGTAGGAGAGTGCAGACATAGGGTGTGACCCATACGTGATGAAAGGCTTAAGGAAGGTCAAAGGCAATCAAACCAATAATCCCTGTTTAAATTTTTGTCTGTCCTCCTGAGAACCAATGGCAGAGAGAAGAAGCCTTAGTGATTTTTTAAAAGATTTATTTTATTTATTATTTGAGAGTCAGAGTTGCACAGAGAGAGGAGAGGCAGAGAGAGACAGAGAGGTCTTCCATCCACTGGTTCACTCCCCATATGGCCGTAAGAGCCGGAAATGCAACGATCCGAAGCCAGGAGCTTCTTCCCAGTCTCCCACACGGGTGCAGGGGCCCAAGGACTTGGGCCATCATCCACTGCTTTCCCAGGCCATAGCAGAGAGCTGGATAGGAAGTGGAGCAGCCAGGTCTTGAACCAGCGCCCAAATGGGATGCCGGCACTTCAGGCCAGGGCATTAACCTACTGTGCCACAGCACTAGCCCCCTTAGTGATGTTTTAAAAAGCTAAATCTCGTCGTGTCACCCACCCGTGAAACCTTTCCATTTCCACTGCTTTTAGAATAAAAGGCAGGGGCTGGTGCTCTGTTGTAGCCGGTAAAGCTGCTGCCTACAGTGCCAGCATCCCATATGGCCTGGGAAGGAAGTATAAAATGGCTCAAGTCCTTGGGCCCCTGCACCCACGTGGGAGACCCGGAAGAAACTCCTCTGGCTCCTGGCTTTGGATCAGCATAGCTCCAGCCGTTGCGGCCAACTGGGGAGTGAACCAGCAGATGAAGACCTTTCTCTCTCTGCCTCTCCTTCTCTCTGTAACTCTGACTTTCAAATAAATAAATAAATCTTAAAAAAAAAAAAAAAAGAATAAAAGGCAAAACCCTTAAGATGAGCTACAAGACCGTGACTTATAAACCTTCAGCTCCCACCAGGCCTGCAGTCTATACTTCAGCCCTCCCTGGTGTCCTTTCTCTCTGGGCTTCTACAATTGGCTTCTTGCCTCTCTTCTCTCCCACACTCATTCCTCAGGTCTCAGGGGGAGTCACTGCCTTAGGAAAATAGCTCCTCCTGTTACCCACTTTCATTGCAATCTAACAGGAAGTACTTGTTACAGTTGCAAGGGTAGCGAGCACTACATTTGGTATCTACTTCCCCAGCTAGATAGTAAGCGCCATGAGTGCAAAATATCAAAAGCCTTTAAAATGTGTTATCAGTGAGTGCATTACCTTTTGATCCTGCCCCAAATATAAGGACTGTGGCAAATCAGAGTTGAATTAAGGGGTAGGTGAGAAGTTGGGTGGGGGAGATAAATGAGACCAGATCTGAAGTTAAAAGACAAAAATTTTTATTTGTTTGAAAGGCAGAGCACCAGAGAGAAGGAGATACAGAGAGAGGAAGAGATATCCCATCTGCTAATTCACTCCCCCAAAAAACCGCAATGGCCCAGGCCGAGTCTGGCTGAAGCCAAGAGCCAAGAACTCCATCTGGGTCTGCAGCACCTGGACCACCTCCTGCTGCTTTCTTAGCTTTCTTAGCAGGGAGTTGAATTAGAAGTAGAACGGCTGGTTCTTGAACCAGTGCTCTGATCATGGGGTGCCAGAGGCTTTACCCCCCTGTGGCACAACACTGGCCCTATTAGTTCAGCTTTAAATGTAATGAGTTCAGGGGCTAGCGCAGCAGGTTAACACCTCGGCCTGAAGCAACGGCTTCCCTTTTGGGCACCGGTTCAAAAACCTGGCTGCTCCACTTCCAATCCAGCTCTCTGCAATGGCCTGGGAGGGCAGTGGAAGATGGCCCACTGCACCTGCGTGGGAGACCCAGAAGAAGCTCGTGGCTCCTGGCTTCGGATCGGTGCAGCTCTAGCCGTTGCAGACAATTGGGGAGTAAACCATCTGACGGAAGACCTCTCTCTCCGCCTCTCCTTCTCTCTCTGTGTAACTCTGACTTTCAAATAAATAAATAGAGGTAATGAGTTCAAGATCCTTGTGAGATATCTGGGTAGATATTTTAAGATCAAAATACAGTCTAGCGTGGGTACTGTGGTAGAGGGGGGTTAAGCCGCCTCCTGCAACACTGGCATCCCATATTGGAGTACCAATTGAAGTCCCAGTTACTCTGCTTCCGACCCAGCTCCCTGTTAATGCATATGAGAAGCAACAGATGATGCCTCCAGTACCTAAGTCCCTGCCAACCACATGGGAGACCTGGATGAATTTGCCAGCTTATGGTTTTGGATTGGCGCTGGCCCAGCCTCAGCTACTGCAGCCATTTGGGAAGTGAGCTGGTGAATGGAAGCGCTCTCTCTCTTTTTCTCTCTGTGTAACTGCTTCTCAAATAAATAAATACTTTTTTTTAAGAATATAGTCTAGGCTGAACATGGCAGAAAAGGGCAGGAAGAAGATTTGAAGAAAATGAGAAAGGTTTGAAATAATTATGTTGAAGAATAGAAAAATTGAATGGGGAAATATGTTAGTAAGACATTTTTTAGCTAGTTTAGACCCAGAAACTGGTGACTATTTGTGGAGAAATAAAATAGTTGCTTTTAACTAACATTTGAGATTGCTAGGGATGTGTAACAGGAAAATACTGAAAGTGGGGGATGGGCATTTGGCACAGGGGTTAAGACAAGGCTGGGATAGCCTGCCTCTCATATGGATTGCATGTTTTTTTTTTGTTTGTTTGTTTTTTGTTTGTTTTTGTTTTTTAAGATTTTATTTACTTGACAGGTAGAGTTACAGTGAGAGACAGAGAGAAAGGTCTTCCTTCCATTGGTTCACTCCCCAAATGGCCGCAACAGCTGGAGCTACACTGATCCGAAGCCAGGAGCCAGTTGCCTCTTCCTGGTCTCCCATGCACTTGGGCCATCCTCCACTGCCTTCCCGGGCCATAGCAGAGAGCGGGACTGGAAGAGGAGCCACCGGGACTAGAACCCGGCGCCCCTATGGGTTGCCAGCACTGCAGGCAGAGGATTAACCTACTGTGCCACAACACCAGCCATGGATTGTGCGGGTTTAAGTCCTGGCTCCACTTCCAACTGTAGTTTTTTACAAATGTGCACCATAAGGAGACAGCAGGTGATAACTCAGGTATCTGGGTCCCTGCCATCCACATGGGAGACCTGGATAGAATTCCAGGCTCCTGGATTAAGCCTGGTCTGGCTCTGGTTGTTGTAGGCATTTGGGGAATAAAGCAGAGATGGATTTATGAAATAATTATTTAAAAATTACTAAAGGGCGGGTACTGTAGTGTAGTGGGTAAAGCCGCCACCTGCAGTGCTGGCATCCCTTGTGGGCACTCGTTCAAGACCCATCTGCTCCACTTCTGATCCAGCTGTCTGCTATGTCTAAGAAAGTAGTGGATGATGGCCCAAGTCCTTAGGCCCCTGCACCTCTGTGGGAGACTCAGAAGAAGCTCCTGGATCCTGGCTTCTGATCGGCACAGCCAATTGGAGAGTGAATCAGAGGATGGAAGACTCTCTCTCTCTTTTTTTTTAAAATTTATTTGATGGTCAGAGTTACACAGAGAGGAGAGGCAGAGAGAGACAGAGAGGTCTTCCATCCACTGGTTCACTCCCCAGTTGGTCACAACAGCCGGAGCTGCACCGATCTGAAGCCAGGAGCTTCCTCCTGGTCTCCCACATGGGTGCAGGGGCCCAAGGACTTGGGCCATCTTCCACTGCTTTCCCAGGCCATAGCAGAGAGCTGGATGGGAAGTGGAGCATCTGAGTCTCGAACCAGCGCCCATATGGGATGCTGGTGCTTCAGGCCAGGGCGTTAACCCACTGTGCCGCAGCACCGGTCCCCTCTGCCTCTCCTTCTCTCTGTGTGTAACTCTGACTTTCAAATAAATAAATAAATCTTTAAAAAAAATTTGCCTAAAAATATTGATAGTGACTGAAGACCACACTAAGATCAAGATACTACAGGGCTATTCTATGACATTGTAATCATTGGAAATCATTGTAATTATGTTTTTTTTAAAGCATCATGTATTGTTCTATATAGTATACATTTTAGTTTAAACCATGATATTGCATGAGCATAACTTAAGACATGTGAAAGTTTCCATCCTTCATTCTAGCATTAGATTCAAGAAAAGGAGACCTCATCTTTCTGATCTCCCTAGCAACAACAGATTCACAAGTGTCCCTAAAACTCGGAGTTAAAGACAACTGGTTCTGTGTGGAAATTGAGAGGCAATATTTTACATAGATGGAAAGATTTACAAAAATGGAAGATCAGTCTATCCTCTGTTGCTAACTCCAAAAGTCAGTTCTCATAGGGTCTTTCTTTCTTCTTTAAAGATTTATTTATTTATTTGACAGGCAGAGTTTCAGAGAGGCAGAGGCAGAGAGAGAGAGAGAGAGAGAAAGAGAGAGGTAGGTCTTCCATCTTCTGGTTCATTCCCCCAAATGACTGCAACAGCTCAAGCTGGGCTGTTCTGAAGCCAGGAGCCTGGAGCTTCTTCCAGATTTTCCACATAGGTGCAGGGGCCCAAGGACTTGGGCCATCTTTCACTGCTTTCCCAGGGCAGAGCAGAGAGCTGGATCGAAAGCGGAGCAGCTGAGACTTGAACCCTCACCCATATGGGATGCCCACACTACAGGCGGTGGTTTTACCCACTACACCACAGGGCTGGCTCCTCATTGGATCTTTCTTAATCCTCTGTCCTCACTGTCAGAATGCTGTGGTGCTCAGTCCTGGGGGCTCCCTGTTTATGGACCCTCGGCAGTACATTCACTGTTGAGAGTTAGCTATCTGCTCTTGGCTCTCAAACTTATTCATCTGTCCTGCGCCTTATTCCTGACCTCCAGACTCATTTACCCAACTGCCTACAGGCTATCTCCACGTGGAAGGTCTCAGGACCACCTTCATTTGTCCAAGCCCAAGCTCCTGTCTCCCTTCAAACTGCTCCACCCTATCTTCCCATCTCAGTAAAGGGCAGCTCTAATCTTATAGGGCAAACATTTCAGCCATCTATTCTTTCATCTAATATCCAATCAACTCAGCCAATCAAGGGAAGAAGGATTGGATTCCTCAGCAAATGTTTACAGCTACATTAAAATAAAAAAAGAATCCAGGGGCTGGTGTTGTGGTGTAGTAGGTTAAGCTGCCACAGGTGATGTCAGCAGCTGTTATGAGCTCTGGTTTGGCTCTGGGCTGCTCCACCTCTGATCCAGCTCCCGCCAGTGTGCCTGGGAGTTGGGTCCCTGCCACCCATGTGGGAGACCTGATAGGTTGTAGGGACCCAATTACTTCAGCCATCACTACTGCTTCTCAGGGTCTGCATTAGCAGGAAACCGGAATCAGGAGCCAGAGCCGGGACTGAAACCTAGGCATTCAGACACAGGATGTGGGCATCCAGACCAGTAGCCTAACTGCCAGGTCAAACACTTGCCCCTCCATTAAAAAAAAAAAAAAGAAATTGAGTATTTAAAAATTTATTTTTTCAAAGATTATTTATTTGAAAGTCAGAGTTACAGAGAGAGAAGGAGAGACAGAGAGATTTCCATCCTCTGGTTCACTCCCCAGATGGCTGCAACAGCCAGGGCTGGACCAGACTGAAGCCAGAAGCCAGGAGCTTCTTCTGGGTCTCCCACTTGGGTGCAAGTACTTGGGGCCATCTTCCACTGCTTTCCCAGGCACATTAGCAGGGAGCTGAATCAGAAGTTGAGCAGCCCAGAGCCAAACCAGCAGCCATATAAGATGCCAGCACTGCAGGTAGAAGCTTTACCTGCTATGCCACAATGTGGGCTCCTTAATTTTTTTTTAAATTTTTATTTATTTACTTGAAATTCAGAGTTACACAGAGAGAAGGAGAGGCAGAGAGAGAGAGAGAGAGAGAGAGAGAGAGAGAGGTCTTCCATCTGCTGGTTCACTCCCCAGTTGGCCGAAACAGCTGGAGCTGGCCCAGACCGAAGCCAGGAGCCAGGCTTCTTGCAGGTCTCACACGTAGGTGCAGGGGCCCAAGGACTTGGGCCATCTTCTACTGATTTCCCAGGTCACAGCAGAGCACTGGATCGGAAGAGGAGCAGCAGGGACTTGAACCGGCGCCCATATGGGATGCTGGCAATGCAGGCGGTGGCTTTACCCACTATGCCACTGCACCAGCCTCAACCCTTAAATTATTTTGACAACAAAATGTATAGTTTGTCAGTAGGTACAAGCTTACAATTGCCTTTAACAAGTTATTTTTTAACAAATTTATTTTGGAAATAGTATTAAACATGGTTAATTATATGTTCCTCATATACAATGTAAAGTGTAGAAGATTAAAAATTGGAAATATATGAACTTGCGTAGTAAATAATGAATTAACTTAATGCAATCGTCTTAAATAAGTATAAATTACAAAGAGTTTGGGGGAGAGCATTAACACAGGCCATGTCTGCCTGTGAGGAAAGAAGCCATAAAGTTTCTGAAGATTTATTTATGTATTTATTTATTTATTTAAAAGGCAGAGTTACTTAGAGGAAGAGTCAAAGATCTTCCATCTGCTGATCCACTCCCCAAGTGGCTGAAACAGCAAGGGCTGGGCCAGGCTGGAGAAACCAGGAGCCTAGAACCATACAGATCTCTCACATAGGTGGCAGGGGCCCAAGTACTAGGACCATCTTCTGCTGCTTTCCTAGGTGTGTTAGCAGGGAGCTGGATCAGAAGTGGAGCAATGGGGCTGGCATTGTGACGGTAGATTAATCCTCTGCCTGCGGTGCTGGCTTCCCATATGGGCGCCAGTTCGTGTCCTGGCTACTCCTCTTCCAGTCTAGCTCTCTGCTGTGGCCTGGGAAAGCAGTAGAAGATAGCCCAAGTGCTTAGGCCCCTGCACCCACATGGGAGACTGGGAAGAAGCTCCTGGCTCCTGGCTTCGGATCGGTGCAGTTCCGGCCTTTGCGGCCTTTTGGGGAGTGAACCAACGGAAGGAAGACCTTTCTCTCTGTCTTTCCCTTTCATTGTCTGTAACTCTACCTCTCAAATAAATAAAATCTTAAAAAAAAAATTAAAAGAAAAAAAAAAAAAAGAAGTGGAGCAGCCAGGACTGGAACCAGCACCAGCACCCATATGGGCTGCTGGTATCACACAGGCAGCAGCTTAACCCACCGTGCCACAACACCAGCCCCATGAAGCCATACTTTTTTTTTTTTTTTTTTTTTATGGGACTATCACAAAGCTGAAAATGTTAGTACATCAGCTTGGGAAAATTTGTAAGATTCTGTCCTTAACTCTTTAAACAAGATCTGTAAGTCATAGAATATTGGAAGACACTAAATGCTGATTTTGCATCTAGCATGGTAGAGCTGTATTACAATGAAGACATGAAACAGGCATGGGAAGCAGACGCAGAGAGCTGAAGCCTGTCCTGGCGTCCTCAAACATCCCTTGCCCTCTGGAGTTAGAAGGATGCCTGTGGCCTCGCCTAAAAGGAGCTAGCACAGAGAAGGAGCATCTGTTTGCCCAAGTGTGGATTCCCCAGGAGCTGAGTGGGGTGACTGACCTCCGTCTCCAAAAGAACATGGGGGACCACACCTCAATGGGGCTTCTGACTTCCATCCCTGAAGAGAAATTGGGAATTTAGCCCACGACCCTGCACCCTCACAGAGACCACGAATCAATAATCTTTGCACCTTCTCACTCCTCCCCGACCAAAAGCCTCTTCTTTTTTATTTTTTATTTTTTGACAGGCAGAGTTAAACAGTGAAAGAGAGACAGACAGAAAGGTCTTCCTTCCATTGGTTCACCCCCCAAATGGCTGCTATGGCCGGCGCGCTGTGCGGATCCAAAGCCAGGAGCCAGGTGCTTCCTCCTAGTCTCCCATGCGGCTGCAGGGCCCAAGGACCTGGGCCATCCTCCACTACCTTCCCGGGCCACAGCAGACAGCTGGACTGGAAGAGGAGCAACCAGGACAGAATCTGGCGCCCCAACCAGGACTAGAACCCGGGGTACCAGATCCGCAGGTGGAGGATTAGCCTGGTGAACCGCGGCACCAGCCCAAAAGCCTCTTCTTAACCAGCTTTGATCATGATAATCTCTTCTTGCAATCAACCCTCAATTCTTTTGTCTTCTCTTTGGTTCTCTCTCTCTCTCTCTCTCTCTGTTTTTTTTTTTTTTTTTTTTTTTTTTTTTTTTGACAGGCAGAGTGGATAGTGAGAGAGAGAAAGAGAGAAAGGTCTTCCTTTTGCCATTGGTTCACCCTCCAATGGCCGCCGCGGCTGGCGCGCTGCGGCCGGCGCATCGCGCTGATCCGAAGCCAAGAGCTAGGTGCTTCTCCTGGTCTCCCATGGGGGTGCAGGGCCCAAGGACTTGGGCCATCCTCTGCTGCACTCCCGGGCCACAGCAGAGAGCTGGCCTGGAAGAGGGGCAACCGGGACAGAATCTGGCGCCCCGACCGGGACTAGAACCCAATGTGCCAGCACTGCTAGGTGGAGGATTAGCCTATTGAGCCGCGGTGCCGGCCCTCTTTGGTTCTCTTAATTTCCATCTTGACAAGATAAAAACCCTTATTAAATCCTAAATTTAATTCTTATGAGGGACCAGTGCTGTGGTGTAGTGGGTAAATTCTCCACCTGCAGTGCTGGCATCCCCATGTGGGCGCCAGTTCAAGTCCTCATTGCTCCACTTCTGATCCAGCTCTCTGCTAATGGCCTGGGAAAGCAGTAGAAGATGGCCCAAGTTCTTGGGCCCCTGCACCCACGTGGGAGACCCAGAAGGAGGTCCTGGCCCCTGGCTTCGGATCAGCCCAGCTCTGGCCGGTGCAGCCTTCTGAGAAGTGAACCAGTGGATGGAAGACCTCTCATTCTCTCTCTGCCTCTGCCTCTCTATGACTCCTGCTTTCAAATAAATAAAAATAAATAAATCTTTTGCAAAAATAAAAGAAAATATACATTAAAAAATCATATCTGGGGTGCAGGCCCATATCTGGGCCATCTTCTACTACTTTCCCAGGCTATAGCAGAGAACTGGATGGGAAGTTGAACAGCTGGGATTCAAACCGGCACCTATATGGGATGCTGGCACTGTAGGTGGTGGCTTTGCCTGCTACACCACAGTGCCGGCCCCACAATATTTATAGGTTCATCAGCATCATGTCTTTTTTTTTTTTTTTTTTTTTTTTTTACAGGCAGAGTGGAGAGTGAGAGAGAGAGACAGAGAGAAAGGTCTTCCTTTGCCGTTGGATCACCCTCCAATGGCCGCCGCTGCAGCCGGCGCACCGCGCTGATCCGATGGCAGGAGCCAGGAGCCAGGTGCTTTTCCTGGTCTCCCATGGGGTGCAGGGCCCAAGCACCTGGGCCATCCTCCACTGCACTCCCTGGCCATAGCAGAGAGCTGGCCTGGAAGAGGGGCAACCGGGACAGAATCCGGTGCCCCAACCGGGACTAGAACCCGGTGTGCCGGCGCCGCAAGGTGGAGGATTAGCCTATTGAGCCACGGCGCCGGCTAGCATCATGTCTTAACTATTACAAAATTGGTGGGTTCAACCTGCAGCCTACATGACTTAGGACCACATATGGGGAACTGGTTTATGTGACTTGAGGGTATATTTGGGGAAATCCCCCAGCAGTCAGTTGGTCAAGCCTGTTCATTGGGAGTAAGTGGTGGCACAAGGGCATGGTGGCAATGCCATTGTTCCCTTTTTGTTTTGCTTTTTATTTTTTTTTATTTTTGCATTTTTTGACAGGTAGAGTGGACAGTGAGAGAGAGAGAGAGACAGAGAGAAAGGTCTTCCTTTGCCATTGGTTCACCCTCCAATGGCCGCCGCGGCCGGTGCGCTGTGGCCGGCGCATCGCGGTGATCCGAAGCCAGGAGCCAGGTGCTTCTCCTGGTCTCCCATGGGGTGCAGGGTTCAAGCACTTGGGCCATCCTCCACTGCACTCCCAGGCCACAGCAGAGAGCTGGCCTGGAAGAGGGGCAACCAGGACAGAATCCAGCGCCCCAACCGGGACTAGAACCCGGTGTGCCGGTGCCACAAGGCAGAGGATTAGCCTAGTGAGCCGCAGCGCCGGCCCCTGTTCCCTTTTTGACTGGAGGATCTGTAGCAGAGGGTAAAGGGATGGGGCAGGAACAGGTTTGTCGGGGGAATGGCAGGGTAACAGATATAACATTCTGGCGGAGGTCCCATTATGTAAGTCTGCTCCTCGTGGAGACAGTAGGTGGCTCTCTGTTGAGGCAATGATCAAACAGCAAGGTCCATAGTATCATCAGTCCCAATGGAATAGGATGGCATCGTGACCTTACTTCTTAGGTGCCCCTTGTTGAATTTTCCAGGCTTCCACTGTGCACTGACCAGCCAGCTCCCTGCTTTGAGACTGGAGCAGGGCTGTAGATTCCTGAAGCTCCCACTGTGTATAGCTTGACCAGCCTCTGGTGTGGTCACAGCAGGGCAGTGGACTTGGAAGGTGACTTTGAGGGGGCCTTTCTGTGGTCACCACCCACCTGATAGAACTCTAGGGTGGGATGGCAGCCTTCACTCAGAGTGGTAAATCCAGGCATCTATACCTGCAACTTTTAAAGCTGTAGGGGTGGTTAGAAGCACTGGGTAGGGTCCCTTCCCTATGGGCTGGAGGGGTCCCTGGTGCCAGTCTTTTACCCATGCAAGGTTTCCTGGCCTGTGAGGTGACACTGGATTAAGTCTCTCTAACATCTACTGGTGTACCTAGGCTTTAGTATTGGCCAGGAGCTGTAGTTGGGCATGAATTTTTAAATTGCCCATGTTTCCCCTATCTCTAGGAATCTTATAAGGGGAAGGGGCCTGTGGAACAGAATCTCATAGAGTGAGAGCTTGAGTCCTGTTCAGGTTGAGTATTTCATTCGGAGAACTATGGGCAGCACTGAAGTCCAGGGTAACTGGGTCTCCTGACAAAACTTAGGGTTTGTTTCAGGGTCCGGTTCATGCACTCAACTGTCCCTGAACTCTGAGGTGGATAAGCTATGTACCCATTCCGTTTAATTTGTAGGGCCTTTGCCAACCCTTGTGTGATCTCAGCCTCAAAGGCAGGCCCACTATCTGACCCAATAAAGATAGGCATCTTGTATCTGGGTAAGATCTCATGTAGCAAAACCCTAGTAACTTCTCTGTCCTGGTGGGAAGCCCTAGGCTTTCTCCATCCTGGTGGGACCACCTCCACCCTGAGTAAGTACAATGACCAACAGGTATCTAGATCCTCTGCTGGGTGGTAGTTCAGTGAGGTCTATGGGTCTTCGAATGGGCTTTGTCCAGTCCTTTGTATTCCTGGTGGCTGAGAGTTTCCCTTGTTTGGCATTGTTGCAGGCACAAGTTTGGCATCTCTGAGTTGCATTCCTGCAAAGTGTGAGGAGTTTGGCCACATAGTAATACTGGTTTACCAGAGTCTCTAACACTGTTCTTCCCATGTGGCTGTTTTCATGAGGTTGACAAACCAGCGGATGGGCCAGGTGGTCTGGGACAAAAGGGCACTTGTCAGGAAGAAGCCACCATCTGCCTGCACTCTTGGTACCCTTTTCTGCCCCGGTTCTCTTCCTCTGGGGCATACTTTGGGTGCTCAGGCAGGGACAAGATCATCAAAATCTTGCCAGGAAGGGCCAGAGGTGTCATTGTCATGGCTGCCAGCCACTGCTGAGTTTGCCTTCTGGTGTCCTTGGGTTATGGGGTCTCCTCCCTCTTTTGGTCCCCAGCAGTGTGCTGTGACAGCAGCTTAGCTGTAGGAGCTCAGCACCTGCTTCCAGGAGGTGTAGGAGCTCAGTTTGGTTCTTAATGGCTTTTCCCCCTGCAGTGAGGGGTCCTCCTTCATTGTTGAGGGCTCCCTGTATGTGGAAGGTGGCAAAGGTATACCTCGAGTTTTGGTTTCTTGCTCTGACTAGGGCTGGCAGCTCTGCCTGCCGTGCAGACCAGCTCATCAGAAGGGCCCCTGCCTACTGTTTCAATTCCAGTTACAACTGCATACCTTGCCAGATGCTTTCTAGCCAACGGGAAGCCGCTTCCATCAGCGTAGAGGGTACGGTCTGGGGATGGCAGGGGCTCGTCCGTGGGATCTGGATGGCTCGAGTAAACCTCATCAGTGGTTTCAATGCAGTCATGGTCTGCAGGACCTGGCTCAGTGGGTAGAAAGGTGGCTGGATTCAGTGTTTTGTCAGTTTCCAGACGGTCTCAGGGGTTCTTGCAGAGGAAGCCTGGTGGGGGCTCGTAGGCAGAGTGGATACCCAGCTACCGCTGTGTCTAACTGTTCGGACAGATAGGCCACATGTAGCTGCCAGAGTCCTATATTTTGGGATCAGACTCCCTTGGCCATCCCCTTCTTCTCATAGACAAACAGGTTGAATTCACGGGTCATACCTGGGAGTCCAAAGGGAGGGGCCTCTCGTAGAGCCTTTTTTTTTTTTTTTTTTTTTTGACAGGCAGAGTGGACAGTGAGAGAGACAGAGAGAAAGGTCTTCCTTTGCCGTTGGTTCACCCTCCAATGGCCGCCAAGGCTGGGGCGCTGCGGCCGGCGCACCGCGCTGATCAGAAGGCAGGAGCCAGGTGCTTCTCCTGGTCTCCCATGGGGTGCAGGGCCCAAGGACTTGGGCCATCCTCCACTGCACTCCCTGGCCACAGCAGAGAGCTGGCCTGGAAGAGGGGCAACCGGGACAGAATCCGGCGCCCCGACCGGGACTAGAACCCGGTGTGCCGGCGCCGCAAGGTGGAAGATTAGCCTATTGAGCTGCGGCGCTGGCCTCGTAGAGCCTTTATAAGAATAACAGAGGCCTCTTGTTGCTGTTGTCCCCATTCAACTGGTCTCTTTTCTCCCCTCTTTGTAACTTCATAGAGGGGTCTGACTATCCATGAGTAACTGGGGATCCAGATGTAACAGAAGCCAGCTACCCCCAGAAACTCTCAGACCCGCCTCCAGGTTTTTGGAGTTGAAAACAGCCCAGACTGCCTTTTTCCATCCGGGCCCCAAGGCCAAATCTGAAACCCCACGTATCTGACCTCCTTTTGACAAACCTGGGCCTTTTGGGGGGCTACTCGGTATCCAGCCCTTGGAGCAGATCCAGCAGTGCCTCCGTTCCCCTATCGCACTCCTCCGAGGTTGTGCTTGCCAGGAGCAGATAGTCCACACGCTGTAGGAGTGTGCACGGGGAGCTGGGCCGGGTCACCTGCCAGGCCTCCCCCCCAGTATCATGGGGTTTTGAACGCCAGGAGCAGTCGGGTCCAGTTAATTGTTCCTTCTGGCTGGTGGCAGAGCCCTCCTATTCATAGGCGAGTAGGGGCTGGCTTACCCATGCCAGGTGAATACAGAAAAAGCCATCTTCGGATCTAGACAGGTAAGCCACTGGGCCTCGGCAGGTGTGAGGCCCAAGAGAGTACAGCGGTTAGGGACCACCGGATGAGTGGTTGCTGTGGCCCGGCTGATGGCTCGCAGCTCCATGACAGGTCGGTAGTCGTGGGCGCCTGGCAGAGGAGTATTCTGTGATGCTCGGCACTTTCTGAGCAGCCCGAACTCCCTTGGTCTCTGGAGATGAGCCTGAATGCCAATGCCGGCTTCCTGGGACAAGGGGTACTGTCAGGCCCTCACAGGGTGGGCCCCAGGCAGCAGCTCGACTGCCACGGGTGGGTGGTCGGCAGCCAGTCCGGGCAGGTTTCTCTCAGCCCAAACCCCAGGGAAGCGGGAGCCCCATGTTTTCAGGGCAGGGTCCACGTTCCTGACGGGCTGAAAGTGGAGTCTCCGTTCTCGGGGAATCGTGACAAAGCAGGATCAGCGAGGCCTCTCCTACAGCACTTCATCTTCCTGTCAGCAGGCTGGGACAGTGCCGCCATCAACACAGGAAGTAATGTGGGCCCCCAACTTGGACAGCAGGCCCCGTCCCAAAAGAGGGACCGGACACGCAGGCACGTAGAGAACTCACGTCCCACATGATGTCCTCCCATTGAGCAGGTTTGGGGGATACAGAAGGGGTGCTCTGAGGAAGTCCTAGTGGCTCCCATAATTGTGGACTTTTTTTCAGACATAGGACCCGCTGGTCTGGTGACTCCTGAGTACAGCCCAGTGTCCAAGATAAAGTCCACTGTCTGGCCTCCCTCTTTCTTTCTTTCTTCCTCTCTCTCTCTCTCTCTCTCTCTCTCTCTTTTTTTTTAGATTTATTTATTTATTTATTTATTTATTTATTTATTTATTTTAAAGGTGCAGTTACAGAGAGGGAGAGACAGAAGTGGAGACAGAGATCTTCCATCTGCTGGTTCACTCCCCAGTTGGCTGCAATGGCTGGAGCTTGGCCCATCAGAAGCCAGGAGCCAGGAGCTTCTTCCGGGTCTTCCGTGTGGGTACAGGGGCCCAAGGACTTGGGCCATCTTCACTGCTTTCCCAGGCTATAGCAGAGAGCTGGATCAGAAGAGGAGCAGCCAGGACTCCAACCAGCACCCATATGTGATGCCGGCACTGCAGGCGGAAGCTTAACCTACTACACCATAGCTCCGGCCCCTGTTGGCTTTTTCTAAGAGCTGGGTACTGTTCATTCCGGCAAATTCTTTGAGTTTCTGGACTTTTTTTTTGGTGTCACCCTGCGCTTGGCCTACAAAGATGGCATTCACCATCCATTGATTTTTCTGGGCTTCAGGGTCAAAGGGAATATACAGCCAAAATGCTTTGCACAGTCTCTCATAGAAATCGGATGGGCTGGGGCCTGTGCTGTGGCATAGCGGGTAAAGCCACCACCTGCAATGCCGGCATCACATATGGATGTCAGTCAGAGTCCCAGCCAATCCACTTCTGATCCAGCTCTCTGCCATGGCCTGGAAAGCAGAAGATGGCCCAAGTCCTTGGGCCCCTGCACCCACCTGGGAGACCCAGAAGCTCCTGGCTCCTGGCTTCAGGTCAGTGCAGCTCTGGCCGTTGTGGCCATTTGGAGAGTGACCCAGCAAATGGAAGACATCTCTCTCTCCCTCT
The DNA here is from genome assembly GCF_964237555.1 of Oryctolagus cuniculus. Classification (NCBI taxonomy): domain Eukaryota; kingdom Metazoa; phylum Chordata; class Mammalia; order Lagomorpha; family Leporidae; genus Oryctolagus; species Oryctolagus cuniculus. Next base: position 78,658,602 of record NC_091438.1, read on the forward strand.
CTGTATTTCTGCCTTTCAAATAAATAAATAAATCTAAAAAAAAAAAAAAAAAGAAAGAAAGAAAAAAAGAAAAAGAAAAAAGAAAAACAGAAATCGGACAGGCTTTCACGGGGCTTCTGGAGGACCCAGGTAGTTTTGGGCCTATTCATTGGCTCCTTTGCTCCTGCTCTAATCCCTCCCTCCCTCCCTCCCTTCTTTCCTTCCTTTCTTTCTTTCAAGATTTATTTATTTGTTGGAAAGTCAGAGTTACACAGAAAGAGAAAGAGAGGCGGGAGTGGGGTGGGCAGGGGTCTTCCATCTGCTGGTTCACTCTCCACATGGCTGCAACGGCCAGAGCTGCGCCGATCCAAAGCCAGGAGCCAGGAGCTTTTTCTAGGTCTCCCACGTGGGTACAGAGGCCCAAGGACTTGGACCATCTTCCACTGCTTTCTCAGGCCACAGCAGAGAGCTGAGCTGGATCGGAAGTGGAGCAGCCAGGGCCCGAACCAACGCCCATATGGGATGCCAGCACTGCAGGCGGCAGCTTTACCAACTGCACCACAGCCTGGAGCCCTCTAATCCCTTTCAAGAGAGCCTGCAGCACTCTCTCTAGGCTGCCTCTCCCTTCCTCTGAGTTTGGGTCCCAGTGGGCGTCCTCTTCAGGAATGGTGGCCTCCGCCCAAGGCTTGGCATTTAAATGGCTTGTGAGGGCGTGTGTGCCACCAACCATTTCTGGGCCCCAGTGTTTACCCTAGGTTCCTGGTTGTCGAGGAGTCAGGAGGAGCTGGTGACAGTCTCCCTGAGTGGGTAGGCGCGTCTGACAGATGGATTCCATTAGGTTTATCATGGCCTGAGGTTTTTCTGAGTCAGAAGGAGTATGGTGCTTCCAGTTGAGTAAGTCGGTGGTGGAGAACGGTTGGTAGTAAAAGACCGGCTCTCCTCCTTGCATAGCAACGTTTGGTCAATGTGCTGCGGCCCTCTGACCTCACGCAGGTGCAGGAGTACTGGTTCTCTGAGAACACTGCTGCTGCTCCTGCCACCACTGCCACTGGCGGCCCTGACTTGTGACACAGAGATGGGGCCCCCTGTGGTCGTTTGGCTCTGGGCTGAACGGAGCTGCCTCCCTATCTGTTCAGGTTCCTCGGGTCGTGGCCGGGTGAGACAGGTGGTGGTGGACTCTCTGGTAGATGAGGGGCCTCTGGCCTCGGCAGAGGAATGTAAGGAGGTGGTGGCAGTGGGGGCTTTTCGGGATCTCCCTGGAGAATCGGTGGAGAGGCTGTGAGAGTCTTAGAGGTCCCTCGGTCTCTGAGCTGGAACTGAGTCCTGGCCACAAAGATTTCACTTTGTCCCTGCCTGGCAGCACAGAACCTATCCAAGGGGCTGAAGCACTGCAGTTTGCGGCCCAGAGTCTAAGTCCCGGAACTGGTGGTCGGGATGGCCAGGCTCCCTGGAGATTATCCTGGTCAGATCAAGAGTGCCCTCTGGTGGCCGTACTAATTCGCAGAGGACATCATAGTCTCCTGAATACCACGCCCCGCCTCCCTTTTAAGATTTATTTATTTATTTGAAAGTCAGAGTTACACAGAGAGAGAAGGAGAGGCAGAGAGAGAGAGATAGGTCTTCCATCTGCTGGTTCACTCACCAGTTGGCCGCAACGGCGGGAGCTGTGCCCATCCAAAGCCAGCAGCCAGGAGCTTCTGGGTCTCCCATGCAGGTACAGGAGCCCAAGGACCTGAGCCATCTTCTACTGCTTGCCCAGGTCATAGCAGAGAGCTGGACTGGAAGTGGAGCAGCCAGGTCTCGAACCGGTGCCCATATGGGATGCCGGCACTGCAGGTGAGAGAGATTGATCTTCCTTCTACTGGTTCACTCCCCAAATGGCTGCAAAGACTGGGAATGGACCAGGATGAAGTCAGGAGCCTCCTCTGGGTCTCCCACATGGGTTCAGGGGCCCACGCACTTGGGCCATCTTCTGCTGCTTTCCCAGGCCCAATAGCAGGGAGCTGGGTTGGAAGAGGAGCAGCCGGGACTTGAACCAGCACCAGTGTGGGCTGCCAGCACTGCAAAGGGCAGACTCACCCACTGTGCCACAGTGTGTGGGGGGGGCTGAACTCAATTCTGACACCAGTGTTTGGGGGTTAGTACACGTGCCCCAGGTTAAGAGATCAGTCTCACAAGACTGCTGCACTTCTGACACTGGCCGCAAAGAGGTGCCCACAGTGCCCACCTTTCTGCCCAGCCAACTGCAGGTTCAGGGGCTTCCAGGAGCTGAGCAGACACTTGCCTTACCTTTATAGGATTAGTGCCGGGGACACAGCCCGGGAGAAGCCCAGCGGATGAGGTGCAAAGGGGAGGAGGGTGAGAGGTGTGGTTCTGCCAGCAACCAACCGTCCCAACCATGAGGCTTCTGGAACCCCTGGGTTAATTTTTTTTTTTAATTAACATTTCAATATTCAGTCGTGGGTGATTGGGTCTGGCTGTTGGAAGGCAACATCTTTAGTGCCTTTGCCCGGTGGGGAGACCGGAGGGTGGGGCTGAAAGCTGTCACCACTGAATCAGCTGCTGGATGTTTCTGAGGATCCCCCCCACTCCCGGAGCCACCCAGGAGCCCCCAGCTCCAGTTACTCATTAGCATACAAAAGCCACTCACCTCACTCAGCCACTTGGCTGAGAACCTGGTACAACAACCAAATGTGTTTTTGCATTTAAATTTTCTTTTACTTCATAAAGAAAAGAGGCTTATTTTGGCTCCTGTCATTTGTTTTTTAGTCCGCCAGAGTCCACAGTCCGATTTGAAAACTACAAAGTTTGCCACAGTTTTGTGAATTAAAGTTCTTCAGGCCAAATTCTGTCCTTCTGTCAGGTGTGGAAGTTACTACGTGGCTTACGGAATTAAAAACTTGGCTCTGGTGATTTGACTTTACTCCCCCATTACTTAGGAAATATGTATCAAACATGTTTTAAATGGAGAGTGACTGTTTTATATGAACCATAATCAAAAGGAGTGCTTTGCTTGTAACCAGTGAGGCACCACAATTGATACTTGGCTAACAATTACCCGTTATTTGTTTCCACTAGAAACAAATGTGAAATAGCATCTCAGGAATGAAAGACAAAGCAATGTTACTTTATGAGAAGCTAGATTTTATAAAGGACATCATTAGTTCAACTATTCCTTAAAAATATTCCTTAAAAAGAAAGTTTTATGTTTTGAGTCTGTAATAAAGATGATGTTTCTCTCGTTAGCTGATTTTTTTTTTTTAAGATTTATTTACTTGAAAGGTAGAGTTACAGAGAGATCTTCCATCTGCTGGTTCCATCCCTAAATGGCTGGAACAATGTGAGTTGGGTCAGGCCAAAGCCAGGAGACTGGAACTCCATCTGGGTCTCCCATATGGATGGCGGATTTGGGGGACGCAAGGAGTTGGGCCATCATCTGCAGAATCCGAATCCGAAGCAGAGGCAGAGCTCCGTGCTAGGCACTCCAGTAGGGGATGCAGTGTCCCAAGCTGTGGCTCAACCTGTTGCTCCACGACTCCTACCCTAAGGATATTTATCTGACAAAGTTGAAATGCTTTGATTAACAAGAGGGGAGTGGTAATTTCCAAGGAAAGTGGGAATTCTTCTGGTCTGTAGAGGCATACTCCTCTTTTTTAAAGACTTATTTTATTTGAAAGAGTTGCAGAGGTCTTCAATCCATTGGTTCACTCCCCAGACAGCTGCAACAACCAGAGCTGCGCTGATTCGAAGCCAGGAGGCAAGGAGCTGCTTCCAGGTCTCCCACATGAGTGCAGGGCCCAAGGACTCTGCTTTCCCAGGCCATAGCAGGGAGCTGGATCAGAAGTGGAGCAGCCAAGACTTGAATTGGTGTCCATATGGAATGCCAGCACTGCAGGCAATGGCTTTATCTGCTACACCACAGTGCTGGCCCACATTTCCAGTTTTATTTTTATTTTTTTTTAAGATTTATTTATTTGAAAGTCAGAGTTACACAGAGAGAGAAGGAGAGGCAGAGAGAGAGAGGTGTCTTCCATCCGCTGGTTTACTCCCTGAGCTGTGCCGATCCAAACCCAGGAGCTTCTTCCGGATCTCTCATATGGGTGCCCAAAGACTTGGGCCATCTTCCACTGCTTTCCCAGGCCACAGCAGAGAGCTGGATCAGAAATGGAGCAGCCAGGACACGAACCGGCACCCATGTGGGATGCCAGCACAGCAGGCGTGGCTCTACCCACTACGCCACAGTGCCAGCCCCTCATTTCTAGTTTTAAAGACATACTTCAGGAGTGAGTGAGCGGCACAGTGGTTAAACTGCCACTCAGGACACCCATACCCCAAATCACAGTGCCTGGGTTATCTTACCCTCCATTCTAGCTTCCTGTTAACACACCCCCTGGCACACAACAGGTACTTGGGTCAGGTACTTGGGTCAGGTACTTGGGTCAAGTTCTTGGGTCCCTGCCATGGAGAACTTAACTTGAATTCTGGGCTCCTGGCTTCAGCTTGGCCCAGACCTGACTGTTGTGGCCATTTAGAGAGTGAACCAGCAGTAAAAGAGCTTTCTTTCTCTGTCTCTCTCTCTGACACTTTACCTTTCAAATAAGTGAATAAATAAATATTTTTTAAAGTTTGTGAAAAAAATCAAAAGAGGAGTTTTAGTGCAAACATTTTTTGAAACCCACACAAAGTTTTTCATGAACTTTTTAAAGACTCCTTGTATTATGCGTAGATTTCAAAATATTTTTATTTATTTTTATTTTTATCTTTTGCCAGGCAGAGTTAGAGAGTGAGAGAGAGAGAGAGAGAGACAGAGAAAGAGAGAGAGTTATAGACAGTGAGAGAAAGACAGAGAGAAAGGTCTTCCTTCGGTTGGTTCACTCCCCTAATGGCTGCCACGGCTGGCGCTGCGCCGATCTGAAGCCAGGAGCCAGGTGCTTCCTCCTGGTCTCCCATGCGGGTGCAGGGCCCAAGCACTTGGGCCATCCTCCACTGCCCTCCTGGGCCACAGCAGAGAGCTGGACTGGAAGAGGAGCAACCGGGACTAGTACCCAGCGCCCCAACCGGGACTAGAACCCGGGTGCCAGTGCCGCAGGTGGAGGATTAGCCAAGTGAGCCATGGCGCCGTCCTGATTTCAAAATCTTTTGCAGCAAAATAAACTTATATCTTAATTCCATTTCATGAGCATTTTGGCGTACCTTCATATAAAAAAGATAGAACATCTCTGTATCTCCCAATAATTGCATTTTTTTTTTTTTTTTTTGACAGGCAGAGTGGACAGTGAGAGAGAGAGAGAGAAAGGTCTTCCTTTGCCGTTGGTTCACCCTCCAATGGCCACCGCAGCCGGCACACCGTGCTGATCCGATGGCAGGAGCCAGGTACTTCTCCTGGTCTCCCATGGGGTGCAGGGCCCAAGGACTTGGGCCATCCTCCACTGCACTCCTGGGCCAAAGCAGAGAGCTGGACTGGAAGAGGAGCAACTGGGACAGAATCGGTGCCCCAACCAGCACTAGAACCCGTAGACCGGCGCCGCAGGTGGAGGATTAGCCTAGTGAGCTGCGGTGCCGGCCCAGAAAATGTAACTTTTTAAAGAATAAAAGAGCAAATTCAAAGTGTATCAATCTCTCCTTCCCCCTGGACCAAGTATGGTGGGACCATTAGGGAAGATGGGCAGATCCCTGCCATCCCCACTGCGCTGTCATGCCTCCCAGGGCTCCTCCCCGATGGTCCCTGTTGGTCTGTGTGCCCCTTGCTCAGATTTGCAGGGTGATTACTCACCCTTGCCCAGCACTGCACCTGTTTTACCAGTGCCTCAAACTACAGGCCAGTTACTCTCCTGCAACCTGCTTATGTCCTTTCATCTTGCTGGCCACCTGGTTCCTAGGTCTGCCTTCTGCTTCCAACCACTCCAAAAGATGCCCTTCCAAACTTTGAATTCCATGAGTTCATTGTCATCTGCCTGGTGTTGCCCTACAAAATCAATGGCTTGAAAACTCAAGAGCCTTTGTTCTAGTCCAGTTCCGCACCAACCAGCAGGGCTGTAATTGATCCAATTTTCTTCTTGTTTCAAGCACGACAGCCTGGTGGGTAGATATTTGGCACATCCCATATCATAGTGCCTGGGTTTAAGTCCCGGCTCCCCTTCCAATTCCAGCTTCTTGCTAATGCACACCCTGGGAGGCAGCAGGTGATGGCTCAAGTTCTTCAGTCCCTGCCACTCATGTGGAAGACCCAATTGAGTCCCAGGCTCCTGGCTTCAGCCTGGCCCAATCTCAGCTGTTGTGGGCCTCTGGGAAGTGGACCAGTGGATAGAGTATATTCTGTCTGTCTGTCTCTATACATTTCTTTCCTTCCTTCCTTCCTTCCTTCCTTCCTTCCTTCCTTCCTTCCTTCCTTCCTTCCTTTTTTTTTCAGAAGAAAAAAATCCCCCCCACATTTATTAAGAAGACATAGAAAGAACTCCACCAGAAAAAGTAGAGTCCTCAGTGTTGTAAAACTAGTTGCCAGCAGAACATTCAAGCCCTAGCCCGGTCTGGAGTGAAACTTGATTCTGGACCATTCTTCTATTGGCAACCACTCTACTGGGACTCCTGTCTTTGTTAGACTTTTTAAGCAAATTCACAGACAGCATCCTTCTAGATCAAATCTAAAAGGTCTGAACATCTCCAACTTGGGCGCGTATCGAATCACCTGGAATAAGGTGGGTGTTTGTTAGAAATTTCGAGTGCCCTCAGTTGCTGACTGTGAGGCTCTGGCGTGGGGTCAGCGACCTGTGAATGTACAGGTGGCTGCTCCAAGGGATGGCTGCTCTCGGTGGCTACTGCACCATCTTTCAATGCCACAGACACGGTTCATCCCTCACAGTCAAATCAGCCGCAGCAGTGATGCCCAGGTTACCTTGCGCTGGGGACCAGGACAGTCTCTATACTTTTTTTTAAAAAATATTTATTCATTTATTTGAAAGTCAAAGTTACACAGAGAGAGGAGAGGCAGAGAGAGAGAGAGAGAGAGAGAGAGAGAGAGAGAGGTCTTCCATCTGAATGTTCACTCCCCAATTGGCCACAACGGCTGGAGCCTCGCCAATCTGAAGCCAGATCGAGGAGCTTCTTGTGGGTCTCCCATGCAGGTGCAGGGGCCCAAGGACTTGGGCCATCTTCTACTGCTTTCCCAGGCCATAGCAGAGATCTGGATTGGAAGTGGAGCAGCCGGGTCTTGAACTGGCGCCCTTATGGGGATGCTGGTGCTTCAGGCCAGGGCATTAAACTGCTGCACCACAGCACTGGTCCCAGTCTCTGTATATTTCACATGAAATGAAAATAAATAAATAAAAGTTAAAATTAAAAAAAGAGAGAGAGAGATGAATTAAACTGTCACAAGTTATGCTTCCCTCCAATAATTCCAGGCATGGTCTCTTGATGCCTGGGCTTTCTTGCCTGGCCTAGACCAAGGTCATGGTCCCTGACCCCGTCCAGTTCTCCGTGCCTCAGCTCCTGCTCAACCATGAGTATCCCACAGCTCAGGCATCAGAGCGGCCCCTTCTCCCTTCTCCTGGATGTTGTGGCTTGGTCTCTGGCTCTTCCTTGTTTTATTTTGTTTTTCTCATTTATTTGGAAGACAGAGAAATAGAGACAGAGAGACAGAGGCAGAGAGACACAAAGAGATCTTCCATCTGCTGATTTACTCCCCAATTGCCTACAACAGCCAGAGCCAAAACCAAGCCAAAGCCAGGAACAAGGAACTCAATCTGTGTCTCTCAGGTTGAGTGGCAGGGACACAAGCACTTGAGCTATCACCTGTTGCCTCCCAGGTGTGCATTAGTAGGAAGCCGGGGTTGGAAACGGAGCCAGGACGTAAGCCCAGGCACCCGGATATGGGATGCCAGCCTCCCAACAGTGTCTGAACTGTCGTACTCAATGCTGCCCTCACCTCGGCATTTGGACTTCGCCTTGTGTAACCTTTTCACGTGCTTGCGATGATGACCTTGGATGGATTACCTAGGACTAGCGGATTTTTCCCTGACACATAAGAATCGTGTGTATTTAGGGGGTACTGCGCTGGTCTGGTTGTAAGTGACGTTAAAGCAGGAGCCCTGCCTGGAAGCTCCAGTCTGCCTTCCTGCCCGTAGCGGAGGTTCTGGGACTGTTAGTGCGTTGAAGAGCATCTTGGGAACTCACGTCCCATCGCTGGGAAAGCTCTCTGTGGAGCGTTCTGGGTGACACGGCCATGCTGGGCCTCGCGGTAACGTGTTTCAGGGTGAGCATGCTCTGCCTTCCTCCTCCATGCCCCTTCCCGGGGCTGTCGAGAGAGAGTGGTTCTATCATTGTCTCGAACCGTTTCGCCCCAGGCACCCGTGAACCGCATCTGTGGCTTCCTTTGCACCTGATTTTGTTTGTGAGAGAGTTGCTGGCAGGGGTACGGCTCCATGGCTCAGGGCCCCCAGGGCCTCGCCCCTTGCCTGGATATCTCATTCAGCCTCTGAAACTGACCGAGGCCTGCACCCAGCTGCCACCCCTGCCACCTCTCAGGTTTATCCCCAAGCGCCACCTCGCTCCGCTCCACTGATCTCCTGGCTGTTCTTCAGTTGTGTCCAACATTCCTCTTCTGTTCCCTCAACCTGGAAGAATTAACTCCTTCCCTGACCGCCCAGCTGGGGAGAACGCTGTGTGTGCCAGTCCCTCCCAAACCCCCTCCTCAACTCCGTTTCTCTTCACTGGAGCCATCATCAGCGAACGCATCTTAAACTTACCCATTGTTGTCTCTCCCGTGGCCACGTAAGTGCCAATGGAAGCAGGAACTTTGCTTGCTTTTCTGCTCTGTCCTCAGCCTAGCAGCATACAGCGTGAGCTCTGGTTTGAGTCCCGGCTGTTCCACTTCTAATCCCACTTCCTGCTAATGCCCTGGGAAAGCAGAGGAAGATGGCCCAAGTACTCAGGCCCTTGCCACCTATGTGAGAGACCTAGACAAAGTCCCTGGCTACTGGCTTTGGCCTGGCCCAGCTCTGGCCTTTGCAGCCATTTGGGGAGTGAACCGGCAGCAGAGGGAATATCTATCTGTGTGTGTGTGTGTGTGTGTCTGTGTGTCTGTATATATGTCTAATCTGCCTTTCAAATAAGTAAATGAATCTTAAAAATTTACTAGCATGTTAAATGAATGTGCTGAGGCAAAACCTGATCCAAAAAAAAAAAAAAAAAAAAAAAACCAGGAAGTTAAACAAGTCATAAATTGTAGTTCAATTATAATAATGTAATTATATTTTTGGTGATATTTCCCTTTACTGCACTAAAGATAATGCTAATAGATTGGGTAAAGATTGATAAAAATCAGATTTATTCAGGGGATTGATTCAACATTTCCAAAGATGTTAACAAGGTTCCTTTCATCAACTTTATCTTTATCCCAGGAGCATAAATGTGAAAATTATTTCTGTCTTCTCATGAACTCCCTTCTGCCGACTGGAGGCAGTTTCTGGATTGGCAAAGGAAGAGGTAAGTTACTGAACTAGCATTATTTTGTCTTCTGCCTTTGAAAGGCAGAGTTACAGAGAGGCAGAGGCGGAAGCAGAGAAAGAGGTCTTCCATCCGCTGGTTCACTCCCCAGATTGGCTGCAACGGCTGGCCAGAGCTGAGCTGATCCTAAGCCAGGAGCTAGGAGCTTCTTTCAGGTCTCCCATGCAGGTGCAGGGGCCCAAGGACTTGGGCCATCTTCCACTGCTTTCCCAGGCCATATCAGAGAGCTGGATTGGAAGTGGAGTAACCGGGACTCAAACGAGTGCACTTACGGAATGCAGGCTCTGTGGGCAGCGGCTTTACCCGCTAAGCCGCAGCGCTGGCCACCTTGTGTCTTTATAGAGGAAGGTTTGGCCATTTTGTGGGACATTATGAGAATAACAAGTTCTAGTATTCCCCAGTACAGTAAGATGACTACAGTTCACAGTAAGTGTCAGAAGCTCCACTGAGACCCGGAGGAGTCTTGTAACTGAATGTCAATCTGATGGTCAGGTTTTATTTTTTTTCCCAAAATTGTGCTTAAAACCCCCACTACCACTGGCCATTTTGGGTGTTTTTCTTTCTTGGAAGCCCCTTTCCGTGCCACTAAGGCTGGAAGTCTCCGACTAATGAATTTTGCTTTTAAATATCAAAAACAAACAAAAAACTAGAAGTAGGCTCCAAAGACAAGGAAATGGAAAACTTATTTGCCTTGTTTGACTAGCTTACACTGTGTACATGTGTTGAAATATTGCACGAAAACGTACAAGTATTTATTAGTTTTTCAAAAAATAATAAAACAATTTCTTCTTGTGGCCACTAGGTGGCAGAAGGCACACACATTTCCGTTGGTGCATTCATCTCAAATTTGTCTTTTGGGAACCCTAGTACTAAGCCCTTATAGTTGAAGAGTACTTTGTAGTAGACAGAATACTTTTACAAATGATATCTCATTCCATCATGTGTACACCAGCAATTGGTCACCCACCTCAACAAATTAATTTTCTATGAATAAATTCGATCTGGCTATAAGGAAAAAAAAAAAACCATGATATCTAATGATAACCTGTGAGATAGGGAAGGCATTTATTTTTATATGCTTGCTTTTTAAAAACATTTTTTTTTTATTTGAAAGGCATAGGGACAGAGAGAAATCTTCCATTTCCACAAATGCCTACAACAGCCAGCGCTGGGTCGGGCTGAAGCCAGGAGGTCAGAACTCTATCTGGTCCTCCCACATGGGTGGCAGGGACCCAAGCACTTCAGCCACCATCTGCTGCCTTGCAGGGCAGGACGTTGGGATTGGGAGCAGAGCCAGGATTCAAACCCAGGCACTGTGATACATGATACAGGCGTCCCAAGAGTGTCGTCACCACTGTGCCCAACGCCTGCCCCTGCTTACTTTTTAGAACAGGCAAACAAACAAGATGGGCCAACAGGCTGAGAATCTCCAGGCCTGGCCTAAGGCAGCCGACAGCAGGGCTAGACGACAGCCCACGTCTTGGGCCTGCCCAGATGGGCTCTTTGTGCAGCCCCACTCAAAGAGGGGAGGGTGGCCTTCCTGGAACTTTGCTGTTGGTTCTAAACTTGTCCTGATTAAATAATCGGAAAGTACACATTCTTTTTAGCTTTTAAAGAGTTAATGGGGTGGGCATTTGCCAGCATTCCTTATTGGAGCACCTGGGTTGTATTCCCAGCTCCCGCTCCTCCGGCTTCCCACTAACGTGCACCTCGGAAGGCAGCAGGGGACGGCCCAGAGCTGCGTCCCGGCAGCTCCCGTCCAGGGGAGCCTGGGAGACGTTGGCTCCTGGCTTCACCTGGCCCACTCCCGCTCGTTACAGAGGTGGGAGCTCTGCTTGCCTCTGTGCCTCTCTGTCTCACAAACCGTGAAAGCGTTCCAATCTTTTTATGTAGGATGCATCCTGAAACGCATCCCTTTTTGGATCCTACCCAAGCTGCAGAATACACTGAGGGGGGGCAGAAGCGTTTCAGTTATGCAGCTTCTACACTCGGCCCCCAGACAGTCCCAGCCGATAGCCGAGCACCTGGTCACCGAACAGCATGCACCTGGAAGTTTCTGGAAAGCTCTGCCTCTTAAATGGTTGAGTGCTTTAGGGTGTGTTTGCACCCTAAACGGCATGCAGTTCACACGAGCATGAGTGGAAACCACACAGATCCTGGATGGATCTGGAAGAACACTGAAGTGGGGGGGGGGGCGTCACCTGCACGTAAAAGCTCTCACTTACACATTAACTGTTGTGGTTAGGTTTTCTAAGTTTACCATAAGTGACAGATGGGTGTGTTTTCTGCCGGCAGAAGTGTGCTTTAACAGTCCTCACTAATAGCACTTTGTCCTATTGCTGTGTGACATATGAGGAAGAATGTAGGGTTCACTTTTTCTTTTTCTTTTTCTTTTTTCTTTTTTTGGAAAATCTGACATCACCCAATTTTTTTTTTTTATTTGACAGGCAGAATTAGACAGTGAGAGAGAGAGACAGACAGACAGACAGAGAGAAAGGTCTTCCCTCCTTTGGTTCACCCCCAAATGGCCGCCATGGCTGGCGTGCTGCGCCAATCCAAAGGCAGGAGCCAGGTGCTCCTGGGATCTCCCATGGGGTGCAGGGCCCAAGGACTTGGGCCATCCTCCACTGCCCTCCTGGGCCACAGCAGAGAGCTGGACTGGAAGAGGAGCAACCGGGACTAGAACCCGGTACCCATATGGGATGCCCGCACCACAGGCAGAGGATTAACCAAGTGAGCCACAGCGCCGGCCCAGGATTCACTTTTTAAAAACAAATTTCATTGTCTGAAAGGCAGAGAGACAGAGATACATACAGAGGGACGGAGAGATCCTCCTTCCACTGGGTCACAAATGCCCGCCACGCCCAGGGCTGGGCCAGGCTGAAGCCAGGAGCCCAGAACTCAATCCAGGTCTCATAGGAACCCCGGGACTCGAGCCATCACCTGCTCCCTCCCAAGGTGTGCGTTAGCAGGAAGCTGGATCAGAAGTGCAGGAGGCAGGACTGGAACCAGAAACTGACACAAGCACCTTAAGCATTGTCGTTAACCCGCGTTTAGGCTTCAGAGGCTGAATTATTGGGTGCGATCCTGGTTTAGTCACTTGCTGGCCATGTGGCCTTCGGCAAGCGAGCCAACCCCTGTGAGCCTCATTTCCCTCCCAGGTAAAACGAGGATCGCAATCCCTGCTCCCTGCTGTTGGTACAAGGTGAGAGGGGATGATGGTTTTGAGAGGCTGAGAGGATGAACTGCGCATGTGCAAGGGGTCGCCGCCGGCGCAGGGGTAGGGGTCGCCTGGGCCTGAGAGCTGCAGACCTGGGCGTTATCCTCATTAGCTCCCGACCTTGGGGCGGCTTTGGCCCTACTGCCGCACCTCGGCTTTCTGGCTGTTAAAACCAGGAAGGACGCAGCAAGTTCCTTCTGTAAAAACGAACTGACCGTCCATACCCATGTCTGCAGTGGATTTGTGGCAAGTGACAGCTCGCTAAAACCCTGGCACCTGAGCAGCTTCTCCGTGAGTAACGTGGCCCAGCTGCTTTATTCTACACACGAGGAGGGAAACTCAGCAGGAGAGGTAACGTGCCCGAGGCTGCATGGCTACCTAAGGGAGGACTGCAGCTCAGAAACAGCGCCTGGCCAGTGTTCAGGCCTGGCGAGACCCTGCAGGGATTGGTTTACAGACGTGGGGAACAGAGAGCGACTGCCTTAGAGTGCAGCTGGAGGATGAATGAGAATCATCTGAGTTAAATTTGGAGCACACGGCAACTCAGGAGAGAGCCGAGAGGTAGGAGAGAGTAACGTGGGTGGAAACGGTGACGGAGGAGGAGGGGTTTGCCCTGGGTGCAGAAAACCACCCAAGAGGCCCTACGTGAAAGAGCGAATGGAGCTGCCGGCGTAGCGGACACCTCATAGGGCCACCAGTTCGAGTCCCAGCTGCTCCACTTCCCATCCAGCTCCCTGCTAATGTGCTTGGGAAAGCAGTGGCAGATGGCCCAGATGTTTGGGCCCCTGCACCCACGTGGGAAACCCAGAAGAAGCGACTGACTCCTGGTTTTGGACTGGCCTAGCCCCCAGCCATTGCAGTTGTTTAAGGAGTGAACTAGAGGATGGAAAACCTTTCTCTCTGTCTCCCCCCGCCCCCCCGTAACTCTGCCTGCCTGCCTTCCTTCCTTCCTTTCTTTCTCTTTCTCTCTTTCACAGTGAGAGAGACAGACAGAAAGGTCTTCCTTTTGCCGTTGGTTCACCCTCCAATGGGTGAACTAGAACCTGGTGTGCCGGCGCCGCAAGGCGGAGGATTAGCCTAGTGAGCCGTGGCGCCAGCCAACTCTGCCTTTCAAATAAATAAATAGGTTGGCGCCACGGCTCACTTGGCTAATCCTCTGCCAGCAGTGCCGGCACCCCGGGTTCTAGTCCCAGTTGGGGCACCGGATCCTGTCCCGGTGCTCCTCTTCCAGTCCAGCTCTCTGCTGTGGCCCGGGAAGGCAGTGGAGGAGGGCCCAAGAGCTTGGGCCCTGCACCTACATGGGAGACCAGGAGGAAGCACCTGGCTCCTGCCTGCGGATCGGCCGCAGCGCACCAGCTGTAGCACCATTTGGGGGGTGAACCAATGGAAAAGGAAGACCTTTCTCTCCCTCTCTCTCTCTCTCTCTCTCTCACTCTCTCTCACTCTCTCTCACTGTCTAACTCTGCCTGTCAAAAAAATAAATAGAGAGAGAGAGAGAGAGAGAGATAACAGCTTGGGAGGACGGGGCAGCACCTGCTGGGCTGCAGCCACAGGGGTTCCCGGGACCTGGAAAGAGTCTTCCCCTGTGCCTCCACATCAGCGTGAACCGGTGATCGCCCTGGCTTTGGGCTCCTGGCCTCTAGTACTGTGTGACAACAAGTTACTGGAGGGTTTTTTAAAAGTTATTTTAAAAAGTTATTTATGGTATACTGTGTGATAATTTGAGGCGTGTATTCAAGCTGTGCTGACCAAATCAGGTTAGTTAGCGTTTCCATCTCCTTCAATACTAACACTTCTGTGATGAACAGTAACGGTACACAGGTGCGGGAAGCGAGGCCGTGTTTCAACACACACAATTTAGTGTGCACCGACCAAATCCGGGTAGTTGGTGGTTCCCTCTCCCTGTCGCTTCTTTGTCTCTGGAGACTCTGAGCTCCTGTCTTCTCTCGGTTGTAAGTTGGGTCAGAGATTATTGTAGTCACCCCTCCCCTGCGCTGTAGACAATTCTGTTGTTCTCAGCCATCAAGTGTGAGGTGGCCACGGGAAGGTACAACAGAGGGGAGGGGTTCAGGATGAGCCACTGGTTTCTGGGTGTTTGGTGTTGTCACTTCCTGGGTTTGTCACTTCCTGGCTGTTGTCACTGGCTGTGTAGTGTGCACTTGTTCCTTGTGAGGTGCTGGGGGGGGGGGTTCAAGCCGAGAGGGCGCGTGGGGCTGGTGGAGGAGCTGAGAGCTCAGAGGGCAGAGAGGGCAGAGAGAAGCTGGGTATTGTCGTGGCCAGGTGCCATTTACGCTCAGGAACCTGTACACTCCCACCCGAGGGGCGGCAGAGGACCTGTGAGTGGGTGACCGGTTGCTGCCTGGTCCCCCTGCAGGCACTGCGGTCCCAGCTGTTCCCGGTTCTGCCGCCATGACACTGTACAGGAACACACAGGACGGGATGGCGTGCCTCACAGGGAAGATCAGGCCGCCTGGGGGAAACTGATGCCATTCTGCCTTCCCAAATATGGCCTCCATTTGTGGACGGCTGCCTTCCGGAATTAGGGAGTCCTGCCTGTAGGCATTAGAACATAACTCTTCTCCGGGAGAAGTTCTCATAGCCCTTTTCTTGGCTTCTTTTTGAGAATTTGTTCTCAGAGTGGCTTGTGATGCAATGGCGACAGGAGTGCGAGGCAACAAAGGCCGGGGAGCTTGGGACAGAAGCTGGGTGGGCTGGGTACGAGAGGCCCTGGGGACCCTAAAACTCAACCTGCCCTGCTTTACTGCTTTGCAGGGGAGGGGAAAGCAGCCTGGAGCCGCAGCCCCCACGACTGGGCATCCTCTGAAACCTGCCTTCCGTCACCCTCACCTGTGGGCCCATGGCGCGCTCTGAGCAGACACACAATGGCTTGACTGGGCAGTGTGAGGGGAAGTCTGTCACCAGATTTTGGGTGATGACGCTCACTGTCGCTGGCCTGTGCTTGTTGCCTCTTCTCGGCTCCGTTGCTGCGATGGTCGTCTAGCACCAGCCCGCCCTTGTGATTCTCCTGAAGTGCTGTGGTGGAAGCAGCCAGATCCCTGCCCTCCCCTCTGCTGGCACTGCCTCCAGGGGGGGCTGCAGATGCAAATGCATTCCTCCCCCTTCCAAGTCTTCCCACTGCTCCTTGCGTACAGAATCCATAAAACTTTGCCTGATCTAATGAGAACCCGTTCTTTGCAGCTTCAGCTCATCCCCTAACCCCGGACACTTTGTTCTCTGACATTTACCCAGCATCCCTGGTTCCAGCAGATCTCTGCTCACTGCACCTTTGTTCTGGAATATACCCTCCCCCTTTACTGGCGGGGGGAGCGTCCCCTCACCAAATGCCCCTATTTTCAGCCTTCTGGCCTCATATACCTTTCACGGTGGTCCTTTTGGGAGTTGAAATTACACTTGGATATGGTACTGGCATTGTTCCCTCCTCTACCAGATCGTAGGTGTCTCATTCTTGGTGGCATCTCTGATATCCAGTGCCCTTGTTCTGTTGGGGTCTCATTTATGTGGATGGAATGCATGAGATGAACAGACATGGATCACCACTGATAACTGAGTTGCCAGATGAGTTCTGAGATTCTCAGGATGGGTCCCTTCCGTGTGGCTCCGTGGTAGGGTTTGAAAAGCAGTTCACCTCTATGCTGAGGGGGACCTTTCCCCTCCTGGAGAATGCTCGTTCTTGGCACAGGTGGACAATGATATTGTCTCTCCAGTTCCACTCACGGGAGTTAATTCTCATCCCAGCAGAAGGAGAGAAATTCTTGCAGGCCCTGGGAGAAATGATGTTGCTTTATTAATAGCAACCAAGAAGGATTTCTCTGGATGGTAGTTTATGAATGAAGAGAAGCTCCGTGAAGGATGATGTGGACCCCACTAGAGAGACCTTGCGCCCATTCGCATCTGAATCATGGGCAGTGGTTATTGAAATGAGTGTGTGGCCTCTGAGAAAGAAGGGAGAAGATGAGAACTACACTCGACCACTTAAAGTAAAAAGCAAGACACTGGCTTGGCAAAACTACCAACAAGGATTAATTTAAGGGGGGAAAAAGCCAGTAACGAGACTCAAACGTAGTTCAAATGTTTCTTTCAAAACTTAAGTCTCCACTATATGGCTCAAGTTTGTGGAATGAAGAAAATATGGTGTGCATCTGTCCATTTGTTTTTTTCATGGCTTGTGTTTAATTATCCACAAAGCAGAGAAATTCACAAAATGTTTCATGTTCTTCTCTTTTCATTGCCCGAACAGAGACTTCCAAGGATTTGGCAGAACTGGGCGCGATCCCTTGGAAAGTTTTACGAACGCAGACCGTGTGTTTTTAATCTTTTGTATTTTGATCATCCAGATTTATTTTCTGTGACTCGTTCATGCTCGACTCTACCGTATTTTAAGTAAACAAGGAGTCAGCAGTTTTTATCCTGAATTATATATTGGGCTTTATTATTTTTTTAATACCCTGCATCAATGATTAACGAGCAGACTCAGTATTAAATCAGAGGATTCTTCTTTGTCTCGGACAGAAGGGAAGTCTTGAGCCCCGGGAGAGATTTGTATCTACATTGATTTTAATATAAACATCAGAGACATTCCACTGTGAACAGATTTCTTTTCCTCTAAAGAAATTCTCTACATGCATGTTGCATTCTCTATTTGTGGAGGTACAAGAATAAATAAATCAATGTGTCTACCTTTTTGTCTCTATTCATATTTTGAGTCAGTAAGTTGTTTTGGTAGTCAGAATTCTTTTTGTGTTTATATGTTTAGTAGTGTGTATGAGGAAAACATCCAGTGCTTACCTCTTATCCTAATTGCCTTTGTTTTCCTTGTTCTTCCCAAATTTCACCCCATTCTCATGGATCTCGTTTTCCGGGGTCTGTTTAAGTGTTAGGAGCACAAATAACTGGTAACATATTAGGAGCTGCCAACACAGAAAGCCAAGGTGTCTTGTGTTCTTGATGAATATTTAAGAAGGATGTATCTTAAAACAACAACGGAACTCTTAGGTCGCCCATCTCAAATGGTATATAATTACAATAATTTCAGGCCAGTGCCCAAACAGGAAGCTATGGCAATAAAACTGAAGGCCACATTTGATTGAAATAGATAATTCCATGTTTTTTTTTTTTAACTGGAAGATGATTTTGTTCATTAGCTGTGCTAAGCCTATGGAGGCTAAGTCATGGATCCTGATTGTTGGGATGGTCCCAGCAGATGCACATCAATCAAGTCATGGAGCAGAAACCAGCACTGGAGGAGATCTTCGCAGCATCACCAGGTCTTACAGAGAGGTAGACCTCCAGCCGCACATTTAGAGACCGAAGAGAGTGCTTGGGAATGCAAGTTAACAACTTGTAAACTGGGCAACTGGGCCTGTGAAATAGGAGCCCTGACAGCACGCCCTGAAGGACCACTCCCCCCCCCTCCTCTTCAGTGAGCAAGTGCAGAAGCGCCTCCCATGTACCAGGTGCAGTTCAGGTGCTGAGCAGGTACGGTGGACCAAAGAGATCTCAGTCACGAAAAGGAGCCTCAGGGGCTGCTCTGCTGGGTGGGGCGCTAAGTGAGGCACTGAGCATCTTTCCTCGCTCTAAGAATAAATCACCCGTCACTAACGTCATCTCTAGGTCTCTATCAGAGACTGAGGTTAAGAACACTTATGGAGTGAATGGTATACTACAGTGCATTTTTTTCTTCTAGATTTAAGAAAGTGTAGAAGAGATTGGCTTTAGGGTACAGCGGGTTAAACTATGGCCTGCAGAGCTGGCATCCTTTATGAGTGCCTGTTCGAGTCCTGGTTGGTCTACTTCTGATCCAGCTCCCTACTAATGGCCTGGGAAAGCAACAGAAGATGGCCTAAATTCTTGGGCTCCCACACCATGTGGGAGACCCAGGAGAAGCTCAGCTCCTGGCTCCTGGCTTCGGATGGGCACAGCTCTGGCCGTTATAGCCATCTGGGGAGTGAATGAGCAGATGGAAGATTCTCTCTCTTTTTCTCTCTCTTTCTCTCTGTAACTCTACCATTCAAATAAATAAATAAATATAAAAAAAAAACCTTTAATTCCAGCCATAACCAGATATTACATGGTGGGAAAAAAACAAGTGTGGAAGTTCATTCTGTTAGCTCATTTATCACAGAAGTGATCACTTTAGGATTAAAGCTATAGAAGTTTCCTTGGAAACTTACATTTTCCTCTGTGTCTTACAAAGGAAACTTTTGCAGAGAGCTTAAGGCTACCTAGCTAGTGAGTGACAGAACCATGAATAGAATTTGATGTTGTATCTGCTACACTTGGATATTATTAGTCACTATTTTTTTTTTATTTTGGTGCAGAAACTGGGGATCAAGCCAGAGTTACTAAACTTTAAATGTAATTGAGGAGCCTGTGCTGTGGCACAGCAGGTTAACACCCTGGCCTGAAGCGCCGGCATCCCATATGGGCACTGGTTCTAGTCCTGGCTGCTCCTCTTCCGATCCAGCTCTCTGCTATGGTCTGGGAAAGCAGTAGAAGATGGCCCAAGTCCTTGGGACCCTGCACCCACATGGGAGACCCGGAAGAAGCTCCTGGGTGCTGGCTTCGGATCAGTGCAGCTCTGGCCGTTGCGGCCAGTTGGGGAGTGAACCATTGGATGGAAGACCTCTTTCTCTCTGCCTCTCCTCTCTGTGTAACTCTGATTTTCAAATAAATAAATAAATATTTTAAAAAATAAATAATTGAGTAGCATGATGAGATTGTAAGAATGCACTTAGGGCTGGCGCTGTGGTGCAGTAGGTTAAAGCCCCAGCCTACAGTGCCGGCATCCCATATGGGCACTGGTTCGAGTCCAGGCAGCTCCACTTCCAATCCAGCTCTCTGCTATGGCCTGGGAAAGCAGAAGAGGATGGTCCAAGTCCTTGGGTCCCTGCACCCATGTGGAAAACCTGGAAGAAACTCCTGGCTCCTGGCTTCGGATCAACTCAGCTCTGGCCATTGCGGTCATCTGGGGAGTGAACCAATAGGTGGAAGACCTCTCTCTCTTTCTCTCTCTCTGGCTCTACTTCCCTCTGTAACTCCTTCAAATAAATAAAATAAAATAAAATAAATCTTTATTTTTTAAAGCTTTATTTATTTTTATTTGAAAGTCAGAGTTACACAGAGAGAGAGGAGAGGCAGATAGAGAGAGAGAGGTCTTCCATCCGATGGTTCACTCCCCAACTGGCTGCAATGGCTGGAGCTGCACCAATCTGAAGCCAGGACCCAGGAGCTTCCTTCAGGTCTCCCACATGGGTGCAGGGGCCCAAGGACTTGGGCCATCTTCCACTGCTTTCTCAGGCCATAACAGAGAGCTGGATTGGAAGTGGAGCAGCTGGGACTAGAACTGGCGCCCATATGGGATGCTGGCGCCTCAGACCAGGGCTTCAACCCGCTGTGCCACAGTGCCAGCCCCCAGCCTATTCCTTTAATTCATGTCACCAGAAGGAAACAGGGGAAGGGACTAATTGCCACCTCCAAAACATCACCTGTGCAGCCACCTTTCCTGAAGACACCCTAACATGGTGGTTGCAGGCAGGACGGAGTGGTGTAGGTTGTCCCCCCACCTTTTTATTTTAAAGATTTATTGATTTATTTGAAAGGCACAGTTATGGGGGGGAGACAGAGACAGAGAGATCTTCTGTTGGTTCATTCCCCAAGTGGCCCCAATGACCAGGGCTGGGCCAGGCCAAAGCCGGAAGTTTCGTCCATGTCTCCCACGTGGGCGATCTGCTGCTGCTTTTCCAGGCACATTAGCAGGGAGCTGGATCAGAAGTGAAGCAGCCGGCACTTGAACTGGAGCCCTTACAGGATGCTGGTGTCGCAGGTGGCAGTTAACCTGCTGTGCCTCAACACCAGCCCCATGTTGTCCCTCTTTCTAACCCTTGGAGCCATTGACCTGACAGATGGGGACCTAAGGAAAGGGACTTGCTGTTGTAATCTAAGAAGGGCAGGTGGTGACCCACAGAGAGCTTACACAGGAGACAGACAGTGATTCTCTGCTTAGGATCATTTCCTAAACGCTCGAGTGAAAGAACAAAAAAAATCTTTTTCCTTCTATTCTCACAATAAGATTGGGGTTGGCGGCACTGTAAACGTTGGCTAAAAATATGTGTTGGGAACAGTATCTTCTTCTTTGCAACTTTTCAGGACGTTTAGTCATTCATTTAAAGGAATAGTTTCTGAACACCTGGTGTTCAAGTGGCTCCATGCTAGGCAAAGTCTGGACTATGAGGCAACCGTTCAGAAAAGTGGAAGTGAAAAGATAAGACTGCAACAGACCGCAATCCAAACCCAAGAGCAAAAGTGAAAGAATGAGTTTATTGTAAAATTAGGATGTTTAGGAAAGAATTTGATCATGCAAGCACAGACGTGCCATTAAATAATTTAGGGGTCTGGCACTGTGGTGCATGTTAAACCTCTGCCTGTGATACATCCCAATGGGCACTTGTTTGAGTCCCAGCTGCTTCACTTCCAGTCTAGCTTCCTGTTAATTGCCTGGGAAAGCAATGGGAGATGGCCCAAGTGCTTGGGCCCCTGCACCCATGTAGGAGACCTGGAAGAAGCTCCTGGTTCCTGACTTTGGCCTGGCCCCTGCCATTGCTATTATGGCTATTTGGGGAGTGAACCCACAATGGAAGATCTTTCTCCATGTCTCTTCCTTCTCTTTGTAACTCTGCCTTTCAAATAAATAAATAAATCATTAAAAAATAAATTGATAAGTAATCTACAGCAGAATAA
Organism: Oryctolagus cuniculus; assembly: GCF_964237555.1. Taxonomy (NCBI): domain Eukaryota; kingdom Metazoa; phylum Chordata; class Mammalia; order Lagomorpha; family Leporidae; genus Oryctolagus; species Oryctolagus cuniculus. Next base: position 78,680,059 of record NC_091438.1, read on the forward strand.
TATGTCTTAATTATATTGACTAAATAAATTGCCTAGTCTGCCTCACATCTTTATTTGGATGTCGTTGCTAAAGGACAATGTTGCTACATTTACATTCTGCTTAGTTAAATAGGAGTGATATATGTAAGATACTGAAGTTCTCAGGATAGAACTTAGTCAATATTTTGAAGGTATTACAGAAAAAGTTAAATTCCATAAGGTGATTATTCTTAGCTACTGTCCTCAATCATATCTACAAAGTCCATTTTCGTTCAACAGGGTTTTAGAGATGCACTGGCATGTGTTCAACTCACTATAGAGACAAAAGCCCCCATCATTGTACTATTTCATCTCTAGGATTGCAAATCGATGACATATTAATTAATTGGCTAATGTTTGGACTTGATGCCTTCCAGATGAGATGCTTATGCAATATCCTGGTGATTTACGAAGACATCCTAGTGTTGTCAGTGATTAAGGTTTCAAATTTTGGGTGTGTCACTCTTGGAAAGCTATCTTCAGATGGCTCCTCTAATTTGTTTTTGTGTTTCCATTGGAATGGGCGACTTTTTTTTTCTTTTTTCTAACTTCTTTCTCACATTCTCTGACTATGCCCTATTCGGAGTGTAATCCTATGTGCTAGTTTCTGGGGTATCTTACTATATATACTTATTTATAAACATAAATACATATGAACTTCTATATTCTTTCCATGTGGATTTCTTTTGGGTTTTAGAAAAGGTGTTTTATGGAGCTTATGTAAGTATTTTCCTTTTTGCCCTCCCTGAGCCTGAGCGCAAGCTTGCCCTCCCTCGCTCCTGAGTTTGGAACAAGGCCAAAATGAAAGCCGAGATCTCACCTGCAGAGTGAGTGAGTCTCAGCAGGAACCTTCTAATCTGAGAAGCATCGGTATTCTACTCACACAATGCCTAACGCTGGCGAGTGAACCAGGAGTTTACAAGTCTTTTTCAGCAATGGACTCGACAAAATAGATAGTTTTCCTTTCTGAATTTTTTTTTCATTTTCAAAACAGCATGTTTTTCTTTAAAAATACGATTGTTTCAGTTAGAAAAAACAGTCTCAGCCAACAATAGTAATTTGCTAATGCAAATAATTCTAATGTTGTCCTCTTCTTTTAAGTATCAGGGAAATTGATTGCAGAAATTGTTCTTATTTTGAAACTGGCAAAATTTTATGAAGAACTCGGGCTATTATATATTAATTGCCTGATTTGCTTTCTTAATGTAGAGAAGATGTATCCTTTGTTACTTTCTCATGTGACTGTGCAGGACTGTTATTTACTAGTGGTCTGATTTGCGTTTTCAATATGGAAAGGTCATTTTCTCTTTCTCCATGTAACTATGCACATACTCTACTGCTTAGGATGCAAAACGCAGAAGGAAGAGGACAGCTCAGCTGACTTTCTGGCAGATGTTCACCACATGTGGAGTTAGCTAGCAAGGAGCAGAAGCCTGGGTCAAGAATGGCCCACTCCTATTCCTTTCTGAAACATTTTTCATGTGGTTTCATGAAATCGATGTGTATTTTAATAGCCTTCTTGAAGACCAAGCTGAAGTCTTTGTTTTCAGGCAACTCAACTCAAGCTGTCTGTGGGCAGCTATTGTTTCTACCTGCTCACTCTACCATGCTTTTGTCAGACAAAAAAATCCTGATTTGCTTTTGGAAAATCACTCCTCCTCCAGCCATGTGGTCTTATTGATAGGACCTCAGTGCCACACTAGTAAGGCTCTTCCTTTTATTATAACAGGTTTTAAATTTATTTTATTTAATTGAAAGACACACACACACACACACACACACATACACAGATCTCTCATCTACTGGTTCACTACCTGAGAGCTCTCAACAGTCAGGGCTAGAACATGCTGAAACCAGGAGCCAGTAACTCAGTCTAGTTCTCCAACATGGCTGACAGGGACCTGAATACTTGAGCCATCGCCTGCTGCTTCCCAGAATGCATTAGCAGGAAGCTGGTTTTGAAGCAAAGAAGCCAGGACTTAACTGCACTTTGATCTAGGACGTGGCCATCCCAAGTGAGCTCCTAACCACCGTGCCCTAAGTCTTGTTTCTCTAGGGCTTACAGATATTAGGAAGAAGAGGAGGTTTGCTTTGTTTTCTCTTGTTTTTGTTCCTTAAGCTGAAAGGACCACATACGCCTGAAGCTGCCCTTGATCCTAACGTGGGCACCCATGGAAGAAGCTATCTGGCACATGCTGTCAACATACAGAGGGAAGCAAACTTCTGGCAACAGTTAGCTCCTCTGAAGTGAGGGCAACCCTTCACATTCGCAGTGATTGGAGCCAATACATTCCCTCTTGCTTAAGCTAATTCAAATTGAATTTTCATCACTCGAAATCAAAAGAACTGTGGGCCGGCGCCGCGGCTCACTAGGCTAATCCTCCGCCTAGCGGCGCTGGCGCACCGGGTTCTAGTCCCGGTTGGGGCGCTGGATTCTGTCGCGGTTGCCCCTCTTCCAGGCCAGCTCTCTGCTGTGGCCAGGGAGTGCAGTGGAGGATGGCCCAGGTGCTTGGGCCCTGCACCCCATGGGAGACCAGGAAAAGCACCTGGCTCCTGGCTCCTGCCATCGGATCAGCGCGGTGCGCTGGCCGCAGTGCGCCGGCCGCGGCGGCCATTGGAGGATGAACCAACGGCAAAGGAAGACCTTTCTCTCTGTCTCTCTCTCTCACTGTCCACTCTGCCTGTCAAAAAAAAAAAAAAAAAAAAAAAAACACAAAAGAACTGTGATATCGTTTCATACTGAGAGGTGAGAATGATCCACTTGATGCAAGCAAAAGCAATTGGTCAGCAGTTCTAGCTGAGTAATAGAAATCTTATCAAAATCTCTTAGATAAGTAAAAGTGTGTATATATATTTAAAAATATTTATTTATTTGAGAGGCAGAGTTACAGACAGAGAGGTCTTCCATCTGCTGGTTCACTCCCCAAATGGAAACCAGGAGCCAGGAACTTCTTTCAGGTCTCCCACGTGGGTGCAGACGTATATGCACTTGGGCCATCCTCCACTGCTTTCCCAGGCCATTAGCAGGGATCTGGGCTGGAAGTGGAGCAGCTGGGACTTAAACTGGTGCCCATATGGGATGCTGGTGCTGCAGGAGGAAGATTAGCCTACTACACCACAGTGCCAGGCCTCAAGCAATAAGTTTTAAAAAAGTATTTGTTTGTTAAAATATTTATTTTCATATACTTGAAAGGCATAACTACGGAGAGAGAGGATGTTATCTTTTATCGGTGCTGCTTCACTTCCCAAGTGCTAACAGCAGTTAGGGCCGGGCTAAGTCAGGAGCCAGGAACTCCATCCAGGTCTCCCATGTGGGTGGCAGGAGCTCAACAACAAGGGCCATTGTCTGCTGCCTTCCCAGGTGTACTAGCAGGAAGCTGGATTGGAAGTGGAATAACCTGGACTTAGCTGGCACTCTGATATGAGATGCTGGTGTCCAAGGTAGTGGCTCAACCTGTGGCGTCACAGTGCTGACTTCTATCACCTGAATTTTAAATTATTAAGAGGGAGAGGCCCAGACTGGTAGAAAGAAGGAAGAAAGGGAGGGAGGGAGGAAGGGAGGAAGGAAGGAAGGAAAGAAAGAAAAAAGGAGAGAGAGAGAAGGAAGGAAAAGTAGAAACTTCACAAGTGCTGTGTTAGCAGATCCTGGGCTTGCTAATTTTTCCAAAAATGCACAAACTGTCAGCAGTTTTGGAAGCCTTGGAGGGCGTCTGAGCCCATGTGCTGAGAACCTCAACAGAGCAGGCAGGAAGAAGGGGGAGAAGCCTGGTCCGAGCCCCACCCACAACCTTCTTGTCTCATAAACCTTCCTGTCTCTTGGGTGGGTTTGTCCTCCTGTCTGATGTCCCCACCATCTGAGTGTGGTACAGTGCCTTGTTTTCATGTGGACTCTACACAGCTGGGTGCTCCTTAGCATTGCGTGTGTTTTAAATTCTTACCCTGGGACCAGGTCTAGAATGTAATTAATTAAACCTTCAATTGAAAAAAAAATTGTGTTCCAGCCATACGCTTAAAGTTTCTTTTTTTATTTTTTATTTTAAAAATTTTACTTAAAGAATACAAACTTCATGCATTTCACTTGTACAAATTCAGTGACACAGTGATTCTTCCAATCCTGCCTTCCCTCCAGCCTGCACTCCCACCCTTCTTCCTCCGCCCCCTCCTATTCCCATTCTTATTTTTTACAAAGAACTATTTTCAGTTAACTTAATACTCATATGTTTATAGATTCTTTTTTAAAGATTTACTTTATTTATTTGAAAGAGTTACAGAGAGGCAGAGGCAGAGAGAGGTCTTCCATCTGCTGGTTCACTCTCCAGATGGCCACAATGGCCAGAGCTGTGCCAATCCAAACCCAGGAGCCAGGAGCTTCCTCCAGATCTCCCACATGGATGCAGGGGCCCAAGGACTTGGCCCATCTTGTACTGCTTTCTCAGGCCATAGCAGAGAGCTGGATTGGAAGTGGAGCAGCCAGGAGTTGAATCAGTGCCCATATGAGATGCCTGCACTGCAGGTGGGCAGCTTTACCTGCTATGCCACAGTGCTGGCCCCTAGAGATTTTTAAAAGATGTTGAAAATATCTTGAAAATGAAACTAATTCAAATAGAACTATAATCGCTAAGGGAGGAAAGAAAATAGGTAGGAATTTGGAGAAAGAGCACTTGGCTTTGAATTTCAACATTAAATAAACACCTGTCTTTGCACCTAAATTTTTCTTTAATAATCTTATTTTAAAAAAATTTTATTTGAAAGGCAAAGAGACAGAAAGAGAAAAAGAGAGAGGAGAAAGACACGGAATCTTAGATCTGTTGGCTCAGTCCCCAAATGCCTGCAACATCTGGGGTTGGGCCAGCTAGAAAGCAGGAGCCTGGAACTCAATCCAGGTCTCCCACGTGGGTGGCAGGAACTCATGTTCTTGAGCCATTACCTGCTGCCTCCCAGGGTGTGTGTTAGAAGCAATCCAGAACTAGAGGTGCTTAAAACCTAAGCACTTCAATATGGAATTTGGTGTCCCAAGTAGAGTCTTACCTCCTGCACCAAACACCCTTCCTGTTCACATCTGACTTTTTCAGTAATAATTCAGAAGGAGATAGGGATGATTAAGTAAAACAACGAGCATACTATCCTTTTGTAAGTTTGAAAGCATTTAAGTTATTATAAATTGATAGATGCTATTGAGATTGGTAGGAAAATCCTCTGAAAAGTCCTTAAGTACCAGTGACCAACACAACTCATTTTAAAAAACATATTTATTTATTTACTTATTCTAAAGTCAAAGATACAGAGACAGAAAAATAGAGAGAAATCTTCCATCTGCTAGTTCAATCTCCAAATGCCTGCAGCAGCTGAGGCTGTGACATTCCAAAGCCAGGGGCTGGAACTCAGTGTGGGTCTCCCACGTGAGTGGCAGGAACCCAACTGCTGGAGCCATCACCTGCTGCCTCCCAGGGTGTGCAGCTGCAGAAAGCTGGAACCAGATGCGGAGCCAGGGCTCCAACCCAGGCACTCTGATATGGGATGCAGGTGTGCAGGTGTTCTAAATGGTGTCTTTTAAAAAAAAGATTTATAAAAAACAAACAAACAAACAAACAAAAAAAAAAACAAAACCTAAATGAAAGATCTCTGTGAGTGAGATCCCAGTGGAAAGAACAGGTCTTCAAAGAAGGAGGTACCTTTCTCTGAAGGGAGGAGAGAACTTCCACTTTGACTATGACCTTGTCTAAACAAGATAAGAGATGGAGAACTCAAGGGGCTTCCATAGCCTTGGAAACTCATGACTGGTGCAGAGGGAGATTACTGATGCCATAAACAGGAGTGTCAATTTGTAAAGTCAACAACGGGAGTCACTGTGCACTTACTCCTCATGTAGGATCTCTGTCCTTAATGTGCTGTACATTGAGTCTTAATGCTATAACGAGTACTCAAACAGTATATTTCACTTTGTGTTTCTATGGGGGGTGCAAACTGTTGAAATCTTTACTTAATGTATACTAAACTGATCTTCTGTAAAAAAAAAAAAAAGAAATTATCAATTCCCAACTTGACTCTCGTTGGGATTAAACATGACAATTGGTCTGATCTGATTTCATCATCATTTAAAAAATCATGTATTATTTTTCACTTTATGTTTCTGTGTGGGAGCAAACTGTTGAAATCTTTACTTAATGTATGCTAAACTGATCTTCTGTATATAAAGAGAATCGAAAATAAATCTTGATGTGAATGGAAGGGGAGAGGGAGTGGGAAAGGGGAGGGTTGCGGGTGGGAGGGACGTTATGGGGGGGAAGCCATTGTAATCCATAAGCCATACTTTGGAAATTTATATTCATTAAATAAAAGTTAAAAAAAAAACAAAAACTCAATGTTAAATAAAATTTTTTATGAAGAAAAAAAGATTTATTTATTTATTTATTTGAAATTCAGAATTACACAGAGAGAAGGAGAGGCAGAGAAAGAGAGAGAAAGAGAGGGGGAGAGAGAGAGAGGGAGAGAGAGAGAGAGAGAGAGGTAGAGAGAGAGAGGGAAGGGAAGAGAATAGAGAGATCTTCCATCCACTGGTTCACTCGCCAGATGGCTGCAGTGGCTGGAGCTGCGCCTATCTGAAGCCAGGAACCAGGAGCTTCTTCCGGGTCTCCCACGTGGGTGCAGGGGTCCAAGGACTTGGGCCATCCTCCACTGCTTTCCCAGGCCACAGCAGGGAGCTGGATTGGAAGTCAGTACTGCAGGTGGTGCTTTACCTGCTATGCCGCAGTGCTGGCCCCATAGTTTGTTTGCTTGTTTGTTTTTAAATTGAGGTTCTATTCTGGATATTAGTCCTTTGTCAGTTGTATAACTTGCCAACATTTTCTTCCTTTCTGTCGATTGTCTCTTCCTTCTTGGATTGTTTCCTTTGCCAGGCAGAGGCGTTTGGTTTGCTAAAGTCACATTTATCTATATCCACTTTTGTTTCTTGTGCTTTGAGGGTATGACCCCCCCAAATCCTTTCCCATTCTGATGACCCAAAATATTTCCTCTATGTTTTCTTCCACTAGTTTCAAAATTTCAGGTCTTTCTTACATTTATATCTTAAAGCCATTGGAACTGATTTTTGTATATGCTGCGAATGGGGCACGGGAAGGTGTAGGTTCATTCTTCTGCATGTAGATGTCCAGTTTTCCCTTCACTTACTGAAAACAAATTGTCCTTTTTCCATCTTATCAAAGCTGACTGACTGTAGATGTGTACTTCCAGGGTCTCCATTCTATTACTCTGGTCTCGGTGGCTCTTTTAAGTTCAATACCATATGCTACAATAGACATTTCTTAATCCCTGTAGCTTTCTAATATATTTTTCTTTTTTTGTACATTTTAAGTTTTTATTTAGTGAGAAAGATGCATAGGAGAGTGAGAGCTTTATCTAAGAGAGAGGGGTAAATCTGGGTTCATACCGAGCACCAGGAACCAGCCACGTGGAAGAGCATCTAGGCCAGGAAGCCTAGGGTGGGTGGCCTGAAGGCCACGCGCCCTGGAGGCCCAGGGCAACAACCAGCCCCTCCTGGCCCGAGGCCAGGGCGAGGGAGGGAGGAAAGGAAAGAGGGTTGTAATTTATTTTTCCTTTTTTTTTTTTTTTTATTTGAAAGAGTTACACAGAGAGAAGGAGAGGCAGAGAGAGAGAGAGAGAGAGAGAGAGAGGTCTTCCATCCGCTGGGTCACTTTCCAATTGGCCGCACTGGCCAGAGTTGCGCTGATTTGAAGCCAGAAGCCAGGCGCCAGGAGCTTCTTCCGGGTCTTCCCACATGGGTGCGGGGGCTCAAGGACTTGGGCCATCTTCCACTGCTTTCCCAGAGAGCTGGATTAGAAGTGGAGCAGCTGGATCTCGAACTGGCACCCATATGGAATGCCAGCACCACAGCGCCGGCCCCAGAAATACAGTTTAAAATTGACACACAGAAAGAGCTTCCATCTGTTGGTTCCCTCTCCTGGGCTAGGCTAAAACCGGGAGCTAGGGACTCAATCCAGGTCTCCCAAATGGGTGGCAGAAACCCAGTCATTCGAACCATCCCAGCTGGCTCCAGGATCTGCATTAGCTGAAAGCTGTAATCAAGAGATGGAGCCACCATCAAAGGAGGTACTTTTCTCTAAAGGGAGGAGAGAACTTCTGTTTTGCTTATGGCCTCGTCTAAATACTGAAAAGGAGATTATGGATTCAAAAGGCTTCTATAGCCTTGGCAGCTCATGTGAAGAGCCTCAGATGATCACTGACGACATAAATAAAAGTGTCGTTTGTTCAATCAACAACAGGAGTCCCTGTGCACTAACTCCACATGCAGGACTTGTGTCCTCAATGAGTTGTATTAGGAGAATTAACTGTAAAACTTGTTCTCAGTTTTTTTTGTTTGTGTGTGTGTGTGTGTGCGCACAAATTGTTGAAATCTTAGTTTAGAGTTGGTCTTCTGTGTATAAAGTTAATTGTAAATGAATTTTAATGGAGAATGGGGCTGGGAATGAGAGGAGGAGGAGAGGGTGGGATGGGAGGGCGGGTATAGTGGGAAGAATCACTATATTCCTAAAGTTGTACTTATGAAATTTGTACTCCTTAAATAAAAGGTTTCTTTGGGGGGAAAAAAAAATGGAGCCACGAATCAAACCCAAGTACTCCAGTATGGCATGTGGGTGTCTTAATTACTAGGACAAATGCCTCCCTCTACATGAAGGATTTTTGTTTAATTTTTTTTAGTTACCTCCATCTTTCTGCTTTCTGTAGTCTCTCTGTTATCGTATTACGTTGTTTCACTGTGTTCTTTTGAAGTTTTCCTCAAGTTCATTGAGTTTTCTTAAAACATCTATTGTAAATTCTTCAGCTGAGCATTTGACAATGTCAGAGCCTAGGTGGTTGGTCTCTGGTGCTTTATTTATTTATATTTATTTATTTATTTTTATTTTTTGACAGGCAGAGTGGACAGTGAGAGAGAGAGACAGAGAGAAAGGTCTTCCTTTGCCGTTGGTTCACCCTCCAATGGCCGCCGCGGCCACGCACCACGCTGATCTGATGGCAGGAGCCAGGTACTTCTCCTGGTCTCCCATGGGGTGCAGGGCCCAAGGACTTGAGCCATCCTCCACTGTAGTCCCTGGCCACAGCAGAGAGCTGGCCTGGAAGAGGGGCAACCGGGACAGAATCCAGCGCCCCGACCAGGACTAGAACCTGGTGTGCCAGCGCCGCAAGGTGAAGGATTAGCCTAGTGAGCTGCGGTGCCGGCCTTCTGGTGCTTTATTTTTTTAGGTGATGGCATGGCTCCCTGAGAGTTGTTGCTGCTTGTTGGTACATGACATGGCTGCACGTTGATAGATTTATTTTTTTCCAGTGTTTGTCATTTGGCTACCTTTGTTGCTGTCCTTCCAGAAATTCTAAGCAGTCCACTTATTTTCTCTGCAATTGTGGACATATCTGCCCCTTCAGCACTAGGTGGTGCCCTAAGTTGAAGTTTGTCACGTGTTCACTGCCAGTGCACCATCAGTCTCAGTGATGCCGAGTGAGTGCAGATTTGTCCCAGATCCCAGTTAGCGTGCAGCTCTGAGTGAACCAGGGAGGCACTGAAAAAGGGACAATCCATCCCTACAAGCCTTTCACCAGGGTGGGGGCAGGCCTAGATAGTGTTCCACCAACACGGCAATGCTGTCACATCTGGAGTCCACAGCTTACCCAGCCAGTGCAGCGTCAGGGGTAGGACCAAAACCGTCCCTGCTGGGATCTGTCTACTGCTGGGATGGACTCAGTCTGGGGCTGCTGCAGCCAGCCACAAGTACCGCTGGCTGGAATGTAGTCTAAATCAATTGGGGCTCTGGACTGTGCTTGGCAGTGGGGCAGGTCCAGAAGCTCCATCCACCAGCACTGGCTTAGGGATGGGGACTGCTGAAGTCTGCCCCACGTTGGGTTTCACTAGCCTGGCTGGCACTGGGTCCCAACGCAGAGTCCTGTGGTTCCTTGCTGTGGTCCTAAGTTTGAGAGAGGGGTGACAAAAGCAGCCCACTGGTCCCCTGGGGCTCACACTAAGCTGGAACACAGCCGGGTCTCACAGTCACTGTGCTTTGTGCAACTTCAGGGCTGCGTGCCAGGCTCATGTGATGTTGGCAGTGATAGATGCTTAAACAAGTTTACCCATCGGGATGCAGATCTCTGATGTGGGGAAATCTCTTGGAGGCTCCAAGTGAGCACTGACCTGGAGTAGAGTTTTCTGAACTTTATCAGGTGCTGTATTGTACAGTGAGGGGCCTAGCTCTCTAAGCTCTAAGGCAAGGTCCCAGGTTCCCTTTCTGCCCTGCACCCCAGTGGCTAGTGTCTTCCTCCACTGTGTGCCAGAGGTTGGAAGTGAGGTGGTGGCATCAGTCCCTTAGCTGCCTGTCCAGGGAGAGTCCCACATCTCAGTCTGCAGCTATGCTTCTGGGGGTAAGGACTGTGGGACCTTGTTGGGGACTTGTTTTTATTGTGATGGACTTCAGTCTAAGGACTTGGACCTAACTCTCTCGCCCTCTCCCGCGTGAGAGGTGGTTCTCCCAAGATACTCTTCTTGAAGCTGGGGGAAGGGTGACATGGGCAACTCTGCTTTGTCCAAAGCATCTTCCCTCGTTGTTTTACTACAACCAGGCACTGTGGGGTCTTAGCTGGCTTCCCTTGGTTTGCAAACAGCCTCACGCTCATCTGACATCTTGCTCTGCCTTCCCTGTGTGTTCATTTTTTGTGGTGAGAAGATTTGAAATTTGCTGTCTTACATTTGAAATATATAAGAATATTGATTAACTCCCTTTTTTTTTTTTTTTTTTTTGATAGGCAGAGTGGACAGTGAGAGAGAGAGACAGGTCTTCCGTTGCCGTTGGTTCACCCTCCAATGGCCGCCGCTGCAGCCGGCGCAGCGCGCTGATCCGATGGCAGGAGCCAGGAGCCAGGTGCTTTTCCTGGTCTCCCATGGGGTGCAGGGCCCAAGCACCTGGGCCATCCTCCACTGCACTCCCTGGCCACAGCAGAGAGCTGGCCTGGAAGAGGGGCAACCGGGACAGAATCCGGCGCCCCGACCGGGACTAGAACCCGGTGTGCCGGCGCCGCAAGGTGGAGGATTAGCCTATTGAGCCACGGCGCCGGCTCGATTAACTCCCTTTTAGTATTTTTGTTCTACTTAATACCATTGGTTGAGCTATGTAATTAACACACAATTATTCTTAGGTGTTTAAAGTTAACTGAAAAGTGATCTCTGTTAAATATAAGAGTGGGAATAAGAGAGGGAAGGGATGTACAATTTGGGACATGCTCAAGCTGACTTGCCACAAGTGGTGGAGTTAGAAATGTGCCAGGGGGGCCGGCGCCGCGGCTCACTAGGCTAATCCTCCGCCTAGCGGCGCCGGCACACCGGGTTCTAGTCCCGGTAGGGGCTCCGGATTCTGTCCCGGTTGCCCCTCTTCCAGGCCAGCCCTCTGCTGTGGCCAGGGAAGTGCAGTGGAGGATGGCCCAGGTGCTTGGGCCCTGCACCCCATGGGAGACCAGGAAAAGCACCTGGCTCCTGGCTCCTGCCATCAGATCAGCGTGGTGCGTGGCCGCGGCGGCCATTGGAGGGTGAACCAACGGCAAAGGAAGACCTTTCTCTCTGTCTCTCTCTCTCTCACTGTCCACTCTGCCTGTCAAAAAAAAAAAAAAAAAAGAAATGTGCCAGGGGATTCCAATTCAACCCCATCAGGTGGCATGTACCAATGCCACCTCACTAGTCCAAGTGATCAATTTCAGGTCACAATAGACCATAATGATAGGTCTAAGAGTCAAAGGGATCACATAAACAAGACTAGTGTCTGCTAATACTAACTGATAGAATAAAAAAAGGGAGAGAACAATTCAACATGGGAAGCGGGATACACAGCAGACTCATAGAAGGGCGGATGTCCTAAACAGCACTCTGGCCTCAGAATCAGCCCTTAAGGCATTTGGATCTGGCTGAAGAGCCCATGAGAGAGAGTATTTTAGGCAAGGAAAGCCAAGACACTCTGGCAAAAAAAAAAAAAAAAAAAAAGGAAAGATCTCTGCGAGTGAGATCCCAGTGGAAAGAACGGGCCATCAAAGAAGGAGGTACCTTTCTCTGAAGGGAAGAGAGAACTTCCACTTTGACTATGGCCTTGTCAAAATAAGATCAAAGTTGGCGAGCTCAGGGGGCTTCCATGGCCTTGGCAACTCAAGACTAGAGCCTGAGGAGATTGCTGACGCCTTAAACAAGAGTGTCAATTTGTTAAATCAACAACAGGAGTCACTGTGCACTTACTCCCCATGTAGGATCTCTGTCCTTAATGTGTAGTTCAATGTGAATTAATGATGTGACTAGTGCTCAAACAGTATTTGGCACTTTGCGTTCTGTGGGGGGGCAAACTGATGAAATTTTTACTTAATATATACTAAATTGATCTTCTGTATATAAAGATAATTGAAAATGGATCTTGATGTGAATGGAATGGGAGAGGGAGCGGGAGATGGGAGGGTTGCGGATGGGAGAGAAGTTATGGGGGAAAAAAGCAATTGTAATCCATAAATTGTACTTTGGAAATTTATATATACTAAATAAAAGTTAAAAAAATCACATAATGGAAGGAAAATAAAATAAAATACAAACAACACCACCACCAACAGAATATTGATGAACTAAAGTTATCATATCATGCAATAGATCTCAGAAACTTATTCCTCCCACCTAACTGAAACTTATAGCTCTTGACCAATGTCTTTCCACCCTTCCCTTTACATTTCTTTGAAGACTTGCTATGGCTAGATATTAAATAAGCATCACATGGAGCAAAACTGGTTAACAAGCAAATAAAACTACATTCAACTTTACTGGGAGTCAAGGAATAGTAAATCAATTCTTCAAATTTTAAAAGTTGGAGGGTCTGGGCCGGCGCCGCAGCTCACTAGGCTGATCCTCCGCCTGTGGTGCCAGCACTCCGGGTTCTGGTCCTGGTTGGGGCGCCGGATTCTGTCCCTGTTGCTCCTCTTCCAGTCTAGCTCTCTGCTGTGGCCCGGGAGTGCAGTGGAGGATGGCCCAAGTGCTTGGGCCCTGCACCCGCATGGGAGACCAGAAGGAAGCACCTGGTTCCTGGCTTTGGATCAGCACAGTGCACCGGCAATAGTGGCCATTTAGGGGGTGAACCAACGGAAGGAAGACCTTTCTGTCTCTCTCTCTCACTGTCTACCTCTGCCTGTCCAAAAAAAAAAAAAAAAAAAAAAAAAAATTGGAGGGTCTGACAATGTCAACTGCTGGTGCTAAGGACATGGAAAAGTAGACTGGCTCATACCATCAGAGGAAACTCAAATTAACACAGCCCCTGTGGAGTGTACCTTGATGATACCTATAGTGCTGGAATTGTTTCTAACACAATACCTCCAACCATGTATTTTAGACTAGAGCAATTTTTGTGCATGGGACCTAAGAGACAGGTACATGGACCCTTTGTACATTGAAACATTGTAATAGCAGAAAACAGAAACATTTACTGGGTCCGTGTTGTGGCACAGTGGGTTAAGCTACCACCTACAATCCTGGTATCCCATATGAGTGCTGGGTCAAGTCTCAGCTGCTCCATTTGGGATCCAGCTCCCTGCTAATGCACCTGGGAAAGCAGCAGCAGATGGCCCAAGTACGTGGGAGACCTGGATGGAGTTCAGGCTCCTGGCCTTGGCCTGGCCCAGTCCAGGTCACTGTGGCCATTTGGATAGTGAACCAGTGAATGGCACATCTCTCTCTCTCTCTCTGCCTTTCAAATAAATGAATAAATCTTTTAAAAAAGTGTAAAAACAATTCAAACGATCATATTAAAGGGAACTTGTGAATAATAATTGGCACATTAATATTAGGAATACTACATAGCTTCGAAGGGAAATGAACTAAATGCAGTCATCTCTTGGTTTCTGTGGAGGATTGGTTCCAGGACCCTCGCAGATACCCAAATCTGTGATGTTCAAGTCCTTTATGTAAAGCGTCATGGTATTTGCATATAACCTGTGTATATCGCCTTGTGTGCTTTAAGTCATATTTAGATATCTTATAATACTTTACCCACAACAACTATGGGAGCACTTGTAAGAACAGATAGCCTGCACATACTCCAGTATAGATACAAATTATTTTTCAAATATTTTGGAAATATTTATTTATTTATTTATTTGAAAGAGTGACGCACACACAGAGATAGAGATAGAGAGATAGAGATCTCCTTTCTGCTGATTTACTCTCAAAATTGCTGCAACAGTCAGGAGGCTGGGCCAGGTCAAAACTAGGAGTGAGGAAATCCATCCGGGTCTCCCTCATGGGTGCAGGGACCCAAGTACGTGAGCCATCATCTGCTGCCTTCCCAGGCACATTAGCAAGAAGCTGGATCAAAAGTGGAGTAGCTGGGACTTGAACTAGCACTCTGACCTGGTATGCTGGCATTGCAAGTGGTGGCTTAACCCACTGTGCCACAAACCTGGCTCTTTTCAAATATTTCTTATCTGTGTTTGGTTGACTGCACAGATGCAGAACCCACAGAGTGCTGACTACACATGTATACAGCATGGGTGGGTTTAAAAACCATAATGTTGGGGCTGGAATTGTGATGTAGCAGGCTAATCATCTCCCTTTGATGCTGGCATCCCATATGGGCACTGGTTCGAATCAAGCTCCCTGCTAATGTGCCTGGGAAAGCAGCAGAAGATGGCCCAAGTGCTTTGGCCCTTGCCACCCATGTGGGAGACCCGGAAGCAGCTCCAGGCTTCTGGCTTTGGCCTGGACCAGCTCTGGTTGTTGAGGCCATTTGGGGAGTGAACTGGTGGATGAAGATTCTCTCTAACTCTCTCTCTCTCTTTCTCTCTCTGCCTCTCTCCCCTCTTCCTCCTCTCTCTGTAACTCTGCCTTTCAATGAAAATAAATACATACAGTGGCTTTACTTGCTGTGCCACAATGCCCACCCCTCATTTATAATATTTTGGTGAACACATTCATACTACTTGCATTGCACTCTAAGTACATACACTCATATATAAAAGTAGGAGTGTAATGAAACACAATGGAAGGATGCTCAATAAATGCATAAAAATGATTGCCTCCGAAGAGACTGGGAGGACAGCTGATCTTGGCAAAGGCCAAGGGGCTCTGTGTTACCTGTAACACTTTTCTCTCTTACAGCACACACAAAGGATTTGTCCAAATGTTCACAATGATAATTCTGGGCATTGATACATGGGTGTTTGTTACCTTCTTTGCATTTTTCTGTACTTTAAAGATTTGGTATATAAACAGGTTCCTTTTTTTTTTTCTTTTGAAGATCACTCTTGACATTGTGCTGAGGGTTGGTAAGTTGTGCACATCCGAGCCCACACCATGGTCCTAAGTGAGTCTTGGAACAAAGCGTGCGTAATTCTCTGCATGGCTGCACGCACTTTCTCACCAGGGCAGCCTAAAAATAGCTGACAAGTAAAAGTATTATTGGGCAGGCGGCCTCCTGCGGTTGACCTTCGGGATACTTGGATCGTCCGTTCAGTTAATCTTGTCACAATCATGTAATTATGAGGTTGGTTTGAGCTTAATGAACCAATGAATATAAGAAAAGTCCCCTGTCACCAGGGCTGTGGTCATCGAAGCTCCTTGGGACATGATGCTCTGCTCCTGTTTGTATATGAGTTGGCCTCACGATAACAAGTTTTAAACAAAATGTGCTTTTCAGGCCACTCTTTGCAAGTTATCTACCTCTTCCCCACATCTAGCTGGCTTTCCCCCAACAGGCCGAGGCTGCTTTCCACCACGTACAGGCTGAAACCCGGCAGGACACGCCGGGCAGCACAGTCCCCAGCAAAGCAGCGGGCTGCAGTGTTCCGTTGAAAAGGCTGTTCTATTCGCCTCTGAAAGAGAGTCTCACACGTTGAAATGCCAGGTAGCAGAAAAGTATAGGAAAGAGAAAAGTGACCAGGCAAGCGTGCAAGTGTACTCAGGCGACACTCAAAACTCCAGCTGAGTTGAACCTGGAGTTATTTAAGAAAAAGTCCAACAAACCAGTTTGGGTGCCTCTGTCATTTTTTTATTAAAAAGTTTTTTTCTTTTCTTTTTTTTTTTTAAGAATACATACACAAAGGTCCCTGGGGTAGGGGGGCAGGGGGAGTTGAAAGGGATCTCTGTCCAACAGAATGAAATTTGAGACTCTTCTGGGTCAAATGCAAAGTTACAACTCAGCATACCCGGTGAAAGTTTTTCTTTTCAAAATTTATTTTGAAAAATGTCAGGCTTAGAGAAAAATTGAAAGACCATCCAATGGGAGTTTTGAAAGACTGGAAAATAATTCATATGAACTGAAAAAACTTTAAGTGTATGAATTTATTTTTTATAATAGCAGTGTTATTCGTAACAGCTAAAGCTGGGCTAGAGGGGCTGGTTTGTGACATAG
The DNA here is from genome assembly GCF_964237555.1 of Oryctolagus cuniculus. Classification (NCBI taxonomy): domain Eukaryota; kingdom Metazoa; phylum Chordata; class Mammalia; order Lagomorpha; family Leporidae; genus Oryctolagus; species Oryctolagus cuniculus. The sequence continues at coordinate 78,696,495 of NC_091438.1, forward strand.
CAGGTTAAGCTTCCTGAGGTGCTGGCATCCCATGTGGGCACCGATTCAAGTCCTGGCTGCTCCACTTCCGATCCAGTTTCCTGCTAATGCACCTGGGAAAGCAGCAGATGACTTGAATGCTTGGACCTTTGTGACTCACATGAGAGACCTGGATGGAGTTACTGGCTCCTGAATTTGGCCTGGCCCAGCCCTGGCTGTTGTGGCCATTTGAGGAGTGAACCAGTGGATTGAAGATCTTTTTCTGTTTCTCCCTCTCTCTGGAAACAAACAAACAAACAAAATACACCCTCCCCCCCCCCCCCAACCAAACCCTATGAAGGTATTTGTTATTTGATTATCATGAAATACTTGTATGTTTTTTATCGGGTACAGTGCAGTATTTCAAATTTATAAACTGGTGAAATCAGGTCATTGCCATTTCCATTTCTTTGTCTTTTTATGCTTGGACCTAAAACCTCCTGTCTTCTTGTTCTTCACAAGGTGCCTAATACATTCCTGTGCCCCGTAGTCACCCTTCTGGGCGGTGGAACATTCAAACCTAGTATCTCTCTCCGTGTTGATCCAAAGTCCCTCCATCTTCTCTTCCTCTGATTTTTTTTAACCTCAGAGCCTGAACAATGAGTTTGTGTGACTCAAAAACAGAGCCGACATTGTTTCCACGGAGAAAACGTGTGTGGTTCTGGCCACACCGTGAACAGCAGGAGAGCCAGGGCTGAGGGAAGCCTGTCGTCCTTTCTCCAGGGGAAGAGGTAAGTGGGAAGGGAGGAGGCTAAGTTAATGAGCGCTTCCTTCCTTTCCCTTCTTGGGGAGCAGCCAAAGGTCCCTTAGGACCTGTTTCTTTCTCCTTCTCTAGGGTCAGTGGCTTTAGTATTTCAAGCTAGTTTTAGCCGGTGTGTTTCAGCAATGATAATATCAGGATGCTCGTGATTTTTATCTCCATCAGCGCAGTCTCCTAAGGCCAGAAGAAGAGCAATATGATAAGGCTTTACACGTCATTTACAAGAACCTGCGCCTGTGTGGGACGCCAGCATCACAGGTGCTGTTTATCTACTTGAAAGGTTGGTGGTGATGTGTAAGTGATGTCTGTGCCTGACCTCTCCTTTTATCTAACTTTTGTCAGCAGACTTATTTGCTTCAGCCTGGGGCTGATCTGGAAGCTTCATCCATACTGGTACCACATACTTGCTGTTTGCCTGGACAAGTTGGTCCCAGTTCCTTCAGGTCAAATGGATTCACTTGAACATAGGACAAACAGGACTGAGTGAGGACTGTTACGGGGTGTGAGGGAGGGAGACAAATCCATCACAGCTCATGTTTTTGACTTGAGCCTCTGGGTGAAGAGTAGGGTCACATCCCACGATGAGCAGATAGAGGATACAGGTGTAGGGATCCATTTTTGTCTTGTTATATTAATTTTCTTATTGAACGAATCAAGTGGAAATGTTGAGAAGGGAACTGGATACACACGTTTGGAGCTGGGGGGAGAAGTCCAGGCTAGAAATTAGATTTTGAGAGGCTGGCGCTGTTGCATACTGGGTAAAGCTGCCACCTGTGGTGTCAGCATCCCACATGGGTGCTAGTTCGTGACCTGGCTGCTCTACTTCTGACCCAACTCTCCGCTATGGCCTGGGAAAGCAGTGGAAGATGGCCCAAGTGCATGTGCCCTGGGAAAAACTCCTTACTCCTGGTTTCAGATTGTCCCAGCTCCAACAGTTGCAGCCATTTGGGGAGTGAACCAGTGGGTGGAAGATCTCTTTCTCTCTCTCGCTCTCTCTGCAACTCTGCCTTTCAAATAAATAAGTCTTTTTTTTTTTTTTTTAAAGAGAAGATTTTGAGTGTCATCACTGTATAATACATTTAAAGAGATGGGTCTGGGTGGTGACATCCCAAGAAAGTTCAGCAGAGAAGAGGACCAAAGTCGCTGCCCTGGGACAAGCTGATCCGCAGATCTGAGAGCAGGCAGAAGAGCCAGCAGGAGTAGCTTAGAAGGAACAATCAGTGAGGTAGAAAGGAAACCCGTAGCACTCCTTAGCCTTTCAGCCACGTGCAGGGTCTCTAGGAGGGGGGAGTGATTTCCTGAGGCACAAGTTATTGAGCAATTAAATGAGATGAAAACTATAGCCACTGGACTGGCCACAAGGTGACCTTGACAGATGTGGTCCAGTTGGAACTGGCTTAGGAGAAAATGGTGGGCAACAAATGTAGACTTTTTTTTTTTAAGATTTATTTTATTTGTTTGAAAGGCAGAGTTACAGAGAGAGAGGGAGAGACACACAGAAAGAAATCTTCCATCTGCTGGTTTACTCCCCAAATATTGGCAACTGCCAAAGCCAGGAGCCAGGAGCTTCTTCCAGGTCTTCCATGTGGGTGCAGGGGCCCAAGTACTTGGACCTTCCTCTGCTGCTTTCCTAGGTGCATTAGCAGAGAGTTGAATTAGAGGTGGAGAGCCTGATTGAACCAATGCCCATATAGGATGCTGGCACTGCAGGTAGAATCTTACCCTTCTATGCCACAGCACTGGCCCCAAGGAGTTTTACTATGTGGGAAGTAGAGAAATGGAAATTAAATGGGTATGTGGGGCAAAGTAAGATTTTAAAAGATAGGAAATATTATAATATTTTTGGAAGTTGTTGGGAATAATACAGAGATGAGAGAAATCTGAGGATGCAGGTGAAAGAGGGAATTATTGCAGGATGGAAGTCCTTAAGTAGTTGAGACAATGGCATCTCGGGCACAAATGGAGACAGCAGGGCCAATTCATCAGGGCAACAAGAGCAAAAGCAAAGCAGATATGGAAAAATTGGCAGATGTGGTTGTAGAAAGAGGAAGATTATTTTCTTTTGACAGCCTCAATATTCTCAGTCAAATAAGAGGCAAGGTTGGGGCCGGCACTGTGGTGTAGTAGGTTAAGCCTCTGCCTATGGTGCTGGCATCCCATTTGGCCCCAGTTTGAGTCCTGGTTGCTCCACTTTCAATCCAGCTCCTTGCCATCATCCATGTTAAGAGGAAGGGAGCTGGGGCCGGCGCTGTGGCATAGCAGGTAAAGCTACCGCCTGCAGTGCCAGCATCCCATATAGGTGCCGGTTTGAGTCCCAGTTGCTCCACTTCCAATCCAGCTCCCTGCTAATGGCCTGGGAAAGCAGTAGAAGATGGCCCAAGTCCTTGGGCCCCTGCATCTGCATGGGAGACCCAGAAGAAGCTCCTGACTCCTGGCTTTGGATGGGCCCAGCTCCAGCTGTTGCAGCCATCTGGGGAGTGAACCAGTGGATGGAAGATCTCTCTCTGTCTCTCCTGTCTCTGTAACTCAGCCTCTCAAATAAATAAATCTTTAAAAAAGAAAAAACAAACCAAAATAATGTTGAAAGGGGCCGGCGCTGTGGCACAGCAGGTTAACACCCTGACCTAAAGCACCGGCATCCCATATGGGCGCCAGTTCGAGATTTGGCTGCTCCACTTCCTATCCAGCTCTCTGCTATAGCCTGGGAAAGCAGTAGAAGATGGCCCAAATCCTTGGGCCCCTGCACCCATGTGAGGACTCAGAGGAAGCTCCTGGGTTCTGGCTTCAGATCAGCGCAGCTCTGGCCATTGTGGCCAGTTGGGAGTAAACAAGTGGATGGAAGACCTCTCTCTCTCTGCCTTTCCTCTCTCTGTATAACTCTGACTTTCAAATAAAAATAAATCTAAAAAAGAGATTCCAAATAATGTTGAAAAAAGAACAAAAGATGCAAGGTTATCAGCTGAGTTCCAGGAGTGTGGAGAAGGGACTGAAGATTTGAGGAGAAAGGACAAGTTAAGTAAAATTCTTGAAGAGTAGCAGAGTGAGACAATAGGAAAATACAGTGGGATTACTGAGTAGCACTGAGGGCCCATTGGGGATTGTGGTAGTAAATTTAAAGTAAGTTCAGTCATGGTGGTGGATGGAGCAAAAGTGGTAGGGTCACTGGACTGGAGATCAAGGCAGGGTCAGTGAATTTTTGGAACAAAGATACTAGAGGAAATGAGTTGGAATGATAGAGATTGGTGGTTAGAGAAGCATGCCTGAAATCAAGATTGGGCAAGTAGAACAGTCATTACTCATGAAAATGACCTTGGGGCCAGCACTGTGGCATAGTGGGTAAAGCCACCACCTAAAGTGCCAGCAACCCATATGGGTGCCAGTTCAAGTCCCAGCTGCTCTACTTGTGATCCAGCTCTCTGCTATGGCCTGGGAAAGCAGTGGAAGATGGCCCAAGTCCTTGGGCCCCTGTACCTTCATGGGAGACCTGGAAGAAGCTCCTGGCTTCTGGCTTTGGATGGGCCAGTTCCAGCTGTTGCAGCCATTTGAGGAGTGAACCAGCAGATGGTTCTGCCTCTGCCTCTCTCTGCCTCTGCCTCTCTGTAACTCTACCTTTCAAATAAAATAAATAAATCTTAAAAAAAAAAAAAAGAAAATGACCTAGAAATGGCTATGGTACTAAATGGCTGAAGCAAAATTTTAAAATGTTTTTAAAAGATTTACTTATTTATCTGAAAGTTAGAGTTATAGAGACAGAGAGGGAGAGACAGACAGAGATCTTCCATCTCCTGGTTCACTTCCCAGATGGCCACAACAGCTGGGGCTGGGCCAGGCTGAAGCCAGGAGCCAGGAGCCAGGAGCTTCATCCGGGTTTCTCACATGGGTGGCAAAAGCCCAAGTACTTGGGCCATCTTCCGCTGCTTTTCCCAAGCCATCAGCAGAGAGCTGGATCGGAAGAGGAGCAGCAGGACCAGAATTCACTGTTACAATGCTGGGTGCAGGCTGAAGCACATTTTAAGAATAGGTAGAAGTCAAGCAATTAAGAGGTCAGAGTTTTCCAAAAGTAGGATATATGAAAGATTTTACTGTTGATTTGTCATAAATTCCAGAGGGCAAACTGGAAGGATTTTAAAGTCGGGTGAGGGTAGGAAGATTGGATCAAGTTAAGGTGTGTGCAGAGCCTGTGGTGATAAGAATCCAAAAGATGATGGATGACTTGGAAGGCTTAGATTTCCTTTGGAGACTGATGTCAACAGGACTATGAGAGTCTCCCAGTCTCTTTGCTGGAGGAGAACATCCCATTCTATTCCAGCTTCCTGCCTGGGAGCAGCCTCTAGGGTACTCCTGCTTAGGGCTGTAGCTTCCCTTGGATGCTCTTTCCATGGCTTCCAGCCACCATGTCCTCAGCTCACTTGTCACCTGCCTCTGATCTTGTCTGACCAAGGATCATCCCATTTCCTCTAGCACTTGAAGCCTCTTTTTATAGTCAGTGTGCAACACTTTTCTGTCCCTTAGTTATCTTTCTGCTGTATTTCCTGTTACTTCTGTGCAGACGTTCACCCTTAATATGGTTGGCTGCTTTGGAGGACATGGAAGAAGCTAAGATCTTCCAGAACCAAGATAAATTCTATGAGTAAACTGAGGAAATGTTAAAGAAAATTTTAAGTAAAAATTTGATCCCAGGCTTCTCAAACATTAATAGTGGATGGGACCTTTTTTAAAGAGAAAAATTCTTAGGGACCTCAGAGAGAGAAAAAGTTTCCTACTTTGAAAAGCACCGACTTTAAGCAAGTGAAGTCTTTTATTATAAGAAAGTTTGTTGGTTTTTAATTATCCTGGCCCCCAAAAAAGAGATTAAAATAGATTTTTTTAAAAAAGATCTATTTATTTATTTACTTATTTATTTAATTGAAAGAGCCAGGGGGGGAGAGAGAGAGAGTGAGAGAGTTGAGATCTTTCATTTGCTGGGTCACTTCCCAGATGACCGTAATTGCCTGCCTGGGCCAAGCCAAAGCCAGGAAGCAGGAGCTTCATGTCAGTCTCCCACATGGATGACAGGGGCCCAAGCCCTTGGGTGACCTTCTGCTCCTTTCTAAGGTCATAAGCAGGGAACTGGATAGAAAGGGGAGCAGCTGGAACATGAACTGGTGCCCACACAGAATGCCGACATCTCAGGTGGCAGCTTTACCCACTATGCCACTACACCAACACCTAAAAGATGGATTTTTTAAGAATATCATTAAAACAGGGGCTGGTGTTGTGGTGCTCTGGTAAAGCCTCCACCTGCAATGCCTGCATCCAATATGATTGCCAGTTCCAGTCCTGGTGGCTCCATTCCTATCCAACTCCCTGTTAATGTGCCTGGGAAAGCAGTGGAAGATGGACCAAGGACTTGGACCCCTGCCACCTATATGGAAGATCCAGGCTCCTGGCTTTGCACTGGCCCAGCCCTTGCTGTTGTAGTCATTTGGGGAGTGAACCAGGAGATGGAAGATACCTTTCTCTCTTTTTCCCTCTCTCTTTTTGTCTCTCCCTCATTCCGTGTAGCTCTGCCTTTCAATAAATAAATAAATAAATAAATCTGTTAAAAAACTCATAAAATTTATAATTAAAACAAAACTATAAAACTCATTTAACTCATTCTTGAATTCTAAAGAATATGGTACTTGTTGAAAAACTCTCTTTAGATTACATGTTAACAGAATAGAGGGTGATCAAAGAAATGTTACAGCAGGGAATTTTATGACAAATATGTAGACCTACCCGTGTGAAAAATGTTAGGAAATGATTTCTATAAAGCCAAACTTACAACAGGACTTAGCAGGGCAGGTGCTCAATAAAGGATAATAATTATAATAATAATTTTAAAGTTTCGATGTTTTTAGAAGTAGAGTTTTTGTGGTTATTTTTTAATTGCTGGGCTGATTTTATATAACATTTCGGTACAGCTGAGAGGGACAGGAAGGGGTACTTGAATTAATATCCTCACAAGGGCCAAGCCAAGACCTCCCCTCCCATTTCAGCTCCTCACAGATCTGCCCTTCCTTGGATACAGGAACTCCAATGGAATCCAAAACAGCCGAGTGATTTAAAGAGGGATTAGAAGGAAGTTCAAGGTGGTCACACTCATCCTGATGGCTGGGTGGGGCTGCACTCTGGAGGGGACCACAAGGTCGCCCTCTGTCAGGCAGGTGCTGGCTCCAGACCTGCTGCAGCCTCCTGAGGCCTTGAGCCTGAGTGTGGGAATCGGGGCTCCCCACGCTGCAGATCACACCATCTACTAGTGCCGTGCCCTAAGTGGCCCAACCATGGTGACTGAGTCTGACCCGTGCTGTGAGCCACCTCTCCTGCTGAATGAGGCTATGGCTGTGCACCTCGATGCAGCAAAGGTAGGTGTCACTGTGGCCGAACACTTGCTCCTCTTGGTCTTCTCTGATGTAAGATACAAATGGATGCTTAACGTTGTCAGGTACCATTCACCATGGCTTCTTGCTGGGAGCCCGCCTTCCCTTGTCCTGCATTGTTCCCACCTGATTCACAGCAGGGAAAGTCCAGGACTGGCTGCATAGGTGGGAAAACTAGAAGCAGAATTTCAACACTTCTCGTACTTATTTAAATGGAGACAATGTAGACAATGTAGTGCTTTTTTTTTTTTTTTTTTTTTTTTTTTTTGACAGGCAGAGTGGATAGTGAGAGAGAGAGAGAGAGACAAAGAGAAAGGTCTTCCTTTGCCGTTGGTTCACCCTCAAATGGCCGCCGCGACCGGTGCACCACACTGATCCGAAGCCAGGAGCCAGGTGCTTCTCCTGGTCTCCCATGGGGTGCAGGGCCCAAGCACTTGGGCCATCCTCCACTGCACTCCCTGGCCACAGCAGAGAGCTGGCCTGGAAGAGGGGCAACCGGGACAGAATCCGGCACCCTGACCGGGACTAGAACCCAGTGTGCCGGCACCGCAAGGCAGAGGATTAGCCTATTGAGCCGTGGCGCCGGCCTAGTTGCCTTTTTATAGGCTGTTAATGGAATATCAAGGGCACCAGGAAGGAGAGAATTAATTGATTGACTCTGATTAAAGCATTTCTCTGAAGATGCCTTAGTTAATATTCACAAGTCCTTTGAACCACTTAGACAAAAGATATGCAGCTCAAAATCAATAGTAATGTACATATATTGTTCGTTTTCTTATAAACTGGCATTGTTATTACTGAAATCAAGGTTTAGGGCTGGTGCTGTGGCATAGCTCGTAAAGCCACTGCCTAAAGTGCTGGCCTCCTATATGGGTGCCGGTTTGAGACCCGGCTGCTCTACTTTTGATCCAGCTCTCTGCTATGGCCAGGGAAAGCAGTGGAAGATAGCCCAAGTCCTTAGGCCCCTGTACCCACATGGGAAGACCTGGAAGAAGCTCCTGGCTCCTGGCTTTGGATTGGCACAACTCCAGCTATTGTGGCCAACTGGGGAGTGAACCAGCAGATGGAAGACTCCTCTCTCTCTCTGCCTCTCCTTCTCTCTCTGTGTAACTCTGACTTTCAAATAAAAAAATAGCTACATCTTTAAAAATATTATTTATTTATATTCATTTTGTACTGAAAGACCAAGAGACAGATCTTTTATCCCCTGGTTCAGCTACTAAATGCTCTCAATAGCAAGCCTAAGCCAGGAGCCTGGAATCCAATGTGCATTTGCCACATGGATGGCAGGGACCAAGCATTTGAGCCACATCTCCTGTCTTGTAGGCTGTGCATTAGCAGGAAGCTGGTTAGGAGAGGAGGAGGAGCCTGAGACTCAACCAGGCTTCCCAATATGGGATGTGGGCATCCCATGCAGTGTCTTAACCACTGACCCAAATGCCAGCACTGGATCCACTATTAAAAATCTGGTGATTTTTCAATTGTTCAAGTGAGAGAGAGACTGAGAGCTCTCCACCCACTGCTTCACTCCCTAAATCCCCATAATGGGTGTGGGGAGGGTCAGAGCCAGAGTCAGGAGCTGGGAATACAATGCAGGGTCTCCTTGTGAGTGGCAGGAACCCAGTTACTTGAGCCGTCACTGCTGCTTCCCAGGGTTCTGCAATATCAGGCAGCTGGTGTTACGAGTTGGTGCTGGGAATCAAACCCCCTCTCTCTGATGCAGGACTTGGACTGAATGCCTGCTCCAGATGTTTGATTGCTTCTGTGGAACTTTTATAAGGAGAAAAAGTAAATAAAGAAGAATAATAGGGGCTGGTACTGTGGCACAGTGGGTTAAGCGTCTGTCTGCATTGCTGGCTCCCCATATGGGTGCTGGTTAAGTCCCAGGTACTCCATTTCTGACCCAACTCCCTGCAAATGCACCTGGGAAAGCAGCAGAAGATAGTCCAAGTCCCTGGGCCCCTGCATCCATGTGGGAGACCCAGAAGAAGCTCTTGGCTCCTGACTTTGGCCCTCCTAGCCCTGGATGCTGCATCCATTAGGGGAGTGAGCCAGTGGATGGAAGAGCTCTCTCTGTCTCTCTCTCTCTGTAACTCTTTCAAATAAATACATCTTAAAGAAAAAAGCCCAATAATCACTTCATGGCTTTTGGTAAAAATGGAACATGTTCATTAGGAAGCAGTGGCGCACGGATAAGAGGACGACCCTGAAGATGAAACAGGCCCCTCATTCATTCCTGCCTCCCTGAGTGTGTGGACAGCCCCTACACAGAGAGCAACAGGGAAGGTGGAGGGGGATCCTCAGTTGACAGAGGCTCCCAGTGGAACTTCGTTCAGTTTTAGAAAACATAGAAAGTTATGCTGCTGGCACGCTTGAGTTATTGGCTCAGATTTATAGCATTTGCAGATAGGAATATGTGTGTGTGTGTGTACACTCACCCTGAGCACAAAATAACATTCCGTTATTCACGCCTTTTTTTTCTTTAGTCTTCTTCAGACCAAAATCTGATAAATAAAAAGCAGAAAAACAAGAGAAGGGTTAATTCTCTGCAGGGTTACTGCAGAAGGAGGGTTAGGTGCAGAGGCCTCCCTCTGGTACCTCAGCTCCTACTGCAAGGAGAGCAAGGCTGTGCCACACCCCCTAGCAAGCAAAGACCCCAGTGATCTCAGGTGGGGGGTCTGCTGTCCCTTTGAAATGTCCCTTTCCTGCTTGGTGAGAGTCTCCGGCAGAATTGAAGGTGAAATACGGACTCCTCCCCCTGGCATTGTTGCAGGAAATGGCACATTTGCAAGAACCCCTGGTGTCACTAAAGGAATTTGCTTTGGATTTTTATTTCCAAGTTCTCTGTGGAATCTCCCCGGCTTGCATCAGGTGTCTGCTTTGGAGTCTGCCTCGCCTGCAGGTTCATCTGGCAGTATTTTCCCCTCATTAATTTGAACTTGCCAGCTGCAAATATTATCATTGAAAACCAGATTCTGATCTTGGCTATAGATGTAGCAAACATGTGGCTCTAAATGATGACCTTTGCTTAAGTTGCTATCCTAATCATCTACCAGTAAGCATGGGGATGAGTGGATTTTAGAAATAAGGTAGTAAATCTGTCAGCAAGAATCGATCAACCAAGCAGAAAATAAGAGTACGTGCTGTAGTTTGTGGATCAGGGTTCTGTCACAACAATTTTGGGACGCCATTTGGTTCATGTTCTGTCACACATTCTTAAGAGCTGTTATGCAATTGCCTCCAAGATGTTGGCTGCACTGGGTCAACTTTTAGTGCTCTTCGCTGCGTGAAAGGAATCTATTTTTATGTGGTGGTGTAGTGGGGTACTAGTTCTCCTAAACAAACTTTTGTTTTTTCTCTTTCGAGACTTTGAAAGATTTGAGCTTTAGAAACCAATAGCTCTCCTTTAGTGGAAGGGGGCTTATGGTGCTGCAGTGCCAAGTGGAGGTTCTGAGCACAGACGGTGGAGCCACGCTGCCACCTGGCTCTGCCACCTGCTGGTTCCGTGACCTTGGACAGCCTCTCTGTGCCATTTTCTAAGGTGCCATTTTCTTTTTTTTTAATATTATTTATTTATTTATTTGACAGGTAGAGTTATAGACAGAGAGGGAGAGACAGAGAGAAAGGTCTTCCTTCCATTGGTTCACCCCGCAAATGGCTGCTACGGCCGGAGCTAGGCCAATCTGAAGCCAGGAGCCAGGCGCTTCTTCCTGGTCTCCCACGCGGGTGCAGGGGCCCAAGCACCTGGATGGCCATCCTCCACTGCTTTCCCAGGCCACAGCAGAGAGCTGGACTGGAAGAGGAGCAAGCGGGACTAGAACCTGGGGCCCATATGGGATTCCGGCGCCACAGGTGGAAGATCAGCCAAGTGAGCCACGGCGCCGGCCCTAAGGTGCCATTTTCTAAGGTAAGAGAGCTGTTGTTAGTAGTAAACAAGTGAAAATGTGCAGTGTTAACTTGACTGGACTGAGGAATACCTGGAAACCTGGGAAAAGTGTGAGTCTGGGTGGCTGTGAGGGTGTTTGCCAAGGAAATGCACAGGGGAGTCTGCATGGAGCAGGGGGCAGAACCAGCCTTGATGCAGGCAGCACCACCAACTGGCTGCTGGCTGGAGAGAATGCATCTAGAGGGCAAGTCAGTGTCTTTCTCTGAAAGCTGGGATGCGCTGGGCTCCTGCCTCGGATGTCACTTTCTGGCCTCTGGACCCCAGTAGCCTCCTTGCCGGAACCTCGGGCTTTCAGTCTGGAGCTGAGGCCCTTGGACTTGGATTGAGTCTTTCTACTGGCACCCCAGGGTCTCCAGCCTGCAGGGGACCCACTGGGGGACTTCTCCACTGCCATTTCACAGGAGCTGAATCCCCTCTCATGGATCGCTGTAACTATTTGTCTCTCTCTGACCCATACAGGTGGGAAGCATGTGCTGCGTACTCCTTTGGACCTGTTAAGAAACAGAAACAACTAAATGATTTTTTCCTCTTGACATGGTCTTTTAGAAAATTGAGGTGTTGTGCAGTTATGTGAGGGTTGTCAAAATCCAGATGGATTCACTTATGTCAATCCTAACAAAAAACAAAAATAAATGAAGCTGGAGGTTATGAAGAAAGTGTTCTTAAGCACCATTGCCTGATAGTAACCATCACAAAAGACTCTGCCGGAACCGTAACATTACACAGAGGCCAGTGCAACCTTATACAAAAAGGACAGCTACAAGGACATCTGGCAGCAACTGTCCGTTCCAACCTTGGGCTAATGTCACCCTCATTATTACTCATTGCGGCCAAAAAGTCTTGTTTCAAAATATCTGATGTAATTCTCATTTTTGCCTTTAAAAATTTTCCCTTGCTGATACTTCTTTGAATATGTCCTAGTGTGCTATGGCAAGCATATTACCAAGCAGCTGTGAAGATTCTTTGGAGAATCTCTCTCTCTCTCTCTTTGTTGTTTACTTTTATTTAGATTGACAGCAAGGGAGGCAGATTAAGTTCTAGTGTTCTACAACATATTACAGTATCTGTAGAGAGCAAGAACCTAGCATGCATTTTATAAAGGGCTAGAAGAGAGGAGCTCCAAAGTGAAAGAGGTGATAAGGAGATGGAAATGCTAATCATCTTGTATTTGTGTATTGAAACTCCCACTCCTGGTGTTTCATGGGCTGGGGTGCAGTGCATTAAGCCACCACCTGAGACACTTGCATCCCATATCAGAACACCGGTTAGAGTCCTGGTTTCTCTGCTTCCTAGGCAACTTTCTGCTAATGCACCTGGGAAGGCAGTGGAGGATGGCTCAAGTGTTTGGGCCCTTAGCTTCAGGCTGGCCCAGCCCTTGCTGTTGCAGGCATTTGGGGAGTGAACCAGCAGATGGAAGATCTTACTCTGTCTTTGACTCTTTCTGTTGCTCTGCCTTTCAAGTGGATGAAAATAAATAACTGAACATTAAGAAAAGAAATGTCACACTGTACTCCTTAAATATAGTCACAAGGTTATTATTCATCTGCTCAGTCATCTGCTTAATCCACAGAACCTAGAGACAGCCCCCTAAGTATGCATTACTGTAAATGGGTGGGTCCACGCCTGGAACAGGAGCAATGCCTTGGAAGACACAGCTTCAGTAAATCTCTGAGGTGCTCTGCAGTAAAACATTTCTTATGCAAGTGAGTTCACCGCCACTCCCCTGCCCTTGCCTGCTCTCAATTGGTTTTGAAAACACTTCTGAGGCTGGCGCTGCGGCTCACTAGGCTAATCCTCCGCCTGCGGCGACAGCACTCCAGGTTCTAGTCCCAGTTGGTGCGCCGGTTCTGTCCCGGTTGCTCCTCTTCCAGTCCAGCTCTCTGCAGTGGCCCGGGAGGGCAGTGGAGGATGGCCAGGGCCTTGGGCCCTGCACCCGCATGGGAGACCAGGAGGAAGCACCTGGCTCCTGGCTTCGGATCTGCCCAGCGTGCCGGCCGAAGTGGCCATTTGGGGGTGAACCAACGGAAGGAAGACCTTTCTCTCTCTCTCACTGTCTAACTATGCCTGTCAAAAAAAAAAAAAAAAAAAAACAAAACAAAAAAAAAAAAAAACACAACAACAACAACAAAAAAAACAAAACACTTCCGAACAGATGACTAAGATGCCACCTTGCACCTTGGACCAAAAGGGAGCTGGTACCTTACAGTAACAAATACTGTGATTCCAGTGCAGTCCTAGATCTTGAGAAACCAAATGAAAGAAGAAGATCATCTCACAGATCAGCTAACATTGCCATTAATGAAAGTAGGAAAATACTTTTTTAGAACTTTGCCTGGGAACCAAAAATTAAGTTCATTTAAACCTATGCCCTTGGCTCAGCCGTCAGGATTTCTGCTAATAATATCACATGGTGGTGTAAAGATTGAAAGGGATGAGGCCTCTGTGGACATTGTTAGTTTTGTAAACACTGTTACAGTTTCCTGAAATGAGTTACCCCTGGATTAAACAAAACAAAGCAACTGATTATTTTGCTAATATGTAAAAGCTTTAGGTGACATTGAGGGTTTGGGCTCTGGGCTGGATGGAAGTTTGGGTCCTGGCCCCCTCAACATGGCTGATACAGTTTAATGTGGGATTAAACAATCCCACTCAGTTCAAGCATACATGCCTGCACTTGAAACTAAGACCCGGTCTCTTGAGGCCTGACTCGCTGTTATTTGAGTCCAGGTGAGAAGGCCACAATAGGCCAAAGCTGAGGCTAACCACCTAGGCTCTCTTGGGAGGGCCTTGTGCCTGTGTGTAGCCCCAGCGCAGGTGCAGGTCTCTCAGCCAGCGGGTGAAATCTACAATGCAGGGAAGGAAGGAGTCAGGGAAGAGGGCCCTGCAGGTATTCAGGTGATCAAGGGCATGTCACCCTTTTGAATGAAGCTGCAGTTGGGTGGTTTCTCTATGGACAGGTACAAGAGAACGAAGGTGAGAAAGACTTCTCGTGCTCTCTGAAACCGGGAAGGCGGCTCACTGTCCAGGTGACAATGGAAGTCTTAATCCAAGGGGCCTCCCCATCCCACGCCGCCCCCTGTAAAAGGCCTGACACTTCAGATCTGGAGGAGGCCTCCTAGGCCGAGCTCGGCGGGAAGCGAGCCTGCAGTTTGAGCTGTAGGTGCGAGTTCCCACAGTCAGCGCGATGGCAGAATCGAGACTGCCAGTTCGGTGTGTGGAACCGCAGTCGGCGCGCGGTCCTTTCCGCGGCTGTGTGTCACACTGTCCCCCTACCGAAGCACACCATTTAAGAGAGAACTGAAGGCGGGGGAGATAAACAGGAGTTTCAAAGGGGGCGTTTCGGTGCGCGCAGACAGCTCGGCAGGGTGCAGCGCGCAGGCCTGTGTGCGCTAGACGCTGCGCCTACCTCTGAGCAACGCCCGGTCCGTGGACCTCACTCCAGGGTTGGAATTAATTTCTTTAGCAGAGAAAGGGCTGGGGAATGCACCCTCTCTGCTAGGGGGCAAGAAGCACAGCTTCGTTGGGCCCCACCATCCGATCGTCTCTGTAGGTAATCCTTAAACTTGGGGGCTGGGACAAAGCAAACCGAGACAGAATGAAGGCGTGCGTGGGGGCCGGGCTGCGGAACGGGCAGGAGGGCACGATCGCACTCTCTGAGGCTCCAAACTTTTTTTTTTCTATTAAGCCCAATAAAACTCCACCTCCTCGAGAGAGCCCCGGAAAGTTTGAGGGGCCGGGTGAGACCAGCTCCTGCCCGCACCCTCCACTCTTTCCTCCAGACACCGACGTGGGTGCGCCGGGGCCGGCCGCGGCCTCTCTCCTCCTCCCGCGCTGTCCTCGGCTCGAAGCCTCCTCGGCCCGCAGGGAAAGGCTGGCCCGGGCCGCGCGGGGCTCGTCCATCCGCCGCGGAGCTGAGGGGGCGGGGACAGGAGGCGGGGGGCGGGGTCTCGGGCGGCCGGAGCCCCTTCCCCCCGCACGCTGATTGCTGTGGCGCCCGGCCCGTCCCCGCCCGCGCGGGAGGGAGAGCAGGCGCGCGGGGTCGGCCCGATGAGGGTACTCGCGTCTTTCGGGGACGCCGAGGCTTATTTTCCTCTCCGCAGCCAGTGAGCGAGGGCAGCCTGCGGGTCCGCGCCCGGCCGCTAGCCCCGCGCGATTCCCGGAGCTCCCGGCAGGAGGTGAAAGCGCCCGGCGGCTCCGGATGGCGTAGTTGCGCCGCGGCGCAGCAGCTGCCGGAGCTCGCGGCCGCCGAGCGCTGGGCGGGGAAAACTTTGCTCTGCGTCCCTACAACTTGCCGCGGTTGAGGTCCGCGGGACGCGCCGCCTGCGAGGTACGTGCCTGCCGGTCCCGCGCCGCTGCAGCCCGTTGGGGCGGCTGCCCGGGGCCGCGGGCTCTGCAGGCTGCGCGGGCCGGTGGCGCTGCGTGGACTGTCGGTGCCCGCTCTGCGGCCCGGGGAGGGCGGCGTGGGCCGGGCGGGGACCCGGGGCCGGCGGTGCGTGGGAGCGGCTCCCGGGGCCGGGCAGCGCTCCGGGGGCGATGCGCGCTGCGGGGAGGGATCCTCGGCTTATGCCCGGCCGCCCGCACTCTGGGCTCCGCGGTGCCTTCCGACCCCTGCGGCGGGCGCCGGCCCCAACCCTGCGGCCGCCGGCCCCTACCCTCCAGCCGCGTGACAGGTCGATGGGCCAGGTTTGTTGTGGGTCTGGGCTCGGCTGCCGCCGCCCCCGGATCCACGGCCGCGCCCTCGGGGTGCTCTGCAGCTGGGATCCCAGATGTCGGAGCCGCGCGTCCCGGTGGCGTTCGAAGGCTCCCTTTAGGGTGTTCATTTGGTTTGGACGCACTTGGGAATTTTGGACTGTTGCTAGGAGAATCCTCCTGCAAACTTGGTCTTACTAGGGCATCTGCCCCCACTTTCCAGAGCCCCAGAAAGTAGGGAGCCGGCGTGTGGAGCCCCAGTTACTGACCTCGGCAGAGTGCAACCCCATGGGTTTGATGGCCACCCAGAGAGCCAGGGGACAGAAACTGGCTCCTGTTCCCGAGCTGTGAAGTGGGAGTAGCAGTCCCGGCCGAACGGGTTGCTGCCTCCTACCAAGGTGATGCTGCGGGCACCGGCACGGGTGCGGGCACGGGCCACGAGCGCAGCGCGGAAGGTCGGGGCCGGCGCGGGTGACAGCTGCGAGCGTGACCAGGCATTGCCCGAGTTCCGTGGTCTCCCTTGGAAGAAGCGTGCGGGTTTGGGACGAGAGAAGGCTTCGCAAGACGCCCACACCCGCGTCAAGACCCTTTCATCTTCCCAAAGCGGGGCTTCAGCCTGCGCGCGGTTACTGCGGGGAGAACCCGCGCGCCCGGGTAACAGCGACAACTGGCGTTTATCGGGCTCCACTGCGTGCCCGCCAGCCACGCTGTGGTGGGGACGCGGTCGCGCTGCCGCCTCACACCAGCTCTGAGGTGAAAACACCTTTTACGGTACGGGACACCGGAGGTTAAGTGACCTTGCCTGAGAGCGTGCGTCACTTTCTGGTGGTTCTGCCTCGGGCGCTAGCTCGCTGCCCGGCGGGAGACCAGCCGGTGCGGTCCGTTTTGGGAGTCCCTGCGCCTTCTCCCCTGGAGGTGAACACCTATCCTTTGCAATACGGGTGCGGGATCTGTGAGGCGCTTAGGGGATTGGCGATCAGGGATGCCGAAATACAGCTAGCTGCTTTGACACTGGCTCCAAGTAATTATAACGAGAACTCTGACTTGTCCTAATGAATGCGGCTCTTTAGTCTTAATTCCTTTTCTTAATTGTCCAGACATGGTGGAGCACCATTACTTGGCTTCCTTAGGAAGCAGCTTGAGGTTGGCACAGGAGGTGGGGAAATAATTCTTACCCCCTTATGGGCTATTAAAATGAAATTGATTTCGTGCTATTGTGTCAGTCAGAGGACGTTGCTCTTTTTCTTGGTGTTCTCTGCTTTTGGCTTCAATTTTGCATTGTTTAGTGTTTCAAGGCTTCAGTGTATATGTGTGTGTGTGTGTGTGCGTATGCCCTTCAGTTTGTAATTTGTCAACTTTAATTTTTCCTGTTTTGATGGAATCTGTCCACTGCATGGCAACTTTGCTTAACGACTGTTGATTCAGCTCTTGTTTTTAGATATAAAAATCACCACCTCACTTTTGAACCCCCATACTTCAAAGGCGGTCCCTGGGGAGTGCATTGTTATTTTGACTGTTAGCCAATAGGGGGAGCAAAACACACTGTTGATGTCTGTAGGGCCCATAAACCAGTTTTGAGGATGTCAAACACACATTTCAGACGTGGAAAAATGTCCTGGTTTCATCCAGCAAAATAACCAACTTGGGTTTAACTTCAACCGATTAAAATAAGGATAACTGTAAAGATAGGACATCTGCAAGTATGTTGGCTATGCGGCAGGCAAGAACTGTGTGGTGTCTGGACAGATGTTAACACGCAATTGTTTTCTACAAGAGATATGTATATAAGATAATTTTGTGTAGTTTGAATAATAGCTCAAGTTATCTGGCAACCCAGAGAAATCCATTGTGAATCCTTTTGTAAGATCTTCAATTTCTGTTTTGTAGAAAGCTCTAAATGATGAATTTGTTCTAAAGGAGTTTGGCGCACTCAGGATCCTATCATCATTAACTTTCACTAACATTTTCTGAGTGCAAGGCAATAAGGGATTGCTAAACACTTGTAACAACAATTCTGTGACTGTACATTCTTCAGAAAAGCTTATATTTTAGTACAGTTTTCCCGTTTTTGCAAGGCTTGGGGTCAGAAATGTTTTGGATTTCTTTGGATTTTTTTTTCAGATTTTGAAATATTTGCTTATACATATCAAAATGCTTTGGGGATGGGACCCAAGTCGAAATGCAAAATTCCCTTATGTTTCATATACAGTTTATACAAATAGCCTGAGGGTCATTTTATGCAATATTTTTAATACACCTATATTTTAACTGTGACCCATCACATGAGATCAAGTGTGGAATTTTCCACTTGTGTCATATGGTTAACTCAAAAATTTTTGGATTTTGAAGCATGTCAGATTTTGGAGTTTTTAGACTAGGGATGCTCAAACAATATAGGAATCACTCAGAAGTATCATATTTGATATAGTGTAGGTGTGATGTGTCTGTGGATCTCCATACCTGTAAATATATGTATAGGTGATATTCAAGAATTAACATGCTTGGGAAAAAATCTGTAGAACTGGCTTTTAGAAAAGGTTTTCAATCTTTGCAGTTTTGTAGGCTGGTCAGCTTTCTTGTCCTTGTGTATCATGTAGTGTTGATGGAGCTCTGTCGTTTTACCAAGTTAGGTCAAATAGATCCTATTTTAAAATAACTTTCAAACTTAGTCCCTTCTTTCTGAATCTCAGCATTGCTCATAGACTCCAGAGAGGCGTTTATTTGGGATCTTATTTAGTCTTGCATGCTCTGATCTGGTTTATCCCTTTAACAACTGTTTATATCAATACCCCAGTCCTTAATAGGCTTATGGGACCTGGTCTTGGGGTTTGATAAATTAGCTGTCCTCATTCAGTTCTTCAATAGCAGGGAGCCAAGATGCCCTAAGGGTGCCTGGGACTTTGTCACAGAAAGCCTTTAAGGATTGACAAAATTGGTTTTTTTGAAGCAAACTATTGTCCTATTTTTTTTTTAAAGACTCAAAGGAATTTATCTTTCCTTTTTGCATGCAAACTTGGTTGTATCTTGTAAAAGTCAAGTGACCCCTTGTTTTTTGAGGTCAGATTCTGAGCTTAGGGCCCTGGGGTCTCAAATGCCCTTGTGTTCTAAAGTGGTCACTGCTGACTTCTTTAGAGCCCAGGTGATGACCAGTCTCCCAGGACCATAAATCTCGAAAGAGTGTGATTTGACTTTTCAAGCTGAAGCTCAACGGACCTAACATCCAGGCGAGGGATAACGGTGCCATACTATTTTCCCTGGCTAATTCTGTGTAGTCATTTTGAATTGCCCCCCAACCC
Organism: Oryctolagus cuniculus; assembly: GCF_964237555.1. Classification (NCBI taxonomy): domain Eukaryota; kingdom Metazoa; phylum Chordata; class Mammalia; order Lagomorpha; family Leporidae; genus Oryctolagus; species Oryctolagus cuniculus. The sequence continues at coordinate 78,715,605 of NC_091438.1, forward strand.
TTCATGACATTTTATTTTGAAATGTATTTTTTCCTGTTCTTTCATTGCTACTGGACAAACAAGTTGTTACTGTCAGTTTTACTAGTGAATCACGACAGTCTTTTTTTTTTGCTCTTTTATTTTAAAAATGATTTTATTGCCCTTGATCAGTCCACTGGAACATTTTCCAACTTGTTTAAAATGTTTTTTAATAAAAAAATTATTGAAATACAGTAGACATGCCAAGAAATGTACAAAAGTGTACAGATAAGTGAGATTTATGTCCTCTGGTCACATTTACAACCAACACCCAGATTAAGAACAAAACATTACTAGTACCTCAAGAGTCCTCACTGCTCCCCCACCTCCACTTCTTTCTCCTTTTTTTAATGTAGGAAAGAAGAAAAGTATATTGTCATTTATATGAATGATCCAGTGAAACAGTATTTATAACTAATACCAAATGATAAGGCATTCACATAATTTGTATACTGTCTATATTAACTACCACAAATAAGAGAAAATATGTGATATTTGTCTTTTTGGGCCTGGCTTATTTCACTTAGTATAATCATCTTCTGTTGCACCCATTTCGTTGCAAATATCAGGATTTCATTCTTTTTTATGGCTGAATAATATTCCACATTTTATTTATCTAGTCATCAGTTGTGATAGCTTGGTTGATTGCACGTGTTAGCTGTTGTGAATTGAGCTGCTATAAACATGGGAATGCAGGTAACTCTTTTGTGTGCTGATTTTTATTTCCTTTGGATATATTCTTAAGCGTAGAATAGCTGGGTCATATGGCAGATCTATTTTTAATTTTCTGAGGGATCTCCATACTGCCTTCCATAATGGTTGTACTGATAGTGCATTAGGATATCTTTTTCTCCACATCCTCACCAGCATTTGTTATTTTTTGATTTTTGGATGATAGCCATTCTAACTAGTGTGAGGTGATACCTCACCTCGGTTTTTATTTGCATTTCCCTGATGGCTTGTGACCCTGAGCATATTTTCATGTGTCTGTTGGCCATTTGTATTTCCTCCTTTGAAAAATGCCTGTTCATATCCTTAGCCCATTTCTTAATTGGATTATTTGTTTTGTTGTTGAGTTTCTTCAGGTCCTTATAAGGGATCTTTGACTTAAAAGCAGCCATGCATTGCCATTAGGAATATGGGCAATTTGAAATGTTAAGAGTGAATCTAGGTTACCTGAAAAGCTAGCCTTGAAAAAGCAACAGTGAGCTCCTAACAGATTCAGTGAGGGCCCTTGTGTCATTGGAAGAAAATTAAGTGCACTAAGATCTATGGCAGAAATTTCTCTGGTTCCACATCTTCAGAGTAACACTTGGAATGATAGCACTGTTTGTAACAATTCATAAAACACAAGCTGTTGCTAATTTGTTCGTTTCTAGTCAAGCTGTAATAAATCAACATAGCTTGGAAAAGCCTTACAAAAGGTCCCTCTTCTGGGCGCTGTCCATTTCTGGATTTCTTGTTTTATATCTTTTGAAATAGCACATTTGTTTGTTAAGTGACACCAAGCTTTATTTCCTCTGCATAGTCTTTGCTTCAAATTTAGCACAGATTTCCAAACATTTTCCCTTCCTACCTCAGAGAGTAATGATTTTGATCTCTCGCACTCTCCGTCAAGATGTGGGCAGCCTTTAGTGTTTGAAGCACCTTTAATTTATATAAATTCTCTGTGAGGCTACTCTCCCTTGGATTTTGTTCTCTGCTTTTTATTATTCAGTTTTCCAGGCCAAAGGCATTGAAAAGGCTGATGACTACTTAGGAGGGGTGGAAACCATGTTTCAGATGGAAGGCCTGGAACCAGATCCCCAGACCCTTGCCTTCAGGCCCTCCTGATACAGCCTGCTGGAGATATCTGGGGGGCGTGTGGGTGGGGTGCAGAGAAGATTAATGTCTGCTGTCTGTGCTGGTGATTCCTCTTTGCTGAAGGCTTCTTCCAGTCTGAGGAGAGGATTCTGACTGATACGGAGAGGTTGGCAAGGTTGACTTTTTTTTTTTTTTTTTTTTTTTTTAAGATTTATTTATTTATTTGAAAGAGTTACACAGAGGAGAGGCAGAGGGAGAGAGAGAGGACTTCCATCCGCTGGTTCACTCCCCAGTTGGCCACAATGGGCAGAGCTGCACCGATCCAAAGCCAGGAGCCAGGAGCTTCCTCAGGGTCTCCCATGCCGGTGCAGAAGCCCAAGGACCTGGGCCATCTTCCCTGTTTTCCCAGGCCATAGCAGAGAGCTGGATCAGAAGTGGAGCAGCCGGGTCTCGAACTGGCGTCCATAGTGGATGTTGGTGCTGCAGGCCAGGGCGTTAACCCACTGTGCCACAGTGCCAGCCCCAGCAAGGTTGACTTTTAGGATTTAATGTCTAACTGTTGCCAAGATAATAACTTAGAATTAGGTCTGAAATGTTAGCTGTAGCTTTACTTGGGGAGCAAGGGACTCACCCTACCTCTGGGACACTGATCTCTGATTGAAAGGGGTCTTTGGAATGGAGTGCTTTGAGCAAGAAAAAGAAGCACCTGCTTTTTTTTTTTTTTTTTTTACCCTTGGAAGCACCTAATTCGTTTCTCTAGGATATGCTGAAGGTCAGGTTTTTGTGTAAAATTGCAAGTAGACCATTAAGACACATACATATTTCAGTTGATTAATCCTTGAAAAAAATGATCCTTAGAAAACAGCGTCTGGAGGTCCAAGCCCTTGACCTTTGCCATTGATTCGACTGCCTGGGGAGGCTGGCTGGACGCCACTGCCAGGGCTGGGGGCAGCACCACATGGGCCAGCCGGGGAGTCTAGCAGGACTTTGGATTTTGTGGTTCTTTTTTCTTTTTAAGATTTCTTTATTTGAAAGGCAGAGTTAGTGAGAGAAAGGGAGAGAGTGAGAGTGAGAGCTCTTTTAGCTGCTGGTTCACTCCCCAGATGGCCGCAATAGCAGGGCTAAGCCCATGAGTGCAGGGGCCCAGACACTTGGGCCATCCTCCGCTGCTTCTCCCAGGACATTAGCAGGGAACTGGATCAGAAGTAGAGCAGCCCGATCTCTAACAGGTGCCAATATGGGATGCTGTCTCAGGCAGCAGCTCAACCTGCCGTGCCACAACGCTGGCCCCTGGCCCCTGGCCCCAGATTTTTAAATGCTTGCCATCATCTTCTATTAGTGGAAACTTGATTCCCCTTGGTGTATGAAAAGAGCCCTTTTTGGGAGTATTATTCTGTTAACATTTTTAGTGATTTATGTTTTGACAGGATGATATTGGTCCTTGGATAGAAAAATACACGGTGGGGGGCTTTTGGCAAATTTCATTTCATAATTAGCTATATAATTGAGGGAGCAGAATGTGGCCCATTTCATACTTGGAAGGTTATTTGAGGTGAAATTCTTGGATGCTAATCACAGAGCCCTGTGCTCAGGCCGTGCCCTAAGGACTTTTGTAGGAGCATACTGTGGTATTATGAGCTGCCTCTTTTATGGCTTTTTATGTTTTTTTTTTTTTTTTTTAAACAAAACATATTCAAACACAAAGCTCTTCTGAGCACCCAGGAAGAATAAATGTCTCATTTTGGTACGTTAGACTTCGTGCAGTTGACTGCCGAATTAAATTCAACTTGAAGGGAAAGCACCACTGACTCATTATATACATTTTGCATCATTGCACTGTAAGGTCTTCCCTGGGTGTGTGGGAGAAGTTTCTGGACTAAACCGGCATGTGTATGATGGTGAGGCCTTCTCTCCTCACCCAAACCTTTCTGAACAGACATTCCCATTAGTTTTCTTATTTTAGAGAGATTGTTACTTGCCATATATTTGCCAGATGCCATATGAATAATGGGAAAAGAAAACTACTTAGGTTAATAATGCATTTTGTAGACAAGGCCACTTTGACCATGGCCTTGTCTAAAAATGATCAGAGTCAGTGAACTCAGGGGGCTTCCATAGCCTTGGCAGCTCATGACAAGAGCCTAGGGTGATTACTGATGCCATAAACAAGAGTGTCAATTTGTTAAGTCAACAACAGGAGTCACTGTGCACTTACTCCTCATGTAGGATCTTTGTCCTTAGTGTGCTGTGCATTGAGATTTAATGGTATAACTAGTACTCAAACAGTATTTTTCACTTGATGTTTCTGTGTGGGAGCAAACTGTTGAAATCTTTACTTAATGTATGCTAAACTGATCTGTATATAAAGAGAATCGAAAATGAATCTTGATGTGAATGGAAGGGGAGAGGGAGTGGGTAAGGGGAGGGTTGCGGGTTGGAGGGACGTTATGGGGGGGAAGTCATTGTAATCAATATTCTGTACTTTGGAAATTTATATTCATTAAACAAAAGTTAAAAAAAAATAATGCATTTTGTAAAGACACACACACACCTGTCTTTTTGTGTTGAATGTGTCACACTCATTATTCACTACAGTTGCTGTATAGCCATTGGATGCATCCACCTCATTGGTGACACAGGAGCCAGAGGAAAGATGACCCACTTCCTGCATTTCACATTTTTCTGTCTTTGTGCCTTTTTCAGTTTGTGGCACCTTTATTTCATTGTTGGAGTGTTCACACTTTAAGCTGTTCAGGTTTTGATTTCGTTCAATGTGTGGGCTGAATACGGAGGTTTCCTGTATAATCAGTTCTACTAAATTCTTAAAGATGCCTCCAGAAAGTATCACATGTTGAGGAGGCTTTTGGTAATGCTTGAATGAGAGGTAGCTGAGCACAAATAGGATGCACTTGGGTGAAGTGGGAAGGGAGTGGAGGGAAGGGAGAAAGGCCTCTGATTGGTCAGGAGAAACTTCACTTTTGCATAATAATAAGGGATTTCAATGTTTTCTTTGAAAGTAATCATACGTTTTAAGTAGGAGTATAGGTAAGGTTTACAAAAGACATTTTGCAAAGGTTGAGGCTCTGTAGTTGGCAACTCTAATAACCCCAAAGATCCTGTTCTCAAAAGCCAGGAAAAAGCAGTCTGTTTCCAATTATGTATCCCAAAAACTGGTAAAATTAAGCCAAGAAAAATGATCATTTGGGAGGTGGGTTGCTTTTTTGCAGAGGGTAAAAGAGAAAGGACTCTGAACTCACATTTTAAAGAATCTGCTAGTTTTTCTTTATGGCTTGCTGTTGGAAATTAAGAAAAATTTTAGGATTAAAGACTGTATCCTCCTAGGGGCCACTGCTGTGGCATAGTGGGTTAAGCTGCTGCCTGTGATGACATAGGCATCCCATATGGGTGCTGGTTTGAATCCCGGCTGCTCCACTTCTGATCCAGCTCCCTGCTAATGCACCTGGGAAAGCAGTGGAAGATTGCCCAGGTGTTTAGGCCCCTGCATCCACTTGTGAGACCTAGAAGAAGCTCCTGGCTTCTGCCTTTGGCTTGGCTCAGTCCCAGTCATTGCAGCCATTTGGGGAGTGAACCCAAAACGGATGGAAGACCTGTCTCTCCTCCCTCCCCCGACCCTGTAACTCTTTCAAAGTAAACAGATACATAAATAACTCTTTTTTTTTTTTTTTAAAAAAGACTTTCTCCTCCTTAGGTTCCTTTTTGTTTCTGAAGCAACTGGAAGAGCAGTTGGGCAGCTCCTGCTGATGCTGAGGGGTGTAGGCCCAGTGTTCAGAGCCCCACTTATGTTTTTAGTGAGGCTTCATGCTGACCAGTGCTGGGCTAGGGACTCATGGCCCCAAACCTGGTAGTTGATGCTATGGTTTTCTTGTTAGGCTTTTTCACCATGAACACAAATGTAGGCCCTGGTGCTGAGCAGTGGGGAGAAGCAGCAGGAGTTGGTGTGAGCAGAGCGTGGAGGCGGGGATCTGAGAGGTCGGACCTTGCGTGGGTGAATGTGTTGTCCTCAGCCTGTGTCAGAAGCAGCAAGCCTCTCTGAACACCTGCCGCTGCTTTCAGGATTAGTGGGGCCGCGAGACCTGGGTGTTAACTAAGAAGTTTCCTTCCGGGCCAGTACTGTGCTGTAGTGGGCTAAGCCTCCACCTACAGTGTTGGTTCGTATCCTGGCTGCTCCTCTTCTGATCCAGTTCTCTGCTATGGCCTGGGAAAGCAGCGGAGGATGGCCCAAGTGCTTGGGCCCCTTCATCCGTGTGGGAGACCCGGAAGAAGCTCCTTTAGATCAGCCCAGCTCCGGCTGTTGCAGCCATTTGGGGAGTGAACCAGTGGATGCAAGACCTTTCTCTGTCTCTCCTTCTCTCTATCTCCACCTCTCAAATAAATATATCTTAAAAAAAAAGTCTTCCCCCAGCAGAAGCTCATATTTTCTGTTTCTCACACCTTACACCTTCACAAGGTGTTGAATGGGACCCTTTCCTGGGCTCTTGGTTCTGTTCTCTTCTCACCTCCTGTTGACTTCTCAGCCTGCTCCCACGCAGGCGTGATGTGGCATGAGAAAAGGTGCAGGGGCCACAATTCCATGCTGGTTTTCTTCATCTGCTTCGTTCTTGCCTTGTTGCACCTGCTGCTTTACTCTCCTTTTCTCCCCTGGTTTTATTTTCTTGGTTTCCCTGGAAAGGGTCTCTGGGTTTTCCACTTCTGTTCCTGCTGTCTCCTCAGTCTTGTTTTCAGTGGGTCCCTTGGTGCATCCCTTGAGGTTCTGTTTTCCTTCTCTCTTTCTCTTCCTGTCGTACAGTTCTGAACTTCAAAGGCAATGTATGCTAGAAAGTCCCAGCTTTGTCTCATACCCGTATTTCCAGCAGCCCTTGGCCTGTGCCGCCTGGTTGCTCTGTAGGTCTTTCTGGGAAAGTTAACTCCAGCAGCCAACATATGCCGACTCTGGGGTCCACAGGCTCATCTCCTTTATGTCCCATGTCAGTCTGTCAGTCAGCGGCACCTGTTACCAAGCTGCAAGCCTGAGTCATGCTTCACTGTCTTCTCATTACTTCCCTGAGCTGAGGAATCCCAGTCTCGTCATGTCTTACCTTGAGAGGCAGAGACAGACAGAGGGCTCTTCCTTCTGCTGGTTCACTCCCCAAGTCTCCAAAACCAGGAGCCAGGAACTTCATCAGGGCCTCCTCTGTGGGTGGCAGGGGCCCAATTACTTGGAAAAATCTTCTGGTGCTTTCCTAGGCTCATTAGCAGGAAGCTGGATAGGAAGCAGAGTAACTGGGACTTGAACCAGTGCTCCAGTATGGGGCAGTGGCATTGCCACTGTGCTACAACGCTGCCCCTAGCACATCTCTCCAGTTGGCATTTTCTTCTCTGTTTCCAAGTTATCATCTCACCTGGGCTATTGGGTTCACCTTCCAGCTGGTTTTCCAGGCTTTGGCATCTCTCTCTAAAATCATTCATCCGTTATCCTTGATACCTTCTAAAACTGATTCTTTGGTTTCTTGCATTTGAAAAGTCTGCCACTCCATTGTCCTTAGCATGGACAGCGTGGTGGTTGTCAGTAGGCCTCAGCCTACTTTTTCTTTCCTCCGGGAACCTCACTATGCTTGTATGAGTCCCCTGTGGTTTCCCAGGCACCCCGTGTTCCTTTGCTGCACATCCCTCCTTCCAGTGTGACTTCCCTGCCTCACCCTGACCCTTCCCCAAGGTGGTCCGCTTCTGTTATTGGAGGCTCTCACTGATGTCAGCTCCTCCAGACTCCTCCTGGCAGGTGCTGCTTTTGCTAGCTCCTGAGAGCTGTTTTCTTCCTCTGGCCAAGTCTTATCTGTTTGTATCCTGGGTGTGTCGCATACATCTGCTCTGAAATATGTGTTGTCAAATTGAATTCTCCGACTCAGCTTCAGTTCAGTTAAAGCTTTGGGGAAAACTCAAACTTAACCACCATTCTAGATTATAGCTACAGAAAGGATGCAGGAAAACAACTGAGAATCGAGGAGTTTAGGGTTAGAGTAGGCCTTTTAGAAATAATCATGGCCAGCGCCATGGCTCACTAGGCTAATCCTCCGCCTGCGGCGCTGGCATCCCGGGTTCTAGTCCTGGTTGGGGCACCGGATTCTGTCCCGGTTGCCCCTCTTCCAGGCCAGCTCTCTGCTGTGGCCTGGGAGTGCAGTGGGGGATGGCCCAAGTGTTTGGGCCCTGCACCCCATGGGAGACCAGGAGAAGCACCTGGCTCCTGCCATCGGATCAGCACGGTGTGCCGGCTTCAGTGTGCCGGCCGTAGCAGCCATTGGGGGGGTGAACCAACGGAAAAAGGAAGACCTTTCTCTCTGTCTCTCTCTCTCTCACTGTCCACTCTGCCTGTCAAAAAAAAAAAAAAAAAAAAAAGGAAAGAAATAATCCTAAGTCTCTCTGAAGATGAGAACAACCAGCGAGGTTAGGTGAGCTGCCCAGGGCCATGCAACTGGTGGGCAGTGCTGCCTGCCCTGTCCCTCTGCAGTCCAGTCTTTACCCAGTAGCCAGCAGGCCTCTGATAGAGCCTAAGTCAGATCCCATCATTCCTTTGCTTAACATGCTTGACTGTTCCTGTCTTTCTTAGAGTAAAAGCTGCAGTTCTTACAGTGATCCGGAAAGTCCTGGACAGCCAGCGCATCACTTCAGGCTGTTACCTTTCTTCTCGGCTCACTCTGCTCCAGCTGCCTGATCTGCACTGTTCCCTGAGCAGGTCAGACATGCTGTCACAGGGCCTTTGCATGTGCTGTTTCCTTCTCTTGGACTGTTTCTTTCCTGGATATCAACATAGTTGACTTCCTGTAGATCCTTAGGCAAAACCGAGAAACCAAACTAAACCAAAGGCCGACACACATGCTTCCTTTGCTCTTCTCTGGTGCGTTTTCTTAGAGCATTTATCCCTATCTGCTGGGTCTTGGTTGTGGTCTGTCTCCAAACTACAATGTGAACTCCACGAGGGCAGGGCTTTGTATGTTTTGTTCCCTGTTGAGTCTCCATACCTAGCACAGTCTTGGCATGGAGCAGATGCTTGATAAATACTTGTGGAATGAATCAGTGAGTGAGCAGAAGTAGATTTTATGGGTTTCTGATAGCTCCAGTTAACTGTACACTCAGGGCATTAGAAAGGGAAAACCATTAGCTTGTCTGGAAGAATGAGAATCTGATTTTTAAAAGCCTCGTGTAAGACCTGTTAGACGAGAACCCTGATCTCTTTTTAATTGAGCGACTGGGGCCTCTCCCCAGCCTTACAAGTGGTTTGGGAAGACTCCCATTTTGCCTCTAACAGGCAGGGGCTTGCCGCGGTTTCTCTCCACCTGTGGTTTGCCCTTTAACCCCTTCGACTACAAAGATGAAAAGTAAACACAGCATTAAAGAGAAGCGCTGCGGCGGGGAGGGGATGGGGCAGCAGGCAGAGTTTCCCTGTGGCCCCGACATCTGCCCTTGGCTCTGAGCCCATCCCTCTGGGAGGCTCCCAGTACTTTCTAGAAGCTGCTCTGCTTGGGGGCTGGGCTCCAGGGAACAGCATTGCATCTTCCAGGCCAGATGAGTTTTGCTTTGATGTTCAGATGTCTTTGGAAAGACATGTTGGTTTTAGGCAAAAAGGACATCAGAGAAAGATTCTTTTTAAAGTTCAATTACCATCTTAATTCTGAAGTGACGTTTTAACCCTTCCGGAGAGAGAGGATTGAATTGCGATTCCTCCTTACTTCAGTCAGCGATGCCGCTGAGGAATGAGACTGGTGGGACCTGGTGCTGTGAAACTAGACTTACATCCAAGGGCGAAGGAACCACGTGTGAAGAGTGGGATCGGAGCGGGTAGTGGTTATATGGCGTGAGGAGCATGATTTATATCGGTGTAACATTCAGGTTAGGGTACCTTGCCTCTGACCAAGATAACATCCCTGTGGCTCCTACAGGGCCCTCCTCCCCAGGACAGGAAGCCCAACCAAGGGAGTCGAGGGCTTGGGAGGAAGTTGTTGGCCACGTGTAAGGCCAGTGGGTAATTTTGCCACAGTGTTCAAAATTATCAAATGGGAAGCAGAATGAACAGTGACTACTTAACGTCCCTAGCTGTCACTCGCTGAGCCCTCCCAGCACCACGCGAGGTATTAAGTTCTTGCTATGTTATTAACTCACTTGGTCCTCATAACACAACCCCATGAAGGAGATAGAATCATCATCTCTACTTTGCCCATCAGGCGTGGAGGTTTAAGTAAGTTGATTGTAATTATAGGGTTTAAACCTAGGTGGGCTGTGGGGGTCCCATACTTTCCAGTACGTTACACTGCAGTCAGTGCCTACATCCCCCAACCCCTTGGGATGCTCTCTCCTCTGGGCTTTTGCACTTGCTAGTCCCACTGCCTGGAATGCCTTGCCTTCAGATAGCATCCAGGCCTTGTCCCTGGGGCTGGCTTGGCGGTGCAGCAGGTTAAGCTGCTGCTTGAGATGCCAGTATCCTATACCAGAGTGCTGGTTTGAGTCCTGGCTGCTCTGCTTCTGATCCAGCATCCTGCTAGTGTGCTTTGGAAGGCAGTGAATGATGGCCCAAGTGCTTGGGCCTCTGCCACCTGTGTGGGAGCCCTGGGTGGTGTTCATGCCTCTTGGCTTTGACCTTGCATCTCTCTCTCCACTCTCTCTTTTATGAGCTTCATTATTTTTTGCTGTAGGACTTCCATGCCTTGATATGTATTTTTTCTGTCTCCCCTCCCTCCTTCTTTGCAGGTGAACTCCATGAAAACAGGGATGTATTTAGTTTACTGTTGTGTGCTCAGCTCCCTGAACAGTGCCCCACATATGGTAGATACTGGTGAGTGTTTGTTGAGGGAATGAATGAAGCAAAATAAAACTGATCAAACCTTGCCACCATGGTTTCAAGACAAAATAATTTGTTCCTTGTGTCTGATCTTGTCAGACTGTCCACTGCCAGAATGTGACCGTTCATACAGGGTCTCTGGTGTCCACATGGTTTTGTGACCAGCTGTAGAGCCAATATTTCTTTTTTTTTTTTTTTTTTCCCCTGGGCAGTCAGTTGCCTCTGAAGCAGCTCCTGTTTGCAGCGGTAAAGAGCACAGGCTGTAGAATTACATGGACTTGGGCTCAAATGCTGGTGCTGGGAACTTACTAGCCTGGAACCTTGGGATTGCTTCACTCTTTTTTTTTTTTTTTTAAGATTTATTTATTTATTTGAAAGGCAGAGAGTTACACAGAGAGGAGAGGCAGAGGTTTTCCATCTGCTGGTTCACTCCCCAGTTGGTTGCAACAGCCAGAGTTGCGCCAATCTGAAGCCAGGAGCCAGGAGCTTCTTCCAGGCCCGAGGACTTGAACCATCTTTTACTGCTTTCCCAGGACATAGCAGAGATCTGGATCGGAAGTGGAGTAGCTGGGACTTGAGCCAGCATCCATATGGGATGCCGGCAGTGCAGGCGATGGCTTTACCCGCCACACCTCAGTGATGGCCCCTGCTTCAACCTTTGAAGCCTCACTCTTCTGTCTCTTTGGGTTGTTGAGAAGACTGAATGGGAAACTGTGAAGCACACAGTAAGTGCACAGTAAATGGTGGTCAAGCTGTCTGTGGGGTCAGAAGAAATCAAGGAGTTAGCCTGAAATAAGACCACGAGTGTGGGGTACAAACACTGAACAGCCCCAGAATAATTACAGAGCAGCACGTGGACAAGTCTTGGCTTTGCTACTGACTAGCTGTGTAACAGTGCATCAGGTCTTTGAGTCTTTCTAATTCTTGGTTTGCTTAGCTGTAAAATTAAAGGGTTGGAGTAGATATCTAATTCTAACATTCTGAGTTGGCTCTGAGTAGGAGATAACATGAAGCAAATTATTCCCAAGATGTTAAAGAGACAGTGATATAGTGGGCTGGGATTAATCAGAAGTGGCTTTGGGGAAGAGGTGAATTCTTGCACTTTGAAGAATAGTATAAAAAATGGCAGATTTTGATCAAATGAGTAGATCTGACCATGTTCAGGTTTTGTGTGTGCTTGAATTGCTATAAAGATACTGCCTTAATTATTTTTCTGCTTATATATGTTATATATTTAATACCACTAATATAGTCAGTATTTTATTGACTGCTATATTATCAAGTTGAATGTTTTTCTCAGATAACAGTTTCCAGTATTGCTAAATTATTCCTGCTAGCCATTATATGATCATGCATTTCAGATTTCCACAAGTGTGTTTAAGGTCTCATTTTCTATGAGGGCTTCAAGATAATGAAAATGATAAGTAAGGTATAAAATGGAATATATTTTGATCCAGTGTCTTACTAGAGATGAGGAATATAAAGACCAGAATGTTGTCTGAACTTGTAATTAACATTGATGACAGAACTTCTGCCTCTTGTTTTCTTGAGAATGTTTTCAGTTCTTTTATTATTATTATGATTTAAAGATTTATTTGTTTATTTAAAAGGCAGAGTTACAGATAGAGAAGGAGAGACAGAGAGAGAGGTCTTCCATCTGCTGGTTCACTCCCTAAATGGCTGCAGTAGCCAGGGCTGGGCCAGGCTGAAGCCAGGAGCTGGGAGCTTCATTTAGGTCTCCCATGTGGATGGCAGGGACCTAAGTACTTAGGCCATCATCTGCTTTCCCAATTGCATTAGCAAGGAGCTGGATCAGAAGTGGAGCAGCTGGGACACGAACTGGTACCCATAAGGGATGCTGGTGTTGCAGGTGGCAGCTTAATCTGCTATGCCAGAGCCTATTAGAATTTTGTTTAAAGATTTATTTGAAAGGCAAAGCAAGAGAGAGGGAGGGGGAGAGAGAGAGAGAGAGAGAGAGAGAGAGAGAGAGAGAATGAGAAATATCTTCTCCCTTCTAGCCACTGGTTTCATCTAGGTCTCCTACATGTTGGCAGTTGCCCAAGTACTTGGGCCATTTTCCATTGCCTTTCCAAGCACATTAGCAGGATGCTGGATTGGAAGTAAAGCAGCCAGGACTCAAATTGGCAGTCTGATGTGGAATGCGGGTTTAATCTGCATCACAACACTGGTCCCCTTTCTTTATTTGAGAGGCTGGGAAGGGGTAGGGAGTTAGTGTGAGAGAGGGAAACTGCTGGAGCTGGCAGTATGGCTTAATGGGTAAAGCTGCCCTCTGTGACGCTGGCGTCCTAAATGGGCACCGGTTCAAATCCTGGCTGTTCCACCCCTAATCCAGCTCCCTGCTAATGTGCCTGGGAAAGCAGTGGAAGATGGTCCAAGTACTTGGCCCTTGCCATGCATGTAGGAGACCTAGGAAACTCCTGGCTTCTGTCTTAGACTTGGTCCAGCCCTGGCCATTGCAGCCATTTGGAGAGTGAACCAGTGAATGGAAGATCTCTTTCCCTGTCTCTCCCTCTTTTTCTTCCTATAACTCTGCCTTTCAAATAAATAAATCTTAAAAAAATATAAAATTCCGGGGCAGGCATTTTGGCATGGTGGGTAAAGCTGCTGCCTGCAGTGCCGACATCCCATATGGTTCGAGTCCTGGCTGCTCCATTTCCGATCCAGCTCTCTGCTGTGGCCTGGGAAAGCAGTGGAAAATGGCCTAAGTCCTTGGGCCTCTGCACTCATGTGAAAGACGGGGAAGAAGTTCTGGCTCCTGGCTTCAGCTTGATGCGGCCATCTGGGGAGTGAACCAGCAGAAGGAAGACCTCTCTTTCTCTCTCTGCCTCTGCCTCTCTATAACTTTGCCTCTCAAATAAATAAGTACATCTTTAAAAAAATGCAAAATTTTGCTATAAACTACTACTTATATTATCTTGCTACTAGTGGTTTGCAAGTCTAAGTGTATTTTAACCATAAAACAGCAGTGACTACTATTTGTTGAAAATGGACTGTGTAGGGTCAGGTATTGCTTTAGATACCACCACATATTCTGTTTCATGTGTTGTAATCAAAGTATTGTAACCATATGGCAGCCGAGGCAGTAGTCAGCCAGCCAGATTTTGAACTCCCAAATTTAGTTCTGTCTGCATTCTAGCTTTAAAGCAGACACTCTCATAAGATGATAAGCAACAGACATATTGGAAATGTTAAATAGAAAGAGTGACTCTTAAAGTATCGCAAAAGTGGCTAAAAAATCCTACCTAGTTTGTGAATTTGAAATATATATATATGTATGTATTTATTTATTTAAACAACCTTGTGGGTTGTGCCCATGCCCAGCCTGTCTGTTTTGCTGTATTTCACTTGGGAGTGAGGTCTGTGGCGCTTGGGCTTTTAAGGACTGACTGCAGTCCTTCTCGGCCACGGATGCCAGGGCCAGATGTGTTGAGCGTGCTCCGAGCCAGGAGGCCCGCCCTGGAGTGCAGCCTGAGCGGCGCAGGGGGAGTGCAGGCCAGCCTCGAGCCTCAGCTCCCACCCCAGGAGCCTTCTGCCTCCCTTCCACTGGCTTCCCATGAAATTCTTGACTAGTGCACGTAAGTCTTGTCTTTTCCTGGCACTGGCTGGCAAAATGTGTTGGGACCTTGATTAACCTTAAGGCCCCAGGATAATAGATGTCTTTGGTAGAGACAGCCTGCTAAGGAGACATACGCCCAGCCGCCCGTAGTTCTTGCGGCAACCCTGCGATGTAGGGAGGTTTCGTTACGAAGGAGAAATCCCGCACCCCATTCTGTTTGCACCTGCATCCTTTTCCACCTGATCTGTGGCTGTAGGACCCAAAGTGGCATTCCATGTGCCCAGGCCTCCTCTGTGCTCTAATTCAGTATCCATGAAATCTTCCCAACCCCAGCTGATTGGCTGCTTCCCTGCTTGAACCCCTTCTTGAATCCCGCTCTTTCCCTTTTGGCCCTGCAGCCCTGCTCCCTCTGGTGTCAGGGCCCTGAACTGCTGCCTCTCTCCATTGTCCTTGCATAGCCTCAGGTGGCTGATAACTGCTCCTCCCGAGCTCTCACCATATTGTGCAATTCCACCTTTCCTTTAGAGCTCTTATCCTCTTGTGTAATTACAAACTTTTGATTATTTATCTCTGTATGCGGACAGGATTTTAAGCCCAAGGGGGACAAAGAACGTGTCTCTTTGCTTGATCAATACATCCACATTGGCTGGCATCAAGTTAGCAATGAACAAAGATTTGTTGAGAGAAGAAAGGAAGCTCGGGAAATGAAATGTCTTGCCTGAAGTAGTAAGTGATACTACCTTTACTGGGATACCAGGATACTTGAGAAAGTTGGTGGCGGATGGAATTAAAAGTTTGTTTGGGTACAACGAAGTCTTGAAATTCGTGCATAATGAGGGGGCTTCAGAAACTTTGTGGAAAACGTGTATTATGAAGAAACTGCACGGATTTCAAAATTGTCCCACGTCAAAATAAATGTGTCTTTTACTTCCATTTTCCATAAGCTCTTAGTGCCCTCCACTGAGCTCTGCCAGGGCAGCACTTTTGGCTCCTTTGTTCACTGTTGTACTCTTGGCTTCCTGGACAGGGCCTGGCACACAGTAGTAAATATTTGCTGAATATCGATAGTACTTGGATGTGCATCCAGAGATTTCTTATCCAGATCTAGGACTTGGCCTTCTTGTGCCAAATTTGCCAGTAAACGGAGATTGGGAATTATCCAGTTTTCCTGCATAGTGAAGAAATCTGAGAGTTGCTATTGTGCCTCAGGAAGGCGGCTTTGCTTTCTCTGTGTACAGGTTTTAAGGGCATCCAAATGTCATCAGACAAACAACAGTATCTGTTCTACATCCTGTACACCCCTCGTGTACAGGCTGCCAAGCTAGAAATCCATGTCATCCATCCTGCCTCTGTTCTGATCCCCTGAACAGCATACTGACTGGCCATCAGAGCAGCTCCTGCACCAGCTGTTATTTTACCATTTGCAGAATTCACAGCGTGTACTTCTCCAGAAAGTTCACTTAAATGTAGCCTAGAAACATTTTAATGGATCTGTTAGAAAACTGTTTTATACGTAAGGTACCAGAAACTCAGGTGTTGTTTACTATTTGGATTTGGGCGATGGTGATTTTTCAGTTCCACCCAATATATCTCTGTCCTTAAGAACTTCACATTTGTTGACTATTTCCTGACTCTTCCGTACCCCTCCACAAGTGCGGGTGAAATAGGGTTGGTGTTCGAGTATGGCAAAGCATAGATTTGTGCTTCAACTTGCCCTTTGCATTTTCAAAGAACTTTATTTATTATTGTTTCCGTCCTTGGCCCTGAATGAAGTTACAGTTGTGGTCAGTGATGCTGTGTGTGGAGAGCATATCAACGATGTGGAAGGATTCTCCTTCCCTTGGAATGAATGTTCTGTGTTCCGAGACTGACTACTGAGAGGGAATGAGGCCCAGCTTGTGGCGAACCTGAAGCTGGGACGCGGAGTGGTGGTCATGGGAAGAGACCCAGTTCTGAGCCTTGACCTCTGCCCTGTTATTTGGGGCAAGCACTGGTCTTGGGTTTTCGGGCTCTTTGTCTTTAAAATCATGTTGTTGTCTTCCAACTTTTGAGCACTGTTGATGTACTCTTCAGCATGTTGCTTACAAGTGAATCACAATTTGGTTATGATTTCACCTCATCTCATGTAGATAGTTGTGCATGCTAGCTTTTAGGGAGTAGTAATTTTTTTCTTACTGTCTCTTGGCTTACTGTCAGACATCCATTTTTGTCGCAATTTTCCTTAAAGATAGAGCAAGATTTGTTCTCCAGAAACAAACAAAAAGCCTCAACTCAGGGAATAGTGTTCCCAATCAGTTCCTTTTGAACGTTGGTTTAAGCATGATTGCTTGTAAGGATCCATCTGTGTGGGATTCTTTTCAGCTAATCCTGCACGTACCTGAGGGGCACCCGGCAGCTGGGGCCCTCGTGACCAGTTTAATGACTTCAGAAATAAGCACAGGGGAACTCTGAAATGAGCACGTTCATCTATTTTTGATTTCCATAAGCCATTAAGGGCTCACTCAGAATGTTCTTCTGTTAATTTGTGGATACTAAATGCTCTCAGTGGGACACCTTGCTGAGAGGTGGACAAGAGGCTGTTCCACAGTAGTCCCCAAATTGTGCTTTCATGACCTCAGAGCACCCTGTGGTTACTTCTGAAGAAAGCATTTGGCTCATAAGGTCCAAAGAGACTGAGTGAGCTGAGACCACAAAGCCAGCATCAGGGGTCCCTGGCCTGTGTGCCCTGAGTGTGAAAGAACCCCCCTAGAAGAAGAGAGTTTGGATTTCCCTACTTGGGCTTCCAATCTACAGCTTCCCAGCAGCCTTCAGCCGCGAGCATTCCTCTGAGCAGGGAACTGGTCCCCAGGCCGTGTGTTTGGACGCCCACGTGTGCAAGTCTTGGCGAGAACCGGAGCTCTAGCCAAGGGGAACGACACGCTCCCTGGTTTCCTTCTCCTCGCGTTAGGATGCTGTCACCACACTGGACAGATGAGGCAGAAACCTTCAGCAGTTTATTTTCATCTGACCAAGTCACACTACGGATAGCCTTTTAAACCCAGAGCAGAAAAAGCGCTGCCTTTGTTAGAAACAGCAGCGTGGAGTTTCAACTTGTCTTGGACTTCCTCGGAGATGTTTTCGGATCCGGTGTGAACTCGCTGTGGTTTGCCTTTGGGCACCAAGCTGTTTGGCTTGGCTCTGTTATATCTGTAATTGCTGCATTTTAATAATTGCCCAATATTCTTGTCAGCAATTTGCAGTCTATATTTTTAATAGAATCATTTGCCTTTCTTTTCCGCAGGCTCCTTCAGCCCCGGATTAACGCGGCTCAGTCCCGCAGACCCTCTGCAGCGGCGGGCAGGGGGTGATGCAAGCCCATTAAATACCCACCCGGCCTCGCGCCGCTTGTGATCCTGAGCCCCATACAAATCCTCTGGGAAGCCATCTTCTTCCAAGAGCTCCTAGAGCTTGCTTGAAAACACGTGCCTGTAGCATTTGCCGAAATAGCATATTATTTTGGAGAGTTCTTCCCTGTCAATTCATGCAGGAAATCTTTTTTTTTTTTTTTTTTAAATTTGAGAGAGACAGTACTCCCATCCACTGGCCTATCCCCCAAGTGGCCTGGGCTGGGCTGGGCTGAAGTTGGGAGCTGGGACCCCAACCCAGATCTCTAATGTGGGTGGAAAGGACTCAATTTCTTGAGCCATCACCACTGCCTCCCAGGATCTGCACTGGTAGGAAGCTGGAACTGGGAACTGGGAATGAGACTTGAGCCCAGGTACTCCAGTGTGGCACATGGGTGCCTTACTTAACCACCAGGCCAAATGTCTCCCTTGGAAATCCATTTTTTTTTTTTTTTTGAAAAAGGGGAAAAAGTGAGCTAAAGTCTCTTTACTGTTGTTGAGTCTTTAAGTTAACAGAAGCTTTCCATTTATCTGAGGTGATGTGCAATTATGATGATAATTGAACTCAAAGACATGTTTGAAGACCATATCATGGCTTCCAAATTGTCTCTCTAGCTTTGTCAGTTTTTGAGACAAGACCATTGTGCCATCAGCAAACTTGTGCTTCTGCACGGCTAGATATATATATATATATATATATATATATATATATTTTTTTTTTTTTTGACAGGCAGAGTGGACAGTGAGAGAGAGACAGAGAGAAAGGTCTTCCCTTGCCGTTGGTTTACCCTCCAATGGCCGCTGCGGCCGGCGCGCTGCAGCCAGCGCACCGTGCTGATCCGAATGCAGGAGCCAGGTACTTATCCTGGTCTCCCATGGGGTGCAGGGCCCAAACACTTGGGCCATTCTCCACTGTACTCCCTGGCCACAGCAGAGAGCTGGCCTAGAAGAGGGGCAACTGGGACAGAATCCAGCGCCCCGACCAGGACTAGAACCTGGTGTGCCGGCGCCGCAAGGCGGAGGATTAGCCTAGTGAACCGCAGTGCCAGCTGGATATATTGTTCTTTTAGTGGTTCTACTCTGTAGTGTATGTCTCTTTTTTTGGTCTGCTATAATGTTTATTTTGCAGTAAATAAGATTTAACTGGTTTTACAGTGATAGCTAAGAATTATATAAGTAACTACATTCTAATATTTTAAAAACAGACTTATTTAAAAGGCAGAGCTACAGAGAGGGAGAAACAGAGATGGGGGTTGGGGAGAGGGAGAGAGAGAGGGGTGTTTTCCACCTGCTGGTTTACTCCCCCAGTGGTCATAAAAGCCAGGTTTGGGCCAGGCCAAAGCCAGGAGCCTGGAACTCCATCCAGGTGTCCTACATAGATAGCGGGGGTCCAAGTACTTGGGATGCCTTCTCCTTCCTTCCCAGGCACATTAGTAGGAAGCTGGATCAGGACTTGAACTGGCATTTAGGTATGAGGTGCTGGCATCACGAGCAGTGGCTTGACCTGCTGTGCCGTCACACTAGTCCTGTACTGATTTATCAGTGTAAATATCTCAGAGATGGGCAAGAAGAAAATGGCTTCTTGTGTGCTAGGCACTGTTGTAATTGTGTGTGTGTGTGTGTATAAATAAAATAAATCCTCAGAACAGCCTATCCTACCATAGTATAGGTTCATTCATGAAGCGTAATCTGCATAATCCCAGCTCCCATTTGATGGGTGGTAGAAGGACCTGGACAGAGTGCTAACTTCCATCATTGTCCATGTTCTACTCTAACTAAGCTCTTAATCAATGCCATATGCCAGGATTGAACCACAGTGCCTCTTATGTGTGTAATAATTTTAAAACATTTCAGAAATTATTTTGTTAAAATGATTTGAGAGAGAGTGAAAGAGTGAAAGAGGAGAGAGAGCAAGAGTGATAGAGAATGAGTTCTCATCTACAGGCCCACTCCCCAAATGCCTTCAGCAGCCCTGGGCTGAGGCTAGAGTAGGGAGCTGGGAACTCAGTCCAGGCTGTCTACCTGGTGACAGGAATCCAATTATCTGAGCCATCACTGCTGCCTCCCAGAGTCTACATTAGCAGGAAGCGGGAAACTGGAACTGGAACTGGGAATTGAACCTAGGTACTCTGGTGTGGGTCATGGGCATCTTAACCTCTAGGTTCAGTGTTACCCCTAAGAAATTCTGTTTGAAATTAGGACTTTATTGTTAGTATTTCTAGACAGGTAATATCTGTACATGTACAAAACCCGAAGGGAATGCGGTGAGCTCCTGTTGCCTCCCACCCCTGTCCCTCAGTCACCTTCCTAACCTCCTCCTGGGCAGTTAGTGTTAAAACTGTGAAGAGCTTGGATCACTGCGAGGAGTGAGCTAAGGACATTTAGTTAGAAACTCATTTTACTATTGTTGTTATGCTGTTTTTATGCCGTCTCCTACAAGTGCCCCGGCTGGCTTTGTCTCTGAGGTTAGCAAGAAGCCCTGGTGCGTGGTAGTTTCTGGGTGAAGGTGACCAGGCTGTAACCTGCCATTTGAGATGGGTGCTGAAAGCTTACCGCCTGCTTCCTCCCAGGCTTAGAGCATGCAGGGTCTTTGCACTTTTATCCAGTTGTTGGATGAGTTTTATTGCAAATGAGGGGGAACCATTGCTGGAACGAGCTAGGTGTGCATTAAACGCTTGCTGAATCAGACACCTGTGAGCTGTGCCAGGGAGAAATTTTCTTTCTTTCTTTTTTTTTAAAAGATTTATTTATTTATTTGAAGGAGTTATACACAAAGAGAAGGAGAGGCAGAGGGAGAGGTCTTCCATTGCTGATTCACTCCCCAGTTGGCTGCAACGGCCTGAGCTGCACTGATCCAAAACCAGGAGCCAGGAGCTTCTTCTGGGTCTTCCATGTGGGTGCAGGGGCCCAAGGAGTTGGGCCATCTTCTACTGCTTTCCCAGACCATAGCAGAGAGCTGGATTGGGAGTAGAGCAGCCGGGACTCAAACCGGTGCCCATTTGGGATGCCGGCACTGCAGGCGGCAGCTTTACCCACTATGCCACAGCGCCAACCCCAGAAATTTTCAAGTTAAGCAAACCACTGCCAAACTCTCATTCAAGACTGAAAGGGCCGGCGCTGTGGCGCAGCAGGTTAACTCCCTGGCCTGAACCGCTGGCATCCCATTTGGGCACTGGTTCTAGTCCCGGCTGCTCCTCTTCCCATCCAGCTCTCTGCTGTGGCCTGGGAAAGCAGTAGAAGATGGCCCAAGTCCTTGGGCCCCTGCACCCATGTGGGAGACCCAGAAGAAGCTCCTGGCTCTCTCTGGCTGTTGTGGTCATTTGGGGAGTGAACCATCGGATGGAAGACCTCTCTCTGTCTCTACCTCTCTCTGTAAGTCTTTCAAATAAATAAAGAGAAATCTTAAAAAAAAAAAAAAAAAGACTGGATAGGAGCTGGGTAGAGGCCTCGATCCTGTAGAGTTACTAGAGTCCGAGTGAGACAGAGGAAAGGCTTTTTCCTCTTTTATTCTTTTTAAAGATTTATTTGTTTGTTCATTTATTTGAAGGGCAGAATTGCAGAGAGAAAGGGAAAGAAAGAGATTGTCTACCTGCTGGTTCACTCCCCAAATAGCCACAATGGCCAGGGCTAGGGCTGGGCCAGGCTGAAGACAGGAGCATGGAACTCCATCCAGGTCTCCCACACTGGTGTCAGGGGCCCAAGTAACTCGGTCATGTTTTGCTGCTTTCCCAGGTCAATTCACTGGGAGCTGGATCAGAAGTGGAGCAGCTGGGATTCGAACTGGTGTTCCTATGGGATGCTGGTGTTGCAGGAGGCAGCTTAACCCCCTATGTCACAACGCCGGCCCCTTTTTTCTTTTTAAAATGTCAGCAAACAGAGAAATAAGAACTTTGCCTTTTTGTGGTTCTGTATTTTTTCAGATAGGGTCTTGATGTAATTTAATTTGATCCTTGTGATAACCCTGTCATTATAACATTAGAGTGAGTCTCTAATCAGAGCTATTTGTGCCTCCTTGCTGGCAGGAGGGACCATGTGTATCAAGTGTCACTGTTGACTCTAGGACCACGGCTGAACGGCCGATGTTCTGCTACAATATGCCCTGAGTTTCTTCTGTATTCCTTACTCTCCCATATAGAACTGAAGGGTTTAAAGTGTCAAAAGTAAGCATCTGATTTGTGAAAGTATTTACCATAAAAACCTTTTGTAGGTAATTACCACTCCTACTGCTGTTCGGCATCTATGATACATTTCTCTCTGTTTTTATTTTTTGAAGATTTATTTATTTATTTGAAATGCAGAGAGAAGAGAAAGATCTTCCATCTGCTTGTTCACTCCTCAAATGACTACAGCAGCCAGTGCTGGGCCAGGCTGAAGCTAGGGAGCCTGGAATACCATCTGGGCCTCCCACACGGATGGCTGGGGTCCAGCACTTGGGCCATCCTCTGTTGCTTCCCCAGGCTCCTTAGCAGGGAGCTGGATCAGAAGTGGAGACCAGGACTCAAACCAGGGCTCAGATAGGGGTTGCCAGTGTCACAGGTGGGGGCTTAAGTGACTACACCACAATGCCAGACCATATGATAAATTTCTTACCCGTTTCAGAGATCCTTCATTTACCTTTAATGTGCACTTGTTTATGAAAGGAAGTTTCTGCATTCAGTGTTTGGACTGAAATTTGTTTACTTTTATAGGCAGCTTGGAAACCGCGACGAAGGACTGCGAGGCCATTGCGGATTCGTGAAGACTGTGGTCAGGCAAGGTGGCCGTGTGAGCGGCGCTGCTGGAGGAGCAAAGATGACTTCCCGCTACGTGGTCGCCGTGTTTGCCCTCATGAGCTCCTGTGTAGCCACGGCAGGTAAGCTGCGTATCGTCAATTGCACACTCATTGTATTCTTTTTGGGTGTATCCTTCCGTCCTGTCTTTACTTTGGAAGAATTAAGTCCATGTGGAGTTAATGTAAAACTTGAGTTGTGTTCCTTAGGGAAATAGAATATTTGACTACTCCACAGATACATGGTATGTTTGCCTGTGTTACATTTACCAGGCTGGTGTGTAATATTCCAATGGCAGTGACACATATATCTAACTACTTGTCTATGTTGAGACTGGCAGAAAAAAATATGCTACTAATTAATTCCAGTTCGTTTTGTTATTTGAGTAGAATATACTTACATTTTTGTTCCTAAATAAGGGTTTCAAGAAAGCCATTTTATACTTTTTTAAAAAAAGATTTTATTTATTTATTTGAGAGGTCACAGAGAGAGAGAGGGAGAGACAGGGAGAGAGGTCTTTCATCTGCTGGTTCACTCCCCAGATGGTTGCATCGGCTGGAGCTGAACTGATCCAATGCCAGGAGCCAGGAGCTTCTTCTGGGCCTCCCACACAGGTGCTGTTCTACTGCTTTCCCAGGCCACAGCAGAGAGCTGGCTCAGAAATGGAACAGCCAGGACTCGAACCGGCACCCATATGGGATGCTGGGACTGCAGGCAGAGGCTTAGCCTACCATGCCACAGTGCCGGCCTCTGATTTTATACTTTATTACAAAATAAATAGGTCTAGGCAGAGGTGATACTCCTTGCTTGGGTGCATTTTTTTTTTTTTTAGTTAAAAAGTTATTTATTTATTTTATTTGCAAGATAAAGGAGAAAGGGAGTGAACTCTCATCTGCTGGTTCATTCTCTAAATGCCTACAACAGCTGGGGCTGGGCCAGGCCAAAGCCACAAGCCCAGAACTCCATCTGGGTCACCCACATGAGTGACAGGGACCCAGCTGCTTGAGCCATCACTGCTGCCCCCCAGCGTGTGCATGAGAGAAGCTGGAATTGGGAGCATGGCAGCAGCTTTACCTCAGTTACTCTCAGATGGAATGTGGGCTGCTGGCCCCTAATTATGTCTACTTTACATACTTTAATATGTAATTTTTTTTTTTTACAGGCAGTGGACAGTGAGAGAGAGAGAGAGACAGAGAGAAAGGTCTTCCTTTTGCCGTTGGTTCACCCTCCAATGGCCGCCGCGGCCAGTGCGCTGCGGCCGGCACATCGCGCTGATCTGAAGGCAGGAGCCAGGTGCTTCTCCTGGTCTCCCATGGGGTGCAGGGCCCAAGCACTTGGGTCATCCTCCACTGCACTCCTGGGCCATAGCAGAGAGCTGGCCTGGAAGAGGGGCAACTGGGACAGAATCCGGCGCCCCGACCGGGACTAGAACCCGGGGTGCTGGCGCCGCTAGGTGGAGGATTAGCCTAATGAGCTGCGGTGCCGGCTAATATGTAATTTTTGAAAAAGATTTTATTTCTTTTTTTGAAAGAATTACACAGAGAGAGGAAAGACAGAGAGAGAGAGATAATCCATCTGATTGTTCACTCCCCAGTTGGCCTCAATGGCCAGAGCTGCACCGATCCGAAGCCAGGAGCCAAGAGCTTCTTCTGGGTCTCCCACGTGGATGCAGGGGCCCCAAGGACTTGGGTTTTCTTCTACTGCTTTCCCAGGCCATAGCAGAGAGCTGGATTGGAAGAGGAGCAGCTGGGACTAGAACTGGCGCCCATATGGGATGTTGGCGTGTCAGGCCAGGGCGTTAACCCGCTGTGCCACAGCGCTGGCCCCAATATGTAATTTTTTAAAAAGTAGAGAAATGCACCCTGCTTCCTGTAGGCCATCAGAGCGCAGCTGGCCATGAGAAGCCTAGGACGTGGTTGGAATGGTGTTGCTTAAGTCAGAGTATCCAGTCCCCCACACCAGCATCTTCGTGTTCTCTGTCAAGGTTGCTTAAGAAATTTGGAAGCCCAATTTGCTCTATTTCGTTATAATTTGCTTTGTGTCTATTCTATAATGAGCTATATAAAACTGATTTGTTGGGCCAATTCTGGAAACTGGCAGGTTTCAACAAGCAAAGCATTAACTTGAGAAATGATTAGCCTCTTGGTTTTGGCTATTGAATTGCACATACAGAGGAGAGTGGTAATAATTGCCATGTCTTGAGATTGCACCACAACCAGGCACTGGGCTGAACAATTATAGAATATAAAACTGAATCAGGATGGTCTTATTTTACGAGCTCTCTTAAGCACAGCTCCGAGTTAGGTGCAATTATTTTTGCTGTTTTATAGATGAAGGAATGAGATAGGGAGAGATGAGGTAATTTGCAGTGTCACGGGGCTGGGGAGTGGGGAAGCCAGAGTTTACATCTGCGTCCTAACCTTGTGTCATACTGAAGAAGCCGTACCACATGAAAGACCAGTAGACTCAAATCGGGTGTCACAGGCACGGGCCGAGCGGAAGCCACCTGGCTGAAACGGCTTGTGAGGTTGGAAGGGATGATGTCCTTTTTGTTACCGATGTCTTGAAAGAAAGTTGCCAGATTTTTGTTTTTTTTCTTTAAATTCTATTTTCATTTTATTTGAAAGATAGAGACTGAGACAGATACGCACGTGCGTGCGCGCGCGCACACACACACACACACACACACACAGATATCTTGCATTTGCTGCTTCATTCCCCAAATACCCGCAGCCATTAGGACTGAGCTGGGCTGAAGCCAGGAGCCTGGAGTGCCATCTGAATGTCCCATAGGGGTGAAAGGGACCCTCGTACCTGAGCCATCATCTGCTGCTTTCCAGGGTGCATGTGAGCAGGAAGCTGGGTTAGAAGTGGAGGAGCTGGGACTCGAACCAGGCACTTGGATATGGATGCGGTGTCCCAGGCAACAACTTAACTGCTATGCCACACGCCCACGCTCGGTTTTTGTTTTGAATATCAGTGTGTGAATCTGAACTGCCCACTCTCTCTGTCACTGTCTGTCAGCAGTTTCATTTTGTCTCATTATTGAAGAGTTATTTTGCCTTTAACTGTGCCTTAAAATGGAGCTTAATTAAAGTCTTTTTAAAAAGTAGTGGAGTGGAGGGGGTGGAGAGGGAGAATATGAATATGATGGATGCCTGCTAGGAAAGAGAACGTTTGCTGTCATGGTGATGAGATGTGGAGTTGTCCCTGGTGGGTACTTATCACTGGTGCCTGGGTTAGACCGAGGAAGGGCCTCCATGGGCAAGCGGATGGTGGGATGGCTGTCTCAGCACTGATGTAGTGGAGAGTGAACAGTTTTGCTTAACCCCTTGCTTACTCTGCCCAGCCATTGGGGAAGTGCTTTATTTCTGCTGTGCTCGCACTCGAAGCTTTGTGAGCTGGAAGGAGCAATACAATTACTGACTTTATAACACGAGGCCCCTGGCACGTAGCACAGAGGTAGGGGTGGCTTGTTGGTGCAGAGGCTTTTGAGTGAAGAAGGTGGGTTTTTGAATGAAGTAGGCACTGGTATCCAGCAGCTTTCTGGATGGCCTCAGCAAACTTTACAAAATGCTTTTTGGGTGTCAGAATGAGTTGCACCTCAGAAGATGACAGCATAGTGAGTGCTTAGTAATAACTGTGCCGGACCACATTCTGAGTGCTTCACCTGCGTTAGCTCATTTCATCCTCATAACCACCCCAGCAAGTATCGTACTTTGACTACCCCTGGTTTATAGATGAGGACATGGCAGTACAGAGAGGTTAAGTAACTTCCTCAAGGTCACACAGCTAACAGGTGGCAGAATTAATCATAAACTCACTTAGTCTAGGTGGAGATGGAGAGTTTGAACCTCTATACTATAAGGCAGTATTAATCTGAAAGGCGCTTGTTTTTGAAAGAATGGGTTTGCTTTGAGCCTCTTGAAGCATTGAATACATCACTCACTGAGCCTTTGCTAAATGAAAAGCGTGGCACCGATCACTCAGAACCATACAAAGAAATCTCAGTTTCATCTCCTCTCTCGAGCTGGCTGTACTTTAGTTCGGCTTATAATATATCGCCATATCACAACATAACCAAGGCAAGGCAAAGGCCAAGTAGAACCCCAGAGAGCCGGGAGGGGCCAGGAGGGGAAGCTGTGGGTTGGAGCAGCCTGGCAGGGCTCTGTGGGAGCTGTGGGACTTGCACTCTGCGTCGAAGGCCAGGCAGAATCTGCAGAGGGGCAGGTGCCTGGTGGGGGCGATTCGGTGCTAGCCACTCCCCCCTTTATTTTAAAGATTTCTTTATTTATTTTCAAGTCAGAGTTACACAGAAGGACGGGCAGAGAGAGAGCGAGGTCTTCCATCCGATGGTTCACTCCCCAATTGGCCGCAATGGCTGGAGCTGAGCCGATCCCAAGCCAGGAGCCAGGAGCTTCCTCCGAGTCTCCCATGTAGGTGCAGGAACCCAAGGACTTGGGCCATCTTTCACTGCTTTCCCAGGCCACAGCAGAGAGCTGGATTAGAAGTGGAGTAGCTGGGACTTGAACTGGTACCTATATGGGATGCCGGCACTGCAGGCTGAGGCTTTACCTGCTATGCCACAGCCCAGGCCCCATTTTTTTTTAAACAAATTATTGAGCCAGAGAATGGATGTGGAAATGGAGTAGTAGCAGCTTGAACGGGACCTTAAGTATCAAAGCCGGGCTTGTGGATTTTATTCTGAAGTTGTGGATTCTTTCCTTCCATCTCCTGCAGCCAGGAGCATGCACTGTTTCCTCCTAGGATTCACACTGTGGCAACAGTGAGCCCGAGCATGCAGCCTCGTGAGCTTCTAACACAACTAGGGACTGGCATGCAAGCTGACACTTATGCCCGGGGCTTGCTGTCCATCAGCTAATTTATTTTGCCTTAATAACCTCGTGAGGTGCGTACTGTTATAGCCATCATCATCACCTCCTTACACAAACAAGGAAGCTGAGACTCAGCTGGGCTGACAGTTTGTCCATAGCCCTATAACTAATAAGTGGCAGAGCTGGGAAATGAGCCCAGGCAGTTGACCCTCTTGTTTAACCCACCAGTAGAGCCCCCTGGAGGCAGGAGACCCTCAGTGTGGAACAAGTGACC
This sequence comes from Oryctolagus cuniculus, assembly GCF_964237555.1. Taxonomy (NCBI): domain Eukaryota; kingdom Metazoa; phylum Chordata; class Mammalia; order Lagomorpha; family Leporidae; genus Oryctolagus; species Oryctolagus cuniculus. Next base: position 78,743,091 of record NC_091438.1, read on the forward strand.
TTCTGGGCTTAACTGAATGTCAGGTGAGTAGCCACCAGCATGATTCCCTGGAACCAGATTAAACCTTTTGGGCCTGAGCAGAGACAGGTGTAGGCCTCAGAGCAGAAGGACTCTCAAGTAATAGGTCTTTTGCTGCTACTGCTGCTTTTCTTTTTTTTTAAATGATGACCTTGATTCTTTAAAAAATATATTTTATTTTTAAAATTTATTTTCATTTGTTTTGAAAGGTAAAGAGAAGCAGAGAGAGATCTTCCATCTGCTGGTCCACTCCCCAAATGCCAGCTGAGCTGGGTTAGCTGAAGTCAGGAGCCAGGAACTCCATCTGGGTCTCCCACGTGGGTGGCAGGGATCCAATCACGTGGCCCATCACCTGCTGCTTTGCAGGGTGCACGTTGGTAGGAAGCTGGAGTCGGAGTGGAACTGGGACATGCACCCAGTCACTCCGGTAAGGGCTGCTGGTCTCCCGAGCTGAGTCTTAGGCCGCTGCACTGAGCGCCTGCCCTGTAGTTAATAGGCCTTCTTTGTGTTCTCACTTCGTGGAACTCGCCTTGAAGCTCTAAATCAGAGGGAAAGTTTAGAGTTCTTGGTAGCAGAAGGGGTGAAGGCTGTAAAAGGCCTCCGTTAGATCCTTGGCCAGGGGCGGGGCAGCGTCAGCAGAGCACATAAAGTGAGCCCGGGCTCGAATAGTAGGGGCCCTCTTGTTCCAGCGGGAGGAGTTTGGCTGGGCCTTCCCTGGAAGCCTTTGCTTCTGTGGCTGTGGTGGAGGGCGAAGGAGACGAGAGCCACGACCCAGCGTTACGCGGAACTCATCCTTCCCTCCCCTGCCTTGGTGCTGGGTCCTTGTGCAGCCCCCAGGGAGGGCGTCCGGTGCTCCGGGCAGGCTCGCTCCCTGGGTGAGCACAGGACTGCCTCTTGGTTAGAAGTTACCTCCAGCTACTTATTGGTGCTTTATCTTAGGTGCTGTTGTCTACGTAATGTAGGAAAACGGGGAGCTTAAGCAATAAATGCTCGCTCCCTTGGGCTCGCTAGGTTTCCACTTGAAACGCTGCTCTACACATGTTTAAAAAATACCAGCTGTGGCCTCTGCGGCTTCCAGCACTAGGCTATGTTTCCAGGAGCCTTAATAATGAGAAAAAGAGGCACGCATGGAGAATTCAGGGAAATCAGTTTGGTCGAAGGGACGGACTTGGCTTGTCCTCTGCGGGCCTGTGTGCCAGGTCCAAGGGGTCTGCCGAGGTGAGCCCTGCAGGAATGCTGCCGGTGGCGGTGCCAGCGGTGATGGGACGCCTGCTTCCCTCATTCCACTGTCTCGATTTGGTGCCCACATGCGTCCTGGAAGCTTGTCCATGACACGTACATGCATAGCTATTGTGCAAACACATTTCTTTTCATCTCTACTGGATGTACCTGGAGTTCCAGGTAGAGTCCACAGGAACGGTGAGATGGTTCCAATCTGAGTTGTTTTCCTGCTGAGAAAACTCTGAACTAGGGGCTGGTGTAGGGGGTTAAGCCACACCGCTTGCCACACTGGCATCCCATGTCAGAGAGCCAGTTCAAGTCCTGGCTGGTCCGCGTTGGATCCAACTCCCTGCTAATGCACCTGGGAAGATAGCAAGTGACGGTGCAAGTGCTTGGGCCTCAGCCACACACATGGGAGACCCAGATGGAGTTCCTGGCTCCTGGCCTCAGCCTGGTCCAGCCCAGGCTCTTGTAGTCATTTAGGGAGTGAACCAGCAGATGGCAAATCTCTCTCTCTTTTTCTTATATCTTTCTCTCTCTCTCTGTTGCTTTGCCTTTCCAGTATATAAATGAATGATTTTTAAAAAATCTTTTTATAAAAGGCAGAGTTAGAGAGAGAAACACACAGAAGTTCCTAGCCTTGGTTCACTCATGAAATGCCCTAGCAGCCAGGGCTAGGCTAGTTCAAAATTGGGAGCCAGGAACTCAACCCAGGCTTCCTATGTGGGTGGTAGGGGCCCTACTACTTGAATCATCACCACTTCCTCCCTGGATGTGCATTAGCAGGAAGCTGGAATTTGGAGTGGAGCTGGGACTCGAACCTGGGCACTTTGATATGAGATGCAGGAGTCCCGTCCCAAAGCCATCTTAACCGGTATGCCAAATGCTTGCCCCAAGGTAAGTGGTTTAGAGAGGTGACTCAACTCAAACTGGAACTCAGACCCAGCTGTGCAGACAAACTTCAGCCACAAATCTTGGGCTACTTTTTGCTCCTGTGCACCTCTTGACAAGGGGCCAGCCATTCCTGGGCATGCTACACATGTTGGTTCATTGAATTCTTACAGAAATCTCATGAGATAGCTTGAATTGTTCTCGTTTTTGTGTTATTACTGCCACCGCTGTTAATATTATTCCAACACTCATTTGACAAATGAGGAAACAGTGGCTTATATAAGATGAATGTAATGTATAAAGAGAATCCAATCAATTAAAAAAATTAAGACGGACACTTCGGAGCAGTCATTGGACCTTCAGTGGCAGGGTCGCAGCTCAAGAATTCCTGCTCTTTCTGTTGTGCTGCCTACAAGGGACAGACACTCTTTCTTTTTCATTTTTTTAAAATTAATTCCTTAAGTTGGTTTTAATTAATAATTAATAAATGCATACACTGTGTATATTTTATGTTTTGAACATGCGTACATTGTGGAATGGCTAAATCCAGCCATTGAACCTAAGTGATACCTTACATACCTTTTTTTTTTTTTTTGTGGTAAGAACACTTAAATTCGACTATCATAGCCGTTTTCATGTGTGCAGTACAGTGTTGTGTTGGTGTGGTCACCATGCTATATGGTGGATCTCTGGAACTTACTCCCCCCGGGTAATTGAATTTTTGCTCCCTGTGGACATTTTTTCGATCCCCCACTCCCTGGCCTCCAGTAATCACCATTCTACTCTGTTTCTATGTGTTCGACTGTTTCAGATTCCCTGCGTGAGTGACACCATTGCAGTATTTGCCTCTCTGTGCCTCCAGGTTAACCCATGTTGTGACAAATGACAGGAATCCCTTCTTTCTCTCTCTGTCAGATTTTATTTGTTTATTTGGAAGAGTTAGAGAGGGAGGGAGGGAGGGACACAGAAAGATCTTCCCTCCATTGGTTCACTCCCCAGATGCTGGGCCAGACCAAGCCCAGGAATCCCTTCTCTTTTTAAGACTGAATGGTATTCCATGTGTCCACACACCCAGTTGTCTATCCCTTCACCACCCTTTCTCTTGAACTTGTGTTAACATCCTGGTTGCGCCTGGTTTTCCCCTCTGTGTTGACTGGTCAGGGACTGTGTAACTCATCAGGGCAGGAAGGCGGGGAGGGTGCTGGCCAAAGCCCACTGCCAGAGTAGGGGCAGGGAGTCGGGAAGCTGTGAGCTGAAGAGAGGCCTCCGTCTCCAGTGCCTGGGTCTTGGAGCACAGTGAGTTGATTTGGTCTGTGATGATTCTTGTCTTGAGGGGATTAGAGCCACCTTCGTGTTGAATTCTGCCTTTGGATGCACAGGGAAAGGATATTGTCTGTTGTGATGCCTGCTCTTAGTAGGGTGCCAATCTTTCTGTTTATTCTAAAGGGCAAAGCACTATTAGAAAAGGATCCTGAATGGCCTGCATTTGAGCATGGGTTCCCTTTGGGAACACCACGTGCCCTCAAGTGTGTCAGGTTCTTTTTTTTTTTTTAAAGATTTTATTTATTTATTTGAGAGAGAGACACAGAGAGAGGTGGTTCACTTTGGATCTAATCCAAAGCCAGGAACCAGGAACTTCTGAGTCTCTCATGTGGGTGCAGGGGCCCAACCACTTGGGCCATCTTCCACTGCTTTCCCAGGCCATAGCAGAGAGCTGGATCAGAAGAGGAGCAGCTGGGACTCGAACTGGCACCCATATGGGATGTCAGCAATGCAGGCAGAGGATTAACCTACTGCGCCACAGTTGCCAGTCCCATCAAGTTCCATACAGAAATGCACACACACACCACACCCTGAATTGAGATAGTTAGTAGAGATCAATAGAAAGGTAAATTCATTTCTCAAAGATTCCCTTGGTGGGGATTCCAGTTAAACTTTGCTTGTGAAACCCACATCCCATACTGGGGTTCCAGTTCAAGTCTCAGCTGATGGCCTATGAAGGCAGCAGAAGATAGCCCAAGTATTTGGGCCCCCGCCACCCATACGGGAGACCCGGATGGAGTTCCTGGCTCTTGGCTTTGGCCTGACCCAGCCTCTGCTGTTGTGGCCATCTGGGAAGTGAACCAACAGATGGAAGATCTCTCTGTCTCCCTCCCTCCCTCCCTCCCTCTCTCTAATGCTCTGCCTTTCAAATAAATAAACAACTCTTAAGGAAAAAAAAAAAGGATCTCATTGCCCTGCGGAAACCCAAGTGTGGGTGGATATGATAGCACCACAAGGGCTTTATCTTGTTTTTTTCATTTGCTTGGAGCGTTCACTAATAGCTGGTTGGGTAACCAGATGCGCACACAGTGTAAGGAAGATGTTTACAAGAGTGAGAATAAGAGCATCCAAAGATGTGATGTCAGACAAACCGGCAGAAGCCAGGCCTCGCTCTCTCCCGCGTCCTTGTCCTCAGCTGTATAATTGCCACTCGGCTCTCTGGATTTCTGATTTATTTGGATGCTTTTAGGATACCAGCGATGGCCTGTTTTATAAACAGCAATCAGCATTTCCAGTGGGACAGAGCTATCTGTATGTTCCTACACAGCTGTTTAATTGCTCAAAGCTTAGACTTTCACACAGTTGTGTGTATAGGAAATTAGATTTTCTCAGCTTGTTTGCTTTGATAACTAATCCCCTGTACTCTGGGGGCACCTTGAATCACCGATAGAGCTCCAAGCTTAAGTGTGCTGGTTTTGGAAGTGATGTAGGAACGGAGAGCGTTCTAGGAAGCGTGCCAGCTGGGGCCTTCCTCAGGCCGCAGCCCCCGGCAGCTTGCCCCCTCGGGTGACTGGCTCACCCCAAAGCACATCCTTGTGAGTCGCTCACTTCCACTTCCTCTAGAACGGTCTTTGCCAGACTAGTCTAAAAAACATTTACCCTGAAGTCCAACCTGGTCATATTTGTGTTTTCTGAGCAGGCACTGTAAATCAGGCAGAATTCTAGAGGGCTTCAAATGCACTTGCTCTCAGAATGTTTCTGCCAAGGACTAGGCAGCAGGTGCTCTAGGGACCAGCTAGTCTCTGGCTGTGTCTTGCCAATGCTTAGAAATCTTAAAAAAAAAAAAAAAAAAAGTCTAGAGTGGAATGTGGAAAATCTTACTACCTTCAAAGGGAAAAAAGTTGATTTTTAAAGAAAGTATATTTCAAGTTTAACTTGATGTTTCTTTGTTGGTTTTTTGGTCTGGGTGACCTGTTCACTGGTGCTCTGATGAAAGTGGGGTGTTGAAGTCCCCCATGCTTTTTCTTTTTAATTTTGAAGTTATTCTCTGTTGGCAATGAGGGGAACCATATATGGCCAAAAGAAAAAGTCCCAATAAAACTGTGTTTAGTTCATTGTGTTCCTCCCCTCTGTCCTCACATGCCTGCATAACTTGGTCCTAGCCTAGAGGGCCAGCCAGTGCCATCAGGAGGAATCCCTCCCTTTCTCCCGTCTGCCCCATCCAGCGGGCATTCAGGCAGCCCAGGTTGCAGGGAGAGCAGGGCGCCAGCCTCGCGGGTCAGCTCCTGCTCTGCCATTTCCATCAGTGGCGGCCTGGGCTGCACAGCAGTTTCCTGGGATGAGCTCCTGCGGCGCGATGCATCTGTGTGGTTTAGCAGCTGAACGTTTCACTTACACGAAGTGGGGGAGCAAAATGCCACGTAGCTTCCAGTGCCCCTTTCTTTTCCTATGAGTTAGAGGAAAGAACTATTAATCACTATTTATAAGCTGGTAAGTAAGTGCCGTGCGTTAGGTGAGGACTTGTCTAAACTGGGTAGTAAACCATGAGTGATGGCCAAGTCTCAGGTACCCTGCTGGCTTCGGAGGCACAGAAAGAGGGGACTTTGGAGTTGGTCCCAAGAATGGATTTTTTTCTACCTTCTTCTAATGCGGTTAAGTTTCCTAAAATGTTGATTGATTGAGCAAACGTTCTCTGAGCATCTGTTGTGTTTCAGACACTGTTCCAGGTGCTAGAGATATAGCTGTGAACACAATAGGCAAACATCCCATCTCTGCTGGGGAGAAACCAGAAACAAACAAAAAATTATGTGAACTTTATCAGGTTCAATGGAAGATAAAAAGGGGGTGGAGATTGTTCGTGGGGGGAGCACAGTTTACAGTAAAGCAATCAGGGAGGGGAGGGTGATGTTGGAGCAAAAGTTTGAAGTGAGCTAAAAGGGTGTGTGGAGAAAGAATGTTCTAGGTGGAAGAAAAAGCCATGTGCAAAGGCCCCGAGGTGGGAGTCTGCTCCATGTGCTCCAGGTGGCTGTTGGATTGAGGATTCAGGGAGTGGGAGGGTGGGGAGCAGGATGGGGGTGTGGTCAGGGCAGCACATATGGGGGTGCGTTTATTGTAGGCCATTGCAGGCTGTCATCAGGTTTTGACTCCTGAAGAGATGACGCCATTGGAGAGTTTGTGCTGATAGGATGATGATACCATCTGATAGGACCACTGTGGTCGTGTTGAGAATTGAGTGTCTGGCAAGGGTGTATTTGATGGCTGTTATAATGAAGTAAGCCATGATGGTGACCAGGGTCACTTATTAGAAGGATGGACCCTGGGAGTGATATGCTTATGAAATTATTAAGAGTGATGATTTCATGGTTCTTTCTTTTTTTCCTCCAACCTATTCCTTTTGGAGAAGAAAGAGTAGAAATATGTGTTTCTCACACCAGTGGAATACTGTGCCATAACCTAATACAAGAGATCATTACTTTTTTTTTTTTTTTAAGATTTATTCATTTATTTAAGAGGCAGAGAGAGAGAAAGAAGTCTTGCATCAGCTGGTTCACTCTCCAAATGGCTGCAATGGCCGGAGCTGGGCTGATCCAAAGCCAGGAACCAGGAGCTTCTTCTGGGTCCCCCACACAGGTGCAGGGGCCAAGGACTTGGACCATCCTCCACTGCTTTCCCAGGCCATAGCAGAGAGCTGGATTGGAAGTGGAGCATCCGAGTGTTGAACTGGCACCCATATGAGATACTGGCACTGCAGGCTGTGGCTTCTCCTGCTGCTCCACAGCACTGGCCCCGTCACTACTTCTATATAGCAGGAAAAGCTGCATCTCCAAGCACAAAGCAACTGCCCACCCCAACCATCAGAAGAGAACTTCTGCACTGTGAAGGAGGTCTTTGAAAAATCGTTGTCTGAAGAGCCTGGACCTTTTCTTCCCAGGCTGCTTACCTCCTGGCTTCTCTCATTCTTCTCCTTCCTTCCTTGGGCTGCTGTTCAGGGTTGTGGGCATTTGAGAGTCTTACTCCCTTAGGCAGAAGTGCCTCTAGAGTGTGTCACTGGAGGTTCAGAGAAGTGCATTTGCATCTAGCTTAATACAGTAAGTAAAGTTTCTTAGTTACACATAAGCCTGTTTTTATAAGTTAAAGTACATATTAAGTATGAGAGAGGAGAATGATACAGTAAATTTTTCTGTAAGGGAAGTAATCACATTTAATATGTTTTATAGGAGTCAGTGTTGTGGCATAGGGGTTAAGCTGATTGGGACACCTGCCTCCTATATCAGAGTGCCTGGTTCGAGTCCCGACTGCTCCACTTCTGATACAGCTTCTTGCCTGTGTGCACCCTGGGAGGCAGCAGGTGGTGGTTGTAGTACTCAGATCTCTGCCATTCATGTAGAAGACCCAGATTGACTTCCAGGCTCCTGGCTTCAGCCTGTCCCAGCCTGGCTGTTGCAGGTATCTGGGGAGTGAACCAGCAGATGGAAGATCTCTGTCTCTTCCCGTTTTTGTTTCTCTCCCCTCTCTTTTTTGTTTTTATTTTTTGCCCTGCCTTTCACATAAATAAAAATTTAAAAAACAGATGTTTTATAATTGGAATATTCATATTGGTTTTGCCTGAGGTGTAGTACCACCTTGCTTGTAGAGCAGGAAGTTTTACTTTTGGAGTTGGAAGTTAGAAGCAGCCATTATACCAGTGCTTCCCAAACGTTAACGTGCACAGGAATTGCCTGGAGACCTTGTCACAAGGCCTGTTGTAGGAAGTCTCAGTAGGTCAAGTTGTAGATGTTGAACAGGCTCCATGATGCAGATGCTGTTAGCTTCATCCCTGTTTTCTCAGATTGTAACACAAATGCTGCAAACACCTTCCAGAAATTTCTTAGCATCACAAAAGGGAACTTGGTTTCAGCATGCCTTTGAAACAGCCACCTTGGAAACTTTTTGGCAGCCTCAGTTGTGTCTGAAGGATCTGCCTGTTGGAGAAGAAATGGGCTTGAGAACTGCATCCCACAGACAACTGTAGCTGTCTGGCTGCAAGTGTGGCACACCTGTAGCACCAGGAGCATCCTTATTAGCTGGGGCCACACCTTGATGACATCATCATCATCATTGTTGTTGTCAAAGAAGGCATGTTCTCATTGCTTGCCTTGAGACTTAGTAAACCAAGGGCAGAGACTTGTGTTGACCCAGTGAGGGTGGGGACTTTGGTACAGATAGCTGGGACTGAGGGGCTCTGGGTAAAGAGGGATGCTACTGGCTAGCTAACAACAGTGGCTGAGGGTGTCACGGGTTGAAAGTGAAGAATGGGGTGTGCTTCATTTCTGCTGGAACTCATCTGGTTTCTAACTCTAGTTTGCTCACCAACTCCCTGCTTCATTTGTATAGTCAATTTCCAGGCTAGAATTAAAAATTGAACATATTTTTAGAAAGGAGAAAAAATAATCTCCTAAGTTGTTGATACTTATTAAGCACCTTGACACTGTGCATACATATTACAAACTGGGATAAGGCACTGAGAACATTTAACTTTTGTGCCTGGAGAGCTGTATTGTTGAACAGCATTTAAGTATTTTCTTTGTCATGGGTAGTTCATCAGCCTTTTGGATGCACCTCCCAGGCCTCTTCACTGTTAGAGGGGTAATGAACTAGCCAGGTCCAGCCCCGGAGTGCCCCACGGGCCCCAGGTGGCGGTCATTCTGTTTTTGAAATTGAACCAGCAAAGTCCAGAGGAATGCAGCAACATTTTTCCTTTTTGCCCCCTGCTAGCTTTTTTTCTAGGTCTCCCAAAAATGTGTTTGTCTTGCTGACCATGCACGTGGAGCAGTCTGGAATTCTGCGTGGCATTAGATAGTGAAAAAATGAGAAAGATTCCCCACATGACTGAGCTTATGGGAGTGAGACATCTTGGATTAGGCAGTGCTCCTCATAAGAAGGGAATTTGGGGGTGAGATTTATTTTAAGATATATATTTTTATAATTACTCCACATCTGTTATTATTATTTTTTAAAAAGATCATTTCCAGTGTGGAGGGGAGGGAGTGTGGACTAGAAGCAACATTAAACATTTAAGGACCAAGTCAAGAATTTCCATTCATTAGAAGGAAAAAAATGTCTTCAGGATGAAAGAATAGTTTGAACTTCCACAGCCTGATAATGGTGTAATTTGAGAGCAGGGCCTGGCGTATTATAGAGGATGCTGGGGGCCTGACCCCAGCAGCCCAGCTCTTTCACCATGCCAGAGTTGTCTGCAGGAACAGCTTCTCTGTCATGAGTCTGTCCTCTGTTTTGCCAGGCTTAATTATCTCCAGAACGCCCTATCAAAGGCCGTCTGGCAATGCTTCGTTAATGGTATGGGTTGGATGCAGAAGCACTAATTAATTGTGTTAGATTACTTGCAAAGCCCATGCTGGAGAACCTGATGCCTGGAGGAGCAAGCTGGCGTGAGGTTGTTCGCAGATTGGCCTGGACCTTACCAGTTTGATTGCCTCTTGGAGCTGGGCCCAGAGGGGAGTTGCATTTCTTTCTGGAGATGTGCATGTGGCCATGTTGTTCCCTGAATTGCCAGTTTGCTGCTCCGGGCTCCTGGTGATGGGGCTGATGGGGATCCTTGCAGACCTAGAGGATCGAGAGAGCATCCTCAGAGGTTCTGTTTGCTTGTGTTTTTTTGAGAGAGAGAATGAGTTAACATTCACTAAGTAAATAAATACCTCCCAAGGGCCTCTTCTTAGAGTGAGCAAAGGGGACTCCAGTTTATCATGAAACAACTCAGGTTTTAAGTTTTCAATGTCCAAAGCATCGGAATCAGGCCTTTAAGTAGTTTCTTTGTCTTAAAATAAAACAAGTCAGGAGGCCAGTGTGGTGGTATAGCAGTAAAGCCACGGCCTGCAGTGCCAGTTCAAGACCAGCTGCTCCACTTCCGATCCAGCTTTCTGCTATGGCCTGGGAAAGCAGCAGAAGATGGCCCAAGTGCTTGAGCTCCTGCACCTGCATGGAAGACCCGGAAGAAGCTCCTGGCTTCGAATTGGCATAGCTCCAGCCGTTGTGGCCAATTGGGGAGTGAACCAAAGGATGGGATACCTCTCCCTCTCTCTTTCTCTCTCTCTCTCTGCCTCTCCTTCTCTGTGTAACTCTAATTTTCAAATAAATAAAGTAAATCTTTAAAAAAAAAATAAAACAAGTCAGGCTCCTTATATCCTCTGTTTAGTGGGCCAGGTCAGCAGAAAGGTGAATTTTCTAACTTCTATTGTATTTGGAATATGTATGGTTCTCGAAAAACACCAGTCTGAAATCAAGTGCATGCCAATTTTTTTTAAAAAGATTTATTTTATTTATTTGAAAGAATTACAGAGAGGTAAAGACAAAGAGACAGGGGTCTTCCATCTACTGGTTCACTCCCCAGTTGCTGCAATGGCAGGAGCTGTGCTGATCCAAAGCCAGGAGCCAGGAGCTTTCTCCAGGTCTCCCACACGGGTACAGGGGCCCAAGTACAGGGGCATCAGCAGAGAGCTGGATCAGAAGTGGAGCAGCTGAGATTTGAACCGCTGCCTACATGGGATGCCAGTGCTGCAGGCTGGAGCTTTAACCCGCTGCACCACAGCGCCGGCCCTGTGCATGCAGATTTAAGGTCAGGGAAGATTGTACCCATAAAGGCTAAAAATTGGTTTGCATGATTTTGCTACATTTGATGTATCTTATGAAATAATAGTAACAACTGACAGATTGCAGAAAAACAATGAAAGTCTCTGCTCTTTAAAGTTGAGAGAGATTCGAGGGCTGTTGACTCCAAGGGTGGTGCTGACAGTGGGAGAGAAACGTCTGGAAGAGTAATTCAGAGTTATCTAGGAGCCATCGAGTTGCACAAGTGAGGGGGCTGTGTCTACATCCACCCAGAACCTTCCAGTTCCTGAGCCCGGGCCTGCCTCTTCCTGACAGGCCTCTGCGTCTTTCCCATCCTCCTGGCCCTGAGCAGCCTGTGAGTGAGTTGTTATGTACAAATCCCAGACCAGATCTTACTTTATTAACATGATTCAGAAGAAAAGAATTCTAATGAAAAATTTCAGAGGACTGTGTCGAGCCATTTCGTGATATTGTCAGATCTTCCTGAACTCAAGGAAGGCCCCCCAAAACCTGTTATTTCTGTTTATTACTCAACTCGCTCCGTCTATTGGAAAAAGCTTCCACGAATGCCTCAGGAGAGTATGTGCTGGCTGAGGAATTTCTTCCTGAGTGCACAGCGGCCTGCGTGTTTACTCTGTGTGAGGCTGGCTACTCCGAAACCCCGGGCAAGCTGCTCCCTTCTCAGCCAGCAGGCCTGGAGCAGCAGCTTTGGACTTTTAACCCTTTCTGCCAGACGATCCTCGGCCAACTTTGTGGAGCTGAGAAGAATGTAGATCCTAGAGCTGTGAGGAATCATGAAAGATGAAAAAAAAAAAATAAAATTTGAGAGGTGCACCTCTCCCTGCCCCGAGCCAGCCAGCCAGCCAGCCCGCCCGCCCCTGTTCTCTCCCGAAATGCCTGCCATGACCAAGGCCAAAGGTGGGAGCTGGTACTGCAATCCAGGTCTCCCACACGGGTGGCAGCCAGTGAGTCACTTGAGCCATCCCTGCTGCCTCCCAGGTCCTGCATTTGCAGAAAGCTGGAATCAGGAGCTAGAGCTGGGAATTGAATTCAGTCATTCCAGTATGGGACGCAGGTGTCTTAGCTGCTCAGCCAAATGCCTGTCCTGAAAGATGTTCTTAAAGTTGGAAACAGAGTCTTTGGACTGATAAATGTCTATGATTTTTCTCTGCTATTTTAATGTTTTTAGTCCCACATGTGTATTTTGGAAAAGTAATTCTGTATCACCATGTTAAGACCTAGTGGTGTATTCCAGTGAAGCTGTGAGATAGCGTGAATAATGTTATAACTGACAGTGACAATGACATCTTTGAAGAGTGATTTAAACAAAGTCAAACAAAATTCAAGGTCACTCTAAAATAGCCTTGGTAATCCGTATTTAAATATATTTGTGTGGGAGAGAGGGGTTAGGATTGCCAGGGGTGAATGCTGGATGCTCAGAATCTGTAGCTGGATTACCTGTGTTTTGCTGTCGATGAACATGGTGTGCCCCTTCATTTGTGCTTTCTTTAGTACTGCTTTCCGGTATTGCTTTCGTAGTTTTCGATAATGTATTTTGAAGACTATAGTGCGTGCATGTGTGCTTCATTAGAATGAGAGTTGAGAACCTCTAGTTTAGAGCTACAGTTCTTTGCTCTTCAGTCTGTTTATTAATAATGATGAAAACGAGTCCTCCCCGTGGCCACCGTGGACAGCAAGCTCAGTCACAGTAAGGCTACCTGCTGAAGTGAGTTATTGGCCTGGCTAGCTTTTCTCCAAGCTGTGGGAACTCAAAGCTCAGTTTGCACTGTAAGAAATACATTCTTCAGCTGAGGCTACAGAGCCGTGTTGCTGAAACGGGGTGGCCGTAGCGTCTCATCACTGGGGTAAAATGGGCATCCTTGTTCCTTTGCACCACAGATCAAAGTTAGGGGCGATCTTGGAACCCAAAGATTGGGTTTTCCCTATGGAGCTTTGTTGGAGCCCTGTCATTCCAGTGAAGTTATATGGAAGACTGGTAGCTTCAAGGATTTTGTAGAATGTGGGTGATACCTGAGGATTTTATCAAGGCGAGCAGTGACCGTTGGGGGTTACACTTTTCCTTAGGAAGAGTAATTCTCCACCTCGATGTGAGACTGGCCCTGATGGAGATGGATTAAAGTCACGGGGTCGGGATCATGCAGTAGCTACGACCGACCTTGGCCTTTGATTTCGGACTCCTTGATTCAGGCCTGGGCTTTGCTGTTTGTAGGCTGCATGACTATAGCGTCAGCGTCCTCCTCAGAGAGACGGAGGTATCAGTGGTACCCACCTCACTGTGCTCTTGTGAAGATTATACGTGAGATTATAAGCTTTGCGCTTCCGAGAGAGCAGAGGCTGGCCAGGGAGTCTCGGGCGAAGGCAGAGGAGCAGCTGGTGGAGTTCAGGAGGCTTTGAACGGAGCAGCTTGCCCTGCAGCTGAAGGCTAACGCAGGAGCCTGGATGGAAAAGACCTTGTTCCTCTTGAGCAGGTGACTTTATGTTTAGCTGGAAGTTGAGGATAAGTAGTGGCACTGAGGACTGCTATCACGGGCGACAGGAGAACCCCAAAGCAGTGGCATGAGCCCACAGACTGGTAGTGTTCCTCCTCTGTGAAAGGCTGCCCTGACCATCTTGCTAAAAATCGTGATCCCTCTCCACCTGGTGCTCCCATTCCTTTTTTACTCTGAATTTTTTTTATAGCATTCATCATCTAAAAACATATTTATAATTAACTATGTTCACTGTTTCTCTCCCAACACTGAACTGTAAGCTTCATGAGAGTCAGATTGGTTTTGGTTTTGCTTTTGCTTGGATGAAGCTTCTGTATGTGTGAAAATTCTCAAGTAGAGGTGTTTCCATGGTGGTGTTTTCTGTCCCTCTTTCTGTGTAACCTTTAAGAGACAGGGCAGGCACTATGCATGGTTAAATCCCCAGTCTGCAGCACAGGGTGGGTGCTTAATGTTTGTTGAATAAATCAGTAACTGTAATACTGTCTGTTAAAATACCGTGACAAAGCAATGAATCTGAATCTTAGTGTGTTCTCTTTTGGTGGTGGTAGTGGGGGGTGTGGAGAAGGAGGCAGTGTTGGTGGGGGGAGGTTTGCCTGTGCTGTCTGAGTGAAAGGTTCCTGTCTTCTCAGGCTCTCATACAGAACAGTGGCTGGGCGACCTGTGGTAGCTGATTTAAAACAGATACCGGGTTATTGTGGAGCTGTTGACAGCAAAATGCTCCACTTCTCGGTAAGCATTCTGCAAAGCTCAGCCAGAGTACCCTTTTTGGTATTCGGCCTGTTGACTAAAGTAGTGGTGGTATATTTCGTTCTGGAGCTGAAGGTGAGGTTTTTAATCCAAAGGTTCTCAAAGTGTGGTCCTGGACTCGAGGCCTTTCCAGGGAGCCTGTTTTATGATAATGCTAAGGTGTTGTCTTTTTCACTGGGTTAACATGGCCCTGATGGTAGCAAGGCAACGCGGCATACAATTGCTGGTGCCTCAGGAGGAGTCAGTGCAGTGCTTTGCCACCACAGATGTGCAGTGAAACAGTTGCCGGTGTTAGCCAAGAATGTTCGTTTGTTCTTTCCTTCCTTTTTTTTTTTTTTTTTTTTTTTTTTTTAAGATTTATTTATTAGAAGGGCAGAGTTACAGAGAGGCAGAGGCAAAGGCAGAGAGAAATCATTCATCTGCTGGTTCAATTCTCAAATGGCCCCAGCCGTCAGAGCTGGGCCGATCCAAAGCCAGGAGCTTCTTCTGGTCCAAGCCAGAAGGGGCCCAGACACTTGGGCCATCTCCTAAGAATGTTCTTGATGAAGCAGTAAACACCTTCACGTGCAAGTCTTCTTCATATTCCGTTTGATGAGCTGGGAAGCACACAGGTAGCACTTCTGCATTCCAGGAGTGCTGGCCATCCTGCAGAAGAGCCCTGGTGCAGTTGTGTGAACGGCGCTGAGTTGGCTGTTTTTCATTGAAGACTGTTTTACTTGAAAGAACGACTGATAGACAAATGATGGTTATCCAGACTCTGGTATTTGGCAGATATTTTTTGAAAAACAACAAAGTGAGTCTGTTACTTCAAGGAAAACAACGGACAGTGTTTGTTGCCAGTGTTAAATTTTTATCTTTCAAACAGAAATTAAATTTTTTGGAAAACTTCATCCATTACCATGACTGTGACATTTTCTCAAGCGTTAAATACTTTTCTGATGAGATCAATAGAGATACTATTGACAAATATGATTTTTTTGGTATCATATAATTAAATGGGTCTTACTTGGTAGATTCACATAGCTCCATAAATCATTACTTTCCAGATGATCAATGCATGATATTGCAAAATCCTGGCACGGCTAAAAGATCCCACATTTTGAGAGTACAAGATAAAGCAATTGATTTTTAAGAGCTTTTTATTTTGAAATAATTTTAGGCTTACAGAGGGATCACAGAAATGTAGAGTTCCTTTGTACTTGTCACTCAGCTTTGCCTTACGATTACATCTTCTGTAATCACACAGCAATTAACAAAGCTAAGAATGCGTCTTGAAACAGTGGTGTTAACTCAAGCATAGAATTTCTTTAGATTTTGCAAACGTGTCTGCTCGTGATCTTTTCCTCTTCCAGAATGCAACCCAGGATCTCACGTTGCCTTCAGTTGTCCTGCCCCCTAATCTCCTCCGATTTGTAACAGTTCCTTGGTCTTCAGTGACCTGGATACTTTGGAAAAGTACTGGAGAACGTTCCTCTATTTGTATTTGTCTGCTGTTCTCAGGATTACCTGGAGGTTTTGCATTGTTGGGAAGGGTAGCTCAGAGGTGATGTGCCTTCCTCAGGGTGTCAGATCGGGTTCCATTACATAGGTAGCCCTCACCACTGGCATTGTTAACCTGCAGTCGCTTGGTTTGAGTGGTGTCTGCCAGCATTCTCTCTTCTAAAGTGAATTGTTTTTCACTTTGAAATTACTCAGTATTTGTGAAAAAGCAATGGATTTTAATGGCTCAGGGTATGAAAAGTTCATTAAGTGATTTAGATTCACATCACAACTAACCTTTAGAAACGACTATGTACCGAGGTTAGGTATAATATATAGTATATATACTATATATATAGTATATATACATATATACATATATATGATATATATATATAGTATATAGTTAGGTATAGTATATAGAAGAAATGGCCACAAGTATATGAAAAGACTATGAAGATTTGCGACCTCCAACTGTGTAGATTGGTGTGAAGCCAGATTTCTTTATATCCTTCAACCAGAACAATGTATCGCAACAAATTGAATGCAGAAGTAGATGTGAAAACCCAGCTGTCTTTTATTAAGCCTGACATTTAAGAGATTTGCAAAAATGTAAAACAATACTGCTCTTCTCGCTAAACTTTGTTTTGTTTCAGAAAGTAGTTACTTTTTGTGAAAGATACTGTTTATGTTAACATGTAATGCGTTTATTATTCTTTTTGAACGAATTAATAAATATTTAAGGATTTCTCAGTTTTAATTTCTCTTGCAGTAAATGTTGATGGATATAATTCATATAAACAAAATTTCTTTAGAGTCCTCATTAACTTTAGAACATAAAGGGATCCAAAGTTCCAGAATTGCTGCTTTCTGGGTAATGCAGAAGAGAGCTATCTTAGTGGGGGGAGGGGTCTTCTCTTCTGGCCCAAGTCAAGATTCAAGGACGGGCTCTGCCGTGGAGGGCTGACCAGAGGAGAAGTCATGCAGTCTCTCTGAGCCTCTCTGTATCGGTTTGCTCGACTGGCAGATGAGAGGGATTGACCTAAAGGATCTGCAGGTTTCTTTCAACCCCAATCTCTGTGATTCCAAATCATTGCCACTCAGCGATGCGGTCTTGCCAGCACGGGCAGTGTGGAGCAGTACAGGAATCTGTAGAGTGATGTTTGCCAGGTTTAAGGTGAAGAAGACTGTATCTAAGCATGTAGTGCAGTGATTCGAGGAGCTTGTTCTGACTTTTTGGGCCTTCACTATTCCCTTCAAAAATAGAAGTTTTAATTATTATGGGATCTCACTATAATGATCAAGGGAAGGATTTAATTATTAATATTTTTATCAGCTTATCTATGTCACAAATTTAAAAGTACATGCTTTCTTAGAATCTGTGATAATGCATACTGTTGAACTTATTTCATGTGGATATTTAAAATGATTTACCTAAATCATTAATGGGTTCCTAATTCACCTCTGATGTCTATATGTTTTTAAAGATTTATTTTATTTATTTATTTGAAAGTCAGATTCAGAGAGAGGGAGAGAGACAGACACAGAGAGAAAGGTCTTTGCCCTGCTGGTTCACTCCCTAAATGGCTGCAGTGGCTGGGGTTGGGCCAGGCTGAAGCCAGGAGACAGGAGCTTTATCTGGGTCTCCCACATAGGTTCAGGGGCCTAGGTACTTGGGCCATCTCCAAGTTCTTTCCCTAGGGCTTTAGCAGGGAGCTGGAATGGAAGTGGAGCAGCTGGGACTTGAACCAGCACCTCTATGGGATGCTGGCGTTGCAGGCGGTGGCTTAGCTCACTGAGCCATAATGATGGCCCCATGGATGCCTATATTGAAGCAGACTTAGGTTGTTTCTGTGTTATATACTTATTATCTTCCTGATGTTACTTAAAAATATATATATATTTTTTTACTTGACAGAGTTTTAGACAGTGAGAGAGAGAGACAGAGAGAAAGGTCTTCCTTCCGTTGGTTCACTCCCCAAATGGCCGCCATGGCTGGTGCTGCGCCGATCCGAAGCCAGGAGCCAGGTGCTTCTTCCTGGTCTCCCATGCGGGTGCAGGGCCCAAGCACTTGGGCCATCCTCCACTGCCCTCCCGGGCCACAGCAGAGAGCTGGACTGGAAGAGGAGCAGCTGGGACTAGAACCCGGCTCCCATATGGGATTCCGGTGCCACAGGCGGAGGATTAGCCAAGTGAGCCACAGCGCTGGCCCCTTAAAATTTTTTTAAAAATTAATTACTAAGACTCTTTAGCCATTTAATATTTACAAATACAAACTTAAAAATTTTAAAAACATTTTGAAATTTATTTGAAAGGCAGAGAGACACACACAGAGAGACAGAGACAGAGATATTTCATTTCCTGCTTCATTCCCCAAATGCCTGGGACAACTGGAGCTATGTCAGGCTGAAGCTGGGAGTCAGCAACTCAATCCAGGTGTCTCATGTGGGTGGCAAGGATGCAAGCTCTTAAGCCATCACATGCCTCCCAGGGTGCTTATTAACAGGAAATTAGAATGAGAAGTGAAGCTAGGACTTGAACCCAGGCACTCCAGTAGGGGATGTGGGCATCCCAAGTGGTGTTTTGACTGCTGTACCCAACTCCACCCCACCCCACCCCACCTTTTAAAAACTGCCGGCTGGAATATATTAAGAATGCCAGACTTTGGAGTTCACATTTCCCTTTATTAGTTCAAATGTGTGTGTTGAGGGGGGAGAATTGATGGCTTAGGTTTTGAAAATGAGGAAACAGCAGAGGGGGGAGCAAGCCTGTAGTATACTGTCATATTAAGTGCCAGTCTAAATCTGTTTTTATTGTTTTTAAAAATTTTTATTTATTTGAAACCCTCTCCTCCTCCCCACTTCATTTGCTGGTATACTCCCTAAATACCTGAAACAGCTGAAGCTTGGCTGAGAACAGGCCAGGCCAGTGCTGGGCCAGAGCTCAAGCCCAGGATTGGGAACTCAATCCAGATCTCTCAGGGTGGCAGCAATCTAGTTACTTGAGCCATCAGTTTCACCTCCCAAGGTCTGCATTAGCAGGAAGCTGGAGTCAGGTATTGAACTCAGGTACTCTTATGCGGTATGTGGGCATTTTAACTGCGAGACCAAGCAGCTAAAGAACCGTTCCTTAAATTCGTTTTTAAACAGGATCCCGCATTCTCGTAAAGTGGATTTTGTAATGGAAACTGCCACGGTCGAGGG
Source organism: Oryctolagus cuniculus (assembly GCF_964237555.1). Lineage (NCBI taxonomy): Eukaryota > Metazoa > Chordata > Mammalia > Lagomorpha > Leporidae > Oryctolagus > Oryctolagus cuniculus. The sequence continues at coordinate 78,762,028 of NC_091438.1, forward strand.
CCAGCTCTGTCATAATCACCAATTTGGGCATCTCTGATATTTAGCAGAAATATAAATATCTAATGCAGTGTGTGTTTGTTATACTGTCATAGGAAAATGTTGTAACTGACTTGGAGCCAGATTCTTCCAGTGTTTAAGCTACTACTTGGAAATGAGATTTGGAAGCTGAACAAACTTGCTGAGAGCTTCTGCAATTTAGTAAATTGTAGTAAAGTAAATTTAATGTGTATTACATCTAGAAGTTTATGATGATCTTAGATCAAAAAAGTTTCATTCGTCAAATTTCAAAGGTGCCGTTAAATCGTTGCTATTTTAGGATATTCCTATGCTCCTTTGTGGAAGAAAAGTGCTCACCAGCCCCACCTAGGCAGCTTACTGGAGCAGAGCGCTTCAGAGCCCAGATTTGAAAGCCAGCTAGGGGTGAGGGTGGAGGTGTGTGTCAGATTCCAGGTCTGCCACTGAGTAGCTGTGCAACCCTTTTGCCTTAGTGTCCTCATCTGTGAAATGGAGTGTGAAACCCCACTGGGATGTTATAGAGACCTACCGAGATACTGTGTTCAAGTGCTCAAAGCCCTGGCTGGCACTGAGTGTGTCGTGGTAACCTGCAGCCACTGGTATTTATGTGTTGTGATTGTCACTGCTCAGCTAGCATGTGGTATAGTTTAGGTTGCATATGTCTTCATGGCATCTGAGTTTTTATCTCATTTACAATGTTACCCTCCAGTAACGTTTTAGGATAAGTTACAACCGGGATGATCTTGTATTCTTTGGGCACAGCTGTGCTATGCTGGAATGTTGGCATGCGAAGAATCCTTAGAGATTACCTGATCCAACTCAGCCTGATGCACCAGGTGCCTTTCAAATATCCTGTGGCCTGAGCCCCCAGCCTGTGCTTGAATTGCAAGCATCTCTGACTTTGGAGAAATTCTCCCTCGTGTGTGTGGGGGTGGGGTGGGGTGGGGGACTTCGGGTCATCTCTGCTCCCAGCCCGAATTCCTGCCAGGAGAGCTGAGTGGTGGCTGTGAAGCAAGTGGATTCAGGCCTAAGGCGGGGTGGCAAAGGTACCAGACTGTGTGTGTCCAAGCTCAGGGGGCTCAAAGGGCCTGGCCTTCCGTTGGAAGAGAGGTGAGGCTCGCATCTGTAGTTGGAGCTGCTCTGAGCTAGCTGGGGACACATTTGGCTTAGAGATTTCCCCCATGGAGCACCTAAGGGGGCTGGGAGCCAGAGAGAGGAGGCAGAGTGCCTGTGGTTTCTGGGTCCCACTCCCACTAAACACCCCTGTGTTGTTGTACCTGCCCTTTCCTGAAGGTGGTGCTCCCCTGAGTTTTAAAACCTCTGTCTCCCATGTTTGTTTATTGTCTTTTCTGCTGCACAGAATGGAAACTGTGAAAATAGAGGTGGACCTGCTTATCTTGTTCACTACCGTTCCTCTGAGGGCCACAGGAACTTGACGTGGAGTTCAGTATTCAAGTGAATTAAAGAGTGACTCTGAACTCTCAAATGTCAGTTCATTTTCAATTTAGTGCAAGAAAATAAACATTACTTTCCCTTGTGTGTTTCTGGGCCTGAATTGAAGGGGAATGTGTCAGAGAGGAAATGAGTACTCAAGAGAAGTATCTGTTATTATTTGTAACTTTCAAATACATTTCAGAAGAAAAGTATCTTTTCTCTTTTGATATGTGAGAGTTTTCCTAGGAAGGAAAGGCTTGTCATCTTATCAAAGGCAAGGAGTTTTAAATCAGCTTCAAGCTGCAGCCCAGCTGATGCAGTACAGGAGGTTAGCTTTGCTTTTGAGTGCTAATGAAACAAGCTGGCCAGGAACCTGAATTGTAAAAAAAAAAAAAAAAAAAAAAATCAAAACATTACAATGTAGAAGAATGCCGTGAAAATTCCAACATATAATGCACAAATAATCATTCCTTTTTTTCTGGAGCCTCAAAATTTTATCTTAGGTATGTTGCGAAGACTCTGTACAGAACGTGGATCTAAGATGAAAGTGATATAAATGGGGACTTCGGAGCAGGTTGGTTAAGGGAATTTGGACCTCCTTTTTTGCTTTGGTGTTTGTGTCTTTCATATGCCAGTAGCTGTTTTCCATAGAACAAGGACATATATGTGGAGCAGAACTCAATGGCATATTTCTCGTGATGTCTTGATGTTTGTCAAGGGAGAAATACCCTTTGGTTTCAGAACCCAGCTTGACTTACAGTCCAGGCTCACCCTGGCTGTGCAGCCTCACTTGACTTAATTATTTGATGCAAAGATTTTGTGAATCTGAGTTACATAATATTGCTCCATCACAGGTTTTTCATCTATAAAATGGGTACAATAATAGTATCTGTCAGCATTGCTGAGAGGAATAAACACATTTGTTGTATGTAAAGTACTTACTGAGACATAGTAAACTGTCCATAGAGAGTCCTGTTATTACTGTCAAATAGCAGTTGTCAATGTACTATAGTGGAAAATAGATGAAAACTTTGCATGTTATAATATTTCTGTACAGGGGGTAGGTGTTTGGTGCAGCAGTTAGGCAGCCTGCATCTCAGATTGGAGAGCCTGGGTTCAAATCCCAGCTCTGGTTCCGATTCTGACTTCCTGCTAACGTTCACCTGGGAGATAGGAGTGATGGCTCAAGTGCTTGACTCCTTGCCATCCCCATGGCAGACCTGGATGGAGTTCTAGGCTCCTGGTTTTGGGACTGACCCAGTCCTGGATGTTGGTGAACCAGCGGATGGGAGATTGATTTCTTTTTCTTTTCTTTTTTTTTTTTTTTTTTGAGATTGATTTCTCTGTCTCTCTTTGTCTGTCTCTCTGCCTTTCAAATCAAACAAACAAATACATAAAAAAGAAAAGTTGCTATGCAGGTTCAAAGGAATATTGTTTCTTGTCACTGCTTCCCAAAAGTGATCTTGGTATTTGCAAAGTTCTGTCCCACTCAGGATTACCTGCAGTGCTTCTATGAACTCTTCCCTATGGGGTTAATGTCTAGGGAATCCACTGATCATGAGGTAGGAATGCTCTGAGGAAAAGGAGTTTAAGTACTGACAAGAAAATGAAATAGCTTAGATTTAAAAAAAAAAGATTTATATATTTATTTGAAAGGTAGAGTTACAGAGAAGCAGAGGCAGAGAGCGAGAAAGGTCCTCCATTTGCTGGTTCACTCCCCGAGTGGCTGCAACAGCCAGAGCTGTGCCAATCTGAAAGCAGGAGCTAGGAGCTTCCTCTAGGTTTTCCACACGGGAGCAGGGATCCAAGGACTTGGGCCATCTTCTGCTGCTTTCCCAGGCCATAGCAGAGAGCCAGATTGGAAGTGGAGCAGCTGGGACTCGAACTGGCGCTTATATGGGATGCTGGCACTGCAGGAGGCAGCTTCATCCGCTACGTCACAGCGCTGGCCCCTAGAATTTCCTAAGCTATACTTTCATCTGGAACTTTAATTTTGTTGCATTTCTAAGCAAAGGGATATTTGGTTCACAGGATTCATGGAAAATGTGGAAAAAGTAGATAATTCAGGAAGAAAAATTATAATTTTGAGGAATAATTTTTTAAATAAGTGTGTGCATTAATCAGATTCCATTATGATGCCTCATTACTTCATCTCTGCAGAGACTGGCACAGAAGTTTGAGCATGTTGTTCTCCCACTGCTTAAAATATATTGGCCATTATATTTAACAAGACTTACGTTTTTTAAAAAATAGGCGTAATTAATTGTGAAGCATTTTGATGTTCAGCAGGCAAAGGAAACACATTACTTTGTGTAAACAGAGGTTAATATGGAGTCTTTGAAGTCTTAAGTTATTGAACTATTTGCCTAAGGACAAACTTCTTCACTGTTTAGGTTTCTTCTGACTAGTAATAAAATACAGTGGTGGGAATAACTCATTTGTGCATGTAGAACAATTGATTCCTGCTTGCAACGCATGCCCCACCCAAATATTCAGTTATCCTTTGCGTTACACTGATGAATGTGGGGCCATTCTCCTCTCATTTTGGTGGTCTAATTGAGTCATGAGCTATAATGAAGGAGGCACGTGTTTCTGAGTACAGTGAGCCCTAACTTTATTGAGAGTTTAAATGATCACTTGATCTGGAATTGGTGCTGGGGCCACAGAATGTGTAGTCTTCCCATGGTGTTTGCATGTCTGCAGCTTCCTTGGGCCCCAGCCAAGGTGATCTGCCTTATAGAGTAGCCTCTTTCTCTCTCTCTCTATTTGTTTGAGAGGTGGGGAGAGAGAGAGAATTTCCCCTATCCATTGATTCACTCCATTTGGGACTGGTCTGAAGCTAGGAGCCAGGAACACAAACCAGGTGTCTCCCTTGGGTGGGAGAAGCCCCATCACTTGAGCCATCACCTGCTGCCTCCTGGAGTCTGCGTTAGCAGGCAGCTGGTGTCAGGAGCCAGCACTCTGATATGGGATGTAGATTTCTTCATTGCTTGGCTCACGGCCCACTCTGAGTAGTCTCACTTGGGGAGTTCTGCTTGTCTGAGAGCATTTGCCTTGAGGACAGAAGCTGCACTTTCTGAGTAGAAGACCAGCTTTCGTAGCACATGGACAGCCCCAAGGCATGTGTTTCCAGATAGAGGATGTACCTTGCACCTGCTTGGCTCACAGTACCGGTCTAGCAGATCTTTTTTTTTTTTTTTTGACAGGCAGACTGGACAGTGAGAGAGAGAGAGACAGAGAGAAAGATCTTCCTTTGCCGTTGGTTCACCCTCCAATGGCTGCCGCGGTCGGTGCACCGCGTCTAGCAGATCTTGCAGCCTCTGGGTATGGTTGCCCTGGGAAAGTAGAAACGCAAGAGGTTTTTTTTTTTTTTTTTTTTTTTTTTTTTTTTTGACAGGCAGATTTAGACAGTGAGAGAGAGACACACACACACACACACAGAGAGATAGGTCTTCCTTTCTGTTGGTTCACCCCCCAAATGGCCGCTGCGGCCGCTGTGCTGTGCCGATCCGAAGCCAGGAGACAGGTGCTTCCTCCTGGTCTCCCATGCGGGTGCAGAGCCCAAGGACTTGGGTCATCCTCCACTGCCTTCCCGGGCCACAGCAGAGAGCTGGACTGGAAGAGAAGCAACTGGGACAGAATCCGGCGCCCCGACCAGGACTAGAACCTGGGGTGCTGGCGCCACAGGCAGAGGATTAGCCAAGTGAGCCGTGGCGCCGGCCACAAGAGTTTTTCCTAACCTGAGAAGGCCTTTGGGACTCCTGAGTTTTTACCTGTGTGTGCAGGGTGGGAGGTGTGATGTGTTTCTTGCTGTGGGAGCAGGAGAACAGTGTCCCAGGAAGCACCCAGTGAGCACGTTTAATGTGTTAGTGTCACCAGCCCAACTCCACATTCATTTTCCCAACGTCCTCCCCTTTGCACTGAGCTCTGGCCCTGTGCTTCTCACTACTCTGGGGATTGTTGAAGCCCCAGGAAGAAGCAGCCCCCCCTTAGGCCTTTCACTCTTCCTGGGGGTAGAGGGAGGCTGGGAACCACCTGAGATCAGTTGGTATTTAGCACTTGCTTGGCAGTTCCTCTCCACTGGCTGGCCCACTGTTCACAGCTGCGTAGGGAACAGAGTGTAGAACCGAAGGAAAGCTCTGGATGACCTCTGTTATTTAGCAGCTGCACATAGCACCAGTCACTGTGGCAACGGGGCTCTGTTTATGAAAATGAGTGAGGACCTCAAGTCTGGGGCATCCACACCATGGACAGAGCTCCCCCTGGAAAGAGACTGCCTGCCAGATTGCCAGGGCTCAACCAAAACAAAGACATACCAAACAAAGTGGCCGGGAAGTGTGCTGCCCTTGGGGGCACACTCTAGTGTGTGTCCTCTGTCACCAGACAGAACCTTCCCCGGGCGAGCTTGTTTTGGTTATGGCAGGGAAGGAGGCAGAGGCCCCGGTGCTGGGATGGGCCGTTTTCACAGCAAGCCTTGCGTGGCCCAGGCCTGGCATCTAGCTGTGGGTTTAGATGGAATCAGTGTTTAGTACCAAGGATCTTTTTGTAAACCTTATTTTAGGGTCTGTCTTTATGTGGACTGTAAAAGCTAAATTTGGGTCTGCACCTCTGGAGTGGACCCTTGTCTGAGACATCTGAGATTGGGGTTTGTCCTCTTTGAGTGATGAAGGCCTTTTGTGAGCAAAGCACAGTTGGTGCTTTTGGGAAGTGGTGAGCCATGGACATCTTTGAAGCCCAGCACTTCCTTTCAGGGGCCTGCTGTGTTCTGGGAGAACATTCTAGCATATCTAGGTTTTTAGGACTCTGTGGCTGGAGTCTTGCAGCACATGTGCCCTTCGGCCTCACTCAGATGCACCCTTGGGCACTTGCCTTTTGCAGAGTCAGAGCCAGTGCCCGGGCTTCTCATGTCATCCCAGGGCTCCCTCCACGCACCAGGCTGCCTCACCACAGATCTGCTTGGCCTGTGGCCCAGGAGGCCCTGTGGAGGAGGAAGAGCTGGGGAGGTCAAGAGGCCCTGACCATTTGCCAAAAGAACAGATGCCCAGGAACATGAGCCAGGGGAAGAGGAACTCCTTGACGTAGGTGCTAGTCCGCCTTGGCTGTTAAAGTTTGGAACCATTCACTGCTTTGAGGAGGCCTAGAAGTCCCTCACCTGCCCTTCCTGATCTGAGTGGGCATCAAGAAGTTGGGGGAGAAATGGGCAGAGGGATGGGGTGGGGTGGGATGCTGTGGGTTATGACCATAGTGATGGCTACGTAGGCTTAAACCTGAATCCTTTTCTAGAAGATTTCAGATCTTCTCCTGGCGGGGCAGCCCTCTAACTTAAGCAGTGTGCCTAGGGACTTGGCCAGCCGCCATCCCTTGTGCAGCCGAGCCATCCAGTGGGGGAGGGGAGTGAAGCTAAGCTCATTTGCTTCTCTGTCCACTACTTAAGGCCAGCGCACTGTTTGCTCATGCTGATTCCGATGAACTCTCCTGTTGATTAACCGGACAAGATCAGCGTTAGTTTTCCTGTAACTAAGGAGTGAAGTTAACATATAACCACACAAGAATTTCCATACTTTTTTTTTGGTGTCGAACATTAAATACTGGGCTGTGAATTTGAGGTTTCCTCCCTGTCTTGGCTGGGGTACTTGTGTGCAATGTAAGTTTGCTCTTGGACACTGTTGACAGGAAGAGGTGTTAAATGGTTAGATTTGAGGGTTCATTGTGGGCTTGAATATTAGTATAGGTGAAGCCAGTGCTTCGCTCTGAGTAATTATAGGTAGCGAAAGAAGTCAGCATCCCCAGGTCCCTTCCATGGCTGTCGTGGCACTCATGGTCTCTTGTGGAGGGTTAGGAAGAGGACTATTGGCGTATGTCCTGCCTGATGCCGTCAGGCTTCACAAAGCAGACCTCAGGGTGATCTCCAGAGTCAGTGTCCAGTAGGAGGTGAAGACGTTAACCAAAATGCTGTTCTGGCCGGTGTGCCGATAAATGTGCTTCTCTGGCATCTCTTCTCAGTGAAGTCAATAGCAAGCCAGCTGGGAGTCATGCCTGCCCGGCCGTCCCCACCTTGCATACTGGATGGGGATTGGAGGAACTGAGTAGATTGATTCATGCAGTGAGCAGAGAGTGACAGCAGCCCTACCCAAACCAGTTGGATGACATGCATTGTTATGACCAAGTGGACCTGGTTAGCAAGTCGAGGCTTTGTTCTGCTGTCCAGCCTTCAGATATTTTTTCCTAATTTCCTGAGGTCATGCAGTAAGCATTTGTCAAGTGCCTACTGTGTACCAGGGCTTGTTATTGTAACTGCTGAATTAGTCAATTGCTGCATGTAGCTTGAGTACAAAGAAGCCTTAAGAAGGGGAGGGGCCAATTGGAGTCATTTGTATCTCTTCTTGCTCCTGCTTCCCTGTCTTCACTCTGGGGAAAGGAAGGAGCAGTCAGCTTAAATAAGTAGTTTTAGAAAAGTTTTGGAGCAGGAAATTGAAACTGTTGAGAAATGGGAGACTCGAGGATTACTGTTGGTTTTTTTCTTAATTCCTCCCAGCAGGGACTCTGTCCTAATCACCCCTGATAATGGACCCTTTTTATGTTTAACTTTCTTGTCAGTAAGTCACTGACACACGCTGAGAATAGAAACCAGTACCATTCCATGTTGTAACTGCCAGCCTCTGTATGCCCCATGGTTCTGTAGCTGTGATTGTTGCTATGTTGCCTAATGCCAAATACTAGCCAGATGCTGGCACTTTGTATCATACGTGTGGGGCCTCACCCCAAGGAGCTTACTGTGCTTCTCCACGTTGGCACCACGGGAAATGGTGGAGGGAAAGGGACAGGAACTTTTCTTGGTACAGTGTGTTCTTTGTTTAAATCAATAAATGAAATTGTGTGCATTTGTTTTAATAGGGAGGGCCTTTATTTGGGCCAAATTTTTGTTAAATTATTGTCGAAAAATATTTAGAGTTAGTGAACAGATGTATAATGAGAACAAAGTAATAACTCTGTCCATTGTCTTTCTGCTCTTTCAGGACTTGTGGCTTGTGATGGTTGACTAAGTGCTAGTCTCTGAACGGAAGAAATGAAGCAGAGGTGTAGCTCCCAGTCCCTGTTTTGTAGGTGCTTCCTGACACAAAGGGAACAGAAAATAGCAGGGGGCATGGTCTTAACTAGTGGTGGACAGGAAAGAATTGCAACCTGACTGATTTCCTCCAATACTTAGGTTGTCTTGTCTCTGCTTTACCAACCGTAGGCTCATCTTCAACTGAAGACAAATCTGATGGTGGTAGGGATGGCTGTCGGTAGCTCTCAGGGCCATGAGTTTGTACACAGAGGAAGCACACATTGGCTTCAGTTTTCTTAAGAGTGAGAGAGCTTCTTCCTCCGAACTCTGAGCATGCCTCCTTTTACATTCAGTGGCTGAAGAGTAATGGAGTTACAATAATGGGTTTAGGCTGATCAGCTGGAGATTCTATGGCAACACCTACCAAAGGGGCCTCCTACCAAAAATAAATGTGAGCGACATTCACAATGGAATAAATGCACATCTTGTAGGACCGTGATGTAGGGATAAGAGGTCAAGGACAAAGTAATGGGCAGGAGGTCCTGGCCCTTGTTTGTGTTCCTTCAGTTACTGGGCACAAGTTTATGGGGCCCTCTAATGTGCTCTCCCCATTCATAAAGTAGAGCCTCTTAAGGCCCAGGAACTCCGTCTTACTCAGTACTGATAGGCACTGTACTGGACACATAGTAGGGAACTAATATGAGTCTGAGTAAATTGAATGAAGAGGGTTGTTTCATATTTCTTCATGTTTAGCTTTTATCAAACATTGCTTGAAACATGTGGAGCGTTGTTATCCTTATCCATTAAATATGTTCGCATAGCTTTATTGAGATATAACTTCCACGCCATACTATTCATGCATGTAAAGTGCTCGATAGTTTTTAGTGTGTTTGCAGAATTGTGTGGTCACCACCACAACCAATTCTAGAACATTTCCACCATCCCCAAAGAAACTCTCTATTAGCAGTCACGCCCATCTTCTTTTCCCCTAGCCCCCTGGCAACCATTAATCTGATTTCCACTTCAGTGTTCCTGTTCTGGACATCCCATGTAAATGGAACCATATCATATGTGGCCCTTAGTGTCTGGCTTCTTTCGCTTAGCCTGTTTCCATGCTACTTAACAGTAGCATGCCACTCTTGTAGCATGTTTTTAGTACTTCATTACTTTTGATGGATGGCCGAATAATATTCCATTATATGGCTACCACCACATCTTACTAATCTGTTACTGGTTGATGGGCATTTGAATTGTTTTTTAGACTTTTTAGGCATAAGGTTGCTGTGAGCATTCATTTACAAGTTTTTATACAGGTATGTGTTTTTATTGTTTCAGATATATGTACAAGGAAATGACACAAAGTTCATGGAAAAATGGAATTAAAATATAAATTAATTTTGGTGAAAAAATTTCCAGGAAACATTTTGATAAGTTTTGGTGAATGTGTATGCTCATGTAACCACCACTGTAATCAAGAGTAGATCATTTTTCCATCATTCACCCTGCCTCCCAAGTTCTATCATGTACCTGTGTGGTCAGTTTCTCCCATCCTAGGCAATTACTGATCTATTTTTTCTGTCATTATGGGTTAGTTCTGCCTGTTCTGGAATTTTAAAAAAAGATTTTTATTTTATTTGGAAGGTAGTGTTTGAGGGAGAGAGAGAGGGAGGAAAGGTAGGAGGGAGGGGAAGAGGGAGAGAGAGAAAGAGATCCCCAAATGGCTGCAAGAGCTAGGCTGAAGCCAGGAGCCTAGGACTTCATTCGGATCCCCCTACCTGGGTGACAGGGGCCCAAACACTTGGACCATATTCCGCTGCCTTCACAGGCGCATTAGCAGGTAGCTGGATCAGAAGCAGAGCAGCCAGAGCTTGAATCGGTGGTCATATGGGATGCTCACATTGCCGGTGGTGGCTTAACCTGCTGTGCCACAATGCCAAACTCCGTTCTGGAATTTGTGGCTGCCTGCTTTTTTCTCAGCGGGAATGAACAGCCAGTTTGCTGCACGCATCAGTAATTTGTTCCTTTTCAGTGTTGAGTATATTCCATTATATACCTCAATTTGTTTATTAACCTGTTGATATATGTTTGGGTTGTTTATGTTGGCTGTTATGCTGTTGAGTGATTGTGAACATTTGCACACATGTCTTTTTGTGAACACATGGCCTCAGTTTTCTTGTGGAAATACCTAGGAGTATAATTGCTGTTTGTATTGTAAGTGTATCATTAACATTGTAACAAACTACCACCAGTTCTCCAAAGTAGATGTGCCTATATTGATTTTAATATAGATTTTTCCTTTCCTATCCTTTTTACGTGGGTAACTTATGCTAATTATTTTTAAGTTATTTATTTATTAGAGTGGCAGAGAGAGAGGGAGACACACACATGCATATACAGTGAGGAAGGGAGGAAGTGGGGGGCGGGGAGAGGGAGAGATATCTTCTATCTTCTAGTTTTCTCCCTAAACGCCTACAGAGCTGGGGCTGGGCCAGTCCAAGGCCAGGAGCCTGGAACTCCAACTGGGTCTCCATGTGGGTGGCAGAGACCCACGTACTTGAGCTATCATCTGCTGCTTCCTGGGTGCATTTGCAGGAAGCTGAAGCAGAAGCTGAGGTGGAAATCCATCCCAGGTGGTCCATGTGGGATGCAGATGTCCTAAGTGGTGATTAACTCCGCTGCAGCATGGTGTCTACCCCATCCTAATTCTTAAGAATCGCCGCAGATACCACTTGGCCTGCTAAGCCTTTTTTTTGGCCCTTCTCATCATCCCATTCCTTAAGGTGGATTAAGGAGGCTCTTCCTCTTTGCCACATAGCACCTTGGATGCTCATTTTTTCCCACTAGACTCTGGGCTCTTTAAAGATGTAGAATGTGCTATTATTTCTGTATCCCAGGACTTTGCATGTACTTATCATCTGGGAGGCACCCAAAAGATGCTTGCGAGTGGATGAGTAAGTTGAACATTATATCGGCATCACAAGGGGCCTGTAAGAGAGAGAAAATAAGCACATAAAGAACTGTACTGGAATGTAGAAATTGGTGGAGTTGAACACCAAAGCCCAGGTAAGTTCAAAGAGAAAGATGCTTTTTGTTGGGAGGATCTGGGAAGGCTAATAAGGGAGATGGTATTTCAGCAGAGCCCCAAAAGTAGATTCAGACAAGCAGAGATATTAGTTCTACAGGGGTTTGACTTGCTCTTCTGCCCTAAAAAAAGAGGAGGCTGGAACATGAAGGCTGTGTTTGCAAAGTCACACTAAGTTGCCTTAATTTTGCTATTCTTAGCCTATAGCAGACACTAAGGAAAATTGAAAATGTTTTCTTTCTGCCAGTAGGAGGATGCGAATGTGTCTGTTGATAGGCTCACAGTCACACAAGTCACAGCATTGCGAGGCCTTGAGGGGAGTTGTCTGGGCTCTGGTTCTGCCACCTGGCTGCGCTGTTCAGCATGTGCCACTTCACTTTCTCCCATAGCACCTGTTTGTTGAATATTACAGCCAGAGCTTTCAAAAGATGGGCCCTTATTTTTACAGATGACCTCAAAACTCAGAGAATTGCCTGATTAATAATAGTAACGGTGAAAGCTGCCATTTGTTGTGCACTCGTGTGTGTCATATGTTTGCCTCTATTATCTAATCCCTGTGAAGGGTGACTATTTCCATCTTGCAAATGATGGAGCTGAGGCAAAGTCTTGGATGGTACAAGCAGAGCCAGGATTCAAAGCCAGGTGTTTTTGCTACAGGGTCCTGCTGAGCCCAGGCAAAACTCCAGGTCTACAGGGTTGCTGACCACAGAGAAGAGGAAATTGGACCAAAGTCCTCAAGCCAATGGGAAGGTGTTACTCAAATAAAGGAGACCAGAATTTGCTGCCTCCCAGAGACACCTGGGACTGTTGCCATTTGGGGCCCCCTAAGATGCTGTCCTGCAGTAGTGCCCCAAGAGCAGAGACTGCTCAGCCCGCATTGGCTGTGGTCACAGTTAGTTGTGTGATAAAGTAAGGCATGTATTTTTAGTTTTTAATTATACAGATAATAACTCGAATACTTTTGCAAAGTTACAAGTTAAATGACCCATAACAGAGAGCAAATCAGAGTCCCTTTTGGCTGCCAGCTGCTCCTCAGCCTCGCCCCCCAACCTTTGCTAAGAACTAGTTATGGTTTGGATTATCCATTCAGTCCATTCTCTATAACTTAGATACATCCAACTGCAAATGTACCCTGGGTGTTAGAGGGTTAACGAATTGTATCATTCGCTACACATTCTTCTGCAATGAAAAAGCCTTAATATATCGTTAAGATATTTAACAAATAACACTCCTTTAAATGTAGATATGTACTTCATGATACAGATGTGCAATGATTGATGAGCTTTTAGGTGATTTCCAGTATTTCTCTATTGTAAACACTATGGCAGTTAACACCTAGGCTTGTAATACTGTAATGGCTTTGCAGTTATGTTGTAAAGTTCTGGTGTGATACAGTTGGTACATTTATAATTATACCAATTACAATATGATATAATTACAATTGTGGTGTAATACCTTTATGCAGAGGTTAGACAGTTAAGTTTCTAGCCAAACCTGACTGAGAAGATTGTAAAAGACTTGAAAATGTTCCTCCTGGCCCTCTATTATGATTGCTGAATAGGTAGAAGGCTGGTAAGCATTTACATGTGCCAGATGGTTTCTTATGGATTCTTTCCTTTACATCTTGTAAAAATCTCATGAAAATGTCCTACTATTCACCACTTTTTAAAATATATATATATGTATATTTATTTATTCAAAAGGCACAGTGACAGAGAGAGAAGGAGAGACAGAGATCTTCCATCCACTGGTTTAGTCCCCATATACCCACAGCAGCCGGTGCTGGGCTAAGCCAACCCCAGGAGCCTAGAACTCCATCCGGGTCTCCCTCAGGGGTGCTAGGGACCTAAGTACTTGAGTCATAATCTGCTTTCTTCCCAGGCACATTAGTAGCAAGATGGATTGGATTGGGGCTCAGACTGGCCCTCTGATAGGGGAAGTAGCTTAACCTGCTGCACCACAACACCAGCCTGTACCAATCACCATTTATCTGAAACTAACTCAGAAAGATTGTGATTTGCATAAACAGACACAGCTTTTACGAAACCAAGTCAAGACTTGAACTCTTATCTTCTGACGATCAATTTAGTGTTTCGTAACCCACTGTCCTGAAGATGGTACATCCATCCCCTTGAGAACTTAGAGGCATAAGTGATAACAAGTGAAATGTATTTGAAATAACAGAACCATAGTTTGGGCAGAGAGAGGATGAGGGGCATCCCCTGGACTTTGGCGGGGTGGTGGTGCAGGCAGTGACCTGTCAGGCTTGGCAGCGTGGCGCATGCCTTCAGGTGGCCGTGGTGGTGGCCATGCCCAGAGACCTTGGGGGCTGACAGCACGTCCTGCTATTGTATGGAATTAGTGTCTTGCTAAGAAATAAATCACCACCAGGAAAAGCTGTATGTTTAGATGCTGCCAGCTCCTGGAGGCCCTCTCCCAACAGGAGATTGGCTCTCAGGGGAAGAATTGTCTCAGCTTCCTTTGAATTTTTGTTGCTATTTGGGTCAGAGGGTTGTTTTCAGCCTGAGGGATGGCTTCTCTCTTAGAGAAATGGTCTCTCTACCAGGGACCCTGGGGTGGGAGGATGGGCAGGATGAAGGTTGCTTCCGAGCTCTTCCTCTTGTCTATGTTTGTGGGTCCCTTGCTGTAGGTGTGAGCAGCCTTTTGGAATCACTGTGGCAAAATGACCTGTGTCTGTGAATTGCAGGAGGAGTCTTTTGATGGTGAAATAATCTCAAGTTGAAAAATAAGTTACCAGAGGTGGCCTTTTGGGACAGCAAAGATGCTGCTTGGGATACCTGCATCACATATCAGAATGCTTCGGTTTGAGTCCTAGCTCTACTTCTATTTTTTTAAATTTTTTAAATTTATTTTTGATTATTTTAAAGATTAATTTATTTATTTGAAAGTCAGAGTTACACACAGAGAGAGAAGGAGAGGCAGAGAGAGAGAGAGAGAGAGAGAGAGAGGTCTTCCATCTGCTGGTTCACTCCCCAATTGTCTGCAACTGCTGGAGATGTGCTGATCCGAAGCCAGGAGCCAGGAGCCTCCTCCGGGCCTTCCCATGTGGGTGCAGGAGCCCAAGGATTTGGGCCACCTTCTACTGCTCTCCCAGGCTGTAGCAGAGAGCTGGATCAGAAGTAGAACAGCTGGGACTCAATCTGGTGCCCATATGGGATGCTGGCACTGCAGGTGGTGGCTTTACCTGCTACACCACAGCCTCCTAGCTTCACTCTTGATCCTGGCCTCCAACTGATGCATACCCTGGGGGGCAGCAGGTGAAGGCCCATGTAGTTTGGTCTCTGCTACCCTCTGTGAGAGACCCAGATTGAATTCTAGGCACCTGGCTTAGGCCTGGGTCAACCCCCAGCTATTATGGGCATTAGGGACACGAATCTGTGGATAAGGGGCTCTGTCTCTCTCAAGTAAATCAATAGAAAATAAAAAGAAGTCATCAAGTCTGTTTGAGGAAGAGATAAGAAAATCTGGAAGGAAAAAAGTAACAAATCACCACTACCACCACTAAACAAAACCAAACCCCCAAACGCTTAATAGAGTAAATGATCTTCTAATGAATGCGTCAGCCTTTTTAGCACATGTGTGCTCAGGTGTGTGTGTGTGTGGTGATGCAGTGTATAGGTCAGAGTCAAAGGCACAGATGCAGTCAGGGCTCACAGTAGCCGCCTACCTCCCACAGACATGGAGGCCCCCTTGCAATAGGTAATGACGGCTCCTGCTACCCGCTGGATCCCGTTTCATGCCTTTTCCCCAAGCACGTATTTTGATGACGTTCCTAAAGATGCAGGCTGTGACAAGCCTCATATAGGGCCCCAGGGAGCTCCCGCAGTGGCATCACACCTCTCTGAGTAGTAGTGGGTGCAGGGTGATGCTTGGGTGCATGGGGGACTGAGACAAAGGTCCGCTGGGAATAGCCCACACACTGGTTTCCAGCCGCAACTGTGCTGGAATGAAAACAGAAAACAAGGAGGCATGTGCAGAGTCAGCTTTCCCCCACAGCTCCGCTCTGCTTCCTGCTGCACCGTAAGGTCCTCGAGAAAGAAAGAAAGAAAAAAGAAAAAAAGCCAGGGTGAGGGGGGAAATGATCTGGTTTGATAGTAAAGAGTGAAAACAGGACAGGCCTGCAAGTTGCTGCTGGTTGTATAACCCTGCGTGCTTAAAAACATAGCAGCGAGGGCGATGGGAGCATGCGACATCATAGCCGAGTTCCTGCTGAGAGATGGCACTGCTGCTGGTGTGGTTGTGAGGACGTGTGTGTATGTGTGCGCCCAAGCACAGAGCACACACATCGCTGCACATGTGCGTGCGTGCGTGCACACACACACACAAGCAGACACACACCCTGCCATGGACTTGCTCTGGGCAGGGTGGTGCGAGCTGTGTTGCTGTGGTCATCATAACTTGAGGTTTTATTTCTGCTTCTGCGGCTCCCTGTGGAACCTTGAAAATACCATGCTATTCATGAATCAAATCATTCTGTTCAGCAAATATTTATTGAGTGCTTGTGCCATGCAGGGCCTGATGATCGGAGCTGCAGGGCATTGGTGAGGGAGCGCATCCCCTTTTATGCACAGGGATTGTTAAGACCATGGTTCTGCTTGGCAGCCCTCACCCTGGTGTGTGTCCAGCAGGAATTCCGGGGGAAGGGCAGGGTGATTTCTCCCAGAGAGAGACTTCGTAAAGGCCCTGGAGACCTCTTGGCTAGGTGTTGCTGGGTTTAGTGCGTTGTTAACGGGGCTCCTTGAGAGAGCAGGTGTGCACGGTCAGGCAGGGCGGTCGTGTTTGTATTGCGAGGTGACTAACAAGCTGAACTGTTGCCTTCTGTTCTCTCAGCCTCGGTTTCCCCATCTGCAGAAAAACCAGCTGGGATCCTTTAGGAGTGCCAAAAAGGGAAGAGGGTGTTTTGTAACAGAGGCCTGCAAGCTGCCGCTGGTTGTATTGCTGCATGCTTAAAAACAGGGATGTAGCTCCTTTATAAAAAGTAGGCCTCAAAAAGCTTTGTCTTTCTTTTGGTTTTCCTTCTTATTTTCCCTTTTCAGCATGATTACCATGAGGAAACTATTTCCTGCAGGAAGGATTTGTGGACGCTCGTTTGGTAGAATGGAAAAGAAAAAGGTAATATGTCAAGCTGTGTTTCACTAGCAGTGCAGGAATCCAAATGTATAAATACAGATTTACAGCTTTATTAGGGACGGTATTATTTTCTTTTTTTTTTTTTAATTTTTTTTTTGACAGGCAGAGTGGACAGTGAGAGAGGTAGAGACAGAGAGAAAGGTCTTCCTTTGCCGTTGGTTCACCCTCCAATGGCCGCTGTGGTTGGCGTACTGTGCTGATCTGAAGCCAGGAGCCAGGTACTTTTCCTGGTCTCCCATGTGGGTGCAGGGCCCAAGCACTTGGGCCATCCTCCACTGCCTTCCCGGGCCACAGCAGAGAGCTGGACAGGAAGAGGAGCAACCAGGACAGAATCCGGCACCCCGACCAGGACTAGAACCCGGTGTGCCGGATCCGCAGGTGGAGGATTAGCCTATTGAGCCGCAGCGCCGGCCAGCCAGGACAGTATTATTTTCAATATCTGTATAGGCATCTGTGAAAGAAAACAGCCAAGGCAGAGGGAGATGTGAATTCAAGCATATTTGCAGCCTTCCATTATCAGGAGTATCCTTCAAAAAGTGCTGATTAAACTTGGAGGCCTGGCCCAGGGTTTGGTTTCCGTGTCTCGTGGTGGACCAAGTCAAGGCTGAGCTGGAGTCCTTGTTCCAGAAAGCACAGACTTCCTTTCTGGTTGGAAATAATCCACATTTTGTTTGACCTTCAGAATCCTCATGGCCTTACTGGAATACGTGGGCCAACATTTATCCTGGCAGTGCCAAGGCCTTTTCAGATTGGTGTCCACAGGGATTGCTTTTCGAGCCTTTAGAGCAGCGGCAGGAAGGTGGCTATCGTGACTGAGAGAGAGATTTGCATCCTTTCCGGCTTCAAATCAAGGGAGTGATTGAAGACAGTATTTGCAACCAAACAAACAAACAAACAAGCGCATGCTTCTCAAAGTTCCTATTTGAACCTTTGAGAACTTTGCCAAGGCCACAGTGTTCTTTTGCAGCTGACCTTGTTTTGAAGAGGGTATTACTGTGCTAATATCTGTAATCTTTCTCTGAAGATTGGCACATGTGGACCTTGGAAAACACAGCTCCCATGCTTTTTGGACAATATGTTCTTTCTGAATTCTTGTGAAAATATTATGAGATGGCTAGGGATGTCCATTAACGTGAACTAGAGTTAGGCCTTGTGGTGGCTTTTGGCTTTTTTGTTTTTGTTTTTGGACCAAACTGGGGGTGAGTCCAAAACCCAAGGAAGAGTTAAAGGTTATTCTTATTTTAAAATATATGTGCACCTAGAGACCAGATACTGAGTTCTTGAATTCTTAGCTAAGCCAATAATTCTCTTTAGGCCCACAGTTTGATTCTGTCAACATGGGGTGGATAGACGATAAGGGATTACATGAATTCATATAGGGTGATATTAAGATACTCTCTGTAAAGAGAATATCATTATATAGGAGTAGTTGAAAAGAATCATATCTTGGTGTAGCAGAAATCCTGCATTAATCTAGGGAAAGGACAGTAAGTACTTTATATCCTTATTATGTAAGAGGCTCTAAAAGAATTGGTCTAATTAATTTTCTTAATGCTTCATTTCACTTTTGATGTGCCCCCACCAGGTCAAGTTATACTTGAATGTTAACACTTACTGCATGAATCTAAGATTTCAGACGACCCCAGTGTGTGGGAACCATCGTTGCTAGCAAGTTTCAAAACTCAGTCCCCTAGCAGTCAAAGAGGCCCCACAACCCAAGGAGGGGCATGCAGCAGTGGGCCCTGACCCATTTTGTTGGCTGTTGTGTGTGTTTGTTGTTCACTCCTAATTACAAAAGGGAAATAGCCAATTAAAAGCATAGAATCGGTATACAAGAATATGTCACACAGTGCCTGTTCTGCCCAACTCTAGATGTGTTTGCTTACCGCAGTCAAGACAGCAGGAGTGGTGAGTGAAGCCCCCGAGTTAGGGAAACGTATTGAGGAAAGTGAGTAGCGAGGAAGAAAGCCTTGTTTGGATAACTGTCAGATGTTTTCACAAAGCCCAGCCTCAGATTTAAAGTATTATGCAGATGTAGTCTTTGGCCTCTGGTCCTTTTCTGATAGGAATTCAGCCTGGAGTTGAACTTTGAGATAGCTTATTTTCTTTTCTTTTTAATTACTGAGCGACTGATCCACTGTAGCTTGTTGATTTATTTTCTCCCTCTACCCTCCTGCTGCTGCTTCTCCATGAGCTGCTGTTTATTCTGGAATGCTGGCGTCCATGTTTAGAATTAGGGTTCTTGTGCCTCTATGGTAACCAGGAATGGAGAAAATGGGACCCGATATTTCAATTCACAGATGTAAGTGGAGTCAGGGGAATTGGGATCCACTGTTTGCACGGGGAATTTCAGTGTCTAAAGCCCCATCTCATTAGGTGACTGATACTGTGGCCCTGTCCTCATGGCAGGGGTGGGGTGGGGTGGGGTGGGGTGGGGGTGGGCCTCCCACCCATGTCTGCTGAGGGCCTCTTCCCTGCCTGTTTAGGAAGAACCCAGCAACAGCCAGCTTCTTTCCTTATCAATCAATTTTTATAACACAGGCCTTCCTACTTTCAGTTAGCAAATCTAATCCTTTAATCTCTTATAGGTAGCTCGGAATTCTTTGCTGTCCATTACTTTAGTGCATTTGGGCCAGGTAGGTAGGAATCGTCCCAGGTCACAGGTGGAGGAAAACTGGGAGGGTGGGGTGGGAGGAGCCCAGGCCTAGCAGCTTGTTAAAGGCAGAGCTGAGAGAGAAGTCCAGGCCTTTTCACACTCCAGGCTTAGCCTTCCTAGCTCTGTGTTTTCATGGTTCTCACTGTTGGAGATGAGAAAGGTTCTGTTGATTTTTCATATCTATTGGTATCACCTGTATATAGAACTCCCCAATTTAGTTTTTTAAGAGTATGGTTGCATAATCTCATTTGTTTGAATAACATCCATGGGGATTAGCTAGGACAGGTCTTGTCCCTGTTTTATTTTTTTAAATTTAATTTTTAGGATTTATTTATTTTGAAAGACATAGTGATAGGGGAGGGGGAAGAGAGAGAGAGAGATCTTCCATCTCCTGGTTGACTCCCCAAATGGCTGCAAGGGCCAGGACTGAACCAGGCACAGGTGAGGAGTCAGGAACTCCATCCAGGGCTCCCATGTCAGTGGCAGGAACCAGGTACTTGAGTCATCCCCCCTCTTCCCCGGGGATACATTGGTAGGAAGCTGGGATGAGGGGCTAGAGCAAGGACTTGAACCCAGGCACTGACGTGGGACATGGGCATCTTAGCTGCAAGACTGCAAGGCCGAAAGCCTGCCCCGTGCCTCTTTAAAAGATGACAGACTGAGGCTCAGGGAAAGTGACAGAAGTGTCCGTGGCATTGGAGCCACACCCAACTCAGGGCTGTACTGAGACCAAAGCAGATGGCAGGGGACTTCTCCTTTCTGTAACATACTTGAAGCCCCTGTTGTGTGGCAGTTGCTGTGTGACATGTTGTGAGTTTGAAAATACCTACCTATTTTTCAACTGCTCCCAGAGAGTCGCTGCTCTTACAATTTGCAAGGGGTGCTGTGCTGGTGGAGCGTTTCTGTAAGGAAATCCTTTCTCTCATATGGAAGTCATTTCTCACGTATCGAAATCATTTTTCGAGCTGGGAAGACTTCATGTGGTAGAACTGCAGCCAGATACATGTTTATGTTTTCGATGCCTATTTTATTTGCCAGTTTGTCCATTGCTATGCATCCGGATAGAAAAATAAATATAGTTCTGTTTGGGGCCCCTGAAATAGTTTTTATATTTTCTGGAATTTCCTCACTTATTGTCTTTAATATCCCAAAGTTTTGTTATGAGTCATTTTGGCCATACAGTTATATAAAAAGTAGGTGTAGGCCTGTTTGAAGAGGTTCCTTAAGTAATTTGGGGAAATGTACTTTTGAAGCCTGTAAATATTAATTTGTTTCTTCGGTTGAGTTGTAATTTTGTGGTTGTCAGTTGTGCATGTTCTTGTAAGTTTTGGGTGGGTGGGGTTTTAAAAAGGCATTGAAAGAGCACAGGTTTATTTCTTGGTCTTCGACTCAAGCGTGTAGTTTAACCTTAAACTGCTGAAAGTTTCCTGTTCTTGTTTGGTAAAAAAGTACACTTCCATTCATTGTTTCCATGCAACTTCCTATACTTTTTACAGTTGAAAAAAAAAAAAGAATTGAAATCTAAGATAAATTATGAGTTATCTCCAGGGGAAGAAAGGGCTTAAAAAATGAACCTTCTTGAGTCTGTAGAACTGTAATATTCCTGCCCGAGGATACGCACGAGTACCTTTCCTTGCATAACCGTGGTTTGTAAAGTGTGCTGTCAGACCTCCTCCTAACTCATGTGCAGAGGTGTGGAGGATCCCATGCTATGATTGGCTTTTAGAAAATTGCAGATGGTGTTGCTGTGCCACAGAGGGGCTTTTGAGGGGCCCCACTGTATGCTATTTTTGTGAAATGGCACTTTCCCGCTTGCAGCCTGCATGCCACATGGCACAGATGGATCACCATAGGAGTGCCTAGTCTCCACAACAGTGCCTGCTGCTGGCACTGATGTGAACACGAGGACAGCAAGGAATGGCGAACGCTGTTCCATGGAGGAGCTGCAGTGGGAGGATTTGCAAATGATGCTTGACTTGTAATTAATCTGGATGTGCAGGTTAAGCATCTCCTCATCTTGAAAGGAAAAGGGGGTAAGGGGAAGACACCATGAGAAATTGCAGGGGAGTGGATACAACCATGAGGACTTTATTGGGTCCAGTTAAATATTTTTTTTTTTTCTCTTTGAATTTCTAAAATGCTTGAAGCCCCAGAAGTAGTAGGAGAGTAGGCTTTTGAAGCACCGTTTGGTGTAAACTAAATTCCCAACAGTTTCCCCTTAATGCATAGGTTTCATTTTCTTTGATGGCTTGCTATTCAAATTAGATTACGGTGGCCAGGATCCTAATATGGTCACTGATATTATTAGGCAGTGTCAGTTTCACGGCAAGGTTGTACATCAGGGAGGAAGCCAAAGCAGTTAAGTGAATTACAAGGAAAACAGCTGTTGGAAGTCCATGTAGGTTGCTCTGTAGGTGGGGTAGGAAGCTACCTTCTGGTTCTTATCCAAAGCCAGCTGACTGGAAATTGTGTGTTAAAGAGGGTAAGTGATGGACTTGAGACAGTGTAACAGAGCTGAAAAACCCAGAAGTACAGAGAGTGCAGGCAGAACTATGAAGCACAGAAATATGGGGCATTTGTTAGAGATTAAAAACCAAAATATCATACCGAGGTTTAATAAACTAGTATTTATAATGATGATCCTAAATCCTCAAGAAAAGTAATACAATGCACAGAATATTTAATATGGCCAGGAAGTAATTGTATCTGCAGTACATTTAAAAATTGACACTCTCTTTCTTGAAAGGAGCAAATAAAGCCTTTGTGATCTGGAGAATTTACTTGTGTGGGTGAGCTCACTGGAAGTTGCGCTTGAACAAATGAGGCATTTATTATGTGGTGGGAAGAAGGGTGCACGACGTGAACTATCGAGAGAAGGAATTAATTATTACTTCAAATGACGGACAATGCCGTGGTATATGTTTCTGTGCAGATCTGGAAACAAGGCCCTTTTTGTTGTCGGAATTGGCATGCCACACATCTTATTTTCAGGTTGACCATTGAAAGTACTGGAGCTGGTGTCTGGGTGAGAAAAAGTGAATTCCCCCTGGGCAGAGTGGTTTCTGGAGGTTCACTGGGGAGGAAGAGTGGGTAGCTAGGAGATCCAGGGTGGAAAAACACTGAAGAAAAGTTTCCCCAGTCACACACGTAGATTTTAGGAAAACAGAAATTGCTTTGACTGAATGTGACAAACTTTAAAAAAAAAAAAAAAAAAGCTTTAGCTTTGAAACATCATGTGACACATCTGCCTTGAAAGGTTGCTTTGTCAGATACAGATGTGTGTTGTACAGTAGCTACTGTGTGTGAAGCTTTGCCCTGAGTATGCGCGGTAGGTGCTTTTCCGAACAGGTATCTCATTTATCCTAGTTTTGAATTTTGGAGGAGAGTTTCATAAACAACAGGACAGTAATTTACCCTATATTAATCTCCAGATGAAATAGAATTGGATTGAATTACATCTCTCCTTCTTAGCCTTTTGTTAGGTGAATTTTATCCCCTCAGAGGTTGGTTGTTGACCCAGCACAACAAAATCCAAAGATTTTTATTTATTTCATGATTAATTAATTAAAGGAGCAGAGCAGTGGCGTGAGAGCGCTCCCATAGGCTGCTTCACTTCCCAGATGCCGCAACAGTCGTGGATGGACCAGGCTGAAGCTGGGAGTCAGGAACCCAATCCTGTTCTCCCCTGTGGGTGGCAGAAACCCAATTACTTGAGCCAGAGCTGCTGTCTCCCAGTCTCTGTGAACAGGTGGCTAGAGTTGGGAGGTAGAGCTGGAGATCAAGCTTATGCCCTCCAGTGTGGGACACAGGCCTATTACCTGGCACCTGCCAAACACCTGCCCCTCATGTATTTTTTTTTAAATGTTATTTATTTATTTGAGAGGCAGAGTTACAGAAAGAGAGAGAGTCTTCCTACTGCTGGTACACTCCCCAAATGACTGCAACTGCAGGAGCTGGGCCAATCCAAAGCCAGGAGCCGACCTGGACTTGCTTTTTAGTTATAAGTCCCTCAATTTCACTTCTAGAAATAGTTATAAAAAAGAAAATGAAGGCCGACGCCATGGCTCACTTGGCTAATCCTCTGCCTGTGGCGCCGGCATCCCAGGTTCTAGTACCAGTTGGGGTGCTGGATTCTGTCCCTGTTGCTCCTCTTCCAGTCCAGGTCTCTGCTGTGGCCTGGGAAGGCAGTGGAGGATGGCCCAAGTGCTTGGGCCCTGCACCCACACGCAAGACCAGGAAGAAGTACCTGGCTAATGGCTTCAGATTGGCGCAGCACGCCGGCCATAGAAGCCATTTGGGGGGTGAACCAGTGGAAGGAGGACCTTATTGTCTGTCCCTCTCACTGTCTAACTCTGCCTGTCAAAAAAGAAAAGAAAAGAAAATGAATATAAAGCATGACAATTTGGTTGAATCAGGAATTTTTTTAGGGTATAGTCTTCTAAAACTGGGGACATTTTTCTCTCTCTTTCTGTATGTCTCTACCTCTAAATATATTTTTAAAAATTTAAAAACAAAACTGATGATCCAGTTCTTTGTTGGTATTTTTGGTCCTAGAGATACAGACTTTTTTGGGCACTGAAATAATTTTACTTTTTTTTTTTTTTTTGACAGGCAGAGTGGACAGTGAAAGAGGTAGAGACAGAGAGAAAGGTCTTCCTTTTGCCGTTGGTTCACCCTCCAGTGGCCGCCATGGCTGGCGCGCTGTGCCAGTGCACTGCGCTGATCCGAAGGCAGGAGCCAGGTGCTTTTCCTGGTCTCCCATGGGGTGCAGGGCCCAAGCACTTGGGCCATCCTCCACTGCACTCCCGGGTCACAGCAGAGAGCTAGCCTGGAAGAAGGGCAACCGGGACAGAATCCGGCGCCCCGACCAGGACTAGAACCCGGTGTGCTGGCGCCGCTAGGTGGAGGATTAGCCTATTGAGCCGCGGCGCCGGCATAATTTTACTTTTTAATTCTCCTTCCTACAAACATTTTAAAGTACATTCATACGTATGAAAATGAGCTAATCCTAAGAACAAACCCTTAGGGCCGATCCTATTATCCCCCTTGTGTAGATGAAGTGGCAGAGGCATGGGATGGTTAAGTACCTGTCCCAGGTTGCAGAGCTAAACTGTGAGGGGCAGACGCTGTGGCATAGTAGGTTAAGCATCCACCTGCAGCACCAGCATCCCATATGGGCGTTGGTTCATGTCCCAGCTGCTCCTCTTCCCATCCAGCTTCCTGCTGTGGCCTGGGAAAGCAGTGGAAGAGGGCCCAAGTGCTTGGGCCCTTGCACCCATGTGGGAGACTTGGAAGAAGCTCCTGGCTTCGATCTGCCCAGCTCTGCCCGTTGCGACCATTTGGGGAGTAAGCCAGCAGATGGAAGACCTCTGTCTATGTCTCTCCCTCTCTCTGTCTGTAACTACCTCTCAAGTAAATAAATAAATCTTAAAAAAAAAAAAAAAGGCTAAACTGTGGCAGGGCTGAGACATCAACCTTGGGGACTGACTCCACGGTCCATGGAGACTTAGCAGATTGGAGTTTGGGTGTTTGGCTGATGAATTCATCACTCAACACATCTTTATGAACACCTGCTGCATGCCAGGCACTGTGCCAAGCTGGGATGTAGGATAAGCAAAAGAAACATGGTCCTTGTCCTTGCGGAGTTTCCAGCTAAGTAGAAGACACATAAATGCACACCCGAATAAATCAGACAATAGGTCGCAAAATCTATTTGCTGTAAAGGTGTAAAAGTGTAGGTGTAAAAAGTATAGTAGGTTTAAGGGAATCTCTGAATTTAATCAAATGGGAAAATGTGGTTTTAGGCCAGGGCCACCTGGCTGGGCACAATCCCTCTGTCTTTCTAAGGCCCACTGTTCCCGATGTGTGCTGAGCAGTGCCATGGTACTTGGCCTGTGGCTGTGACAAGCTCTGGACCTGCCAGCTGCACAGCGTCTCCAGAGCTGGGGGTTCACAGATTGCTCTGCACACTGTCAGCGCCCCCTCTACCCCTACCTGAAGCACCTGAGCTGTGAACTCGCTGGCCTGCGGAGGAAGGAATATGGTTTTGTTCTGTAATAGGATTTGACATAGACACGGAGTGTTCATGTTAAGCATTTCCTTCATTCTGTTAATGGCCCATTGTTGAGGGCCCTGATTATACTCATAGAGAAAACCTTAAAGTGAATGTGTTTCAGTTCATGGCTCAGTGTGTACACATGGCTGTAATTGGTAAGATTTTGTATAGCCAATCCAAACGCTTACAGGTTTTCCCTTGTTAATCTGCCTCCTGTCTGTAAGTAGGGCCCATGGTTGTGGGCTCTGAGTCAACTCCCCAGCAGTGTGGCTTCCTCCCTGGCCTTCCTGGCCACCTCCCCTTGTGCAGCTTCTTGTTTGGCCGCTTGTTCCCTGCCCTGCTGGTGGATGCTCAGTTGGCAGAGTGGTCCACCACACGGGGCAGTGAAATCCCTCCAGGTTTCTGTGGTGTTCTTTCCTGTTTCTCCCACCCTGTTCTTCCTTGCCACACGCTACTTTGCTAGGGATAAAAAAGAGAAAATCGGTTTATGATTATCTTCAGTCTGGGTTAAGGTCTGAGAGAGAATGGATTTGGTGATGTCATCTCTGGGGGTTGATAACATGCAGCTGTGTCACCCTGCACACCTAATTTGGATAAAAGATACTGCATCAATAAGTATTAAGTTATACTTTCTATGGGTTATTGAAGTTAATATTTAGAATCCGGATTAGTTAAGCATTTTCCTTTTTAATAAAGAAATGCACTTTCTTTCAGTTATTTTGTGGCTCCAACTCACAGGAAGGGAGAAAAAAGATTCCGTTTCCTCCATACTGTAAGCCTTCATCTTTGTTGTTCGTCTCTGTGCTGAGCCACTGAGGCACTGATAACTCATAAATTCTAAATTCCCCATCAGTGGACACTGTAGCCTCCTCCCATCTTACCTCCCTTGGTAGAAGAACAAGAACAGGTGCACTGATTGAGAGTAAACAGGGAAAAAGTTGGCCAAGATGGTGCCGGACCATTCTCTCTAGATGGCTGGAATCCCCTGATGGCACAGCCATGGACCGTTCTCACCTTGGGGAGTCGTACTTCCAGAATGTTCTGAGAGAACAGGAATTTTTACTCTGAATATTCTTTCACGGTTAATCTCCCCAGCGGAATTCTTAGAAATAATTTTCTGGGAGTGATAGCTGGGGAGTAGTATGAGAACATATTGTCTTAGACAGTTTGTGTTAATCATTCAAAAAGTGCACAGGGAAAAATTTTTTCAGTTGAAGAAAATATTTTCATTCATTGATTTCCCTTCCCCCAAGGGACTTTATGTCTCTAATAGAACTTTGTAAGGCATTTTCACATGGAGTGCCTCATTTGATGCATGCTCTGGGACTGTCAGAGTAAGCGCAAGATTATGGGAACCTGAACCACAAGGTCAGCTTGCAGGGATGCAGCAGATGTGGATTTAGAAGTAGCTCCTGTGTCGCCTGGCCCTGTGTCCCAGGGCTTTCGAATGCAGAGACTTCTGTCTGTGTCCAGCAGTGACTTCTGGGGTGTGTGCCCCTCTGCAACCGCTTCTCTGCAGGTCATCAGCAATGTGAAACAAGGACACATTGCTAACCCCCAGGGCTGCACACATCCTTTCTGTGGATGCTTCCAGGTGATAGCATGACATCTTGTAAATGGAAGAGTGAATGTCATTTATAGCTTAGCACTTCCCAATATTTAGATTTAGATTCTTCTTAAAAAAATAAAATTATCTTTAATTCCATTTTGTACAAGCTTAAAAAAGATTTATTTGAAAGTCAGAGTGACTTGGGGCAGGGGAGAGGTTAGAATAGGAGAGTAAGCTTCCAACCACTGGTTTACTCTCCAAGTGGCTGCACAGGCTGAGGCTGGGCCATGCTGAAGCCGGGAGCCTGTAACTCCACCTGAGTCTCCCATCTGGGTGGCAGGGTCCCAAGTACTTGTGCCGTCTTTTGTTGCTTTCCCGGGTGCCTTGTCAGGGAGCTGGAGAGAAAGCAGGGCAGCTGAACCAGCAGTCCACTGTGGGATTCTAGTGTCACCTTAACCCACTGCACCACAATGCCAGCCCTGAGGTTTAGATTATTAGTGCAGCTCTGTGCTTTGCTTCCTTTTGAACACCTGAAAACATAATTTTGGGGCAGACGTTGTACAGCTGGTGAAACCGCTGCTTGGGATGTCTGCATCCCATACTGGAGTGCCCAGTCCTGCCTTCACTTCCAATCCAGCTTCCTGCTAATGTGCACTGGGAGGCAGCAGGTGGTAGCTCATGTACCTGGGCCCCTGCCATTCATGTGGGAGTCCTGCATGCCTGGCTAAGCCTCTGCTGTTCAGGGTATTTGGGGTGTGTATCAGCAGGAGAAAGATTCTCTCTCTCTCTCTCTCTGTCTCTCTCTTGTTGCTTTTCCTTTCAAATAAATTAAAATACACAAGTAAACTTTAAAAATAATAAAAATGCAATTTGAACACAGGAGATTCTTTAACATAGTTGCACCATGATTTCAACCCAACAATATACAGATAGATAGGCACTGGCTGTTAGTCCAACAAGTTGGTGGTTGACTTCTTGGAACAGGGCTGGTTTGTCAAGAGGAAGGCTTGGGTTTAGATATTCACATGGAGGATGAAAGAAGCTAGGAGAAGAGATATGCCTACACAGTTGTGTTGTAGAAAAATCTGGCTTATTTTTCCTGAGAAATCCATATTCCAGGCTTTAGGACTCTTCTGTCTTCTTTCTACCCACAGTAAACTTCTGTCTCAAGCCAAGCAGTTTAAAAAAACAATTTACACATTTGAAAGGCAGAGAGAGAGAGAGAGTTAGAGATAAATAGGTCTTTCATCTGCTGGTTTACTCCCCAAATGGCCACAATACCCAGGGCTGGGGCAGGCCAAACTAGGAGCCTGGAACTCTATCTAGGTCTCCCACATGGGTGTCAGGGACCTAAGCACTTGGGCCATCCTCTGTTGCTTTCCCAGGCAAATCAGGAGGGAGATGGGTTGGAAGCGAAGCAGCCAGGGTTTGCACTGGCTCTCCGATGTAAGATGCTGTTGTCACAAGCAGTGGCTTAACCCGCTGTGCCACAACACTGACCCCTCAAGCCAAGTTTTATTGCTGCAAAACCGAGGTGAAATTGTGGTAGGAAGACCACCTTTGGAGTTCAGTGGTGGTACGTTCTGCAGCTCCATCTCCAGGGAGCCGTAGAGCCACTGAGTTGTAATCTGGCATGGTCGAAGCATGAGCTTGTGTTGTGTACAGGCCAGGTGCTCTTCATTTTTATTTATTTATTTTTATTTGAAAGGCAGAGTTATGGAGCGGGAAAGAGGGAGAGAGCTCTTCCACCCACTGGTTCACTTCCCAAATGGCCACAATGATTGGGGCTGAGCCAGGCTGAATCCAGGAGCCAGGAGCTTCTTCTGGGTCTCCCACGTGGGTGCAGGGGCCCAAGGACTTGGGCCATCTTCTACTGCTTTCCCAGGTGCATTAACAGGAAGCTGGATCGGAAGTGGTCCAACCCACTGCACCACAACCCATCCCAAGGCCAGTCACTCTTGAGCTCAGGGCCTTCCAGGTGGTTTTTCCTTGGAGCTCTGTTTTTGCATCAGATCCTGGTGTTTGTTATATTCCCTTCCTTAACGCTCAGTGAAAGCCAGACCGTGATACTGGCTGCGAAGTCATCCCGGCCGCCCTTTCTTACAGTTTCCTGCCTCCCGCGGGGGTCCTGGGGATTTTCAGCTCCAGGGCAAAGCAGATCCTGCCATGCCCAGTCCCACAGTCTGTGGGAGTTTGTCCCTCGCTGCAGCTGACAGCATTGCAGAATTCCCTAGGGGACAATAACAGAAACCCTTATTAGCCAATGGTGCTGTTGGAACAAAATCTCCTCACTGCGCTGTCTTGGTCCCAGGCTATAATGTTACCCCTTAATTCCCTCTGCATCTTTACCACTTTTATTACAGCTGAACACACGCTCCTCATTACTGCCCTGAGTGATACGGGGAATCAGAGCACTGGAAATTATATGGAATAGGTACCAGATGTTTGTGTCAACTTGGTATGCATCACTCTGTAGAATGTTCGAGAATCACATGCATTAATGGGAAAATGACTTACTAGAACTTCCTCCAAACAACCACCACCTCCCCCACCCCCCACCCCAACCAAAGTTTTATACCCTGTGTTACATGAGGTGCCGTAGTCATCATGCCTTTTGGGATAGATTAAATTTAGAGTGTGTGCAGCAAACGCATCTGCTCTCAAATGCTTCGCCTGCATCCTGTCAAGTCTCGGGGCTGGCCCGCAGCCAGCGGGGAGGTGGGGGTTCTGTCACCGAGGCTGGGAGGCTGGGCGGCAGGCACGGGACCTGATGAATTTAGACATTGATGTTGCAGCTGGACCTTAGACCGTTTCCCATGCGTCCCCGAAAGCATGCATCCGTGACAGAGACCCAGAGGACATTTGGGCAAAGAAGAAGGTGCTTGCGCATCCTCCTGAGATCTGAGATGCCTCGTACGTCCATCAGAGGTTCCAAGTACGGGCGGCACAGCCTGTGGGATTTCACTGTGGCAGATGTTAATTCATGTTTATGTTCGGCCCACAGGTCCCTCTGCCCAGTGCTGAGGGGGCAGGACTGGAAAGTCCAAAGCCAGAGCGTGTGGGGCTTTGTCACGAGAACAGCCTGTGCCTGCAGTCTCAGAGCCCCAGGTTCAAATCTCCTGCTCCACTTCCTGGTGTTGTGTGACCTTGGGCAAATCCCTTCCCCTCCCAGAGCCCCTGGGTCCACCGCTCAGAGGTACAGATTTTGCATGCGGCCTTCACAGTCCAGTTACCAGGATTGGAATTGGCATGGGCAGAGCACGTAGCCCCAAGCATGTGCAAGGGTAGTGTGTTCATGAAGCCTTAACCCCTGGCTTGTCATGCAAGCGGGGGTGCCCAGGGTACCTCTGGAGGTGGCCCTGCTGCTGAGCCCTCCCTGTGTGGGTGGTGGGAGCCCCGCCTTGGCAAGGAGGCTGGGGTGGAGGTGGCCTTGGCTGGGTGGCTCTGGTCTGGCCCCCTGGTGAGCTTCTCACCATGATGCTGTGCTCTGGTCCAGCGGGTTTTTGTTGATAAGGCAGCATCTTATCTTGTGGGTAGAAAGGGGCCGTGTCTGTCCTGGTGGCTGCCAGGGTGTCCCCAGCAGGATCCTAGGCCAGAGTCTGGCTGCAGATCAGGAGAGAGGAAGACAGGTCAAATACCACACACACACACACACACACACACACACAGAGTTAAGTTCTGGCTGCACATTTGTCAAGTAGTCATTGGAGAAGGTTTGGCCCAAGTCAGACTTGGAGACCATGGAAGAGCTGCTGGGTGCCCAGAATAAACAGAAGCATCCAGAATGGGAGGTGCCAGCCAGGGCTGTGTCTAGAGGTGCATGTGCTCGGCTGGAACAGGCACCCGGTTCCTGGGAGTGGGAATGATGATGCTTGTTCTTTTTGTTTTAAATATTTATTTACTTATTTGATTTTTTTTTGACAGGCAGAGTGGACAGTGAGAGAGAGAGACAGAGAGAAAGGTCTTCCTTTGCCGTTGGTTCACCCTCCAATGGCCACCGTGGCCGGTGCGCTGCGGCCAGCTCACTGCGCTGATCTGAAGGCAGGAGCCAGGTGCTTCTCCTGGTCTCCCATGGGGTGCAGGGCCCAAGCACTTGGGCCATCCTCCACTGCACTCCCTGGCCACAGCAGAGAGCTGGACTGGAAGAGGGGCAACTGGGAAAGAATCCGGCGCCCCGACTAGGATTAGAACCCGGTGTGCCGGCGCCGCAAGGCGGAGGATTAGCTTAGTGAGCCGTGGCGCCGGCCTTATATACTTATTTGAAAGGAAGAGTTACAGAGATGCTGAGGCAGAGAGAGAGAGAGACAGACAGACAGACAGAGAGTGAGAGAAGGGAGAGAGAGAGGGAGAGGAGGAAGAGAGAGGTCTTCCATTGGCTGGTTCACTCCCCAGGTGGCCACAACAGCCGGATCTGCACTGATCCAAAGCCAGGAGCCAGGAGCTTCCTCCAGGTTTCCCACAAAGATGCAGGGACCCAAGGACTGGGCCATCCTCCACTGCTTTCCCAGGCCCTAGCGGAGAGCTGGATCAGAAGTGCAGCAGCCAGGACTAGAACCAGCACCCATATGGGATGCTGGTGCTCAGGCAGCAGCTTTACACGATGCGCCACAATGCTGGCCTGGATGCTTGTTCTACCCACTTTGCAGAGGATTTTGAGGCTTTACCTGATGCGTCTGCAGCGTGCCTTTTAATGATGAAGTGCAGTGAGAGGGTAATGGGTGTATAAGCGTGAGCGCTGTGTTTGCTGCCCGAGTGTCTCTCCTCAGCACACATGCCCTGCTGTTTAGGATCCTTGCTGTCATTGCTTGACTGTGGGAAAGAAGTTGTGTGGAAGGGAAGGGAGTGAGTTCCCAGTCCCAGCTGCAGAGGCTGGGTCAGCCTGGAAGGCCCCCCCTACCCCCCCGACCTCCTGCGACTGCAGAGCCCCGGGGTCACCGTGCACACGGGGAGCACAGGTTCCTGAGCATCTTTCCCTGGCTGCCCAGGGGTCACCATGTGCACAGGGAGTAGATGGGTCAGATGGGTTTCGGAGCATGTTTCCCTGCTGAGACGCAGAGCCCCCTTGTCAGCCCAGGCCTGTGTGGCAGAGCCTGTGGCATGGGACAAGCTGTTCGCAAGTGAACCCTTTCCACATGAGCCAGGTGCAGCATCACATGGGTGGATCGCACTAGAAGCCACTGTGCTCCAGGGAGAAGGATGGGGGCGGGGGTGTGACTGGGGGACCTGGACAGGCAGGCCTGGGACGGGATGGCCAAAGGTGACAGGATGAGCTCCCAGCGTGCTGTGCCCCCGGGAAATGGGTAAGTCATGCCGGCTGAGGAGGAGGGCCTTGCCAGAGGCCGCCTGGGGAGAGAGTGCAAGAGCAGGTTTGGGTTTCCTGGGGTGGTTGCGTGGGGAGACCCCCGCCTGGGACTTGATTCTCAGAACCAAAATGAGCTCTCGTTTCCTGGTTGGCTTTTCCTCTGGCGTAAGAGTGAGGCATGGGCTCTTCAGAGAGGACTGAAGGGGAGACCTGTGCAGGATGGATGGTGTCCTAAGGGCTTGAGATCCGGTGCGCACAGGTCGCTCATGGTCCTCTCGCCTGTCCTCCATAGTCACCAAGGGCCTGCTGTGTGTGCCACGCACTGTGCAGGACTGGACGCCGCTGCTCTGTGGTTTATGTGGTTGTGGGGAATATGCAGACATTAAACAGGTAATTCCACAGACAGTCACACACAGGTCATCATGAGAGGTGCCATGAAGAGAAAGAGAGTCCCGTGGGAGTGGGAGGACAAATCTAATGTGAGAGGTAAAGCTGGCTTCCTTAGCAGATCTGAGGGATGTGTAGGAGTTACATCTCGCAAGGCAGGGCAGGGAACAAACAAAAAGGTGCGGAAGTTTTCATGGAGGCAGTGCTATGTATGTAGAGGCTCCTGGGAAGGAGGGTGGTGCTTATAAAGAAATAAAAGAAGTATGTTAATTAGGATAGCCTAAGCTGCAGGTGTCAGCAAATTGAAAATGACACTGGCTTGAAGAGAGAAAAGTTTGAGCGTTTCATATAAAAAGCAGCCCAGTGCTGATCCAGGGGCGCCAGGTTAACCGATTTCTCAGGCAGCTTCTGACTGCTTTGTCCTTTCAGCATATGCTTCCATCTCCTAGCCAAACATGGCTGCTCTAGCACCATGCATCGCTTCTGTATTCCAATCAGCAGGAAGGAGGAAAGGGCAGAAGAACACATCTCTTTCACTTCATAAGGAGACCTCCTGGAAGGTGTTGATAGCACCTCTGGTTATATGTCATTAGCTAGAATTTGTCTGTGTTGCCATACCTAGTGGCAAGTGGGGCTTGGGAAAGTTAGGATGGCTGGGTGCCTGGCTAACAGGTGGGGAAAAAAGCAGAATAATTGATACTGGGAGACAACCGGCAGGCCCGTGCCTCAGCCAGAGTGGCTACAACATGGTGAGCAGGTGGCAGAGTCCTGAGAGATGAAGCCAGGCTCAGAGGCAGGGCCTGGTCGTGAAGGACCTTGTGAGTCACGGAGAGGGTTTTGGCCTTCATCAGGAGGGCAGGGAGAGGTCAGCAAGTCTTTTTCAGCAGAGCAAGGCACGCCCAGACTTGTGATTTGTAACAGGCTGATCTGGCCACTCTGTAAATAACGTTCTGGTAGGGACGAGCATTTGCAGTGTCTTGGGGGAACCAGGCAGTGATGCCAGAAGAGATGGAGAGAGGGGGCCTCTGTTGGTGGAGCAGAGCGAGCAGGTGGCATCAGGACACTCCCAGGTCTCTGCCAGCTGCACTGAGGTAGAGGCCAGACCCACCGCTGTGGGACGGAACAAGGCAGTGTGGCGTAAGGGGTGGGGCTGATGGAGAAGCTGAGAAGCTGGAGGTTGCAAAAGGAGGTCTGCGCTGGTTCCACGGTGGGTTTGGGAGGCTCTGGTTAAACCCCGCAGGTGCCTGGGGAGGTCTCTGGAGAGACCATAGAGAGCGCCAAGGAGGCCCAGAGGGGACGTTGTACCTGGAAATCAGGGGTGCACCAGCTAACAGGAAATGGGCATCTCTCAAAGATGCTGGAAGGCAAGCTTCGGAAAATTCTGTGGCCTCTTTCTTTTCTTCTCTCCCCCCCCCCTTTTTTTTAAAGGTTTAAAAGCAAGATTTATTAGAGTCAAAGACCTCCAGGTGGCCTCTTTCTTGTGGTGCTCCCTCTCCTCCCAGTCCTGCACTGCACCTGCTCTCCCAGGAGGTGACCCCTCCGCTGCATATGGTTACAGGTTAAATTATATCCGTTAGGGGCCTGCGTGGTGCTGCAGTGGGGTAAGCCACATCCCCCACGAGTGCTGGTTCAAGTCCCATCTGCTCTGCTTCCCATCCAGCTCCCTGCTGATGTGCCTGGGAAAGCAACAGCAGATGGCCCAAGTGCTTGGGACCCTGCCACTCACCTGGGAGACCTGGATGGGTTTTCCTGGCTCCTGGCTTTGGCCAGGCCCAGCCACTTGGGGAGTGAACCAGTGGATGGAAGATATCTTGCTCTCTCTCTCTCTGTAAATTTGCCTTTCAAAATATAAAATGAAATTTTAATTAAGAAAAATTATACCTCTTAGCTGGGCCAGGTCCACACAGGATTGCTTTTGTCCTTTGTCTTGAGTTGCGTTTTTGCACTGAGAAAGTGCTGTACCCTTGGCTCACTTCTCCAGCGATTTCTTTATGAGAAACTCCTGCAGTGGAGCCCATGGCTCCGAAGAGAAGTACTTTTGAGACCCCTGAAAGCTTGCACCAGTTTGCCGTCTCCCAGGAGTGTGAGTGGTTTCTGGAGGCATCTCTGGCCTTATTTGTCTATAAGCATCCCTTCCCTGTCAACTTTCTTTTTTTAATGAAAAATTTCAACATACAGAGATGTTGAAATCACTGTAGGGTGAGCATCCAGATCCCACGCTGCACATTTTGCAATTGTTGTTCTATCTGATATCTACCATCTGTCAATCCATCGCATTTCCTGGCTGCATTCCCAAGTAAATGGTGAACCTCAGTACCCTCTGCGCCTCCTTCCAGGGCTGTCTTTGGAGGCTCCCAGCAAGTGTGGACGTGGGAGAGGGTGCTGACCCTGCATCTCAGGGTCCTGCCTCTTGGTGAAAGAGAGCCATTGAGGAAGGTCGGAGTCTGTGGCCCCGGGGCACTGGGGCCTGCCTGGGAGCAGGGCAGTTGCTCCAGTGCACTGAGCTTGTGTTTTTCTTTTAAGTGAGGCGGAGTCCAGCTCTGTGTGCGGTGCTGCAGGGTGTGCAGTAGCTGGCATTGCCTAGCGCAGAGCATAAGCTTAATACATGGATACACACAGTTTCTTGTATTGTTTTCGCTAGAACAGACTGACAGTGTGTGCTGAACTGTTGGAGGTAATATTTCTTTTTTTTTTTTTAAAGATTTATTTATTTATTTGAAAGGCAGATTTATAGAGAGGCAAAGGGGGAGGGCGGGGGGAGAAAGGTCTTCCATCCTCTGGTTCACTTCCCAAATAGTCGCAACAGCTGAAGCTGAGCCGATCTGAAGCCAGGAGCCAGGAGCTTCTTCCAGGTCTCCCACGTGGGTGCAGGGGTTCAAGTACTTGGGCCATCTTCTACTGCTTTCCCAGGCCATAGCAGAGAGCTGGATCAGAAATGGAGAAGCCGGGACTCGAACCAGTCCCATATGGGATGCTGGAGCCGCAGGTGGTGGCTTTACCCACTACACCATATCTCTGGCCCTGGGAGTACCATTTCTCACAGACCCTCAGGACTGGGTGGTGGATAATTTCTGATTCATCTTTTTGGCAAACATATCGTTTATCCACATGTTGTACCTTTCTTTTTCCCTTCTTCAAACTTGGGGCAGGGAAATGTTAACAAAAATCCTCAAAGACCAAATACTACCCCAGGGTGTCAGACAGTCAGGAACGTTGCATGCTGAGCGTGGGTCTCTGGATGAGAGTGTGTCCCACCCGGTGCTTCTTCTCTTCTCTGGCCTTGAACTGCCTTGTGCAGCCGTAGCCATCTGCCGCCTGTCTACGACACTCCAGCAGGACAGGGCCCACCACGGAGGTGGGAAACACCTGGCCTCAGGACCCACGCTTCCCTGCTCTGGCCCCTCCCCTCCCTCGTTGGGAGACCTGGATCTCTGATTTGTTTCTTCAGGTTTTTGTTGATGCCCCAGTGCCTAGATGATTGGCAGCATGGCCCTGGCAGGGAGACCCCCGTGGGTGAGGGTAACACGCGAGGGAAGGAAGTCCGGTACATCGCAGGCCTTTTTGTAGCTGGAACTACAGCCCACTGAGAGCTTTACACACACGTGCGAAAATGGAACTGCAAAGCATTTGTGTTTGCGCATAAGCCATGATGACTGCAAAATTCACAGCAGAAAGTCCTGAAACACATTCACAAGGATTTCCCAGGGTGCATGGCTATCGTCACTCTGTGTCCCCAGAATGGAGCAGGAGACTTTCTCTGGGGCTCTTAGGGAACCCGGAGCTGCAGGGTGAGGGAGGAGAGCAGCAGGGGCACCCCTGCTCAGCCATGTCCCTGCACCTGGGGCCTCTGGGGCTGCCCGCTCAGGGCCTTTCACCATCGCTGCTGTGAGCTCCTCCTCCAGCAGCCCCGTGCTTTCTCCGAAAGTGGCTGGGCATGACCCAGCAATAAAGTGGCTGGCAGTGATTATTTGAGAAAGCACATTCCTCATTTCAGAGCAGATAGCTATTATCAACCTAGATAATTTCTCTGAGTCCTGAAATAGATTTGGCCCACCAGGCAGGGCGTCCACGTGTGACACAGTGGAGGGGAGCCGGCTTGCTGGCCCTGACCCATGTGCCTTTAGACCACGGCTACAAGCCAGAGGGTACTCCCGCTATTCAGAAGTCAGGCAGAACTCGCTGGCAGGCATCCAGGACTTTTCTGTGGGTCTCAGGTTGGGGGTGTGCACGTTGAAATCCCAGTCTCCTCAGCTCCTGAGTGAAGGGGACAGTAGCACCGGGCTCACAGAGGAGTGGAGTACCATGTGTCCCTGTCCCCTTTCCTCTCAGTTGCATCTATCAATGCAAAGTGAAGTGAGGTGGAGTGTATGGGTCACATCTCCTGTCACTGTAGCAGTCTCCTTTTTCAGGTTAAATATCCCTTATCTGAGACCAGGTGTGTTTCGGATTTCAGAGTTTTCAAGTTTGGGGATATTTGACATTCCAGGATATTAGATTTTACAGTTTAGCTTCCCTAATTTGAAGATACAAAATCCAAAATCCTCCAGAATCCAAAATATTTTGAACCTCATCCTAGTGCTCAAAACGTGTGATATCTGGGCCAGCACCAGGATGCAGCAAGTTAAGCTGCTGCTTCTGATGCTGCCAACATCCCACAACTGGGAGCTGTTGGAGTCCCGGCTGCTCTGCTTCTGATCCAGCTTCCTGCTAATGTGTCTTAAAAAGTGCTTAATTTATTCATTTAACAAATTTTAAAAAATTATTTATTTTCCATTATTTGAAAGGCAGAGAGACAAAGACAGAGATCACATCCCAGGTGCCTGAAGCCAGGAGCTGGGAACTCAGTCCAGCCCTCCCGTATGGGTGGCAGGGACCCAACTATGTGAGCCATCACCTGCTGTATCTCAGGGTACACACGAGCGGGAAGCTGGATTAGAAGTGGAGGTGGGACTTGAACCCAGGCACTCTGATATGGGATGCACCGACATGATGCTCAAACCACCTGCGCCAAACCTCCTCCTCTTAACAGAAGATTTTTGAGCGTCGCTATATGTCAGGCACTAAGATGAGCAACCTGCAGTGCCCGAGGGGGTCACATTCTACTGGCAGAGATGGATGTACACGCCGGGGGTCACTGTGTGATAGATGAGACAGTGGAGAAGGGCAGGGGAGCCATGGAGGGATCCAGAAGGAGCACATCCCTCAGCTTGGGGTGTTGTGCAGGTGGAGTTGGAGTGGAAGAGGAATTTGGGTAAAGGAAACAAGCTGGAATAAAGACACAGAGCCGAGAAACATGGTGGTTTCTTGCGAGACCCTTATGCCGGTTAGTGCTGCTGCAGTGTGGAGGGTTGAGGCTGGAGGGGCAGGAAGGGGCCCGATTCAGTCAGTGGCCTGCAGAGATGGGGGTGGGCAGGTATTCACACTTGGAACAACCAAACAGTTGAAGGGCAGAGCTCCTGGTGGGAGGAACTGTACTTGTCTAAGGACAGAGGTGATAGGGCTGTAGGGGGGAGCGGGGTGGGGGTGGGGGGATTTAGAACTGAAGGCTGGAGGATTGGAGGAAGGGAGAATGAGGAGGCAGGGGCCAAGTGTGACAGGGTTCCACCTCTGCTGTGTGGGGCTCTGCTCATGGCCCCGCTCTTTCTGGAAGCCTTTTCTGACCTTTGGTCCAAACTTTGCCGTATAACTCTGGCTCCGGTTGCTTCTACCCATTACGTTGGCTGAGTATTGTTCTCAAACGTGTTTTGCTTTCCTTGCTACTGGGAAGCTCATAAAAGGTAGGGATTGTATTTGATCCATATTTTGGGTATAATTTTAGGTATTTGATTTGATCTATGACTACATAGTATTATTGGGACTTAGCAATTAATTTTTTTAAGGATTTATTTACTTGAAAGGCAGAGTGAAAGAGAGGAAGAGACAGAGAAAGAAATCTTCCATTTGCTGGTTCTCTCCCCAAATGGCTGTCAGAGCCAGGGCTCAGCCAGGCTGAAGCTAGGAGCCTGGAATTTCATCGTGGTCTCCCATGTGGGTGGCAGAGACCCAAGAACTTGGGTAATCTTTTGCTGCCTTTCTGGGCATATTAGCAGGGAGCTGGTTTGGAAGTAGAGCAGCTGAGATTTGAACTGGCACCCATTTGGGATGCCGGCATTGCAGATGGCATCTTAAGCAGTTGTGTCACAGTGCCAGCCTTGACTTTAAGTAGTTTATTCCATGTATCTCTGATTTTTCTCCCAAGAGGGGAGGTTGAAGTGAACATGACTGTCAAATGGAAGATGTTCTTCATCTAGAGAAATATGGGGGGACTTCAGAAAGTTCATGGAAAATTAGATTAAAAGACAGGTGGGTTTATTTTGGCATTAAAACATAAAAGTAAAAAATAAACCCATGGATAGTTTTTTTTTTTCATAACACACATTTTCCATCAACTTTCTGAAGTATCCTTTTAGATTTGTGACCTGCGGAGCCAAAAGGAATTCAAAGAGTCAGATACACCAAAATCATCCAAAAGACATTTAAGGGTACCGTGTTTGCCATTTATTCCTGGAAACCACGGCTCAGGAACAACTCCTCTGCTGGGCTGGCCGTCTCCAACCTATATAGCCTCCTTGGGGCAGGACTGGCCGCTGTTTCTGTGTGGTTCACGTCTGTGCTTCCCCCCCGCAGGTCCAGAACCCAGCACCCGGTGTGAGCTGTCACCTGTCAATGCCTCGCATCCTGTCCAGGCGTTGATGGAGAGCTTCACCGTCCTGTCAGGCTGCGCCAGCAGAGGCACGACTGCGCTGCCGCAGGAGGTGCACGTTCTCAACCTCCGCACCACGGACCAGGGGCCGGGCCAGCCACAGAGAGAGGTAGGCGCGGGTGTCAGCCGTCGGTTCAGTGCTCCTGTGGGTGTGCACGGATGATTTGCAGAGCAAAGAGTCCTTCTGGGGTTCGGAGAGGCTGCTCGCATAGGAACACAGGAGCAGGGTGTAAAGTCATGGATTGTTTAACCTTGGGCTTCTCTCTTTAGAAATGACTTAGAAATATCATATTTAAAATTTTTTTTTATTAACTTTGAAAGAGTAACAGATAGCGGAGGAGGGACAGAGAGAATCTTTCATCTACTAGTTCACTCCTCAGATGGCTACAATGGCCAGTGCTGGACCATGCCAAAACCAGAACCTTCTTTGGGTCTCTCATGTGGCTGGCAGGGCCTGAGGCACTTGGGCCATCTCCTGCTGCTTTTCCCAGGCTGTAAGCAGGGAGCTGGATTGGAAGTGGAGCAACCAGGACACAAGCTGATGCACATATGAGATGCAGGCATCACAGGCATTACCCGCTATGCCATAGTGCTGGCCCCCAAAATGTCATCTTCTATTTTTAAAATTTTTATTGTGTTTTTTTAAAGATTTTTTTATTTATTTGGAAAGCAGAGTTACAGAGAGAGAGAGAGGGAGGGAGAGACAGAGAGGTCTTCTATCTGCTGGTTCACTCCCTAAATGGCCGCAATGGCTAGAGTTGGGCTGATCCAAAGCCAGGAGCCAGGAACTTCTTCGGGTCCCACATGTGGGTGCAGGGGCCCAAGCACCTGGGCCATTTCCAGTGCTTTCCCAGGCCATTAGCAGGGATCTGGATCAGAAGTGGAGCAGCTGGTACTTGAATTGGCACCTATACGGGATGCCAGCATCACTGGCCATGGCTTTACCTGCTACGCCACAACACTGGCCTCAGAATGTCATCTTTTAAATGTAATTGTGAGAAATCAAAATAATCTGAGTGTAAAGTGTCTTTCCCATTCTCTGCTGTGCCATCTCTTTCTTCTTTTTTTACTTTCTTACAAACCAGTTGTTCCTGCTGGACAAGTCCAGAGGATTGGGAACACTCTGGAATAAAGTGGTATCACTCTGCCCTCACAGGAAGGGCACCAAGGGGAGCTCCTTCTCGCGGTCCAGGCAGCCACACACAGGGCGTGGTGGGCCTGGTGGTGATGGTGGCAGAGATGATAGGAACTCCAGCTACTCCGTGTTTCCTCTGTGTGCAGCACTGTTTGAAGCACCCATACCTAACCCCATGAAGTCCTACGATTATCCTCATCTCAGGGGTGACAAAGCAGGCCCAAATTCAACACCATCAGAGGGAAATGATGCCCTGTTTGTTGTTGCTCAAAAATGACCTGGACTGTGGGTGAGTGATCAGCAGGCTTCCTCCCAGGTAGCACACAGCTGTCCTCCTTCCTGTGTTTACGTTTCTGTGTGTCAGAAGGGTTACCACTCAGGGATTCTTTCCCTGGGGAGAACCATGTGAGTCCTGATCACACAGAAATGCAGGAAGAGGAATGCAGAATGCCTTATGTCTTTGAGCTTTTTTCTAGTTAAGAAAAGTTAACTTCCAGAACCGCTTGTTGTGTGCGCCAACCACCCTGCCTTGTTGCTGTTGTTGTTGAGTAGGGGGTGGAGGGTAGGAAATGTCCAGAGGAAAAGCAAGTTGATTTTAATCTGCTGAAAGTGTGCAGAGTCGTCATATTTCAGACTGATATCTAACCTTTCCAGCTACGCTGGAAATTATTGTTAATACTCTGGTTGCTTGCCATTGTTGCTGCAATCCATATGTCAGGTCAGTTCTTGTTATCCCAGTGATGCGTCTTTAATTCTTGAGGTATGGGGGAGAGCTTGCGGTGGGAGGGAAAGGAGGAGGGGAGGAAATGCAGCTCCTACGGAGTGTTGCTGACTCCAGCAATTCCTTTGCAGCAGTAATTACTCATTTTATGTGTGCTCCTTTCCGAGGAGCTGAGGAGGAGAGAAAGCCTGGGCTGTGACAGGAGTAGCGATGGCGTGAAGTTCTGGATGTCAACTTGGTGGACGGTGCTTTTGTTGACACTGAAAATAGACTCAAATAAGACTGCTGGAGCAGAAGACAAATGCCTCAAGGAATGACACCAGAACCCTCCCACCCTGGCACTTACTGTGTTAGATCAAGATGGAATTCATTTTAGGATATGGCAATACTGAGGATGTGTAAAATCAGCTGGCGTCATGGGATGCAGAGTTCAATAGGAAGAGAAGACAGAGGGCCCGGGGAGGATCGGCTCAAACTCATTAAAAACCAGCACATTCTCCTCCTTCAATATTTGGGAAGTACAGGTATGGTTTTGGGCTAGTGATTTGAAGACACTTCTGAAAAATATGCAGCTGTTTCCTTCTTTGGGGACCATCAAGAATTAGATGGTTGTAGTTCCATCCTGTGTGAAAACAAGATGTTGGGATAACTGTCCTTTGGAAGTCTGTTGAATGC
This sequence comes from Oryctolagus cuniculus, assembly GCF_964237555.1. Lineage (NCBI taxonomy): Eukaryota > Metazoa > Chordata > Mammalia > Lagomorpha > Leporidae > Oryctolagus > Oryctolagus cuniculus. The sequence continues at coordinate 78,803,980 of NC_091438.1, forward strand.
TGGAATAATTCTGAAGATATAGCAGACCTCAGAGAGTTCGTGTAGAGGATGACATCAGTACTCCAGAGACAGGACAATGAGAGAATGAAGGAGAGTTTATTTATGGATGATGGCAAGTTGGAAAGAGAGAAGCATTAAATATGACTAACTCTCTTCGTATGTGCAAACTGTTGGGAAGAGTCGTTTGAGCCGTGTAATCCAGCACGTGTGCTTTTGGTTATATATCAGATGGAAGTGAAGATATGTGCCCGTGCAAAAACTTGCCCGTGATATTTATGCCAATATTATTCATAATATTTAAAAAGTACAGACAACCCAAATAACCATCATCTGATGCATGGATAAGTAAATTATCGTATATGCATGGAAAGGCAATAGAAAGGAATGAAATACAAATATACATGAATGCTACAACATGGATCACCCTTGGAAATATGCTGAGTGAAAGAAGAGGGACACAATGACCATATGAGGGGACTTTAAAAAGTTCGTGGAAAAATGGAATTAAAAGATAAGTTTATTTTGGTGCAAAATTTTTGTGAAATCCATGCATAATTTTTCCATGCTATTCATTTTCCATGAACTTGTTGAATACTTTTCATATTATACAAATATAATTCCATTTATATGAGATGTTCTGAAATCAGGCATGTATAGAGACTAAACTTAGGGCTAGAAGGGGGAAGAAGGAAATGGGGTTACTATTAATGGTTACGAGGTATTTTTGGGCAGGGGGCAAAAATGTTCAACAATTTAAGTTGTGGTGAATGTTCTAACTGTTGACTTATCATTTAAATATATGAATTTTATGATATGCGAATTGTATCTCAATAAAGTCATTTTTAGAAAAGATTTGTTTATTTGAAAGGCAGAGTGACAGAGAAAGAGGGAGAGACAGAGAGAGACAAAGAGAAAGAAGGATCTTCTCTCTCCTGGCTCACTCCCTAAATGGCTACAATAGTCCTGGCTGGGCCAAGCAGAAACCAGGAGCCAAGAACTCCATCTAGGTCTCCCACATGAGTGGCAGGGGCCCAAGTACTTGAGCCATCTTATCTTGACTCTCAGTGGAGCAGCTGGAACTTGGACTCAGGCATTCTGATGTGGGATGCTGGCATCATAAGCGTTGGCTTAATCCACTGCACTACAATGCCCACCCTGCACTAAAGTTATTTTTTAGAAAAGTCATTCAACCTCCTAGCATTCTAATTAACTCAACGTTTACCTTGGCCCAGTTCTCTTAAAAGAAAAAAATGATTGCTTCCTCCTCCAACCTGAACTTACCCAAGTCTTTTTGTTCTCAATGGATACCTTGATCTTTATGGATATACTACTACATAGTGCATGCTAAAAATAACAGCTGATCTGTACTGGGGGGAGGGAGGATGGTGGGAAGGCCAGAAGCAGCCTTTGTGTGTAAGTCTCTAATACGAAAGGCAAAATGAAATGCTAAGTGCTGTCCCTTACAAATTGGCAAAGGAATGGCCATGCTGGCTGCAGGCTGTAATTGACAGTGACTCTGGTGATTGCCGCCGTTGCTTCTTTTCATGCCCCCCTCCCCCAAACCCATAGATTTATTTATTTGAAAGAGTTACGGGACTTGGGGAGAGAGAGAGAGAGAGAGAGGGAGGGAGATATCTTCATCTACTGGTTCACTCCCTAGATGGCTGCAGTGGCCAAGGCTGGGTCAAGCTGAAGCCAGGAGCCCAGAGCTTCATCCCGGTGGCAGGGGCCCAAGCACTTGGGCCACCTTCTGCTGCTCTTCCAGGGCTGTTAGCAGGGAGCTGGATCAGAAGTGGAGCAGCCGGGACTGGAACCGGTGCCATATTGCATGCTGGCTTTACCTGCTGTGCTATAGTGCCAGCCTTTGCAGTGTAATGTGAGGTGACGGCTGAATCAGCCCATTGTTCCTCTGCTTGTTGATGCTGAGGGCTCGGCCTTAGGGTCTTTTCCACATCCTCCCTCCTCTAACATTTTACAAAATCCCCAGCTCCCAGGTGCTGGGAGAGGGTTGTTTCTACTTTGGAGGTGACAGAGCCTGACCCGGAAGCAGTCACCACAGCAGGCCGACAAGCTGTGTAGCCGCGGTGTCTCAAGGGCCCTCTGGTGCCAGAACACCGCTTCCCCAGGCCTCCCTTCCCGGTTCTCCTCAGGACAGCCGAGCCCCGGAGTTGTAGCTTTCTTCCGAAACCACACCTCTCATTTGTAATCATTGGTTTGGGAAACAACCACCTGGGAAGTGAGCAGGAAACTGGAGAAAGGCTCCCTGGCGACGCAGGAGGGCAGGAGAGGGTAAGCGGCCCCAAGAGATCAGGTTTGCCTTTCAAAGTAAGCAGGGGCCGGTGTGGTGCTTTCCTTTGCCATCGCTGTAGAAATCCCCTCTCCTCCTGGGGACTCCCGCAGTGGGTGTCCTGGTTCCTGGCACCGGCAGCATCAAGGCTAGGGTGGCAGTTGTGTTGCCCGTCGTCCAGCTTTTACGTGGTGATTGTGCCTTTCCCATGTCCAGGCTGCCTAATCGCGCACTGCTTATGCAACACCACCATTCCATGTGTACCTAGGAGCTAGGGACGTTTGTGTGTATGTTTTTTGTCTTGACACTAAAGGAGTGACTGAGGGGCTTGCCAGCGGCTGGCTGTAGGGTAGCATGAGGATCCAGGGCCCCACCGTCACTGGAAGGGAGCATGGTTTTATAGCATCACCCACCCTCCATACATTTGTCTCTGTGCCTGTTCCAGGCGAGGCATTGGGGTGGGCTTCCAACAGCAGACCCACCAGCAGCGTGCACAGAGATGCAAAATGAGGACCAGAGAGAGACGGGTGTGGCTCCTTAGCCACATGGGTGAGTGCAGTTGGTATGATTGAGTTTTCAGTTTGGCTCCAGACTTCTTGGCTGGCCCTGTCAGATGGGCTGTGTGGTTAATCACGCATGTGGCTCCAAATTGCTTTTGCTTTGTATCTTCAAGGACTGTGGCATGAACTTGTCCCTCTCTCGGTGCTTTTTGAGGGCAGGAAAGACCACAGCTGGGAGAAAGAGAAGGAAGTCAACACATCTAAAACGCTAACTGTTCTGCCTGCCGGTGAACGGCTCCCTCAGGCCCCAGATAAGATGACAGCAGCCCTGATGGTGGAGCTCTGGCGATCCGTGTGCCTGCTGTACCGGCCAGGCCCGTGGAGTTAGCCCTGCCTGCCCTCGTCATCCACCCGAGAGGGAGGCCTAGACATTGCTGTTTTCATGGGAGAGAGCTCTGGAAGGCTCTTCAGCCAGATGGGGAGCAGGGGCCAGCTTCTAGCCGGGCCTGTAGGTCCCATGGTGTCAGCTTTTTCCACACTTTGTCTTTTAGCCTCTCTTTTACGTCGTCCTAGCCCACAGAGCCCACTAATCAGGCCCAGTGGGTGGCGAGAGCTGAGCCTGCAGGTCTCCTGTGAGGGTTTGGGTTTTGGGCATAGGCTCTGAAAGCTCCTTCCAGACCTAAGAGCCCTGTTTTATTCCCTTCCTTGCTGTCGGTCTGTGTGTGGCAGCAGCTCGTCCCTCCCCCAGCCCCCGCGCCGTGCATTAGGATTATCACACCAAACATGAGTAATTATAAACTGCAGGGCTGGGCTCTGCAGCCCTTGCACTCCATGTGGCTGCTAATCCCCACAATGCATGCCAGCGCCAAGGGGACTTTTGTGCTAACTCCCGACCCACAAGGCTTTCTGCTGCCTTTGCTACAGCGGCTCACCTGTCCTGTGCTGGAACCCAGCTTGCCTGAGCTGTGACAGAGAGAACTGGCTTGTCAGGAGCCTCGTCCTGCACAGAATGAGATGCGGGAGCTTCAGTATTTGCACTTTTGCACCTGGTTGGGATCTTTTTGCTGACTGTCAGGAATTTGGGTGTCTGAGGACTGAACATTTTGAAGATCTCTCTCTACCTATAAATCTATCTTTCCTCCCATTTCTACTTTATTAGTAGATGGGCAACTTTCTCCTTTTCTTCCTCTGTGTTATAAAAATATAGACACAGGGGACTGGCGCTGTGGCATTGCAGGTAAAACTGCTGCCTGCGATTCTAGCATCCCATATAGGCTCTGGTGTGTGTCCTAGCTGTTCCACCTCCAATCCAGATCCCTGTAAATGTACCTGGGAGGGCAGCAGAAGATGACCCAAGTGCTTGGGCCCCTGCATGCACCTGGGAGACCCGGAAGAAGCCCCTTGGTCCTGGATTCAGTCAGGCCCAACTCTGGCCATTGAGGCCATTTGGGGAGTGAACCAGTGGATGGAAGACCTCTCTTTCTGTCAATTTTTCTCTTTTTTAACTCTGCCATTCAAATAAAAATAAACAAATAAATATTTTAAAAATATATAGACACAACAGGTTGGGGGGGATGATTGTGTTTCTTGCCTTTGTCTATTATCAATAAAAAAAGATTCAAACTTTTGTTTTTAAGTGTACTAAAATTTTGGAGCTTATTTAAGCATTTAGTGATTCATTAATCAGACAATACTGGACTGCAAGAGGTTCACTGTTCCACTAGGGGCACAAATGAAAAGCTTTCATAAGGGGATTGCCTAAGGGGGACAAAGAAAATATTTGGTTGATTAAAATAGAAAGTCCTTAGATGGAGATTAGTAGATGGTTTCTGATTGGTAAAGTTTCTCATTAGGGGTAGCTGATTTTTTTTTTTTAATTTTTATTTTTGATGCAAAATTTCAAGGCTGACTTTTTGGAAAGCACTTATCAGAGAGCAGAAATATGAAGTGAACACCAGCAAACTGGCTACATTCCTTCTCTCTCTGGGCTGTTGTTTCATCTGGTGTGGTTCATGAATAGCTTCCTACTGTTGGTCCTGTGCATATGCAGAAGGAAACCCCAGGGCTGTTGCTGTTGGAGACGTCTTAGATGTCCTGTGTACTGAGCAAGTGTCAGAGTGAACCACACACACACACAGTATATTGGCAAAAGTCAGTGTCTAAACAGATAGCTTCCACATATAAGCACTGTCTATCTAGTGTTTGTTTAAAAGGAGGTCATCATAGAATCACTCCAGTGTAACAAGCAAGATACCTCTGAACTGGCCATCTTGTCACAGACCCACACCGGATATATTACATTTCTCCAAGGGCATTCCTTCCTCTCTGTCTCTCTCTCTCTCTCCCCCTCCCTCCCTCCCTGCCTCTCCCCCCCCTCCCTCCCCCCCCTTTCTCTCTTTCTCTCTGCCTTCTCTCCTTCCCCTGTTCATTTGAGTGTTGCTGTAGAAATTATTTTACCTTCAAAGGCAACTGATCTGACTCTTGGGAGACAGGAGGCCCTAAATGAACAGAGCACTCACATCATTTGAAAAAGAGTTGCCCCCTCACGTGAGGATGCCTGGTGGACTTTAAATGATAACAGCCTTCTGGGCAGTGCCAAGGTGCCAGTCCAGGCCTGGGTAGAGGATCAGGGTCAGGACACCAAGGAGAGGAGGTGGCAGCAGAGGACAATGCAAACCAGAGCTGGGCCTGGTCACACTAGCTATGGTCAGTTTGCAGCACACTGGGCAAGAGGGTCAGTGTGAAACTATGGCTGACTCTCAGCATAGCACTTGCCAAAAACCCAGCCTTGGGACTTTAGAAAAAATGAATGCAGAAATCAGATCATGGGAGATACCAATCAGGGCATAGGCGAGCCAAAGGAATGCCAGCGTTCCTAGCAAGATGCTGGCTGACCCTGACTTTGGCCCTGCAGTTTATCGTGGTAGTAGCCACACACTCTGAAACTGCCCTAGCAGAACATGGCCCCTGCCCCACTGGAGGGACTGAGTCCGGCTGCACGCTGCCATTTTAGCATGAGGTAATGCTGGGTTATGTTCTTGCTGGCTGCAAGCTGACAGATTGGGGGTGGGGTTCTCTTAGTATTGCCTCTTCCCCAGGGTGGAGAAGAGATGGCCCTGACCCCTTTAAAAATTTGTCCAGCGGCAGCGTTTTCCAACCAGTGTGCTGTTTCGTCTTTATGAAGGTTAGGGTCACAACCCTGACCCCAACTATGGTTGCCATGGTAACTGCTCTGGACTTAAAAAAAAAAGTGATTTTGCTTCCTGAAAATGTTGTTAGAAAATGTTTCTGTGAGATCATCCTCCACATTTTGAAATGTGACTTCTCGCTCTTAGAACTTTTGGGAGAGTATTTTTTTTTTTTTAAAGCAATAGAGCAAAATAAGGATCAGGTCTACAAATGTGAGCCCCAGATGTGCTGCTGGGCAAATGCCAGATTGTGTGTGAGGAAGCCATCCAACTTGTGTTTTCTCGTTTCTGTTGCGTATCTGCTATCTTGACAGTTTGTTTGAGAATAAAAGGAAATTTACTGCCGATATCTCTGGTTTAAATATTTAATTCTGCAGTCGCATTTATTGTCTTGCTTTCAATCCAGCCCCGGACTGTTGTTGCTAAATATTTCTGTGAAATTAGACATGTGGTAATTATTTTACTTTTCTTCACCCGGCCCCACTGATGGCCTCTGGACACCACCTCGTTTCTCTCTCCCTTTGCTCTCCCATTTCTTGAGCCAGTGACCACCTGTGTGTCCTCCTCTCCCTTCTTCCTCTTTCTGCCTGGCTTGCTGTCCTGAGCTCGTCTCTGGGCATCACTGGTGAGGCTCCTTGGACCGCTTCATGGCAAGCTGGGACGGGACAGGTGCCCTGGAATCTGTCTGGTCCTAACCACCTTCAGAGAGGACCAGGCAGGGTGCAGTGGTGGCTTCCTCACTGTCAGTGAGAACTGGGTGTCAGTGCTGGTCTGGCGTCTGGGACCCAGACTCCAGTTAAGAGCCCTTCCTGCCACTTCCCCCCTCCCCACCTTTGAGGCCCTTTTCTACTCGCGCTCTCCCCCGTGACCCGAAGTGCAGGCCTTGGCACTCTCCTTGCCTCTGTTTCCTCTCCCCTAGGTGGCTTGTCTGTTCCTCAGACTCTGGTTGTCACCTCCTTGCCAATGGCTCCCAAAACTTTCCATAGACTTCTCAGGTAGAGCCTCAATCAGGACCCTGTAGCACCCCACTCTCAGCCCCACCCGAGCTCCCAGGTGCCCGAGGTGTGTATACTACAGAGGAGTGTCCACCTGTATGGTTCTCCCTGTTGTCAAATACGGCTGATGTCATTGATCTCAGCTCTGTCACTTCCCAAGGCCATGGCCCAGGGTGAATTTCTTAACTCTTTAAATCTCAATTCCCTCACTTACAAAAAGCGGACTTTAAAGGGTTCCCTGAGGATTGAGAGATAGCTCTGCGGCATGAGTGCCTGGCGCAGGGCAAACACTAAGTGCTAACTAGTGCTTTAGTTTTGCCTAAAATTGAATTTACGCCCCCCCCCCCCGCCAGCTCTACTCCCTGCCGTGCTGCTTTATTTTTAAACAATTTATTAAAATGCAGTACGTGTAACCTACAAATACACGTAGGGTACAGATCCAAGAATTGTGCAGATTCCCTGTTGCATCCATCTTGGAACTCAGAACCAGCTAGAGTCTACCCACCTGCTTCATACCCCAAGTTCTACTGATTTCTCATTTCTCTGTTCCTCCCCTTCTAGCCTGCAGTCCTCCCCAGTCTCCTGGTACTAGCATCTTCAGTATTAGACCTGACTTATCTTTGAACTGCGAGCCCCTTCACAGAACCAGTCTTCTCCAGATAGCACTCCCCTACGTCATCTGCTTTTTCATTCACAGATCGGTTCAGTTGTTATCTACCAAGAACTTAGGGTGTGCTAGGTCAACATTGTGCTGGCTCCTTACCCTCATATATCTTCCTTACCTGTTGGGGTTAAGGGAGAATAAATGTAGTGAAACATAGCAAATAATAAGGCGAATATTTTAATAACATGTAGCAGAAATCCCACAAAGGGACTGTTAATACTATATGGAGGTGAGAAGGGGAGTCCCAGAAGAAAGAATGTTTGATGTGGGGAGTGGAGGTTGGGCTTATGAGTCCAGCAGGTGGTACTGGGTAGACTGACAAGAGGCCTCAGTATACGCAGAGGGAAGAACAGAAGCTAAGTGCGGATGAAGGTTCTTCCATGTACATGGTGTGGCTGCTACACAGATCAGGGGGTGGCAAGCTATGGCCTTCAGACCAAGTCCTGCCCGTTTCCTGGTTTTAAAATGGCTTTGTTGGGATATAATTTACATAACATAAAGTTCACCAATTTAAAGTATGTAAGACAATGGTTTTTAGGATATATGGGGTGGTAATCAAATTTTAAACATTTATTACTTTTTTATTAGTATTTGAGAGGCAAGCAGACAGGCAGCCAGAAAATCTCCCATCCACTGGTTCACTCTCCCAAATGCTTACAATGGCCAGGGCTGGAGCCAGCAGCCAAGAACTCAGTCCAGATCTCCCACGTGGGTGGTGGAACCCAACAATTTGAACCACCATGGGCTGTGTCTCAGGGTCTGCTTTGGTGTGAAGCTCATTTTGGGAGCCAGAGCCAGAGCCAGGAATCGAATCCAGTCAACTAGACATGGAATACAGGCATCTTAGCTGGTGTCTTAATTGCTAGGCCAAATGCTACCCTGATAATTTGGTTTTAGAACATTTTCCTCACCTCAGAAAGAAACCTTAACCGTTGACAGTCACCCCTCGTTCACTGTGTGCCCTTGCCTGGTCCACAGCGACCACTAATCTGCTTTCCAGATTTGTCTGTGCTAGACACTCACATCCAGGGAGTGATACACTTTGTGTTCCTTGGTGCCTGGCTTCTTAGAGGAACACATTTGAGTTTCGTCTGTGTTGAAGCATATGTCGGTTATTTCATCCCCTTTTGTTCCTGATTAGTATCCCTTGGTTTGATTCTACCCCACTTTATTTTTATCCATCAGTCTGATGCCTGTTTTCATAAACAAAGTTGTATTGGGACAGAGCCATGCCCATTTGTTTATAGATTGTGGCTGCTTTCTCACTACAGTGGCAGAGTTGAGAGTGTGACAGTGACCTGTGTGGCCCACAAAGCCTTAAATATTTACTCCTTGACTCTTTGCAGACAGAACTTGCAAACCCCTGGAAAAGAGGATGGGGACAATGGTGGGGTGGGCTGGGGCCCAGAAGTGGAAGAGGAGACTGGAGAGCTACCCACGTGGGGCTTTGGACGTCATCCCTGGATGTGTGTGCAGTGTGAGGCCCTGCATCTGAACACATTGTTTCCGCCTGAGTGCAGATTGCTGAGACTGCCTCCGACTCGCCATTTGAACTCACTGCCCCAACCCAACTACTTGTCCGCTCTGCATCCTTGCATTGTTAGGAGCCCGGGCTGAAGTCTTAACTTTCTGATTCCTTTACCCTCTCCATCTCCTCCTTTACTAAAAGCTGCTCCGAACCCTCTCTTATCCACCATCACAGTCTGTGCCTCCCCAGAGTATGGAAATCCATGTTTTCTTAGATATTTGCTACTGAATCGGGACTTCTTTTTAAAATTTATTTGAGAGGCAGAGTAAAACAGAGAGATCTTCCATCCTTTGGTTCACTCCCCCAAATTTCTGCAACAGCTTGGGCTGGGACTGGGCCAAAGCCAGGTTTGGGTGTCCCATGTGCGTGGCAGAGTCCCAAGTACTTGAGCCATCCCCTGGTGCCTCCCAAGGTGCACATTAGCAGGCATTTGGATCAGAAGTGGAGCAGGAACTTGAACTGAGGCGTCCACATATGGGATGTGGATATTTCAATTGCTGTACCAAAATGCACAGCACACGTGACTGGACTTCTTGAGGTCAGGAATCAGGTCTTGGGCCTCTTCTTCTTCTTCCTCTTCTTCATTTTCTTCCCTTCCCCCTCCTCCTTATTCAAGATTTATTTGTTTATTTGAGAGGCAGAGTTACAGACGGAGAGAGGGAGAGATCTAGAGGTCTTCCATCCTCTGGTTCACTCCCGAAATGGCCACAATGGCTGGAGCTGGGCCTATCCGAAACCAGGGACCAAGAGCTTCTTCCGGGTCTCCCACGTGGGTGCAGAGCCCAAGCACTTGGACCATCTTCTACTGCTTTCCCAGGCCATCAGCAGGGAGCTGGATTGGAAGTGGAGCAGCCAGGACTCGAACTGGTGCCCATATGGGATGTTGGCACTGCAGGAGGAGGCTTAACCTACTGGGCCACAGCACCGTCCTCCGCCCCCCCCCCCCCCCCCCCGGCCTCTTCTGCATTATGCAGCTTGCATTCTTGCATGATGCCCAGGATGTTAAAGTCGCACTGTAAGTTTATTAAACTGCTCTCCATTTTCACAGTGCCTTTTTATTTGATTCGTATTATATCTATAGACTTGTTGTTTTGTCCACAAGCCCCTGCTCTGTGTATTTCTACTCTGAGTTTCTTTTTTCTAATCACATCTGCTTTAATTAATCTTGCAATTTACTCCAAACTCTGTAGATCTCTGTTTCAGTCTTTGCACCAGCCTTCTTCTGAATCTGTGTTACATTCCTTTTCACTCTTAAGGGTTTTAGTCATCTGCTAGTAAACTAGTTAGTCCTTTTCCTTGGCTGGGTAGAATGCTATAAATGGTTTTCAGCTCTGTGCTGCTCCCTTGGGTAGCTCATTTGATCTGAGCCGGGTTTGAAGTTGGGCCATTGAGAATAATCTGTCCTCCTGCTGCAGGGAGTGACTCCCAGGCACTTCTGAATGTAGCTGGAATTAATTAATGTCGATTCCTCCAATTGAAAGAGGGCATTTTACTCTACCGTGTCCTATTAAATACCTAAGAACTTGATTTTTTAAAATTTTGTTTTCTCGCTCAGTGAGTACTTAAAATATCTCTGCCTATATAGTAATTTGTTCCCTGTTTAATGTGGCTCTTTCCTTTGTTTACTCTGGACTCAAGTCTTTGTAGCTTGTTTTCTAAGTCAGCTCAGAAGTTGCTGGTCATTGGATTTGGCAGCCTCCTCAAGCTTTACCCACCAGAACCCTACAGGAAGTTGTGTGTCGGCCAGAAGAGTCTGTTTATTTAGAGCATGGTGTCCGGCAGAAGCAAGCCATTTATGAGGGTCTGGTCTTAAAGACACAGGCAGCGGAATCTGTGTTAGGAAGACCTGCTGCTGTGGCTCATGCCGCACTTGTGGGCTCTGTGCTTTTCTTCCAGCCCGCCGGGCAATGTTAGCTCAACTGCAAGCAGATTGAAATAGTCTTCTTTGAACCAAGCTCCTTAGCATTGTATCCAAGGCTCAGACAGTTGATAGCCCTTTTCAACGTAAGAGAATGGAATTATTTAATTTTTTCAGTAATAAATTGTCTTTTACAAGTTGATCATCTAGTAGGAATCTAGTAGGAATTTGCTGTCGGTGCCCTCCTGAGTTTGAATGCAAAAGCTGTGTTGAAATGGCCATGCTTTCAATTCCTGGAAGTCCACAATCATCGCGTACTATCTTGATTCTAGTCCAAGGTATGCTACAATAGCGCTTTCTGTGTATGCCATTTTTTTAACCTGAACCACAGAGTCCTTCAGCTGAATCTAAAATTTTTGTATTTCTTGGAGGAGGAGTGGCAAGTGGTAGATGTCAGTGGGTCTAGCTGTGGGCCAGAGCCAAAGGCAGCTTTAGGATCCAGGATCCCTGCTAGAGCCTCACTCTTGCCTGGCACCCGAACATCCCATTATGCCCATTAACACTGAGTTTCTATTTGTTGATACGCATGCCCATGCACCTGCCGCTTTCTGAATTTGCTACAGCAAGTTGGTGATGTGTCTCTTTAAGCTCTGTGTGCCTAACACGGAACTTGCCGTGGGGTGGGTACCCAATACCTGTGCAAGGATGGGAATGAAAGCTGCACAGGTGTATTCTTAAGAGGTGAGCCCTCCCTGCTTTGTTAGTGTGGCCTCACTTTCAGTGCTCTGGGTGTGTCCCCAGGTGTCCTGCAGGAGAGGAGCAAATGGATGAAAGCACTGCCCAGAGGGTAGGTGTCACACTCCTCAGCTCCCACGTGCCCCTGGGGTCTTCACATACCTGCAATTGGATTTTTTGCAAAGTGGAAATAATATTAAGATTTCTGCCTCAGAACAGCTCTTAAAAAGCATTAACTTGGTGCCAGCACTATGGTGTAGTAGACTAAGCCTCCGCCTGCAGTGCTGGCATCCCATAGGGGTGCCAGTTCAAGTCCTGGCTGCTCCACTTCCCATCCAGGTCCCTGCTAATGCATCTGGGAAAGCAGCAGAAGATGGCCCAAGTGCTTGGGTCTCTGTACCCAGGTTGGAGACCTGGATGCAGTTTCCTGGCTTCAGCCTGGCCTAGCCCTAGCCATTTGAGTAGTAAACCAATGGATAGAAGCATTTCCTCTCTCTCTCTCTTTCTCTCTCTCTCTCTTCCCCCCCTCCCTCTCTCTCCCTCTCTCTCCCTCCCTCCCTCCCTCCCTCCCTCTCTCTCTCTCTCCCTCTCCTTACCTCCCCCCCTCCTTCCTTCCCTTTCTCTCTCTTTACCTCTGCCTTTCAGATAAATAAACAAATCTTTTTCTTTTTTTTTTGAAAAAAGCATTAGGTAAATGTGGCGCTTGGTGAGTTTGAAAACAATACTTACTCCTCTCCTGCTCCTCTCAACCTCAGGAGATAGATGTGCAGCCAAGGCTTTCCTTGGAGGCAGCAGTTGCTGAAGGTGGAGGAGATGGCTGAAGCCCAGAGGAGCTGCAGGCCGTTTGGGACAGCGTGAGCCGTGGGCACGCAGCCTGTCTCCTTCACTGGTCCTGCTGAGTCTCAAACTTGGGAGTCTGCCCAAAGCAAAGGCAGTGATGATGAGCTGTGCTCCAGCTCGCCAGCCTCAGGGGACTCTGAGGGGCCCAGGGCCTTCCCTTATGTCCTGAGCACGCCCCGGCTTTTCATCTGTGCAGCTGACTAGGGGGCTCTGCCTCTTCCCTGCCCAGGCATCCCGAGCCAGAGTTGGCCCTTTCTGCCTCCCTGTGTGGTGTTGGTGCACGTGTAGCTGTTTGTTTTTGCTTCCTGATTTCCTATGGTTTGAGGCTTCCACGCTGTCACCACTGGTTGGTAAGATAGCAAGAATCTAAATGACACAGTAATGTTACCATTGTGAACAAGTATTTTTCTGAAAGAATCTTTCTTGTTCATTTTTAATGCTGTTAAAATCTAATTCCCAGTGTTTTAGTTGGAAGCTATTCAAATTTCCCAAATCGTAAAATCTTACACAGCCTACTCCAAGTTAGTTTTTCTTGATTCAGTGCATTAAAAAAAAAAAAAAAAAAAAACCAAATAGGGAAATGACCCATGTTAATTACAAACCAGAGTTGTGGATCTTTAATTTGCTTTGAGTTTTTTTTTTTTATGTGTTTTGTAGAAACACACATAGCAGGGTAATTTTCAGTTGTATTTTGCCGTGTGTTTTTGCATATATTTCCTACACACTTTCCCTGACTTGATACTATCACTGTGTATATGTCCTACATGTGTTTCCTATTTTTTATGACTCATACTTACGGTACTCATAAAGCTTTATCCTTTATCTTGGCGCTGAGTAATGAGCCCACTTGCACATTTCCAGCAGGGATGTGGGTTGGGGATTTTGCATGTAATCCTACAGGAGAGGCCTCCGAGAGGCACGGTGCAGGCAGTGTGACATACGCATCTGCAGCGACGACTCACGTCTCCTCCCCGAGCAATCAGTCAGCTCGAATTTTGTGAACTTAACTGAGTTTTAGTTTCGAGGTTTTCTTTTCCCTTTGCCCCCATGTGTTGCTGCGTGTGACAGAGACCACCAGAGAGTGAACAGATGGTACATATGCTGTGCTCCTTTTCCTGGCTGCTGCCCGTTGTGGGGAAGGGTTGTGGTAGAGGAAGACCTGGAAGTAATTAACTGAAAGGATATTTGTAATTCATGTGGCAACAAATACATGCAGGGGGGTCTTCTTGGATTCAAATAAGCGTTCAGACCCAAGAAACACAGGATACAGGCTAGGGACCACCACCTGCAGCAGGGCAGCCTGGGAGTCCCCTTTTCTGGATGCCTGTGGCCATCTGCACATCAGTTTGGATCACTGATGAGGGCTGTGCAGGTGCAGGCGATGGCTCAGGTATCAGTAAAGGAGTTCTGCAGTGTGTGTATGTGTGTGCATGTGTGTGCATGTGTGCATGCATGTGAGTGTGTGCGTGTGTGTGTGTGTGTGCGTGTGGTGTGTGGTATGTGCTTTGCTATAGTTTAGAGGCTTCACACTGTCCCAGGAGCTAACAGGTAACTTTGTGAAGTTGGAAGTTTCCATGCCCAGCTTACAAGAGTCACTGCTCTCCGGGAACCCCACAAATACCTCTTCCTATCAGATATTTAACATTTTTTCAGTTCCAATAAGTAAATTGGCATGTGGTGTGGTTGGCCTATTGTTCTATCAGATTACTAAGATTACAGAATTAATAGAGTTAAAAGAAGATCAAATTCCCATGTAAAAGAGCAAAAAGTTTTGTCAACTCTTTATCCACACCTGAGATTTTGTTATTCTCTTTTCTGATAGGCTAACTGATGGCCTGCAAAGATATATACCTACATCCTAACCCCTAAAACCTTATGTGGGGGAGTGGGGGTGGGGAGAAGTCTTTGTAGTTGGGATAAAACTAGGAGTTTTTTTTTCAGATGAGGGGATTATGCTGGGTTATCTGGATGGCTCCTAAATGCCATCACATGTACCCTTTTAAATGGCAGACTGCACAAAGTGGGCAGAGAGGGCTGTGTGACTCTGGAGGCAGGCACTGGGGGGCTGAGGTCACGAGCCAAGGATTTCCAAGCGGCTTTGAGCAGCTGGAAGAGGTGAGGGGAACAGCAACACAGGGACATTCAGAAAGTTCATAGAAAACGTACATCATGAAAATACCATGCCTGCATTTCAGATTTGCTTTGCACCAAAATAAGTTTATCTTTTAATTTCAATTTCCCACAAACTTTGTAAAGTTCCTTCTTACTGATGATTTTGGACTTGGCTGTGGGAGAATATGTTTCTGTTGTTTGAAGCCACTGAATTTTTGGTAATTTGTTAGAGCAGCCACAGGGAAAGAATGCATACATTCGTTTGGAAGATTATATTTTTAAAGTTTTTTTTAAAAATTTATTTGAAAGGCAGAGTTACAGAGAGAGAGATAAATGGAAAGAAGGAGAGGTGTTCCATCCACTGGTTCACTCCCCGAATGGCTGCATCAGCCAGGACTGGGCCAAGCCAGGAGCCAGAAGCTTCTTTTGGGTGTCCCACATGGGTGGCAGGGTCCCAAGGACCTGGGTCATATTCTGCTGCTTTCCCAGGTGTATTAGCAGGGAGCTGGATTGGAAGTGGAATAGCTGGGACTCGAACTGGCGCCCATATGGGATGCCGGCACAGGCAGCGGCAGCTTAACCTTCTGTGCCACAGCACCGGCCCTGGGGAGAGTGTCTTGAGTTCCATGCAATTCCCCTGTTCCCAGTTTATTCTCTCCTTGTGTTCCTCATCTCTGTAATGGACTCTGCCACCCTCTTGCTGAGGTCTAAACCATTGGCATTATCCACTACTTCGTGTTCTCAGATGTTGTGCAACCTTGCTTGTTCTTCCATAAGAATAGGTTCTGAATCTTCCCACCACTGTCATTACATCTTCACTTGCGGTGCAGTGGCCTCCAGCCTGTCCCTTGGAAGAGTGCAGGGTCTGGGGTGAGTGCTTGCATTGGAAGCACTCCACTGTCTCTGAGCTGTGTGACTTTGGGCACATTAACTTATCTATGCCTTAGTGTCCTCATGGGGAGACAATAATAGCTTCTACTTCATGGGATTGCTGTGCCAGTTAAATCGTGAAAATGTGACAGATGCTTAGAGCAGTGCATGGAATATGATCAGCACTCAATAAATGTCAGCCACTGTCATTATGAGCCAATAAGATCTATTCTCTGCATAGCAGCCAGCACCATCCCTTAAAAACTTGAGTCCAGTCATGAACTTTACCAGCTCAGCTTCCTGTAGTGGTTTCTCATTACGTTTGGAATAAACCCCCCAATCCCTTCCAAAACCTTAAATGATCTTTCAGCCCCTCTCCCTCCACTGTCAGCATTACTCCCCATACATTGATGTCCTTTTCCCTGGGGTACTTTGTCCAGGTCCTCACAGGCTTTCCTCCCCTCCCCCAGTCCCTGCTGCACCCTTGCCTCTGCTGATGGGTCTCATTGGCCACCCAATATAACATAGCTATGGCTTCAACATGAGACCATGTTTTACTTTAAGCAAAACCCTGATACTACCACCTGGTGTCATGTATGTTAAGCATGCTTATTGTCTGTCCCACTAGCATATCTATGAGAAGAGATATTTTGCTTGCTGATATTTCCACATTAGAGTGCCAGCACTCAAGCATTTGTGAAATGAATTTTGTTGTACTAGTTAGGTTTAGCAAATATGTCCAGTCTAGAAATGCTGTATTTGGAAATCTCTCATTATAATTATATTTTGTGAAAAGTCTGGTTATTGATATTGGCACATATGGTTCAGGCATAAATGTTTCTTTTTTTTTTTTAAAGATTTATTTATTTATTTGAAAGATGGAATTACACAGAGAGAGAGAGAGAGAGAGAGAGAGAGACAGAGAGACAGAGAATCTTCCATCTTCTGGCTCATTCCCTACATGGCTGCAACAGCTGGAGCTGGGCCAGGCTGAAGCCGGAAGTTTCTTCTGGGTCTCCCATGTGGGTGGCAAGGGCCTAAGGACCTGGGCCATCTTCTGCTGCTTTCCCAGGCACATCAACAGGAAGTGAAGCAGCCGGGACTCAAACCAGGATCCATATGGGATGCTGAAGTTGCAGGCAGCAGCTTTACCCGCTATGCCACAACACTGGCCCCAGTAAATGTTTCTTGAGTCAAGATTTCAAGGTGTAGGAGACAACCCAAGTTCTGGATCTTAATCCACGAGGACTTGATCCTACATCTAGCATACTCTTTTTTGTTTAGATTTGAGCAAGTATGTAGGTGCATGGGAGTCTCAGTTTCTTTTTTGTCAGTATAAAGAAGTTGGGAAGATCGAACTGTAATATTTCTTTCAGTTTGAGTTTTTTTGTTGTTGTTGTTTATTTTTTTCTTGAGCCTACATTGGGTGTTAAGGATCTATTTTTTATGCAGTTAGTCCAGGCCTTCAATATGAACAACAGCTTAATTTGCATTTAGTAAAAAATATCAATTGAAGCTTTGCATCAAAGTGTTTCTGGATTTGTTTAAACTAGAGAATACCCTTAAAGAAACCCTCAGCATACAGTGGGTAAGCTGAAATATAAATTAAGAGTGTCTGATGTATTATTAAAAAAAATCTGGATTAAGTCGGATTTTCAGATCTGAGGGCAAATCTGACCTGTAAATACTTGGTGGCAAATGCTTCTGAATTTCATTGCTTAAATGTGACTGCCTTGAATGGTAAAAGTTTCACGGTTTTCCAGAGAGCTCTGCCATCCCATCGGGACAGAATACACACAAGAATTTTCCTCCCTGTCTCTTTATTTATTGAAATACGGAAGATTAGAGGAACTAATCATTTCAGTTTGCTGGGCAAAGGCCCCGCCCTACATAAATTAGAACCAGGAGTTGAACAGGCAGCAGTGCAGCCCTTGGGGACTGTGCGCCAGGGCAGAGCATTGTGGGAGTGACGAAGGCAGCAGCCCTCGGAGCTCAAGATCTGCGGGATGGTCCAGGGACAAAGAGCAACACCTGTAAACAGAAAGGACAGAGACCTAGAAACGTATCGTTGCCTTAAACACACATGCTGGAAACCTGACCAAACAGACTTAATCAACTGCAGCTGGGCTGAGATAAACACGTGCTAAGTAATCAGGCATGTGGGAAGGAGCTGGGGGCCCGGCCAGGGCCGGGCAGGGGGTGCTGCTTGCCGGAGTAATTGAAGCCAGGTGTGCTAACCTGGCACCGTGTTCTGGAGGTGAGAATTTGGAGGGGTTTGAAATGGGGATGTGGTTTGGCTGAGGGCTGGAGGGAGAATTTTCCAAGACTGGTAAATAAACTGGAGCCAAGTTGAGGACAGCAAGTTCCTTGGCAGCTGTGAACGCTTGTGTCTGCGGCCTTGACTGCTGGTGTTTACGCTGGGAGAATATGGGTGTTCAGCCGCACTTTTGCAGGTCTTCAAAGCCAGATGAATTGTTTCATTGTTGACACTGGAGTGGCAATTTAGGTAGGCCTCCAAAGATAAATGTTTGTCCCCAAACTTCCTAGCTACAGTTTGGGAGAAACTTCTAGTTTTACCTTACAGCCCAGTGATTTCACTTGCCTTGGAAGCAGTTCATTGCTTTAGTACTCCCTATATTCCTGTTTCTCTGGAAGGCATACTTCAGGGTGGAAAGGCAGAGAGCTTAGGTGACCGAGTTTCTGTTCTAGAACTGTGGGTCCCGGGACTGGAGCTGTGGCATAGTAGGCTAAGCTTCCGTCTACAGCGCTGGCATCCCATGTGGGCGCCAGTTTGTGTCCCGGCTGCTCCTCTTCTGATCCAGCTCTCTGCTACGGCCTGGGAAAGCAGTGGGAGATGACCCAAGTCCTTGGGCTCCTGCTCCTGTGTGGGAGACCCGGAAGAAGTTCCTGGCTCCTGGCTTCGGATTGACTCATCTTCAGCCATTGCAGCCATTTGGGGAGTGAACCAGTGAATGGAAGACCTTTCTCTCTCACTCTCTGTCTCTGCCTTTCTCTTTCTGTAACTCTACCCCTTAAATAAATAAATAAATAAAATCTTAAAAAAAAATAAGTGTGGGTCACCTCAAAGCAAGGGTGTTGTTGGCGCCAGGTGAGGAATGAAGGAGGTGTCGTAGCAGCTTGCTTTGTTGGATTCAGAAATCCCCAAAAGGGCAGACTGGAGATCAGGAGCCAAGGCATCCAGACGGGTGCACCTGAGCAGTGATCCTTGGTGCAGGGGAAACCAGCCATGGTGCAGAGGGTGGCGTTTGTGCTGCTTAATGCTCTGTCTTTTGGGCGGCAAGACTGACAAATGGCAGAAAAACCATTAGGTCTTTATTAGGAAGCCCAGTGGGCTGAGTCTTGTATGATGCTGTCACCAACTTGTCATTTTGCTTCCAAATCCAGGGACCTGTAGGCAGGAGGCAGTGTTGATCAGAGCCAAGTCACTGCTAATCTTCTTTCCAGAGAGTGACAAATGCTGGCCTGTTATTCAGTCTTCGTATCACAGCCGCTGGCTCTGTCTTACAGGTGTGGACCTGGGGTTGAGAGAGGTTAAATATGCAGCCCAAGGTCACAGGCTAGGAAGTAGGGCATGAGCTTGAATTCCCGGCGCACCCCCTGTGGAGGGAGCTGACTTGCAGTGGGAGTGGCTGTGGGCAGGGTGGGCTTTCCCAAAGTGTAGACATTTCTTCAGTCGTGAAATAATTATTTACTAAGCACCTGTTACTTGGCAGGCTCTGGCAGTCCTGTCACCCCTAACCTTGGGAATTTGCCAAAGGTAGCGAGAGCATCAAGGGAAAGTGAGTTCCCCTCTTGTTTCCCGTCAGATGATCTCAACCTCTTTGCTTTTCTTAAATGTGGGTGAACTATTGCTCCTGGTGTTGTTTGTTGACTTAGTCATATTGGAGGTAAGTCTTTGAGCTGCAATAAAGCAGCCATCTGGTAAGAATTAAATGTGAATAGCCGGTTGTCATCTATAGGTTAAGAGCTTAGAACCAGGGGCAGGTTGGGGCGCCCTGTTATTAATGATAGCTCTGTTCTATACAAACAACTCTCTACCGGATTATCTGTGCCAAAATATTACTGAAGAGCTTGGAAACAGGCTAGTGTTTTGCCCTTTAGGGGGGAAAAGACCATGGAGTTGAATTTGGAAAGGAATCTTGGAAAATGTTTCAATAAAACAATGTTATTATTCACATGCCCCAAAAATTCAGCATTGCAGGGCTCCTGCTGGCAGAACCAGGTGAACTTTGCAATATAGTCCGAGTCGATCTTGAATTCTTACTTGAGTAAGCTGAAGGCTAGTTGTTTTTGTTTTATTGGCAATGATCTTTTATCAGAAGTGCTCAGGAGAATGCTTCAAATAGAAGCCAGGAAGTTTTTTGTCTTCTTTTCCCTTCAGTTTTATAAAAATGTAAGTGAAAGGATTTTCAAGCACCAAGTTGTGGTGCCACCCCATATTTTCCTTTATCTTTCCTTTGTCTTTCACTTACTCATTTGAGACTGTTTACTTAGGGGAAGGTGTTAACGTGGCAGTTAAGATGCTGTTTGGGATGCTTGTATCCCAAATCAGAGTGCCTGGGTTGGACCCCTGACTCTGCTTCCAATTCCAGCTTCCTGCCAATGCACACCATGAGAGGCAACAGGTGATGGTTCAAGCACGTGCGTCGTTATGCATGTTGGAGACCTGGCTTGACTTCCCAGCTCCTAACTTGAGCCTAGCCCAGTCCTGATTATTGTGAACATTTGGGAAGTGAACCTGCAGGTAGAATCTGATCTCCGTCTCTTCTGTTCTCTTGGTAACTCTGCCTTTCAAGTAAATAAATGAATCTATAAAGAAAAAAATTATTTAATTGAAAGGTAGAAAGGGAGAGACAGAGAGAGTGAATCCACTGGTTTACATCTCCAATGCCCACAACCGCTGGAGCTATGCCAGGCTGAAGCTAGGCGCTCCATCTGTGTCTCCCATGTGAGTGGCAGGAACTCAAGTACTTGGGCCATCATTCACAGCCTGCAAGTGCATTAACAGGAAGCTGAATCAGAAGCATGCCGCAGCTGGGACTCAAACCAGCCCTCCAAAATAGGATGCAGGCCTTGCTGCACCGCAATGCCTGTCCCTAGTGTTCTTCAAGCAACTAACTCCACTCAGTGGTTCTTTTTTCATTTGGAAGGCAGAGTTACAGAGAGAGAGGGAAAAGAGGCACACACAAAGAGAGATTTTCCATCTGCTGGTTCAGTCCCCAAATGGCCCTGAAGCTGGGCCAGGCTGAAGCCAGGAGCTTCTTCTGGGTCTCCCATATGTGTGGCAGGGAGTGCTGCTTTCTTCTGTCTGCTGCTTTCCCAGGCACATTAGCAGGGAGCTGGATCAGAAGTGGAGCAGCCGGGTCTTGAACTGGCACTCAAGGGGATACCAGCATGGCAGGCAGTGACTTAACCTGCTGCGACACAATGCCAGCCCCGACTCACTGGTTCTCATTTCATTCTTTCTGTTATTACTTTACTTATGGAGCAGCCCATGACCTAATCAGAAAACAGTGGCGGGAAGAAGTAACCGATAGGGGCAATAAGAGAACTCAGGTTTGCAGTGTTCCCAGCGGTGCCCATTTAGCACATGGCCTGTTACTCTGCAGAAAGCCCCATCATCACCAGATGTGTTGTGATGACCGAGGCTTGGTCTCGGGCTGCCGATATATGGCTTAGCCAAGAGCCACCACTATCCTTATTAAGGAGGATTTATGCCATTTAAATAGTGTTTTTAGGGCCTGTGTGATAATATTTGCATTTACTCCTTTGTTTTTGAAATAGTATTTTGATTTATTGGAATCTCTACAGTTCAGTACCAAATAGAAAATACTAACGGTTTTTTAAAATTCAGTATAAATCTCAGTTCTCTCATAGAAAAGTATATCTAAAAGAAATTAGCAAAACCAAATAACTGAACTTGTCTAAGGACTATTATCTTGTCAACACTACCTATTTTAAAAGACACTGTAAATCATTATTTACCCCCAGGATTAGTTTTGAGGATTTCATAATTCGTTTTCCTTCTGCCAAACAAAAGAAGGCCAGAGGGCACACAAGGACCCTGAGTTGCAATAAAAAGAAAAAGAGAAGGGAAGAAAAGAAGCTGTAACATGTTCACACTGGTCTGAAAAATTACATACATTAATTTTTGGGTCTGTTCTCCTGTTGAAAGAAGAAAGGCCTTCTCTTTTGTTCTCTTATATTTACTTTGGCAGGTTAAGTTAAACTTTTTGTCAATTGTTTCTTTTAATTAGCACGCAAAATCATTTATTGTGACCTGGCATTTATGAAATGCATTATTTGGTCACGTCAGCTCCTTCTTTCTCATCAGCCACATCTGTTCCTAGGATCGGTGTTGAAGACTGTCAGTGTCATTTGCTCAGTGAGCTGTTGGCTTTAGAGCTAAAGGAGATCTAGTCTGGCCTTTTCATTTACAGTGTGAATCAAGCTGATGCTCAAGTAATATATTTCAGCAACTTTTTAAGTGAATAGTATCAAGGGATGGTGTCTGTTGCAGGAGATAGGATGCTGCTTAGGATGCTTGCATCCTGTGTCGGGGTGCCTGGGTTTGAGTTCCAGTTCCACTTCTGTTCCCAGCGTCCTCCTGAGGTGCACCCTGGGAGGTAGTGCTGATGGCTCAAGTACTTGGGTCCCTGCCACCCATGTGGGAGACCTGGGTTGAGTTCCTGGCTTCAGTCTGTTGTGGGCATTTGGAGGGGAGAGTGAACTAGTAGATAGAAGATTTCTCTGTCTCACTCTCTTCTGCCTTTCCAAAAAAAAAAAAAAAAAAAAAAATCTTACATTAGTAGGAAGACAAGGTTGGCAAACATTAATGTTTGTGGTTTATAGTGAAATTTAATTTCTCATGTTTCTCAGGCAAGGATAAATAACATTTTCTCCCTGAAGGCAAGCAGTAAATGATTATTTTCTGGAAATCATACAACTCTATTTTCATTTAAAATTTCTTACTGTTTACTTCTTTTTTGAAAGAATAATATAAGCAAGATTGACCCAAAGTTGCTTCAGGTGTGGAATAAAAATGCTAATAATTTATTGTTCTGTCTGGCCAAGACTTAGGAGGGCATCTAAAGACTCATTGGAGGGTGGAAAATCGTGACCTGTTTTCATTTCAGGGACAGTAAAGTATAGGGATGGATACGAGGCTTCATCCAGCTCATTTCTCATACAACAAAGAGCTTGGGTCAACCCAAGGGAATTTGCACTGACTGCATAACCAGGACCAGAGTTTCTAGACCCGTGAGCTGTTCCTGGTAAAATGTTCAAGGCCCATGGCTCACGGTAGCTGCTTGATTCATTGATGTTTTATGGTTAAAATGCACCCCCAAAACTCAGCAAGTATTAATTGAAGACCCATAGCCTAGGAATAAAGCCAGGAGCAAACTCCTGAAGTCCAGGAGATTTGGAGTTGAGGACTAAAGTTTAATTTTCTTGCCTTGTGAGATATTTCTTGGCAATTCAGTAACCATCGAGGGACATTGCAGAAGGCTCAGAATAAGATCCTGAACAACTGAACAAAGTGAGATGTAATTTTTTTTTGATCCACTAGTGACAAACATTTGGGCAAGCAAGTCAAGTGATAGACATCGGTTTAATGAATTAACACGTTCAT
Source organism: Oryctolagus cuniculus (assembly GCF_964237555.1). NCBI lineage: Eukaryota > Metazoa > Chordata > Mammalia > Lagomorpha > Leporidae > Oryctolagus > Oryctolagus cuniculus. The sequence continues at coordinate 78,827,211 of NC_091438.1, forward strand.
GTGATTAAGTGCCACTAAGGGGCTGGCACTGTGGTATACTAGGTTAAGTCTCCTCCTGCAGTGCCAGCATCCCATATGGGTGCCAGTTCGAGTCCTGGCTGCTCTACTTCCAATCCATCTCCCTGCTGATGGCCTGGAAAAGCAGTGAAGATGGCACCCATGTGAGAGACCTGGAAGAAGCTCCTGGCTTTGGCCTGGCATAGCCCAGGCTCTTGCAGCCATCTAGGGAGTGAACCAGCAGATGGAAGATCTCTCCATCTGTCTCTCCTTCTCTCTGTAACTCTGACTTTCAAATAAATGATACATCTTTTTTTTTTTTTTGGCTTCAGTTCCATCTGAATTAAATGTTTCTCCAAACTACCCATGATGTCTCCACTGCCCTGGTGTTTCCTGGTTCTCTCTGCTCTCCTCCAGCCCACCCCCATGGTTTGGCTTCTTCCTGCACTGTTCACCCCCAGGGCCCCGCTGAGCACCTCTCTTTCTGTTTCCCACAGCTGTATTGATAGCTTATGTCTTTCAGCCACCATGAAACTGTGCACTTCTTGAAGGCAAATTTTATGTCTGATTCTTTAGTTACTCTGTGGTGCTTCTCAATGCACATTTATATGTTCTATCTTCATAGGTTGTGCAGTATTTGTGGATTACCTCTATTATTTATTTAACAATTTGAATCTGTTCACTATTTATTAAAAAAGATTTATTCATTTATTTATTTGAAAGTCAGAGTTACATAGAAGGAGAGGGAGAGAGAGAGAGAGAGAGAGGTCTTCCATCTGCTGGTTCATTTTCATTCCCCAATTGGCCACAACAGTTGGAGCTGTGCTGATCCAAAGCCAGGAGTCAGGAACTTCTTCCAAGTCTCCCACAAGGATGCAGGGGCCCAAGGACTTGGGCCATCTTCTACTGCTTTCCCAGGCCCTGGCGGAGAGCTGGATCAGAAGTGGAACAGCCGGGTCTCGAACTGGCGCCCATATGGGATGCCAGCACTGCAGGCGGCAGCCCTATCCACTGCGCCACAGCCCAGGCCCCATCTGTTTGCTATTTAAAAAAAAAAAAAAAAAAAAAAAAAAAAGGCCGGCGCCATGCCTCACTTGGCTAATCCTCCACCTGCAGTGCCGGCACCCCAGGTTCTAGTCCCGGTTGGGGCGCCGGATTCTGTCCCGGTTGCTCCTCTTCCAGTCCAGCTCTCTGCTGTGGCCCAGGAAGGCAGTGGAGGATGGCCCAAGTGCTTGGGTCCTGCACCCGCAAGGGAGACCAGGAGGAAGCACCTGGCTCCTGGCTTCGGATTGGCGCAGCGCGCTGGCTGTAGTGGCTATTTGGTGGGTGAACCAATGGAAAGGAAGACCTTTCTCTCTCTCTCTCACTGTCTAACTCTGCCTGTCAAAACAAAAACAAATGAAGCCTTCCTTAGCTTCATATTCAATATCCTAACCCTGAATTCATGTTTTTAATATCCATTAAAATAAATACATAATGGGGCCAGAGCTATGGCACAGCAGGTTAAGTCTTTACCCGCAGTGCCAGCATTCAGATGGTTCTAGACCTGGTTGCTCCACTTCTGATCCAGCCCCCTGCTAATTGCCTGGGAAAGCAGGGGAAGAGGGTCCAAGAGCTTGAGCCCATGCACCCATGTGGGAGACCTGGGAGACGCTCTGGGCTCCTGGTTCCTGGCTTTAGCCTGGCACAGCCCTGTCTGTTGCAACCATTTGGGGTGTGAACCAGCAGATGGAAGGCTTTTCTCTCTCTGTCTCTCCTCCTCTCTCTGTAACTCTGCCTTTCACATAAAAAAATCTTAAAAAAATACAAAATGTTCATACTCTGAGAAAGGTTAACTTAGCAAAGTGCCTTACACAGTAGCCATTCAGTAACTGAGGAATGAATAAATGCACAAATCAGAACCCGTTTTCCTTGGTAGCTGAGGAGCTTCAGGCTTAGTAAGCTGGAAAAGCAGAGGGATGCTGGGAAAGGCTGAGCAAGCCTCTGAGCCATGCCATTCATTCCTGTCCTGGAAGATCTTGGTGGTAGACATCACTAATTGCCTCCTTGTATGTTGCAAATGACTGGGCCAGCAGGGCCTGTGGAATGCTGGATTCTGGGGCTTGCAGACCCCTGCTGCTTCACTCTGGAAATTGTGTAATTGGCCTCCCTCCCCACAGGAGGGTCAGGAAGCTGTCTGTGCTGGGGATGTGTCATGAAGAAAAGGGGAGCAGTAAATCTGTGCACGCAGCACTCCATTCTCTGCAGTTTCTCAGTGTTCTTGTTCAGGGCACTGGCTGTCTCAGAGTTCTCACTACCACAGCGCGATCTTCTGAATGCGTTGTGTACTGCCAATATAGTCAAGATCTGATGAATTTTTTCCCGTAAATTTTTGCTAATAAGAATTGTATAGTTTTCATACCTAATTTTTGAGAATGTTGTAAAGCTACACAGGAAGACAACTTTGAGTTCCTTTTAGTTTTTAGATAAAGATTTTTTGTTTATTTGAAAGAGTGACACATACACACACACATACACTATCTGTTACTTAATTGTTCTAATAAACTATCTGTGTGTGTGTGTGTGTATGTGTGTGTGTGTTTCTATCCTCGGACTCTCCAAATAGCTGCAATGGCCAGGACTTGACCAGGCTAAAGATGGGAGCCAGGACCTTCATCCTGGTCTCCCACGTGTGTGGCAGGGGCCCAAGCACTTGGACCATCTTCAGTTGCCTTCCCGGGTGCATTAGCAGGGAGCTGGATCACACTTGGAGCAACCAGGACTCCAATCAGCAAGCCCTATATGGGATGCTGGCATTGAAAGTAGAGGCTTAACCTACTCACTACAACACTGGCTCCTGAGTTCATTTTAAAAACCATTCTGTATATTCAAGCTATCATTAGCAGATTTAATAATTCTGTTAATTATTCTAGGGGCTGGTGCTATGGCACACTAGGTTAATCCTCTGCCTGTGTCACCGGCATCCCATATGGGCACCAGTTCTAGCCCCGGCTGCTCCTCTTCTGATCAGCTCACTGCTGTGTCCTGGGGAAGCAGTGTCAGATGGCCCAAGTGCTTATGCCCCTGCACCTATGTGGGAGACCCGAAAGAAACTCCTGGCTCTTGGCTTCGGATCAGCTCAGCTCTGGCCTTTGCAGCCATCTGGGGAGTGAACCAATAGATGGAAGACACCTCTCACTGTCTAACTCTACCTCTCAAATAAAAATAAAATCTTCAAAAAAATAATTCTGTTAATTGTTCTAATAAACATTTAGCATTTAAAAATCCCCGAAGAAATTTTTGTTTCATATTGTCATGCATGATAGATGCTGTTTCTATACTTTGTGGAAAGAATATACTATAGTTTCCTATCTGCTATTTAAACTATAGTATAGATTAAGGTAGTAGATTGGAGATTCTACAGCAGGTCATTTTCTCATTTAGTGTTTAATAAGGTCTAGAGGATTTTTTATAGGAATAAATCCATGCAAGGGTCAGTAGAGGATAAAGAGTAGTGAATGTTTTATCAGAAAAATCACCCACTGCTTTCCTTTTCCCCCCTCTTTTTTTTTTTTTTTTTTTTTTTTTTTTTTTTTTTTTTAAATCCAGGCTTGGTATCAACAGCTGTCCCAGACTGGGCAGGGTAACTTGATACAATGGCATACTTTTCTTTCCCCCCTGGTCTGCCCTTAGAGCAAATTTGAAATGGTTATTTTGGAAAATGTGCTGTGAGCTCCTCTCTAGCCCTCCGCCTCCGAGCAGGCCGCTCGGCACGGCAAGCCCTTGGCTCTGGTGAGCATCTTCCCTAACAGAACTTGGACGTCGGCCCCAGTGCCTTGAGCTCAGCACAACAAGATGGTGCTGGAGGAGCCGTGTTTGCTTTGATCGTTTTTCAACTCCTGTGCCCCAGCCTTTTCACGGAGGACAAATTGCTTTAGCAGAGTTAGGAGGCTGAAGCCCACGGACTGTTTTTGTAGTCTGGTTGCTGTGGTGATTCTTAGCCTTCCGTGCAACTCCCATCTCCCGGGAGACGGAACCCTCTGCAGCTGTCTCGGCCTTTGCCGCGTTGTGGCTGGTGGTCCTTACCGAGCCTGGGGCAAGCCCAAGTGATGGTGAACGAGGATGTGGGACCAGGGGCATCTCATTCAGGATACGCTGTCTTTAAAAACCAGAAAGCTCCCTTGTCCTTCTCCCCGGGACTAGGGGGCGTTTGAAGTGTCTCCAGGTCTGGCTGAAGCCAGAGTTCATTGAACCCTGGAGATTTTGTTGGCCATGATGATGCTATGAGCAAGAGCTTTGCGAGAGTGGCTGAAGATGTTTCCAGAGTTGCCAGGTGGGGAAGAAAAAGCAGTGGCAAAGGGGAAGCATCCTGGGGTGTGAGTGTACCCTGAGAGACGTTGGTTTAGGAAGAAGAGGCCAGGTCCCAGGTGCCTGCAGTTTGGTGTTTGGGGGGCCTATGAGGAGAGCTGTCTTGAACCAAAACATCCACGGAGGACAACATAGACAGGAGCTTTCCCTAGGGACCAAGAGAAGGGCGAAAAATCGCATCCCAGTCATCGCGAGCATGCACAGAACGTTCAAGTGGTTTACCCGAGGGGTGAATTTGATCTGTTGACATCTGATGGCACAGGGACAGTTATTATCCCCATGTTGCAGTTGATGAAATTGATGCCCAGGGAGTCTTTCTATCCTCAAGGCCCTGAGGCTACTGAGAGGAGAGCCCCTCAGTGGCTCTGAGTCACTGTTCTTAACCACTGGTCACACTGCCCGTGACTGAGATGGGAAGGCAGAGTGACCCAGAGGATCGGATTACAGGAGATGCCTGCCAACTTGGGAAGAAAATGTAGATCTTGGAAGAGATTAAATTTTGCTCCAAAACATTTTGTTGCTTTGTTTATTCATTCATTCATTTACTCACGCATCATTAAAGGTATATGCTCTGTCTATGTATATGAACACACACATAAAAACACAGGAAAGTGGCCGGCGCCGCAGCTCACTAAGCTAATCCTCCGCCTTGTGGTGCCGGCACACCGGGTTCTAGTCCCGGTCGGGGCACTGGATTCTGTCCCGGTTGCCCCTCTTCCAGGCCAGCTCTCTGCTGTGGCCAGGGAGTGCAGTGGAGGATGGCCCAAGTGCTTGGGCCCTGCACCCCATGGGAGACCAGGAGAAGCACCTGGCTCCTGCCATCGGATCAGCGTGATGTGCCGGCCGCAGCGCGCCGGCTACAGCGGCCATTGGAGGGTGAACCAAAGGCAAAGGAAGACCTTTCTCACTGTCCACTCTGCCTGTCCAAAAAAAAAACCAAAAACACAGGAAAGTATTAAAAAAGAGACAGTTACCTGTTATGAATTAGCTGCTCAGCACCTGAACTCCCTTCCTCCATTTGGACAGTTTCCTGTTTTCGTAAGGGTACTTCAGAAAGTTCATGGAAAATAGAATTAACTGCTAAGTTTAGTTTACTGCAAAAATTTTTTGAGGTTCCTGTATATATGGGCACTTCAAACAGTTCATGAAAATGTATTATGAAAAAAATTCAAAATTTTTGTACTAAAATAAACTTAGGCTTTAGTTCTTAATTTATTATATGCTTAAAACATTTGCGGGGGGTAGATATTTAGTGGAGCAGTTGAGTTGCCACTGAGATTGCCTGCCTTATATAACTGAGTGCCTGGTTTGCGTCCTGCCTCCTTATACTCCTGTCCAGGGTCTTGCTAATGCACACCATAGGAGGCAGCAGATGATGGCCCAAGTACTTAGGTCCCTGTCAGTTATGTGGGAGACCTGGATCTGATTCTGGACACATGGAACCTCTCTCCATCTGTCTCTCTGCTTCTCAAATAAAATGAAGCAAAATTTTTCAAAATCATTTTTATTTTATTTGAAAGACAAGAGAGGCGTGGGATGAGAGAAAGAGCACGCTGTCATTTGCTGGTCCATGCTACAAATGCCTGCAATAGCTGGGTTGGGCTAGGCCAAAGCCAGGAACCTAGAACTCATTCCAGGTCTCCCACATTGGTGGCAGTAACCCAGTTACTTGGGCCATCACCTGATATGTCCCAGTGTGTGCATTAGAAGGAAGCTGGATTGAAAGCAGAGCTAGGACTTGAACCAGGTGTTCTGATATGGCATGCAGGTATCCCAAGCTGCAAGATCTTAACCCACATGCCACATGCCCGCCCCAGTGTAATACAAGGCAGCAGATGCTAGATGCTGTAAGAGAAGGGTTAACAGGACATAAGTTAGGAACATCACCAAAATAAACAGAGCTTCCTCTGGGAGCCTTGATGACGTATGATGGGTTCCTAAAGGTTGTGCTCTTTCTTCTGTGAGATGAGCAAAACTGATCCTATGTGAAACTACAAAACTAATTAAGTATACTAATACATACTTCTACCTCTTCCTAAAAAGAAGGGAAAAGGCCAGTTTACTGAATTTTCATATAGTTTGCCTTTGAAAATTTCCAGACCACAGTAGAATAGTGTGCCTGCTTTGTAAGGAGCTCCTGTGTGAGGGATTGCAAGGGGTGGATGGAAAACACTTGACAAAAGGGGAAAGGGTTGAGGAAGGCCTGGGATCAGCCTGTGTGGGGGAAAATTGTGAATCTGTCTATAGCTAACAGTTTTTTAAACAATGGAACAAGCATGTTATGAGTTTTTTATACTTGCTATTTTATTCCTCATCATAATTAATTAAAATAGATATGATTCTATTGATTTTTAGATTTAAAAACAGTAACACAGAAAGGTCAAGTGACTTGCCCGTAGTTACACATCAAAGGGACAAATGGAGGTGGCACTGGGCACAGGGAGTCTAGTGCCAGTGTCTATGCACTCAATCTTATATTACATCCGTGTCCTTATTTCATTGAATTAGATGACTTTTGGCCAAAAACTGTCAGTAAAAAGGCAGTCTATTAGAGCCTAAGATCTTTTTTTTTTTGGAAAAAATTTTTTTATATATTTAAAGTCAAGAATTACAGAAAGAGAGAGGGAGAGATATGAGAGAGTCTTCCATCTGCTGGTTTATTCCCCAGATGGGTGCAGTGGCCAGGGCTGGGCCAGGCTGAAGCCAGGAGTCAGGATTTCACCTGGGTCTCCCATGTGGGTAGCAGGGGTCCAAGTGCTTGGGCCATCTTCTGCTGTTTCTCCCAGGCTATCAGCAGGGATCTGGATGAGAAGCAGAGCAGCCAGGACTTAGACCAGTACCCATGTGGGATGCTGAGTTGCAGGTGGTAGCTTCTCCTGCTATGCCACAACACGGGGCTCCCTAAGACCTTCTTAGAGTAGCTCAAGACTGTGTGTAAGGCCGGCGCCGCGGCTCACTAGGCTAATCCTCTGCCTTGCGGCGCCGGCACACCGGGTTCTAGTCCTGGTCGGGGCGCCGGATTCTGTCCCAGTTGCCCCTCTTCCAGGCCAGCTCTCTGCTGTGGCCCGGGAGTGCAGTGGAGGATGGCCCAAGTGCTTGGGCCCTGCACCCCATGGGAGACCAGGATAAGTACCTGGCTCCTGCCATCGGATCAGTGCGGTGCACCGGCCACAGCGCGCCAGCTGCGGCGGCCATTGGAGGGTGAACCAATGGTAAAGGAAGACCTTTCTCTCTGTCTCTCTCTCTCTCACTGTCCACTCTGCCTGTCAAAAAATTAAAAAAAAAAAAAAAAAAACTGCATGTAAGACATCCCTCTTTGCTCCAGGGAAACACCTGACCATTCGCTGTCCTAAGGGGAACAACATCCATTTTGCCCATTATCTGTATTTTATTTCTTGGTGCTGACTGGGAACCTTCCAAAGTGATAGAAAATCAGTAGAATAGGAAACAATTGTACAGTTAATGCTACTTGTTAACTCTCGTTAGAAGGTTTGTTTGCTTAAGAATGTGGAAACTGATGGCTAGATTGTGAAGGTAACTGACTTTGTCAGGTTTTTGTCTTTGTTCCAAACAAGGGTATTTCAGAATATCAGCCTTCTGGAAGATGTAAGTTTTTTATCATCATATTTTGCTCTTCCATCTGCTTATTCACTCCTCAAATGGCCACAACAGCCAGGGCTGGTCAAGGCTTACAGAAAGGGAAAGGGAGAGACACAAAAGATCGAGGGGTCTTCCATCTGCTGGTTCACTCCCTAGATGGGTGCAATGGCCAGGGCTGGGCCAGGCTAAAGCCAGGAGCTTCATCCAGGTCTCCCATGTGGGTTCAGGGGCCCAAGCACTTGGGCCATCTTCTGCTTTCCCAGGCACGTTAGTAGGGAGCTGGATCAGAAGTGGAGCAGTCAAGACTCAAACTGGTGCCCATATGGGATGCCATCTTTGCAGGTGGCAGCTTAACCTGTTGTGCCACAATGCCAGGTGCACATGTCACCTGTTAACACTTGTGATTGTGTGGTTGACCGGGAGTAACAGTACCCTGCAGCTTCCCAACCTTGGGAGCCTACCTATGGCTTGCCTGAAATTTGAAATAGGTTTTCTACTGAATGCATATTGCTTTTGCACCATCATGGTTGAAAGATCATGGGCCAGGTACCATCTGTATATCTGTATGTAAGATAGTTTTGCTTTTCTGAAGAACCCTGACTAATACAGCCATTTTAGCCATTTTAAAGTATGCATTTTGGCAACATTTGTGTATTCATTTGTTTATTGCAACTGCCACCACTATCTTTTTCCATAAATTTCATCACCCACAAAAGAAACTCCATACCAGTGAGCAGAAACTCCTCATTCCTCTGTACTCCCAGCCCTTGCAATGTCTTCTCCACCTTCTGTCTCTGTGTGGATTTGCTGGGTCTGGATGTTTCATGTAAATATAGTCATACACCATGTGACCTTCTGTGTCAGACTTTTTTCTTCATATGATGTTTTCAGGGTTTTCCCCTGTTGTGTCATGTGTCAATACTTAATTTCTTTTTGTGAGCAAATAATATAGGGATCCTACCATATTCTGTTTATTCCAAATCATATTTTTAAAGAAATCTTTGTCATCTTATGAGTCAGATTTCTTTTTACCCACAGGTAGCAAAGAATATCATTTACTTCCTTAAAATTCTGATAATTTTATAATGCTTATAATCAATACCTGAATATTTTATAATGTATCCCATCCCCAACTTTCCCCATTTTGGCTCTAATTGCTGCTTGTTAGTGGTATTTTCAAAGGAGGAGTTGGAGGCAGACTCATAGACTGTATTAGTTTTGCTGCCAATGAGAAGTAGAAGACGAGTGGCTGTTGACTTGATAAGCATTTATGACTCGATGGAATTGTAGAATGGAGCTTCAGTAATATGATCTTGATAACTTCTAGAACCTTCCAGTCTTTGATCAGAATGAGAAGATTCTGTAGAGACATGTTACGAATGAGTAGCTTGGCTCTCCTTCCTTTGCCTGGGCAACCAGGCCTTGGCAGAGCTTTCAAACTCTTTCAGTGCAGGTGCTCCGGCTTTCATTTCACAGCTCAGATACCTGAGTGCCTTCCGTGTTCAGTGTACGTCAGATAATAAAATGTCTTTTAAATTAGGAAATGAAATTATATGTAAAAATAAGAGTTTAGACATTGCATTTCCAGAATTTCATATTTGGCAGTGTCACATGGGAATCAAAAGTTTCATTACAGTTGTGTGTGATTAGCAGTGGGATATGTTCTGAGAAATGTGTCATTAGGCTACTTCATCATGTTGAGTGAACATCATGGAGTGTATTTACACAAACGTGACAGGCACGGCCTCACTAAGGGATATAATCTTGGGGGCCACCATTGTATATTCCCACTGTCATTGACTGAGACGTGGTTACGTGGTGCGTGACTGTGTTCACTTGGATAATGGGTGGTATCTTTTCTTTCTGTTGTTCTGTAATATGAATTGGTTTACCAGGCCTTAAATCCTCTGGCCTTGCATGTATGTAGCTTTTATGAGGCTACAGTGTTTTTGTTGCTGGGAAATGAATGACTGGGGTTGTTTTAGTTATACACCTTGGAAATCAAATGTTAGAATTTGCAGTTGAGGTGAAATTCGTTCCTAGTTCCTGGCATAGCCCTCAGTTCTGATTTCCCGGTACATACAGGATCATTGTTCAGGCTTCCTAGACTTTCTTACTTCCTTCAGGTTATTAACAAACACTTAAAGGATTTTTAAGGGCATAGAGTAGCTGTAGCAAATTTTGTTAGCAAGCATCCTATTCATTATTGTCCCTTTTCAGTTAGAACAAATCTATTGAACTTCTTTTGATGCTGCCTCAAGAAGTTATGAAACTTGAACTCCTGAATACTGGCTTTAGGAAGATACCACCCCATGTTAGATACTTGCCGACTGCCACATGCCACCGGCACATTTTGGCAACTTTCCCTCTGCTTTCTGAGATCCCAGGTCTCACTCTGAAGGCTCATTGCAGAACTCGATGAAAACTGCTTCTGTGGAGGAAAACACACAGCAGTGTTGAACTCCTGCGTGAACACTGCAGACTGTGCTGCCTCTGCTGTGTACCAGGCTGTGCGCATGTTGTTCACAGCCTGCATTTAAAACATTTGAGAGTCCAGGCCTTAGAAACACAGTGGAACATTTGGTCAAGGAACGTGGTGCTGTTCCAGACAGAGTGCTCCCCAAGCACAACTGATAACATGTTCTCCCACCTCTGACCTCTGGGTTACTTCTCTCTTCTGCAAGATAGGCCAAGGAACATGGAGACGAAAGTTCGCTAAAAACATTTCCTCAACATCATAACCTGGTTGGATGAGACCAGAATACCCTGGGGGCCCAGTGCTGTGAACTTTAGGAGTTGTTTTCTTTACAGCTTTCAAAGGAAACCAGATTTCACAGAATTCCCGAAGGTTTTCTCCCTTGATCAGAGTTTCATTTCCTTAGAGAGCAGTTTGGTCTAATCCACACATCGACTGGGAGCTCCGGGAGCTCAAGGAATGGTTGGTTTGTGCTTCTGCTGATTCCACGGCTTGTAGGAGTCGGGGGGGGGGGGGGCTCCTGCTGCAGATTGCCCGGGCCCTCTGCTCTTGTGGCCCTCACAGCTTGCTGGGTGTGTAATTCCACACATGATGCATCCGAGACATGCTTGAGTCATTTGGGTTTGAAACGCCACCAACACCTTTTTGCATTCCTTGGTGCATTTGCTCATGACAACGGTGACATTATTAAAATTCTTGTAGAGGAGGTAGAGGAATGTCTACACTACAGCCTTTCTTGCTGCTTTAGCGGGCACGGTGAATATCACTGCTCATCAAAATATTTGTTGATTCATCCCTGTTGAGCCCACTGGTTGCCATCAGCCTGTGCTAGCTTTCCTGTAGTCTCCTTCCTTCCTTCTTATCTTTTCTTCTCCAGTAATCAAATGGTTCCTGCTTCTTAATACAGCAGAACAGCTTTCCATTCTCCTCTGTGCCTCAAGGCTAACACCCTGGAGAAGGATGAGTGGGAAGTTAGAGAAAGACAGACGGGCAATGAGAGAGATCATTCTCATAGCACCGCCACCTTTTAGCCATAAGACGTTGGATAAATTATTTACTTCTGAGCACCAATTCCTTCATCTTTATAATGGGTGTAATTAGATAATTATGCAATGTACTTCCCTCTGTTGAAAAGCAGCAGATCTTAACCCAACAGAAAGCCCTATATATCTGCCTGTTGTGTTTCCTTGGAAGGTTCCACTACTGCTGGCACCACTATGAATATTAACAACAATAATCCAAGTGTAGTATTTTTTTTTTTTTTTGACAGGCAGAGTTAGACGGAGAGAGAGAGAGAGAGAAAAAGTCTTCCTTTTTCCATTGGTTCACCCCCCAAGTGGCTGCTACGGCCAGTGTGTTGTGGCTGGCGTGCTGTGCCGATCCAAAGCCAGGAGCCAGGTGCTTCCTCCTGGTCTCCCATGTGGGTGCAGGGCCCAAGGACTTGGGCCACCCTCCACTGCCGTCCTGGGCCACAGCAGAGAGCTGGACTGGAAGAGGAGCAACCGGGACAGAATCCAGCGCCCCGACCGGGACTAGAACCTGGGGTGCCGGTGCCGCAGGTGGAGGATTAGCCTAATGAGCTGCAGCGCTGGCCCAAGTGTAGTATTTTTGAATGTCCATATCATTAGTAATTACTCCTCTCCAGATTCCTCTTTTGTGTTAGGTAGCACTACCTCCATTCGGAATTCCTTACCAGATTCAGGATAATCTACATGAGAAGTGCTTTAGCCCAGGGATACCAAGATTCCATCCTTTGATGCCAGGAGCATATTAAATCACAACCTGAACACCATTGCATGTTGTGTTTCTGCTGTTATGAACTTGATAAGTTTAAGACTTATCAAGCTTAAACAGAAATCTTGACTATAATTGGCAGATAGAAATTATTACTCCAGTGGCCAGATCATGTGAGAATTGGGTTTTTGCTATTTTGTATATCAGCCTATTTTGTGAATCAACTTCTAGTGATCACTGCAATGATTCTCTTTATTACACAGTTCTATGGTGAATAGTGAATTCATTCTTTCTATTTTTTTTTCTCTCTCTCTCTGCCTTTCAAATAAGTAAAAATGGGTATTTTAAAAAATATGTGGGGACACGCTTAATCTCCGAGTTATTGGAGTGAGTCTATTAAGTGTGACAAAGAATATAAAAAAAAGGTAAAAGCACATTTTTCCATTTAATCAAGGTGCAGATACTAAGTTCCTTCAGATTGCTTTCTGTTTTCACATACTTCGTTGCTTGAATGAAAACCATTAAAAATCTGTGCATTTAAAAAGTAGTGGAACATTTGGTCAAAAAATTACTTACTTGAGAGGCAGACAGAGACAGGCAGATAGAGGGAGAGACGGGGAGAGGGATGGAGCTCCTGTCTGCTAGTTCACTCTCCAAATACGCACAACAGCTAGGACTAGTTTGGCTGAAGTCGGGAGCTGGGAACGGAGTCCAGGTCTTCCGAGTGGGTGGCAGGAACCCATCATTTGGGCCATCACCACTGAGTCCCAGGGTCTGCATTGGCAGGAAGATGGAGTCAGGAGCTGGGGTTGTGCACTGATCCCACGTACCCCCAGTATGAGACGTGGGCACCTTAACTGGCATCTTAATTATTCGGTCAAATGCCTGACCCTCTCACAACATTTTATCTCTGTTACCTAACTTTGGGTAGGAAAGCATACCCCAAAGGGTGTCCCCCACCCCCTGCCACAATATTATTTGCAGAACTGTTCAAGATAACAAAAATGTCTCCTTTTCTGTTTTACCTGTTGTTGCATACATGGAGCTGCTCTGCCCTGCCCCATCCTGGCAGCAGAGGGGGTGGTCAGGGTGTTTTCCCCCCAAAGCAGAGGTGTGGCCTCGGAATCCTCTCCATCATACCCTTGATCCTGGCAGCCCATATCTTGGTTTAGTAGTTGGAATCTGTTTACTTTTCTTGACTGTGTTTTAAAGTTCAAGTTGAACCTGGTAGTGAAGTTAATGTTCTTTTTCTTGGCCGTACACCTCCCCAGAAGAACAGGACAAGATGACTGTGTAACCGTTAGATGAGTCACATTTTATGAACAGCTTTTGTTGATTCTTTTATTCACCAGAAAACGTGTTGACTACTGCCAGATATTTGTGCTGAGCCTAAGGATGCAGGAATGAGTGTGACTCAGTTTCTGTCCTTGCGGAATGTCCTGGGGGGTTCACAATCACTGTGATGCTGTGCGGAGGTAGTGCCAAGAGCATTGTCTGTGTGTGCGATTGGGGAGAGATTTCACCGGAGGTTGCATTGTGAGCTGGATGCAGGTGCCCACCCAGGATCGTGGCTGGAATTGTGAAAGCTGTGATGTGTTAGCGACATATGCAGATCTGCATCACGTAGCCTGTGCGTAATACTGAAGGGTGACATAAATATGCCTGGAGTGTTCTTGGACTTGCCATCAGCAGTGGCCTGCTGAGGGCCTGGGCAGTGTCACTGCACCAGGAGATACTCACATCCGGGGCCTCTGCATTCCCGGTCTTTTGCCCACCGTGGCTCCCTGGGAAGGGCCGGCCAATCCCTTCGCACTGCTCCCAGGATCCCTCTGGAAGGTCATGGCCTGTAGTTTCATAAATACTCTAATGTTTACATGAGCTCTTGCTCCTCAACCCCCAACCCAAATTTAGTTCCCAGTATTTTTCCAGGGCATTCAAAATATGGAGCGAAAAAGGGCAGGCTCATTTCTGCATCAAATTTCAGGCTTTCACTTAGTTTTTAATTTTTTTTTCTTTCTGTGGTTGTATTAGAGTATTTTCAGATGCTCCCAGGGAATCCTGAACTGTGTCCTCGTGGAGGAGAGGGAGATTCATCTGGGGCTTGGCTGGCTGAGCCCCTCCCAGCACGTTTCGGTGGTTTCATGACCCACTGGGAAAGAGCTTGGTGCTGTTTGCCAGAGCCCTCGACAGCCCGGGCCTCAGTGCTCCTCCAGACTGAGGAGCATGGTCATTTGCTTCCCGGAGTCAGGGGGAGTCAGGGTGGGAACCCCAGAGGGTTGAGCTTTCTGGAATTCAGTACCAACTAATTGGTTTTCCTTTAGAAATTCAGAGAAACAACAACAACAACAACAACAACAAGGAAACAAGAAAATCTTAAAAATCTCCTAATCCAGCCACCCAAGAATGTTTAAAGGCAATATTTTTATACCAATTCCCAAATGGTAGAAGACAAGCAATGGTAAATAAAATATCAGCTGTGGGAGTTCTTTGAGCTGGAAGATACTTAACACGTGGTGGCAGCAACTAAAGAAAAGCTAAAATATCACCCAGCAACGACTTGCACTTTCCAGATCCATCTAGGTCGGGTGTGAGTTCCTAAAGTCACACTGTCCAAAGGGAAGTGGGTTTTGAGTTTGGTGTGTCCTGAAATGGGGGTGTGCCTCTCTGGGGGGGGGTCTGTGTGAAGTATGGATGCCGAGAGTCCCAGACTCAGGCTGTTGCCCGCGATATCTCCCTACCTCTAGAAAGGGCACGACGGATGATGGCTGTGTACCGACCAGCGTGTGACATCGTGGGTCTCAGTTACAGGTGCACTGCTGGAGTCCCTCGCGTCTCCTAGTGTAAACTGATTATTGAACCATCGTTTCAGAGTGTTATTTGGTCTGGTTTTTGATGATAGGAGTTGCTTTGGTAGTACTGTGGATGACTTCATGACGCACAGGTCCATGGGAGCTGCTCTGAGAATCAGAAACATTGAAATGGAGCCTCAGTGACACATTAGCAAAACTGGACAACTGGTAGACTTTCCTATCAGCCGCTTCCCTCACTTTGCTTTCGCTCGTTTTAACAAACTCCAGGAATAGAGCGTCTAACCAATGAGGAATCTTTTGAAATCCATTTAGTAGAAATGTCTTGTGTCTGTACTGTGAATTCCGGGAAATTCAAAAAGAATTTTTCATACAGCTTTTTTCCATACAGAACGCAGAGGTTTTTTTCCCTTCCTGTAAGTAGAAATTCATTCTCATAAAGTGATTTATAGAGTCGAGACAGTTGTGTATGGCTTTTGCTTATCAAAGATAATCCTTGGAGAACTAAGAAGCCTTCACCATACAAGGCCCAGAGAGTGCTGTCCTTGTTTGCTGGTGATGATGTGGGCAGGCACTGGCTTCCTAAATGGGAGATAGGGAGGCTGCCTTTCCACTGGGGGGTTGTGTGCGCCTCGCAGCTGGCCTTGACTTTGGTCAAAATTGTGTTTGGATTCTCTCTCAGAAAATATTTGCTTTTAATTTCTTTATGAAATTACATCTAGGGGGTGGGTGTTTGGCCTAGTGGTTAATCACCTGCATCCCACACGGCTCACGTGATTGCATTCCAGCCACCCACACGGGGGACCTAGATGGTTGCTGGCTTCAGCCCCGGCTAGGGGTCATTGCAGGCATTTGGGGAGTGAACCAGCAAATGAGAGCGCTTTCTTTCTCCCTCTGGCTGCCTCTTAAATAAATAAATAAGATGGTTAAAAATTATGTCCAGTACGTTTGTTGAAGTACACAGATAAGCTCAGAAGATTTATTGTAACTAGATGATCTAGAACAGATTAGACCAGTTAGCCTTCCTCCAGTTAGGGGACAGTGTCTACATGTGGGATGTGACAGATGAGACTTATTTGCATTTTCTCACACCCTCAGGAAGACTGAACATTCAGCACAGTTTGAGACAAACATGATGGGAACAGGAACTCCCGACGAGGCTTCATGGGTCAGTGTGTGGCCAAAGACTGCATCTCAGGAGTTCACTAAAATTCCAGGGACTACTTGTGAAGGTTTTCTAGTTCTGGGTCGTCATCTATTAAGTCTTTCCTTGAAAGAATGATAGCTTAAGACTAGGCATATAACTTCTAGTTTAATTAGATTGGGCCATATTGTTTCCATCTCTGCCACTAGAATTTTCCTGTTCTTTTACAATGAATAGTTAGAAACCTTAGCTGGGGTTAGTGAGCACTTAACCTGGAGTACATGGGTCATGCAATGGCCATGTTTTCCATGTGTTTTCTTGGCATTCTCTGTAAAACTTTGTATAACATGTGCTCTATCTGTGTGTACACAGGGAGTTCATACTTGAATTAAGTTTTCAAATGCTCTAAGACTCCCAAAGATGAACATAGAAGCCATATCTTAAAAATTTTTATTTTAGGGCCGGCGCCGCGGCTCACTAGGCTAATCCTCCGCCTAGCGGCGCCGGCACACCGGGTTCTAGTCCCGGTCGGGGCGCTGGATTCTGTCCCGGTTGCCCCTCTTCCAGGCCAGCCCTCTGCTGTGGCCAGGGAGTGCAGTGGAGGATGGCCCAGGTGCTTGGGCCCTGCACCCCATGGGAGACCAGGAAAAGCACCTGGCTCCTGGCTCCTGGCTCCTGCCACCGGATCGGCGCGGTGTGCCGGCCACAGCGCGCCAGCCGCGGCGGCCATTGGAGGGTGAACCAACGGCAAAGGAAGACCTTTCTCTCTGTCTCTCTCTCTCACTGTCCACTCTGCCTGTCAAAAAAAAATTTTTTTTATTTTAATTAGTTTTAATAGATTCAATGTAGTTTGTATATGCAATTCTAAGAACATAATGGGGCCAGCATGTGGGATAGCAGGTTAAGCCACCGGCTGCAGTACTGGCGTCCCATATGGCTGCTGGTTCAAGTTCTGGCTGTTCCACTTCTGATCCAGTTCCCTGCTAATATGCCTGAGAGAGCACTGGAGAATGGCCCGAGTCCTTAGGCTCCTGCACCCACATGGGAGACACAGAAGTTCCTGGCTTCTGGCTTCAGCCTGGCCAGCCCCAGCTGTTGTGGCCATTTGGGGAGTATACCAGCAGATAGAAGACCTCTCTCTCTCTCTCTCTCTCTCTCTCTCTCTCTCTCTCTC
Organism: Oryctolagus cuniculus; assembly: GCF_964237555.1. Classification (NCBI taxonomy): domain Eukaryota; kingdom Metazoa; phylum Chordata; class Mammalia; order Lagomorpha; family Leporidae; genus Oryctolagus; species Oryctolagus cuniculus. The sequence continues at coordinate 78,844,490 of NC_091438.1, forward strand.
TCTCTCCCCCTTTCAAATAAATAAAAAACAAACAAAAATAACGATATTCCCGTCTTCCCTCCCTCTCTCTCTCCCACCCTCCATCCTTCTCCCTTTCTTTCTTAGTTTTTGAGATACCACATTTACTTTACAGTAAAAAGGCTTAATACTTCACCAATTAGGAAGTTTAACAAGTGAAAAGCAAAAAGACCCTAGTTTAATGAGAGTATAGACAATAGCTATAAACAATAATTGAATGGAAAAATTAACATTTCTTCCATACATAGTAAATTTTAAAGTAATCGCAGGTCATTAAAACTGTAGTAGTGTAGCGTTCTTAACCATTGGTTTGAGAAAGGTATAAAACAAAGTTTTACGAAACTGTATTTGCAGTAATACTAATAAGCACAGACGGTTCTTTATCTTTTTTTGTGGTATCTGTATTTCTGGGTCTGGCTTATTTCGCTCAACCTGATGTCCTCTAGTTGTGTCCATTTTTCCACAAATGGTAGAATTTTTTTTTTTTTTTTTTGACAGGCAGAGTGGTCAGTGAGAGAGAGAGACAGAGAGAAAGGTCTTCCTTTTTGCCATTGGTTCACCCTCCAATGGCCGCCACGGCCGGCGCGCTGTGGCCGGCGCACCGCGCTGATCCGATGGCAGGAGCCAGGTACTTATCCTGGTCTCCCATGGGGTGCAGGGCCCAAGGACTTGGGCCATCCTCCACTGCACTCCCTGGCCACAGCAGAGAGCTGGCCTGGAAGAGGGGCAACCAGGACAGAATCCGGCGCTCCGACCGGGACTGGAACCTGGCATGCCGGCACTGCAAGGCGGAGGATTAGCCTAGTGAGCTGCAGCGCCAGCCGAATTTTGTTTGTTTTTATAGCTAAATAATATTTCATTATAAATATATACCTCATTTTCTTTATCCATTCATCTGATGATGGACACTTTGGTTGATTCCAAATGTTGGCTATTGTAAACAGTGCTGCTATAAACATGGTGGTGCAGGTATCTCTTTGATACACTGTGTTCAAATCTTTGGGTATATACCCAGTGGTGGGGTTGCTGGATCATATGGCAAGTCTGTTTCTAAAGAGATCTCCACACTGTTTTCCACAGTGGCTGCACTAATTTACATTCCCATCAACAGTGTATAATTGTTCCCTTTTCCCCACATCCTTGTCAGCATTTGTTACTGTCTGTGCTTTAGATTTTAGCCATTCTGACAAGGGTGAGGTGATGATATCCTATTGTGGTTTGGGTTTACATTTCCTTGGTGACTAATGATGTTAAGCATTTTTTCATACATTTGTTGGGCATTTGTTTTCCTTTTAGAATTATCTATTGAAATCCTTTGCCCATTTCTCAACTGGATTGGTTGATTTTTATTGTTGAGGTTTATTATGTTGCTGATATATTTGGGATATTAATAATTTGTTGGATAGGTAGTTTGCAAATATTTTTTCCCATTCTGCTGGATGTCTCTCAAGTGTATTGATCATTTCCTTTGCTGTGCAAAAGCTTCTAAGTTTTATATAGTCCCATTTGTTTTGCTTTCATTGCCTGTGCTTTGGGGGCCTTGTCCAAGAAGTTGTCCCCTATGCCAGAGAATTGGAATGTTTCCCCTACATTTTCTTCTAGCAAGTTCATAGGCTCAAGTCTTAAGTTTAGATCTTTGATCCATCTTCAGTTGATTTTTGTACATGGTGATCTTTGTACATATGGATCTAATTTATGTACATATGGACCTAATTTCATTCATACACACACACACACACATCTAATATCCAGTTTTGCCAGCACCATTTGTTGAAGAGGTTATCCTTACTCTACTGTATGGTCTGAACACTTTTGTCAAAAATCAGTTGATTATATGTGGATTAATTTCTGGGCTGTCTATTCTGTTTCATTGATCTGTGTATTGGTTTTTATGCCAGTGCCATGCTGTTTTAATTACTATAGCTTGTAGTATGCTTTAAAGTCAGGTATTGTGATGCCTTCAGCTTGATTTTTCTTGTTTAGGATCGCTTTGGCTATTCGGGGCCTTATGTTACTCCATATGAATTTTAGGATTAAAGATCCTACGTCTTTAGAGAATAGTCATTGTCCATTCATCAGGGATGCATCCTCCTTTAGCCACATGGCCCTTCGTGTTTAGTTCCTTATTATTTATGAAGCCCATAGTAATACTTGTACTTTCTTGACATTGGATTGAGGGTCAACTCATTAAACACTGTTGGGATTTCCAAGCTGTAAAGTATTGAATGCCACTGGTGTCATTTCTCCTTGGGATGTTTCTTTGCTGTACTCTGCCTCAGCTCTGGTCTTTACATCATCGTCACTGGATAATCTACCCATGGAAATCTTGAGCAGGGCATTCTTAAGTTGGTAACTATGGTCTATCCTGGGCTCCATTGGATCCCTGAGAATTTTCTTTTTTGTCTGTCTGGGAGAAATTAGGCAACTTAGCCAGGGATTCTTTGAGATATTCTGGGTATGTTCTCCCCACATTTCTGGGAGCTTTTATTTGAGCAAGATTTACTCAAATATGGGCAGTCCAAAGAGGAAGGTTGCTGAGGGATTAGGTGAGCGGGTGCTTGCAGGACTCTTTGGCTCTCCCAACTTTTTTTTTTTTTTTAAGAGTAGTGAGTGATTTTCTTTTAATTTCCCAATAGTAGTGTGAATTCTTCACTTGCCAGATAGCTCTTGGGGCTTTGCCTCCCTCACCCCCCCCCCCCCCCCAGGCCAGAGATTCATCTTGGCCAGACACTGCCGCATGCTGAAGAACGAGCCATTTCCAGGAAGGCTGCGAGAGCTGTGGCTCCTAGAAATGGTCCCTTGATTGTATGAGCCAGGCCCTGACACGTCGGACCATCTGGAACATTTTGGACCTGAGCGCCAACATCTGTCTCATGCGTCTTTTTCTTTTCATTTCATTTCATAATCTTTTAAAAAAAATATCTGGGTATTTGACATGCATATTTGTTAGTGTTTTGTACTCCTGCTGCGAGCCCATTTACTGACACATGTGGCTTGTGTAAGAGGGTTACTTTGCAGTTTTCAAGTACTCTAAACAAGGGATGGACTCGGCGGTGCATGTACTGTGTGTAGCTTGCATTTCACTGCTGAGTTAGAACTGCAGTTTGAATCTTTGCCTCTGCCGTCTTTATGCAGCCTCCTTTTTTCAGTGACCATCAGTCTGCTCAGTTTGAGATGTGAGCAGCTCCAAAATGTGTGACTGAGGAACTCCTTGTTCTGCTGTACCTGTACTTGCCAGCACAGTTCATCTGGTATTGTGATTTTACCATATGCTTAGGTCAAATATAAAAATTATTTCTGGCTATATGCTAGGCTGAGACATTTTGAGGATTACTTGTGTTTGTGTATTTTCCTGCAAACTAAATAGCTGAATCCCCTTGAACCATTAGTGCTTCAGCCTTTTTTATCTCTTAAATAGCATATAAATTTATTAATGCATTGTGACAAATCAATCAGTATTTTTTATTATCTATGCTATATTAAGCACAGTATTAAATGTAAGGCACATGTTTGCCTGTAGTCTGCTTTGGGAGTTAAGACATGCACACTCAGTAATTAGCAATCAAGATGCTATCATATAGCTCAGTGCAAATCTCTCATAGAGTAATGCATTTTTGTGCATTGAAAAGCAGAGAATTAAAACCTTTTGTTGGCAATTACTAAATGCCTCTCATGTGCCAAAGAGAGGGTTTCAACAGATAAGCAAAGTTTAATATCTAATTTATCAAAGACCCAGGAACATATTGTAATAATGACATTGGGTACAGGCAGTCCCACAAAAAGGTGGAGAAACACGGATATCAAAGTAGGCCATCTTCCAGTCATTCGCCAAGATGACAGACACAAAGGGGAAAGAGGAGAGGCACCTGATACGTGTTCTCTGGGCCTTTTAGAAAACATGGAGTTTTTCCTTTGGCCATACTTGTGCACATTTACAAAGAAGGTGACATTGTAAACATCAAGGGAACAGGTACTGTTCACAAAGGAATGCCCGTAAAAGTTACCGTGGCCAAACCAGTAGAGTATGCAGTGTTACCCAGCATGCTGTTGGCATTGATGTAAACAAACAAGTTAAGGGCAAGATTCTTGCCCAGAAAATAAATGTGCGTATTGAGCACATTAGACAAGCCAAGATAGCTTCCTGAAACACGTGAAGGAAAATGATCAGAAAAAGGAAGCCAAGAGAAAGGGACCTGGGTTCCACTGACCGCCGGGCTGTTCCGCCCAGAGAGGCCCCCCACTTCGTCAGAACCAGTGGAAAGGAGTCTAAGCTGCTGGAACCCATTCCCTGTGAATTCATGAGATAGTAGGTGTAAAGAGAAATAAAAGACCTGGGCTGTAAAAAACAAAACAGAGTGGGCCAGCTGTGATTGGGAAAATGCGAAGTAGCCGTCAGCACCGCGTCCCTGATGCGGTATGAACTCAGCTCGCAGCTCTGGACCGCGTACACCTCGGAAGGAGTGTGGCTGAAATGTGCTATTATGCCTGCCGTCTCTCAGTCTTGTCTTTCCAGCCCAAGTCCTTTGTTGTTCTTGCCCTCCCTTGTTACTTTAGAGTGATCATTGCTGAGTTCCCTCCGCTGACCTCTGTAGTTCTCGGGTCACGGCTCACCCATCTGTGTAGAAAGCCAGCGTGAGATATGCTGTAGGAAGGCATCTGGTCAGTTCCCCTTGCACACCCTTTGCTGTCCTGTGTGTGTGTTGACCAACCTTGGCTCCTGTGCTCCAGCAGGACCTTGTCAAGTCCACTTTTTCTGGCTCTGCTCACAGGTGCTTCCTCCTCCCTCTCTCCCCCTCCCCAGTTCTTTAGTGAATGGGAGTGTTCTATCCCTGGGAGCTGAGTCATGTTCTATATATACACACACACACACACACACACACACACACACACACACATGAATATATATATGAATATATATAAAATAGCCAAATAGACATTTATTTATTTATTTTTATTATTTATTTATTTATTTTTTTGACAGGCAGAGTGGACAGTGAGAGAGAGAGACAGAGAGAAAGGTCTTCCTTTGCCGTTGGTTCACCCTCCAATGGCCGCTGTGGCCGGCGCGCTGTGGCCAGCGCACCGTGCTGATCCAAAGCCAGGAGCCAGGTGCTTCTCCTGGTCTCCCATGGGGTGCAGGACCCAAGGACTTGGGCCATCCTCCACTGCACTCCTGGGTCACAGCAGAGAGCTGGCCTGGAAGAGGGGCAACCGGGACAGAATCCGGCACCCCGACCTGGACTAGAACCTGGTGTGCCGGCGCCGCAAGGTGGAGGACTAGCCTAGTGAGCCAAGGCGCCGGCCCAAATAGACATTTTATCATAAAAAATGGCCAAAGATTGACAACGCCATCTAGTTCACCCTAACATATGAAGGAACTTTAAGAAGTTTGTGTAAAATATAATTAGAAAAAAAGTTTATTTTGATACAAAAAAATTTGGAAATTCATGCGTAGTTTTTTCCTAATATACACTTTCCATGAACCTTTTGAAGACCCTTCATGTCTTACTCATAGAATCTAAACTAGTGGGGCTAGTGCTGTGGTGCAGTGGGTTAAAGCTGTGGCCTGCAGCACCAGCAGCCCACATGGGCACCTGTTCAAGTCCAGCTGCTCCACTTCTGATCCAGCTCCCTGCTAATGTGCCTGGGAAAGCAGCAGAAGTTGGGAAACCTGGAAGAATCTCCTGGTTCCTGGCTTCAGATCAGCTCAGCTCCAGCCGTTGCAGCTATTTGGGGAGTGAACCAGTGGGTGCAAGATCTCTCTCTCTGCCTCTGCCTCTCTCTGTAACTCTTTTAAAAATAAATAAATAAATAAATAAATAAATAAATAAATAAATCCTTAAAAAATAATCTGAATTAGCTTATAGCTTGTTTCTCTTAACAGCAAGTTGTGAGATGGAACTCCAGATGCCACTCTGAGTGATATTCAGGGAAAGCCAGTGCTAAGATGTCTCTCCTATTTCTGTTGCTGCCTAGGTCACTCTGCACCTGAATCCCATCTCCTCAGTCCACATCCACCACAAGCCTGTCGTGTTCCTGCTGAATTCCCCACAGCCCCTGCTCTGGCATCTGAAGACAGAGAGACTTGCTCCTGGGGTTGCCCGACTGTTCTTGGTAAGTGTTTAAAACCCTCACACACTGATCCGTACAGAAGGAAATAGAGACACTAAAACTTTGCAAGGCTTTTGCAAAAGGCTTATTTTCCTTGAAATAATCTCAGCGCCCAAAGAGGGTTGAATTTGGAGTACAAGCTTAGTGGTATTTGGAAGCATAGATCAGCATTCACAGAAAGCAAATGCTGCCCACAGTTCATTTTCTGTGGCGGGAGAATCAGGTCTACTGTGCACATCAGAGCAGGGACCCACAGTCGTACCCTGTGTGGCCTGGGCTTCGGTTTCAGCTCTGAGACCCCCCCTTGTGGCACCAGGAACACTGTAAATGTTGTAAATAGCCGCTGGGTGTGTGGTCTCTGACCGCAAAATAAATATGCACAAGCCCGTCCTATTTGTATATAGCATGGGCCTAATTTCTGATATGAGGATCTGTTTGTTGAGAAAGTGACACAGTGAGCTCCAAAATGAAATCATTTGTATTTTATTAAAAAAAAGCTGGAGTCCAGCTCTTGTGGAAAGATCCAAATATTACCTACTATTTGTAAATCATGTCCCTTTGACTTTGCCAAAACATTCAAGTTTGCTAGTTGTGGAGAAATAGATGGGTTGTTTGGATGGAATTTTTGTAGTATGATATCATGTCTGATGATGAGCAACACTGCAGCGTGGTAGTGATAACTCACATTGTCTTTGGAGACAGCTGCATGCCCGTGTCCCCACTGCAGCCCTGGGCTTTTAAACCTTGCTTGTCCATAGGCCTTTCAGAGTAGAGTCCTTGGTTCAGGATTTTCTTCTTGCCCAGTGAATAAACTTTGCCTATCAATGACTCTCCAGAGCTGTAGTTTTGTTTCTCCTGTATTTTTAGAGTACTTTTAAAATCTCAAAGGCACCCATTGAATAAAGTAAGTCTCCACAGTCAATACAGTTAGTTAAATGAATAAAGGGGTTGGCATTGTGGCACAGCAGGTAAAGATGCTGCCTGCAACAACCAGCATCCCTTTTGGGTGCCAGTTAGAATCCCAACTGCTTTACTTTCTATCTAGCTCCCTGCTAATGTGCCTCAGAAAGCAGCCACAGGTGACCCAAGTGTTTGGGCCCTGCCACCCATGAGGGAAAAGCGGAATAAGCTCCTGGTTCCCAGCTTCCGCCTGTCCCAGCACTGGCCATTGTGGCCATTTGGGGAGTGAACCAGCTAATGGATCTCTCTCCTTCTGTGTATGTGTCTGTCTGTGTGTATTTCTTCTCTCTCTCTCTCTCTCTCTCTCTCTAAGTCTGCTTTTCAAATAAATAAATGAATCTTAAAAAAAAAGAATAAAAAGGAGAGAAGGGAATGTCCCTCTTTATAGTAGAATGTCAGTAAATAAATATCTAAAGAATGGTGGAGTTAGATAGTCATCATTTTGCAACCACCTAGTAAAAGTTGATCTGGCAGGAATCATCAACCTATAGGATGCTTAATCTATAGGATGTGGAGAGAGTCAAAGAACAACATAGTTATATATTCTCCAAGAATCTTTTCCACAGTTACTAAGAAAAAACTGTAACTATGTACAATGGTGTTACTCATTAATACCTTAACCCAGGTGATCAAAGTTAACAGCAAAGAGACATGGTATGCTTGCAAATGAGAAAGGATACAACATCACTTATGTAGACTTTTAGGCCAGAGATGTGTATGATCTGAATCATTCATGAGGAAGCAGTGGACAAGATCAAACTGAGTGGGAATGGGGCCAGTGTTGTGATGTAGCCGTTTAAGCCACTGCCATCCCATATCAGATCACTGGTTCAAGTCTCGGCTGTTCTGCTTCTGATTCAGCTCCTGCTAATGTGCTTGGGAAGGCATCAGAAGATGGTTTAAGTACTTGGACCCCTGCCAGCCACATAGGAGACCAGTATAGAGTTCCCGGCTCTTGGCTTTTGCCAGGCCAGCCCTGGCTGTTACAGCCATTTGGGGAGTGAACCAGCAGATGGATAGTCACTTCCTCTCTGTCTATCCCTCTGTCTCTGTTATTCAGCCTCTCAAATAAATAAAAGCATCTCAAGAAAAAAAAGAAAGAAAAGAAAAAGGAATCAACAGTCACGTGGATAAGTCTGACGTTGACTGGGAAAAAAACATATTGAGTGACATCGTGTAAAATGAAATAATAGACCTATGTTCTTCAAAAATGTCAATCATGTCTGAAAGATCAAAACAAATGTAATTATAAATATATAAATAAAATGCTGGGACGACTTTATTCATATATATGTATACATATACATACACACACACACACACACACACATAAAAGGTTGAGATGCCTTCCAGATTAAAGGAGACTAAGAAAGCACATGGAATTCTGAACTGGATCCTCTTGTGTAAGTGATGAGTTGCTATGAAGGACATTATAGGGATATGGGTGAAATTAGAAGTGACCCTAGAAAGTATTATGTCACTGTTAACAGTTCTTGAAGTTGACAGTTGTACAGAGGTTGAATAAATTCTTAGGAAATCTACATAATACCTTAAGTGTTATGGGGTAAAGGGTCAGATAATTCAGGAAAAGGTGATGTATAGAGAGAATAATAAAGCAACTGTGTTGATATGTTAAAAACTGGTAAATTTGTCCATTTGAATTCATTTCAAAATAAAATATTTAAAAATTCAAAAGATACATTTGTGCTGGTGCTGCGGCTCACTAGGCTAATCCTCCGCCTTGCGGCACCGGCACACCGGGTTCTAGTACTGGTCGGGGCACCGGATTCTGTCCTGGTTACCCCTCTTCCAGGCCAGCTCTCTTCTGTGGCCAGGGAGTGCAGTGGAGGATGGCCCAAGTGCTTGGGCCCTGCACCCCATGGGAGACCAGGAGAAGTACCTGGCTCCTGCCATCGGACCAGTGCGGTGCGCCGGCCGCAGCGCGCTGACCGCGGTGGCCATTGGAGGGTGAACCAACGGCAAGGGAAGACCTTTCTCTCTGTCTCTCTCTCTCTCACTGTCCTCTCTGCCTGTCAAAAAAATAAATAAATAAATAAATAAAGTTATCTGCTGATGAGATTAATGGCTGTGATCATTAAGTCCTAGGTACAGCATACCTTCATACTGTGAACTGGACCAGCCAATTCCTTAGAAGCTGGCTAGGTAGGCATAGCTATTCAGATTAGTGAAAATTTCAAGTCCAGTCCCTTGGCCACACTCTATCACATTTCAGGTACTGAGTAGCTGTGTAAGGAGAGAAGCTACCACAAGGGAGAGGTTATGAGCAAAGGCTTTGACTGTCGTGGTTTGAATCTGGACAGCCACTTTGGACAGATTAATCTCTCGAAGCCTGATTTTTTTCTCAGTTGTAATAAGGGAATAATAGTAGTTCCTCTGTAGTAGTATTATCTTGACTAAATGAGATCACTTGGAAAGTGCTTAGTACAATTCCTGGCACTGATCACTCATACACATCACCCACCAGTGCTGCTGTAAAGAACACACGGGAAGGGTGTTGAATTTACATTTGCAATTATAAAATATCTGGCTTGTCTGGCTCCAAAGTGAAAGAAATTCCTGCTTCTCCAGGCTGTGGGTCCAGGTGAAAAGTGTGGGCTGCATGAGTTGTCCCTAACACTTTCTGCATTCCCTCTATCTGCCACTCCTGGAGTTTTCAGGGAAAGTACCTTCCTCCTCGTTATTATTTATTTGCTTCAGTTTTGTTTAAGAGCTGGAAGAAGTGCTTCCTGGCCATGAGTTTAAGATACACTAACAAAAAAGGAGACAGTTTTAGGAAACAATGTAACATCAACTATTTGGAGTGGACCCCATGTAAAAACATAGTGGATCAAGTGATAACTTAAAATCACCAACCAGGAAAGCAGCATTGGGAGAAGTCAGGGATTTAAATTCCAGGCCACCTGAACTCTGCTGTCCTTGGGGAAGAGGGCTTGCTCCCGTCTGCACACATCTTCATGGGCTCGAAGTGGCAGTGGAGCATCTGGTGTTCATTCAGGTTCTCCCACGAGATGACGAGATGACGAGTGATGCAAGCTCCCTCCCAAGCTGGCAGCTCTCCCTGGGCGGGCTCTGCCCTTCCTCTCTCTGTGGCCTGAAATGAATTTCAGTGTCTGCTCATCCCCTTGACAGCACTGGCAGCAGAGGGACCAGTGAGGGATAGAAACCAGCAGTATGTTCTGTTTATCCATTTATTGTAGTTAAGAGTTGGAGTTTAGGGATAAGATAACAAGTTGTTTTACCTAAAGTGTTCATCAAACACTTCAGAAGGGCTGGAATGTTGGAAGCTGAGGCTTAGCCATGCTGCACTGTCTGCTCCAGGGTTACCCAAAGAGCTGAGGGGGTTGGGATGGGTCTTCTTACTCAGGCCACCTTGTGTGTGTCCTCATCTCTCCCCTGAAACGCTGCTGAGGGATTTGCATTACTGTCCTAAATCTGCCTCTACTGTCCAGGTAGAGTTTTGCTGTTAGTGAGTGAACTTAAACTAATGGCATCTACCTGTCTTCCAGAGTGAGCTTTTAACAGTGGACGTGTCTGTATTGTTCAAACTGTGCAAACTCAACAAGAAAAGCTTTTGTAATTAGTTAGGAGGGCCTTGTGTTACTCAGAACATCTCAGCCGCTCATGAGGGTGACTGCAAACCTAGAAACCTTGCATCAGATACTGTCTAATAGAGGGGCGTGTCTTTCTCTCTCTTCATTCCAGTCCTTCCTGAGGTTCCTCTGCATGAGGAGAGGGAGCAGGTGGTGGTGGTGGTTGGGAGGAACATGGGGCTTTGGTTTTATCTGCAGGTGCGGTCCCTTTCTTGGGGTCATTGTGGTTACCTAGGAGATGGGAATGGCAAGGGAGGGGAAGTGGGGGGGGGAGAGTGATTGTTTCAGGCTGAGTTTCTATTTTTTTTTTAAAGATTTATTTATTTATTTGAAAGTCAGAGCTACACAGAAAGAGAAGGAGAGGCAGAGAGAGGGAGAGAGGTCTTCCATCTGCTGGTTCACTCCCCAGTTGGCCGCAATGACCAGAGCTGCACTGATCTGAAGCCAGGAGCCAGGAACTTCTTCTGGGTCTCTCACATGGGTGCAGGGGCCCAAGCTTGGGCCATCCTCTGCTGCTTTCCCATGCCAAAGCAGAGAGCTGGATCAGAAGCGGAGCAGCCAGGACTTGAACCGGAGCCCATATGGGATGCTGGCACTGCAGGCAGTGGCTTTACCTCGTGTGCCACAGCGCCAGCCCTCAGGCTGAGTTTGAGGTAGTGGGCCTTTTGAGTATGAGACACACACCCAGGCAAGTTGTCACAGCTTTATCATTTTCCTTCTGCAGGCTGAGTGGGTGGCCTGGAGAATATTGAGTAGGTTAAGCTTGTCCCCTGATGCACTCCAAAATAAAAATGTTCCTCCCTTCTCAGTGTGTCACATTGGAATGACAAGTGAAAATCTGTTAGAAGGATCACGTAGGTTGGTTTTTACTTCTAGAATCATTTCCACACTGAGGGCAAGGTAGGGTCGGTCAACTGGGTGATGGATGTCTGAAACTTTCAACCTGAAAGTGCAAAAAAGTTGGAAAGAGCCACACAGTTAAATTGTCCTTAAGTCTGAGGATACATTTCTTCAGAGCAAGGACACAAATGGCTGAAAAGTACATGAAGAGATGCACAGTATCATTAATCACTAAGGAAATGCTAATGCCAAGCACAATGCGATGCCACTTCTCTCAGTAGGATGGCTGTAATACAGAAGACAGATAGTAACAGTCATAGTCAAGGAGTAGGGACTCTCATATGTTGCTTGTAAGAGTGTAAAATGGTTTTTTGGAAAACAGTTGGACAAATCTCATATCCATGAGAACTTGTCCACAAATGCCAGAAGAGGCATTGTTAAGATTACCTAAAAAGTGCCAACAGTCCAGATGCCCAGCAGCTGATCAAAGTATTTTTAGAAAGTGCAGGTGCAGACTGTTAGCCTAGCAGTTAAGACACAGTGGTGAGCTGTTCATATCCCACGTTGGAATGTCTGGGTTTGATACCTGACTCTGGCTCTTGACTCCAGCTTCTTGCTAATGAAGACCCTGGGAGGCAGCAGTGATGGCTGAAGTAGCTGTGTTCTTGCCATCCACGTGAGAGATGTGGATGGAGTCCTCGGCTCCTGGCTTTTTGTCCCGGCACAGCCTCAACCGTCATGAGCATTTGGAGAGTGAATCAGCACATGGAAGCTCTTTGTCTCTATCAGGCTACCTCCTTAAATAAATAATTTTTAAAGAATGCTCTACAAGGGGACTTCAGAAAGTTTATGCAAAAAGCATAGGATGAAAACACCATTCATGAATTTCAAAAAGGTTTTGCTGAGCTGTTTTGCATGCCAGAAATAAAGAGGGCATCTGAGATTAAGAAAGTCTCAAGACATAAGCAGCCTGTTCAGGCCTCCTTCACTCTTGGGGTTACTCTGCTGTGATTTATTTTCTCCAGCCACTTGTCATTAAAAATCAGGGAAGCAATGCAATGCATGTGAGTGAGTGTGGATGGGGGTGAGGAACAGAAGAGGGTTCTCGTCCCTGAGGCACTCTCTGAGAGTTGGCAAATAAAGACACAGGATGCCTGGTGAAAGTTAAGTGTCAGATAAACAACAGAGAATTTTTTTTTAGTATGTCCATGTAATATTTGGGACATACATATGCTAAAAAATTTCTTTTTTTTTTTCCTGAAATTCAAATTGACCTGGGTGTCCCAGATTTTATCTGGTGCCTCTACTCAGGGGTAACTCAGGTTCCTGTTTTTAGTTAAGGCCCTGGTCTGGGTGTCAGGAGGCCCACATACAAGTCTTGGCTCTGTACATCATTGTACAGAATCTCTTAACTCCTTGTCTCCGAGGTGAGGGGCTTGTGCTTCACATGATGTCTGAAGTTCCTCCCAGCCTTTAGACTCTGATTCTCTGATAATACAACTGCTAGATATTATATCCCAATTTAATTAGAAACAGAAAATGGCAATCTGAACATTGCCTCTTCAGCAAATCCAAGTAAATATCAAGGCAGGGCAGTTGAAATAAATGAGCAAAACCAAACTCTGTGCTATTGGCTTTGGATTAAAAACAAATAAAAACTTAATTCTAATGAAAAATATAAATGAATCCCAGGAACATGCTTCATATTTAAGAACCAGTTTTGCATTTCCAAGAAGGGGAGGAGGTGAAGAAGCTGGCAGTGCCTAAATCTGCTTTATTCCTTTTACTTAAACTGGAGGGAGGAAAAAAAAAAGGATCCAAATAGTTTGGGCCTCGGCCATCAAACCACAGGCAGTTCTCTGGTGTGCACTGCAGTTTGGATGGCTGACAGGGCTCGGTGAAAAACAAGTGCTATTTGTTTTCCTGTGCCTAGTATTTAACTGGAAATCAGAAGGCTAAATTTCCAATCAGTTGTTAAATAGCCCCAGATGTGAGCTCAGTGCTGCACTCAGAAGGGACGTGCACAGCCTGTACCGCAGCGCACGCGCAGTGCTTACCTTTCCTTGGAGCCAAGTAATGTGTAACTGAGGGCTGGAGGGGCCAAAAATGCCCTCAGAGAAACTCAGACATTCACGCTTGCTTGTGGAGGAGGGAACTTAAAGGAAAAAAAAAAAAAACCCTCTGTATTCTATTGTGGTGCATTTTACAAACCTGGAAATCATTTTTCTTCTTCTCTGATTTTTCCTCCTTTCTCCCTTCTTTGGCAATCCGCTCACCCCCATGTTTAAGAAAAGTCATGAAGTTAGCATTTCTGGGAGAGTGGCTATTGCATGCACTTGTTTGTTCTTCCAGCACACAGTGTTGGGTATGGGGGGCCTGCTGGGACCAGTACCAGCTGTGGACATACAGGGCACCCAGGGGGTGGGTGCTGGCCCTCAGTGGGCTCCCTGTGGTTGGGAGAGCTGGTTAGGAAATTGAGACTTGCAGGTTAGTGTAGTCACTACCATCCTTGGATCCCTGGAGATCCGAGAAAATGACAGTTCTCTTCTTCCAAATGCAATTAAGGCGGCTTCTTGGGTGAGGCTGACTCCGAGGAGCCGTGGTGTGTGGCTCAGGGCTGTGAGGATCGACAAGCTTTTGGCTCCACGAGAAGAGTCACCCCCAGCTACCGGGGGCCCATGTGCACCATTTTGGGTTTTCCAGTGAGGTCTTTCCCCAAATAAATCCTCTCTTGGAGGCAGATTAAATAACTAAACGTTTCAAGATTGGAGGTTCTTCATCTTTTTAAAAACGTCTCCTGTGGAATGACTCATTGTGTCCTGCGGGATATTCCAAGTGGTTGTGATCCCTGCATTTTTATTCCAGAGGCTGCTTATCTGTTGGTTTTGTGGCTTGTCCTTAAGAGCCTTAATTATAAAGGACTTGATCCTCTTGTGAGCTAGGGTCAGTCAACTACCATCTTTCCTAGGAATGAGTTTCTGGCCCCTTTGTGGTGAGGGAGCTCTTCCTAAATGTCACTGTGGCATTTAGAACATTCCAGAGAGTCCCATTTCAGCTGGTAAACCTGGTCCAGAACGGGGTTTAAAAGACTGCCTTCCACTTATCCCCTCTTGCTGGGTCAATGCTGGACAAAGTAGCCGGCGAGTGAGTGGCCCATAGATCTTGGGAGGTTTGCCTGGGTGTATTTTTCCTGAGCAAGACATCCTGTCCGGGAGGGTGCACACAAGCGTAGACTTTTCCTGGCTCTGGCTGGGCGTGTTGTGTCATGTCTGTGTACAGGCACAGTCCCAGCCCTGTGAGGGCTTTGCTTTCATTCAACAAATTGAGGTTAAATAAGCTCCCTCTCGCCGTGCAGGGAAGGTCGGTATTTCTTTGTGTAGGCTGCCATGACGTCCTTTCAGGCTTTATTATCTGAGGCTAATCTGGTAATCTGATGCACCTGCCCTTCCCAAGTGTTGGGCACTTGGATCAAATGTTGTATCTCGGGTGCCTTGGTTGACGTGGCGAGCAGCCTCCAGAGAGCTGTTTGGTAGGATGAGTATTTTGTTAAGGAAGCTTGCAGAGAATTTTATTTCCATGCAACAGGAGGAGGGGAACGCCGTCTCCTGGAAGCTTTGGGAGGCTGATGTGAAAGCTGGTGGCCGTGCCTCAGTCCTCTCATCAGTTGGCACAGTGATGCCCTTGGTACACACTCCCCATCTCAGAGGACAGCCGCAGCATGGCCTTGACACAGGTTGGTGTGTGTATTTGAGGGAAGCCAGTTCTTGTGCCTCAAGTGCTTGTCTCATTTAACTCTCTGGCTTGGAACTTACTTCTACAAGAAAGAAGAAGTCACTTTAGCCTTTCTTACTTCTGTGTCCGGAGTAGAATTTGTAGGTCAAGTTTTCTTTTTGCCCCTGGATCCTAACACCCTGAGTAGGCTGTGGCCTTTGTTGCAAATGTGGGCTCCCGATGCCCCTGAGCAAGGAGGTCATCGTTGCTCTGCTTCTACATGTGCCATTTGCACAAAAATGGCACAATGAGATTCTTGGGCCCAGACATGCTTGGAAGTCAGGGCCTATCTATCTGCAACCTCTGACAAAAGCCCTTAGTGGTCACTGCCCATTTGATATCCAGGCCTCCCATGGGTGACCCAGGCTGTAAGGTGATGCTCAGAGCTGCCGTTTGGAGCCAACACTGCTGCAACCCTCGAAAAAAGGGTTCTTATATCTTTTTCTAGCAATTTGACCCAGAAGGCTACAGTCTTGCCACAATGAGGAATGAATCCTGGCCTGTCCACCTTTTTTTTTTTTTTTTTTTTGACAGACAGAGTGGACAGTGAGAGAGAGAGAGAAAGGTCTTCTTTTGCCATTGGTTCACCCTCCAATGGCCGCCGCGGCCGGTGCGCTGCGGCCAGCGCACCACGCTGATCCGATGGCAGGAGCCAGGTGCTTCTCCTGGTCTCCCATGGGGTGCAGGGCCCAAGGACTTGGGCCATCCTCCACTGCACTCCCTGGCCACAGCAGAGAGCTGGCCTGGAAGAGGGGCAACCGGGACAGAATCTGGCGCCCTGACTGGGACTAGAACCCCGTGTGCCGGTGCCACTAGGCGGAGGATTAGCCTGTTGAGCTGCGGCGCCAACGCCTGTCCACCTTAAGATCTGTCAAACCACCCATATGGCCGGCCTGTTGTGAGCATAGTCAAAAAACACGTTCCGTGAGTGTTGTGTGCTAGGTACTCTTCTGAGCATGGACATGTATTTCCTTATTTAATCTTCACAACAAGCTTGAGTAAGAAATACTAGTCTGCTACTAGGGCTTGTCGTAAGTTCTTCACAGAAGCTACACCCGTCAGTTTATCCAGAGAAACAGGGCCCGTTAGGGCAGAGGAGCTGCAAGGGAAGAAGGGCGCTGGGACTCTCAGGTGTGAGCCGACGCTGGTGTGCACAGGTGGAATTCCTTCTTCACAGGAAACCTCAGCCTTGCCCTTGGAGGGCTTCAGCTGATGGAATGAGGTCCCCCCTTTCTTTAGATTTTTTTTTAATTTATTTGACAGGTAGAGTTATAGACAGAGAGAGAAAAAGGTCTTCCTTCCGTTGGTTCACTCCCCAAATGGCCGCGCTGATCTGAAGCCAGGAGCCAGGAGCTTCTTCCTGGTCTCCCATGCGGGTGCAGGTGCCCAATCACCTGGGCCATCCTCCACTGCCCTCCCCGGCCACAGCAGAGAGCTGGACTGGAAGAGGAGCAACTGATGCTAGAACCTGGCACCCATATGGGATGCCCATGCTGTAGGCAGAGGATTAACCAAGTGAGCCACGGCGCTGGCCCCTAGACCCACCCTTTCTCTGAGCCACCTGATTCGTGACTGAACTTCAGTCACATCCACAGTATATGTTCCCAGCAGCGTGTAGGTGAGTGTTTGCTTGAATCACCAGAGTGACATATGGAAGTATGTGCACCCTGGGTTTCTGCGGCTCTGAAACTCTGGCGTTGCCGTATCTGCTCCAGCCCATCCGAACATTTGAAGATCCTTGGGCCGTCTGTCGTTGTGGTTGCTTCCCCTAACTTCCCTTCCAGCCAAGCCGTGCTTTTGCTTCTGTCGCAGTCCTCCCGTTCCTCTCCTGCACGTCCTCCAGCACACAGTGCCTCGGGCTTCTGGGGAGGGGCACGGAGAAGCGCACAGCCAGTGCAAGGGGTGGGAGTGGGGGTGCAGAAACCTCCTCTTTCTCCTCCCTGCTTTGCCTCCCGCTCCCTTACAGCCTGGAACTTGCTCCCTTGTGTTCACCTGCTCAGTCCTGGTAGACAGCACGGCTCGAGGGACCCAGACCTCGGCTGCCCCGCGAGCCGGTGTCCTTGCCTCAGAAGGATGACACAGTCAGCGTCCACCTTCCCATAGTGGAAACAAGGTGGTTTCGGGAGTCCAGCTGTCGGCGGAATCCACGCTCATTCCTTGCTAAAACTACGCAATCCGACCCTTTCCCTATGGCTCAGAGCTGTGGTTTCTTCAGCTGTGAGAGGGGAGGGTTCGGGAAATGGAACATGCATGGAGCAGGTGTTTAGTACAAGCCTTTGTGAGGATTCCCTCCCAGTGTTCTATCTTAATACAGAACAAGGGCAGCTCCTGCCCACCCGGCACCGCCGATTTCTCAGTTGGGTAGCTGACTTTTCTGTGGCAGTCTGATAGAGGAGCTGGAGAGAGAGAGTGAGAGAGAGTGGGTCTGTGGTTCTGTTGTCAGTCCTGCCATCTAATAACTCTGTGCTGTGGGCAGGTCCTTCAGCCTCTTTGCGCCTCAGTTTCTTTCTAAAATAGAAGGAAGATTAGGAGCCTTGGTGAAAAACTCTAGAAAGAGAATTCTGTGAACCTATCTGGAGCTCAGGTGTTTATAAAATTCAGTTCATGCCCTTTAACCTGGCTTGCAGATTGGATGGGACTGAAAAAGAAAAAAAAAAAAGAGACTTCTTATTGAGGGGTCACCCAGAAGCATACTTGGAGGGCAGAAATGGACCAAGGAACAGAGCTTTAGATGGCAAATGCACTTTGAATTTCAGGGAAGGCTCCTCTTTTTTTTTTTTTTTTTAAGATTTATTTATTTATTTGAAAGGCAGAGTTACAGAGAGGCAGAGGGAGAGAGGGAGATATCCTCCCTCTGCTAGTTCACTCCCCCAGATGGCCGCAATGGCTGGAGCTGTGCCGATCCAAAGCCAGGAGCCAGGAGCTTCCTCTGGGTCTCCCACATGGGTACAGAGGCCCAAGGACTTGGGCTATCCACAACTGCTTTCCCAGGCCATAGCATAGAGCTGGATTGGAAGTGGAGTAGCTGGGACTCGAACCAGCACCATAGGGGGTGCCAGCACTGCAGGTGGCAGCTTCACCCGCCACACCACAGCCTCAGCCCCCAAGGGCAGTGCCTCTTAACACCACACTAACACTGGAAAATGAAGATGGCTGAATTAAGGAGTGTGGGAGATCCATTTTTTGAGGCTGGGGAGGAGCTCTGTGCACCTGAGACTCGTTTTGGAAAACCGTTTTATAAAGTGGCTTGCGTTTCATGAATTTGGTAACCTATGGCCCTGAGTTTGTTTTCTAGGAGTGGGATCCTCAGCTCCTCTTTGTGAATCTGCGTGCTCACATGGAGTGTCACTCTTGCAGTGTGTCCATGGGAGATGCGAGCATTGCTTTTACCCTGGCTCCTGTTCAAGTCTGTGCGTGTTTATATTCGGAGCTTTCTTCTTGGACATGTGTGAACATGGAAGGCGATAAGCTCACAGGGCAGCCTCAGTCCTTTAGTTCTTCCTATCTCGGGAAAAATAATTAAGAACAGGATGATCATCATGTATGTTTTGAGAAAAATCAACAGTCTAATACGTTTTAAGTCATTTTCTTGGAAGAAAGCCATCTGGTTTGGGGTATAGAACAAAAATACCCTCTAAGAATTTAAAGATGGTTGCATGGATTTGTGTTTCTTCAATGCATGACTGGCAGATATCATAATCACATGGCTCATGAATATGTAGCTTTGCAAATTATGAATGCGGGTTCATGGGCATGGAAGTTATTATTTCTTTAAAAAAACTTCTAAAAGACAACATTGAGTCATGATATATGTTAATGGAAAACATGTTTCAGGTCCCATTTCACATCACGTGGCTATGGAGGAAATAGGCAAGTCCTCCCAGGAATTGAGTAAAGAGAACGTGTTATTTTCCTCTTTCAGAATATAGGGTTCAGTCCTCATTTGGGAGGTAAATATTTCAATGCTTGTTCCAGTAGGTTTGTTTTCGCTGGATTTTGAGTGCACAGAATATATCAAAGCATAATCTCCTTAATGCTCTAAGTGGGGGCTGTTAGGAACTCTAGGCCAGTTTGCAGGCCCTACTTCAACATAAGCCTGCGTTTTAGAGAAATGCCTGTTCTCCTTTATCATCTGTCTTTCTCCCCTGTCCCTACTCTCCCCGCACAGAATCAGGCTTACCAGTTCTTGCCGTGGCAGATGTTTCTGAATTATCAGTATGTTTTTCTTTGCTTTATTTGTTTTCCTTGTTTTGCTCTATTTTCCTAGGCAGGCAGTTCCAAAAAGAGATTTGTTTGTGCAGGAGTTAGGAAAAGGGAAGGGGAATCGTGAAAGCTGGAGGTGGAGCAGGACAGAGAGGAGCTGATCCTCATTGTGCAGATGTTGAACTTGCATGAATGTCAAAGTCATGGCCATGTGTGAAGCTGGGTATGTGAGTGAGAGCATCCCCCAGGGCCCGTAACCTGAATAACAGGCACTCATCCAGCTGATAAGTTGGGCTCCACATGGACCACAGCTGAAGTGTGTGTGTGTGTGTGTGTGTGTGTGTGTGTGTGATTCCTGGAACAGATTTTCCTCTAAGGTCTCAGCAGGCTTTTCTTTATCATTGGGGAGCTAGGACTTCTATTTCACAAGGCCCAATTTCTTTATTTTCCAATGTGCAAAAAGATGACTCTATCCATGAGCTGGCTTTTCGCTCTCCCTCTTGGCTTCGTGTCCACCTTTGCAGAGGAGAAGATTCTTGTTTATTCTCCAAGCGATCTCATTCAAGCTTTCTATAGATTATTTGGAGTTTACATCACGCTCATTCCTGTGTCCTGAGCTATGTTCCTCAAGCGTGCACTGGAATCTCAGTGGCGGTAGGATTATAATGTAGTTTCCTGGACCCTACATATCCACTGCACTACCCTGGAATCTGCATTGTAACAACTTAAATGCACTGTCTGTGATGCAGTGGTCTGAGCATCACACTTTGGGAAGCACTGGACTTGAGGCACAACATGTATCAAAGCATTCGACATTGGTTTGTGTTCTGAGACCAGACCAAAAAGATGGATGGGTGGGTGGGTGGATGGGTATTATCAGTTCAGAAGTAGATTTGTTCCTCAGGGTCATTTTGGAGGAAGAGCTAGGGCAGTGCTGTGCAATAGAAATAGAATGTGAACCATATATATCATTCTAAGCCTTCTGTTACCACATTTTAAAAAGTAAAAGAAATGAAATTGATTTTAATGAGATCTTACTTAACCCACTGTACCTGAAATAATATCACTTAAATATAGGTATAACCAATTAATTAAAAAAACCTATTCAGATGTTTTGCTTTTTCTTGTACTACATCTTCCAACTCTGGTATACATTTTATAGTCACGACACAGGCCAGTTTGCATAGCAGCCTTTCAGATGCCGTATGGCCAGTGGCTGCCGCACTGAAAAGCGAAGATAGCAGCCCTGAGCCCTGACAGATACGTGATTGACCCTGCGACTTCTTCCACTTCTCCGCTACTCCTGTAAATGACCTCAAAATCCTCCTTAACACAGAACTTCAGGCAGGCTCTGCCAATTATAATTAGACTTCCAGGTTTATTCCGTTCATTAAGCAAATGAGTGTCTTTTTTGTATCAGACACTGTACGAAGTACGTGGGATGAGCAAAGCAGATGACGATGTTAGGTGGAGGAGCTTGCCTTCTAGTGCATGGAGCACAATAAATACACCACAGGCTACTCGAGAGGGTGGCGAGCACTATGGACATACAGCGTGAGGTGGGGTGAGGGGAGCTGGTGGCTGGGCTGTCATTTTCAGCAGAGCCTCTTAGGAAGGCTATATTTGGGTAGACTCCACGAGAGTGAGGAGCAACTGGAGATGAGACTTAGCAGCCACTCGTGGTCTCTTGCTGTGGGAACTGTTCCTCTGGGAACATTCTTTGTGGGAGAGAGGTCGAGGAGGTGGGAGACTGGGGAAAGGCCTGGATGAGGCCTAGAGTGGCACTGCCCCTCCCCCAACTGACGACCAACCAGTTAGAGGCACAGAGCTAGGCTGTGATGCAGCCACCAGGCCCTGAGTCAGCCGCCGTGCGGAGATAAGTGCTAAACCAGCGGCGCTCACTTCCAGGAAAGGGCCATGGCCTTGAGCGAGGGCCTGATCAGGCTTGGGAGCCCAGCCCTGAGGCTTCCCTGGATCCGCTCAGGACTCAGGAGTTACAGCTCCAACACAGGTGTGGAAACAAAGCGCTGCTTGCCTCCTGTGCTTTTTTCATGCACTTTTGGACGAGGTTGTTGAATCGGATCCAGAAAAAATAATAAACTTGGCTCTCGTTGCCTTAGCCGTAAGTTCTTGTAATAAAACTCCCAGCACTGGCAGATAGAGTAATGTCCTGCTCTTTAAAAAAAAAAAAAAAAAATCTGGTAGCATAACCAGGATCTCAAATACAAATGGCGTGTGTGCTTCAAGTGGGAGGAGCATCGAGGAGGGGACGTGGCTCGGGCTGCTGCCCCGCTGCCCGGAGTTTGTGGGGCGTAGGAGGCTCCATGGGTGCCCCTTCAGCAGCTCCTTGCTGAGGATCAGGCTACTTGGTGCTCCTTCCCACAGGAAGACGTCTGTCCTGTCAGGGGACGGCAGAGGACTGGCTTCTAATTAGCGTGCGGGAGGAAAGTTCCGTGGCTTGTAGGGGGAGATGTGGAGCTCCTAGATAGGCTTCAGTAATTAGTTTTTCGGTAGAGTTATTAGGTGAAAAAATCCAATCACGAGCTTTAAATCCTGGCCGAAAGCTCATTTCCTGGGCAGTGAGAGAAGCAGTGGGGGATTGGGTAAGGGGAGTGAAGAATGCAGGCCTCTCCTTTCCTGGAAGGAGCAGCTCTGCGCTTCCCTGCAGCCAGCAGGTGTCGGGTCCCTGCTTTGTACCCAGCACTTGTGCCGGAAGAACGAGTTGCTTCTTAGGCCCTGGAGGTGCTGGTCCTGGTGGAGTGGCGGGTCATGTGAGTGGGGGGAGGGACTGGAGGCATGTGCAGGATGCATTGGGGCAGCTGCATGCTGAGGAGGGTGGGCAACCTGGGGGACTTCCTGGAGAAGGTGACACTTGTGGGAAGCTAAGGAGCAGTATGGAGCAGTGCAGACAGGAGAGCAGACCCAGGAGTATGTCTGCCTGGTGTGTTCTGCAATGGGAGTGGTCCCACGAGGTGAGTCCTGGGTCCATGAGTGGGTGATGTGCAGCGAGGGCTTGTGCCACGTGGAAGGTGTACAGATTCTGTTTTGCATCATCCTGGCTATACTTCTCAGAAAGCCTGCCCAGGTGACAGCGTGGAGGAGGGACAAGAGGGGTCAGGATTGCCAGCGGGGAGGGTCTGAGGTTTCTGGACAATGTTGGAGACATTAGGGCCACAAATGGGATAGTAGCTTGGCAAGAACTCGCGGAGGAGGTGGGGTGGAGCAATAAATAGCCTTGGCAGTTTCTGCCATTTCATCCAAATTGAAGGTCCCTGGTCTTGACCTTTTTCTCCCCTCCCCTTCCCACCCTCCCCTTTCCTCCTCCTCTTCCTCCTCCTCCTTCTCCTCCTCCTCCTTCTCCTCCTCCTCACCTCTCCTCTTTTCTTTTCTTTCTTATGTGAGGGATGGACTCGAGTACCTGGGGTGGGGAGGAGGGGCTGGGGCCTCCTCTGCCCACAGCTCCTGAAACCTTTGGCATCTCTGCCATGATCAGTGGGTTACTCTTTACTTGCCAGATCACTGCTGAGTGGGGGCTCCTGCACAGGCTCTGGATGGACTGGTCCCTGGGTAACCAACTGTCCGACTGAGGGCTAGAGCTTTCGGCACATCCTCCCACCGGGGAGGGAAATGGAGCTGGAGTTGACCCAATCACCAGTGGCTGCCAATTTCACCAATGGTGTCTACCTGCTCTTCAGCCGCCATAGGCTTGCAGAACTTGTGGCTGAGTGAAGCGTGGAGGTGCTGGGAGGGTGGTGCTCCTGGAGAGCCCATGGAAGCCCCAAGCCTGTGCCCCTGTGGCTGGTGCTATGCACCTCTTCCATCTGGCTCTGCCTCAGATGTCCCCTCTGGCACACACAGGTGGATGTTGGTAGAGTGTTCCCTTGAGGTCTGTGAGCCACGCTAGCCAACCGCTGAAGCTGAGGAAGTGGGTCGTGGGGACCTCTGATTGTAGCCAGTCTATATCCTGGACATGCAGCTGGTGTCTGGAATAAGGACCGCCTGTGGTCCTGAGTGAGCCCTCAGCCTATGGGCTCTGATGTTGTCTCCAGGTGCAGTAGGTGGCTAGGGTCAGAATTCAATTGAAAGGTGGGACACTAATGGGTGTCTGCAGAGTTGGAGAATTGGTTGGTGTGAGAAGAACACACAGCAGAAGAGAACCATTGTGGGGGGTGAGCCTAGAGAATAGGAGGGGCCATTTTTCCCATATGCACATGTAGTTTCCATGTAATGATTACAGCCCTTTCTCATATTGGAAGAATTTTATTTACGCTCTAGTTTGATGTGGTTTGCTATCGTTATTTCCTGTGTTCTACTGTAGACTTTTTTCTTTAAAAATTTATTTATTTACTTGAAAGGCAGAGTGAGAGAGAGAGAGATCTTCATCTACTGGTTCACTCCCCAGCTGGCAGCATCATCCAGGGCTTGTCCAGACTGAAGCCAGGGGCCCAGAGCTCCATCCCGGTCTCCCATGTGGGTGCAGGGGCCCACGCACTTGGGCCATCCAGTGACTTCTCAAGTGCATTAGCAGGCAGTGGATCAGAAGCAGAGAAGCTGAGACTCCAGTGGTGCTCTGATAGCTCTGATGTGGGATGCTGGCGGCATCACAGGTGGCAGATTAACGCCGTTGCCCCACACGCTAGCTCCAGTCTTTAACTTCTCTGACTTTCTGCCTAACAGTACTTAAAAGCACAGTACTCCTTCCCTCTCGCAGTTTCTTCTCTTTGCCATCACATGCATTTATTTATTTTGCTCCTCTGGATTCCCTTCTAGACTGTAAGCTCCATGCGGGCAGGGAGTTCTATTTGCCACATTTTCTACTTTGTGTCCTGATCTAAAATGGTGCTTGGCACAGAGCAGGCAGGTACTCAGTAGATGTCTGTTGAATGTATGAAGCATAGATGAGATGACAGCGGAGTTCAGCTCATCATACAAAAGCTGCTGTGGTCTGAGGCCTTGCTCAGTGAGATTCGTCACAGGGATTTGGCTCGTGTGATTATGGAAGCTGGCAAATCCAAAGCCCGCAGGTCTGATGTCCCAGTTCCAGCATGAGGGCCAGCAGGCAGGAGAATTCTCGCTTCCTTAGGGGAGGGCCAGCCTCTGCCTCTACACAGGCCTCCGACCAGTTGGATGAGCCAACACAGCATTGGGAGGGGGCGTCTGCTTTGTTCAGTCCGCTGATATAATGTGACTCTTCTCCAAAAAGTCCTTACAAAAATGCCCACAATAATGTTTGGCCAACTACCTGGGCACCCTGGAGCCCAGTCAAGTTGACACATAAAATTAACCCTCAGAGTATGTTTGTTAGACTACACCCAGAAGTCCTGGGGCTGACCCAGCACCACATTTCAGACTAAACTGGTGAAGCTCTGAGTAAGGTGGTGTCTGGGGAGCAGCCAAAGAAGCAAACGTGGGGTCGAGGCTATGGCACCTTCTGTAGTTGAAGGGAAGAGGAAAGAATTCTCTTTGGTCTGGCACACACACCTCAGGCATTGGGTAGAAGGCGAATCTTACTGATTAGAAAGTTAGCAAGGTCCTCTTTCTGGCAGGGTCCAAGCCAGGCCAGCTGTGAGAAGTCCCATGGTCTCACCTTGCCCAGGGCCGAGTGTCTGGCCTCGAGCAGGTCGCCAGTCTCTCTCTCTCGGAGGCTTCCTCCTCTGTCCTGTGGAAGTTGTGGCAGCCTGCCTCCCGGGTCCTGAGGAGCCGGTCACACCTGGACAATACCATCGGAAACTCAGCTCTGTCCCAGGGCCGACAGAGCTGGCAGCAGGAGCGGCGTGCTGACCAAGCCCTTGCTGAAGCAGAAAATTTCCACTGACCTGCAGTCAGGACACCTCACGGCCCCTGGCAGCTCTGCTTTCTTCCTACTGGAATGTGTCTGAGGAGCGGCAGGAGCTCTGGTTCCAAATTCCTGGACCTTGAGTGTGTGGCGCTGGTTGCTGCTGCCTAGGGGTAGGGGAGACGGGCATGGAGGCATCGGCGGGAGGTGCCCCTTCTCGAAGAATTGGCTCCAGCGTGGTGGTCTGCCTTCTACTGACCTCGGGACACATTCCCAGGTCACTCCTGATGTCTTCCCTTATTTCCACTGATGTCTTCTTCTTTTATGATTTTATTTATTTATTTGAGAGGTAGAGTTACAGACAGCGAGAGGGAGAAACAGGGAGGAAGGTTTCCATCTGCTGGTTCACTCCCCAAAATGGCCACAGTGGCTAGAGCTAGGCTGATCCAAAGCCAGGAACCAGGAGCTTCTTCCATGTCATCCACATGGGTACAGGGGCCCAAGGACTTGGGCCATCTTCCACTGCTTTCTCAGGTCACAGCAGAGAGCTGGATGGGAAGAGGAGCAGCCGGGACTAGAACCGGCGCTCATATGGGATGCCAGCGCCGCAGACAGAGGATTAACCTGCACCACGGCGCCAGCCCCAACACTGATGCCTTCTTGCTTCTGGCAGACAGCATGGGATACGTCCTCCTTTCACCCTGGAGATAGGTCCCCTTAGCATGTGGTGCTTAAAGCCCCGTATTTTATTTTCTGGCTGTGCCATGAATGAGAACGCAGAGACGGAGCATCCGGGGCCACTTGGCTTCTCATCCGACCATGTGGGCCGTGCCAGGGGCTGTCGTGGGTTTTTTTCCTCCCCACCTCTAGGGACAGGCTTGATAAAAGTATCTTTGTAGTACTTTTCTGTGAAAAGCTTGTCACAGGACTGAAGCCAGTGGAGCAGATAAACATTGTTTGAGGTTCAGCGCTGACGAGAAGCTAAGCTGTCCAAGAGTTACACATAGGAGGACACGGCTGCTGTGTGGCAGGAACAGGGCTCGGGAGCTTGTCATGTGCAGGCGGCATCAGAACAAAGTCAGGGCGACATTGGGAAGCTGTCATTCCCACCCTGGATAACACGTCATGGTGCCTACCGCACGGGGGCCATGCAGCCAGTGTGCTTGTTGGGAAATAGTACCCCTGCCGCTGCCCGCCCCAACTCATTAATGACTGATTCTGGGCCTCCCAAGCCAAGGCAAGCCCAACGGGCCCTCTTACTCTTTATTAAGTAGTGAAGAGCGGGCCTGATTTCCATCATGGAACAGGCTGTCAGTTCGGGGATTCAAACTAGGGCTCCAACATTTGGTCAGTCCCAAGTGAAGAGTGAGATGTCTCAGTCTTTGCATTGTGGACATTTTGGGGAATCCTTGGCTGTCCTGAGCCTTGTCAGGTGTTCCGCCATCTCTTTGGCTTCTAGTCAGTGAATGCCAGCGGCACCACCTTCCTGGCTGTAGTGGCAGTCATAGTGTTCCAGACACGTGCTGCTTAATGACTCCCGGGGGACACAGTCACCTCCAGTTAAGAGCCACAGGTGTGAGGTACCCCACGCTGGGCCTGTCCCATAGCACTGCTTTGCAAATGTGGACTATTTCAATACCTGTTAAGATAGGGATTCTCAAGGATGGCTGAACACTGGAATCACCCAGGCCGCATAAAAATTATTTTTTTTAAAGATTTATTTTCATTTATTTGAAAGACAGAGTTACAGAGAGAGGTAGAGACAGGGAGAAGTCCTCCACCCGCTGGTTCACCCCCCAAACAGCTGCAACGGCCAGAGCTGATCTGAAACCACGAGCCAGGAGACCCCTCCCAACCTGGGTCTCCCCCGTGGGTGCAGGGGCCCAAAGACTTGGGCCATCCTCCACTGCTTTCCCAGGTCACAGCAGAGAGCCAGATTGGAAGTGCAGCAGTCGGGACTCGAACCAGCACTCATATGGGATGCCAGCACTGCAGGCCAGGGCTTTCACCAGCTGCACCACAGCGCCGGCCCCATAAAAAATTCTGATACCTAGGCCCTACCCAGCAGGTTCTAGTTGATTTGAAGGTGGCCTGGCATCAGGACATTTAGAGCCCTGTAGGTGATTCCAGTTTTCAACTAAGAAGGGATAGCCACAGCATTAGGAGGTCATGGAATCAGCTGAGTACTTTGCTAGCTTTAAAATGTAGCTGGGGGAGTACTCTTTGGTGTATGTGTTAAGGTGGAAAACACTGCTATATTATCAGCAATAGAACCGAAAGCAAAACTCCTGTCCTCAACTTGCTTTTTGATCTGGCTACTTATAAACCCCTTAGAAACTGCTTGCGTTTTGGTAAGAATAGAGAGTTAATGTGAAACTTAATATAAAAGACATTTCTAGTTGTATGACTTAGAAATTCGTGAGCGTCTCTGCTCACATTTAGAGGTTTTTCCAAGACACTGAAAATCATTTCTGTTGTAAGTGCTAGCCAATGGCCTGCATATTCTAACCAGCAGCTAAATGTGATTATTGTTCAGCAACAAGATGATGTTCCTCCTTTGTATGTGTTAATTACAGGCACATCATGCTGTGCTAGCTCAGTGGTGGCCTACATACATTCGGCCATCGTGTGCAGCTTGCACAACTCATCCTGAGAGTTTTATTAGGGTTGTTTGATAACCTCTTGACTTCATTATCTATGGGAACTTGGGGATCTTACAAAATAAACTGTCATATGCATTCATCTTGCTGCTACCAGATAGAGAACTGTAGTAGAAGATTGGCAACCTTTGGCCATTCTTTTAATCTACTCAGGAGCACCTAAACCAGAAGGACTCTCACCGCGTCCCTGTGTGGCTCTGTTGGCAGATGATGTCACTGGGGAAGATCTGAAGTCATGGTCAGTTGCTAACAAGGACTTTGGGGTCGATTGCCTTGATCCCACAGCCCGTCATAAGCCTGGGAGGACACATGCTAGTACTTCCCACCTAACACGCAATACATCACAGCTGATCCTTGGTGTCTGGAGGGACACTGGTTCCAGGACCCCCGTGGATACCAAAATCTTGGATACTCAAGTCTCTTGTACAAATGGCATTGTATCTGCATATAACGGAAGCACATCCTCCTGTACACTTTAAATCATCTCTAGGTTACTTATAATACCTAGCAGGTTACTTATAATACCTAGTAGGTGTAAATGCTGTGTAACTAGTTGTTCTGCTAAATTGTTTAGGGAATAATGACAAGGAAAAAAAAGTGTAAATGTTCAGTACAGACGTGACCTTTTTTTCCTGAATATGTTCATTCTGCAGTTGGTTGAATCCGCAGGTGTGAGATTCACATCCAAGGAGAGCCAACTGTGTTTGAAGGTTGGCCTTCAATGCAGATGCATGGGAAAGAGCAGTGGTGATTCTTTCGATTGCTCGCAGTGCATAATGCAGTCTCATCACGGAATTCTGCCAGAGCTCAAAGGCGCGTCCTGCCTTGATGGCTTTGCTGTTATCTGGAGTAGTAGGCTTAGAGTTGTTGTCGTTGTTGAAACAATTGCTGAGAAAGGATCCTCTGCCTGAGTCACAGAGAGGATGGGTGGTTCCACTCATTGACAGGTCCCCGTCTGTGGTCAGAGCCATGCTCTCATTAATTATGCTCCAGGCCAGGCGACAACTCCATGCTGAATTTGCAATTCCATTTCCTCTAGGTGTCTCCGGGTTCTGAGGTCCAGTTTTCGTCAAGAAACTTCTCCTTGACAGCAGAAACAGAAGAAAGGAACTTCCCCCATGGAAATGAAGACCTGTTAAGTTGGGCCCGAAAGGAATATGGAGCAGTTACCTCCTTCACCGAACTCAAGATAGCCAGAAACATTTACATTAAAGTGGGGGAAGGTAAGCTTTCTGTGTTTCCTTTTCTGAGACCAGGTGATTGGGGCAAGGAATCATGGGATCCCAGAGTGGGGTTGGAGCTGGCAAGGACCATTCCTCCTCCTGAGAAAATGGGTCTGTAATGAGCAAGAGAGAACTGGGGAGCAGTGTGGGTGAGAGATGGGGAGGTGGTTGAGGAGGATGTGGAAGACATCCAGGCACAGAAGTCAGGAGCAGTGGATGAAAAGTGAGAGCTAAAGGTGTGGGCAAGGGAGTGACAACTGAGGGAATGAAGAGGGAGTTGACAGGCCAGCAGGTAGGGCTTCTTTTTTTTGACAGAGTTAAACAGTGAGAGAGAGAGATAGAGAGAGAAAGGTCTTCCTTCCATTGGTTCACTCCCCAAATGGCCGCTATGGCTGGAGCTTTGCCGATCCAAAGCCAGGAGCCAGGTGCTTCTTCCTGGTCTCCCATGCGGGTGCAGGGCCCAGGCACTTGGGCCATCCTCCACTGCCTTCCTGGGCCACAGCAGAGAGCTGGACTGGAAGAGGAACAACCGGGACTAGAACCTGGTGCCCATATGGGATGCCAGCACTGCAGGCAGAAGATTAACCAAGTAAGCCACGGCGCCGGCCCAGGGCTTCTCTTCACCATTTGTGCTGCACACATAGTAGGCAATGTCAGTTTGGTATGTTGAGACATCAGTTAAATTTAGGGTACTAGCAGAGGAAAACTGTTTATTTTTAATGCTCATACCTCTTATAAAGACACATTATGATTATTATTATTTTAAATATTTATATATTTACTTGAAAGTCAGAGTTACAGAGAGAGGGAGAGGCAGAGAGATCTTTCATCTGCTGGTTCACTCCCCAGACGGCAACAATGGCCGAAGCTAGGTCAGGCAAAACCAGAAGCCAGGAGCTTCTTCTGGTTCTCCCGCGTGGGGAGCAAGGGTTCAAACACTTGGGCCATCTTCTGCTGCTTTCCCAGGCCATTAGCAGGGGGCTGGATTGGAAATGGAGCATCTAAGCCATAAGCTGGCGCCCATATGGGATGCTGGCACCACAGGTGGCAGCTTACCCACTATGCCACAACACCAGCCCCAAGGACAAATTATTATGTAACCTTGCTCAATATTGCCTTGCAGAGGGCTATGACTCAACTTTGAAAGCTTATTTCCTAAGAAAAAAATTTTCATTATTATTTTTAGTTCTATATGTATGAGTCCTTCAAGAAGTTCATGAAATGCATATTATGAAAATATATGCATAGATTTCAGAATTTCTTACACTAAAATAAATTTATCTTTTAATTCTATTTTTCCATGACTTTTTGGAGTATGTTCATATTTGGAACCCCATTAAGGTGCTAGGAAGTAACTCTTGTGAATGAGTCCTTGTTATGCTCAGGTGATTGTGTGACCACCACACTTCAGGTTTTCAGAATCCCATACTTCCTGTTGAATTGCCAACGCCCCCCAGACAGTGTGACAGAGAAGGGTGGGTTCCTGAGTGCTTGGTCCCTGCCCTTCTGGGGATCTGTGCCATTTGAGGTGTGTGTGAGACAGGTGCAGGAGAAGTGGACAGCGACCTCGGAGTGTGTGCTCTGTGCAGAAGCTTCCACATGCACCCCACTTAACCCCACCGTAATCCCGGGAGGGAGATGTCATTTTCACCATGTTATGGAGGGCTTCATGGAGGGTTATGCCAACTTACTCAAGTCTACATTACTAGCGTGTGGCAGACCCAAACCCCCTTTCCTGGCTGCTGAGTCCAATGCATGGTGCTCGATATGTACTTTAGACAAATAGGCATGATCTTTTTTTTTTTTTTCTTATTTATTTATTTGAAAGACACAATTGTAGGCTGGGTGGAGAGACAGAGAGATCTTCCATCTGCTGGTTCACTCCCATATGGCCACAATGACCTGTAGTGGGCCCGATCTGAAGCCGGGGTCCACAGCTTCTTCTGGGTCTCCTACATAAGTGCAGGGGCCCAAGGACTTAGGCCATCCTTCACTGCTTTCCCAGGCACATTAGCAGGGAGCTTGATCAGAAGTGGAGCAGCCAGGATTTGAACTGGCATCCATATGGGATGCTAGTGCCATAGGCTGTGGCTTTACTCACTACTCCACAGTGTTGGCCTCAATAAGCATAATCTAAAAACACAAGTGGGCCACCTGGATGGAAAGACTAGTTTAGCTAGGGTAGACAGGAAGGATTTTACTTGAGAATCAGTTTTGTTTGTTTGTTTGTTTGTTTTTTTATCTTTTGACAGGCAGAGTGGACAGTGAGAGAGAGAGACAGAGAGAAAGGTCTTCTTTTGCCGTTGGTTCACCCTCCAATGGCCGCCGCGGCCGGCGCGCTGCAGCCGGCGCACCACGCTGATCCGGTGGCAGAAGCCAGGAGCCAGGTGCTTTTCCTGGTCTCCCATGGGGTGCAGGGCCCAAGCACCTGGGCCATCCTCCACTGCACTCCCTGGCCACAGCAGAGAGCTGGCCTGGAAGAGGGGCAACCGGGACAGAATCTGGTGCCCCAACCGGGACTAGAACCCGGTGTGCTGGTGCCGCAAGGTGGAGGATTAGCCTAGTGAGCCGCGGCGCCGGCCGAGAATCAGATTTTTTTAAAAA
This sequence comes from Oryctolagus cuniculus, assembly GCF_964237555.1. NCBI lineage: Eukaryota > Metazoa > Chordata > Mammalia > Lagomorpha > Leporidae > Oryctolagus > Oryctolagus cuniculus. Next base: position 78,876,267 of record NC_091438.1, read on the forward strand.
GATTTATTTATTTATTTGAAAGGCAGAGTTACAGAGAGGCAGAGGCAGAAGCAGAGGGAGGGAGGGAGAGAGGTAGAGAGGTAGAGGGGTAGAGGGGTAGAGAGAGAGAGAGAGAGAGAGAGAGAGAGAGAGAGTGTTTTCCATCACTGGTTTACTCCCCAGATGGCCGCAATGGCTGGAGCTGTGCTAATCTGAAGCCAGGAACCAGCAGATTCTTCTAGGTCTCCCACTTGGGTGTAGGTGCCCAAGCACTTGGGCCATCTTCCACTACTTTCCCAGGCCATAGCAGAGAGCTGGATGGGAAGTGGAGCAACTGGGACTCGAACTGGTGCCCATTTGGAATGCCGGCACTGCAGACCAGACCACGACTTTATCCACAACGCCAGGCCACCGGCCCCAAGAATCGGGTTTTAAAAAGTGATTTTTGTTACTAAACTCTCATGGTAGTCAAGTAACTAAGAAGAAAGGTCAAGTCCCATGGAGACAAAATGAATAATCTCTTTTAATAAACGCTCTAAGCCTTGGCCAGTGGTCTGCATTCTGAAGCAGAACTCTGCTAACAGGAAAGAATGTTGAGTGCCCCTTGGCACTTGTTAGAGGAAAGAAGCTTGCTGCAGGAGCATTTAGAATGCTGGGCTCTGTTCCCTGGCCAGGCATGAGCTTCAGTGAGCAGCAGACACCTGCCCTGAGAGCAAGGGGTTAAGTCACTTACCTGGCTAAGCCACAGGCTGGGTAGGGGAAGCCAACTTAAAGGACCAGATGTCCAGTCCAGGAAAATGTGGTTAACTCCTGGGTCACACCTGGGGAGCCCCTGGCCCCTGACTCCAGCCACCAGTTGGGTTGGTCACACCCTGGAGGGGAGCAGGTAAGGGAGGTGAGGTTCTTTGGGTAGGTCAGTGGACCACAGGTGATGTTCATCACCTTGTCAGCTTCCCAGGACTTGACCTTCTGTACCCTCCTTGTACCCAGGGGTCGGACCCCAGAGGTTCTCAAAAATGTGGTTCCCACCTCCATAGCCTCCGCCTTCCCTGGAACTTGTTAGAAAGGCCAGTTCTTGGGCCCAGCCTAGACCAAGGGAAGCAGAAATTGTGGGGGTGGGATCAGCAGTTGCTGTTTGACTGGGCCCTCCAGCCGGTTCTGGTGGTCATTCACGTCTGAGAACTGCTCTAAGCTGGAGTGGAAGAGTCCAGGGGTTTTGGTTCTTATCCTGACTGGTGCCACTCCCTGTGAGGCTGCGGGCAGCCCTGCTTCTCCACCAGAGCCCCAGTGCATTCGCCCTGCCTCCAGGACTTGCCCCTGCTCTTCCAGTGTCTCATTCTAGGTCAGCGCATCTGTCAATCTTTTCCTAAAACACAAATAAGCCCGTGACTCTCCCCCCGCCCCCCACACCAAATGTTCCAGGTTTCTACCCAGGGATTCCCCTTTGTGGCTTGCTTTCTGCTTGGCACTTGGTGTAAGTTTTGATGCCAGGTATGTGGAAAGTCATTTCTGGGGGAGGGAAACCCACACACACAACAAAAGAAGATCAGTTTATTTAACTTGGTGACAATGGCATCTGGGAGTGAAGTTGGTAACTGCAACTTTGGAACAATTAAGCCTTTCCTGGTTTAGCACGGGTGAATTTTTTTGTTATTTGTATCACATCTCACATTTGTGGTTTGTGAATTCAAGAAACCTATACCATGTGCCTACACATGCCCGATGTAAGCCAGGCACACCTGTGAATGGGAGCTATGGGCTCCAGTCCCAGGAGGCTCCAGTCTCTTGTGCTCCCGAGCCCATAAACACACCTTCTGATTCCTGATTACTCTTCAGCCCTGCCCTCCCCATATCATTTTCCGTCCTGTGATCTGGGGAAGCATTTGCAGGGCTGCAGCTGCGCCATGTGCATACCTCATCTGCACATCTGGCAAACCCCTCAGCAGATGTGGAGGAAGGCAGCTTTGTAGCCTGAGTCCGTGGGGCCTTGAGCTCTCTTCTCAGAGCGGATTTTAGAAAAGAATGCAGACTGCAGAGCCAACACCCACCTGCAGCGACCCAGGAAGCAGGAGCTTTGTGAACTGCTCTGGACCCCTGTGTTCTAGGATGGTGCTGGGGGCGCCTCCATGGCTGGAGCTCCGATGCCACAGTGTGTGCTGCAAACTTGCCTGCAAAGGGTGGCACGAGTTGGGGAAGGAGCAGTATGAACCAGTCCTTGGAACCTCCTGGGCTGATTCCCTCCTCCGGAGTGGAACTTTGCTGTGGATGCGAAACCTGGCATCCTGTCTTTAAAACCAACCAGGCAGAGCTCTTTGCTGTGGCCCGGGAGTGCAGTGGAGGATGGCCCAAGTGCTTGGGCCCTGCACCCCATGGGAGACCAGGAGAAGCACCTGGCTCCTGCCATCAGATCAGCGCGGTGCGCCGGCCGCAGCGTGCCAGCCGTGGCGGCCATTGGAGGGTGAACCAACAGCAAAGGAAGACCTTTCTCTCTGTCTCTCTCTCTCACTGTCCACTCTGCCTATCAAATAAAAAAAAAAAAAAAAAAAAAAAAAAAACACCCAACCAGGCAGAAGTCAGTTTCACTGAAGTGTCAGGCCCCTGATTAACCGCCCCTCTGAAATAAAGCTTGCTGCACCTAGAACTTCCTGGACCCCTGGCCCCAGCTGTCACATTGCCAGTAGTTTCTCGCAAGTTCTGTTTAAGCATTTAAACCACTGGGTGGAAACCCAGGCTGCACCAGTGGCGTGTGCTGGGGGGAGGAAGATGTCTTCAGGCCCGTGGTGCTCACATCACTTTCCCCATCCCTCTCCCGGGGCGGGGTGGTGAGCAGCCGTCAGCACGGTGAAGGCACCGTGGACACTGTCAAGTGTCATGTCAACATGAATTGTCTGTGTCGAGATTGTGAGAAAGAGTGAAAATCTGCCCTCTCTGCTTCCTCCGAATGCCTACCTTTTAATCTCCAGAGTATAAAGTGCTGTGAGGAATAACTCTGATGGAATGATTCACTCTGCATGCTGGCACAGAGATGTCAGTAGGCGGCTGGGTCTCCTGCTAACTGGGAGAACAAATTTCCAAGGAGGGGCATGCAGGCATCCTGTGGTGTCTGTGGGGAGCTGGTTCCAGCCCCACTCCTGTGGATACCCAAATCCAACAAAGGTCAAGTTCCTTATATAAAAGGGCACAGTGTTGGCCTATACCATATGCACACACCTCCCATGAACTTTTTTTTAAATATGCATTGCCTTCTTAAAAAAAATTATTTATTCATTTGAAAGAGTTACACACAGAGAGGAGAGTCTTCCATCCTCTGGTTCACTCCCCAAATGGCTGCAACAGCTGGAGCTGCACCCGTCTGAAGGCAGGAACCAGGAGCTTCGTCTGGGTCTCCCATGTGGGTGCAGGGGCCCAAGGACTTAGGCCATCTTCTACTGCTTTCTCAGGCCATAGCAGAGAGCTGGATCAGAAGAGGAGTAGCTGAGACTTGAACCGGTGCCCATATGGGATGCTGGCACTGCATGTGGTGGCTTTACCCACTACACCACAGCGCTGCCCCCCATGTGCTTTCAGTCATCTCTAGATTACTGATAATACAAACTAAATGCTATGTAAATAGTTGCTATGCTGCATTGTTCAGGGTTTAGTGACAAGGAAAAGGGTCTGTACATATTTACTACAGACGCATTATTTTTTCCAAATCTTGGAGCTGCAGTGGATTGTCTGCAGGTGCCGGTCCTGTGAGAGCTGATTGTAGTTGGCAATAGGCGAGAGAATGGTTTCAGTGTTGACCGTGGAATGCCTATTGGATTTTCACATAGGAGTTGCTTGGTAGACAAATGGAACTATGAGTCTGCAGCTCAGAAAAGGAGTCACAGACTAGATAAAGTGGAGGCCAGAGGAGTAACTAAGATCATGTAGGGAAAATAGGAGACAAAAAGAGGAAGCTGAGGTTCTTGGCTTTCGTGTACATCGGGATCAACAATGGAGTTTTCAAAAGAGCAAGCTGCCTCCGCCCACCCGGATGTCCTGGATCAGATTCTTTGGGATGGGATCCAAGCAGGTGCATCATGACATGCACTGAAGATTGAGACCATTAGTGTTTAAAGGATGACAGAGGATGAGGAGCCAGTAAAAGAGTCTGAAAGAACTGTCAGAGGAAATGGATGAGGACCAGAAGGATCACAGAAAACAAGAAAGGAGAGGACTTCGTTTAAAAAGGCCACTGGAGTTAGGCATTAGGAGGTCACGGGTGACCATAGCAGAAGGCATTTCAGGACAGTGGTGGGGGAGCCCATAGATGAAGACCCTTCCTTCTGGCTTGGGATTCCCCATCTTGCACCTGCTCAGTCTTACCAGCGTCCTCCCCTTAGAGGCTCAGTGGATTCACAGATTGCCCTGTGCTGCTTTACTTTCAGACCAAGTATTCCCTCCAACATGCAACATAGGGAAGAATTTTCTCTCCCTCAATTACCTTGCTGAGTACCTTCAGCCCAAAGCAGCAGAAGGCTGTGTGATGTCAAGCCAGCCCCAGGATAAGGAGGTGCACATCATCGAGTTGATCACGCCCAACTCTAACCCCTACAGGTAAGTGTGTGTGAGCGTGAGCGGGTGTGTCTTCTGAACTGAGCAGAGGCAAAATCAAAGGCACTTCCATCTGGCTTGAGGCAGGGAGAGGTGCTGCCCTCCCTGTGCAAATGAGCAGGGCACCCGCGGTGCTTCGGGGGTGGTTCACAGAGGCTTTGAAGAGGGAGCCAAGGCACCAATGGTGTATTTTATATTCTGCAACTATCTCCAGATCCCATATGTTCCTGAAGCCTGTTCTGATTTTTACATATTAATTATAGGATGGTCACTCTTGCACCATCATTATCCCCTTTAACTGAGGTTATTCCTGATAAGAAGATCACAATATGTGCCTTAGTAACATAATTATCATTTCAGTATCATTCTGGTCTAACTATGGTTCTGTTCTTTGTGTCCTCAAAGCCTGTATATGTTCAGAACTGTTTGCTTTAAAACTGTGAGTGTGTGAGTGTACATATGTTTGTATGTGTGTGTGACTGAGTGTGTGTATGTGAGTGTGTGTGTATGTGTTTGTGTAGGCAGAGTGGCCCCATGGTGATGTGGTGACACCCAGTTGCCATTAGATAGAACTTGCCTCCCCACTGTGCTCTTGTCTCCATTTCAGTTTCCTAGCCCTGGACTTGAAATTTGACCTCCCTGTTGAGCATAATTAGAGAATTGCCATTGGTTGAACTCATTAATTAACACATAGTTATTTTTAGGTGTTTAAATTTAAAAATTTGAATTTAAAAGTTTAATTTTAAATTTTAATTTTTAAAATTTTAAATTAAAATTAAATTTTAATTTTAAATTTTAGATTTTAATTTTAAATTCAAATTTGAAAATTGATCCCTGTTAAAAATAAGAGTAGGAATAAGAGAGGGAGGAGATGTACAGTTTGGCACATGCTCACTTGGACTTACCCCTAATGGTAGAGCTAGAAACGTGCCATGGGACTCCAAATTCCATTAAGTTGGCAGGTACCAATTCCATCTTACTAGTTAAAGTGATCAGTTTAAGTTCATAATTGATCATAAAGATAGGATTAAGTGTCAAAGGGATCACATAAATAAGACCAGTGTCTGCTAATAACAATTGAATTAAAAAGGAGAGAATGACCCAACATGGGAAGTGGGATACCCAGCAGATTCATAGAATGGCAAATGCCCTAAACAGCAACTCTGGCCTCAGAATCAGCCCTTAAGGCATTTGGATCTGGCTAAAAAGCCTATGAGAGTTTCTCAGGCATGGAAAGCCAAGACACTGTGGCAAAAAATGGCCTAAATGAAAGATCTCTGTGAGTGAGATCCCAGTGGAAAGAATGGGCCATCAAAGAAGGAGGTACCTTTCTCTGAAGGGAGGCGAGAACTTCTACTTTGACTATGACCTTGTCTAAATAAGGTCGGAGTTTGTGAACTCAAGAGGCTGCCATAGTCTTGACAGCTTATGACAAGAGCCTCGGGTGATTAGTCTTGACAGCTTATGACAAGAGCCTCGGGTGATTACTGACGTCATAAAAAAGAGTGTCAGTGGTTAAATCAACAACAGGAGTCACTTTGCACCTATTCCCCATGTAGGATCCCTGTCCTTAATGTGTTGTACTATGCAAATTAATGGTAAAACTAGTACTGAAACAGTACTTTATACTTTGTGTGTCTGTGTGGGTGCAAACTGTTGAAATCTTTACTTAGTATGTACTAAGTTGATCTTCTGTATATAAAGATAATTAAAAATGAATCTTAAGAATGGAATGGGAGAGGGGGTAGGAGATGGGATGGTTTGCAGGTGGGAGGGTGGTTATGGGGGGAAAAAACACTGTAATCCAAAAGTTGTACTTTTGAAATTTATATTTATTAAATAAAAGTTAAAAAAAAGATTTAGGAAATTAAGAGAAGGCAAAAAATTTATTCTCTCGCTTTACCCTGCATTTCATCCGGACTGGTGACTTCGAAGTTTAAATGTGTATTGTAGAGGGATTTCAAAGTTAAAATGCTATTGAGGTTTTGATTTCAAAAGTGAGTAAGCTGAAGATCAGCTTTGGTAGGATTCCATTCTGTCCCACATGAGGAATTCTGTGGAAGGTCCAAAGGGAATGAGAAATAGAAGCAGTCTGGCACATGTGCTTAGCCATTAAGCCCATGGCTTCATTTGTGTACATTGTTCATTTTATGCTTTACAAGCATGTAAAACCAAGATGGAAATAAAGACTTTCCCGTTAAATTCAGAACCATGGAGATAATGTTTAGTTAAAAAAAAAAAATTCTCTTATATACTGAATTCTTAGAAGTTTGAGTGGTGGTCATCAGTTTTCTAACAATTACTCAGTTGACCATCTGGTTTCTTGATTTTAATAACTGTATATCCAGAAGTTTGGGAAAGTAAATGCAGATAGGATTTTGTAGCAATTGTAAATGGGCTCAAGCAAACCTAAGATAAATCAAGAAATTCTCCAGCCCTTTGCCTCTTATTTTGAAGTTTCCAAATTTTTTTTTGCCATGTTGTCTCCCCACCCCACCCCCAATTCTGTCACAGCTCCCCTCTGAGCAAAGTGCCATCCACTTCTGGTTTTGTAGGAATCTGAGCATTTAGCAAATTGGTAAGTTGTACATTGAAGATGTGGGGAAGAAAAAGCACGAATTCTGCCTCGACAGTCAAGTCCTCTGGTTTGTTCAGGTCTCTCTCTAATGGTGGCTGCATCAAGTAACCACCTTGATTTTGGTTTTGTTTTCCCAAAGAAGAGAAAAACGTTCATGGCTAATGATCAACAGGGCTGTGTTTCCATTGTTATGTAAAATCATTTTGTTTTGTGTGCAGTAACAATCTGTTTTGCACATGTCATTTGCCCAGGATCAACTCCAGCTTTTTAATCAGCTGGCCAGACACTAGAAACACGAAGACTTGGAAGAGGGGTTGCAAGTTTCTGGCATTTGGGTCCTAACTTTGCCTTTATTTTCTCTCACAGTGCTTTCCAGGTGGATATAATAATTGACATAAGACCCTCTCACGATGATCCCGAGGTGGTCAAAAATCTCATCCTGATCTTGAAGTGCAAAAAGTCCGTCAACTGGGTGATCAGATCTTTTGATGTTAAGGGAAACCTAAAAGTTATTGTAAGTTGGTTGAACATTTCTTTGTTTTGATGAATGGCAATAATTTAAGCTGGGCTTATATGTGTTATTTTTCTCAAGTTTCTGCCTCTTTGGAGTTTCTAAGGTTTCTCTTGGTTATTTTCCACATTGCAGAGTAGGCTGCTCCCTGGCTTTTCCCGACAAGGGTGGTCAATGTGAGGGTTAAAACATGGGCGCTGTGGGCCAGACCAACTGCATTTGTGTCCTGGCACTTGCATTTACAAACTGTGACCTTGGGCACATCCCTTAACCTCTCTCAACTCTAGTAGCCTCATTTGTGAAACTCCTGAAATGCATCAGTGTGCTTTGTAGCGCTAGTAAGTGTAAGACAAGGAGCACAGTTAAGCCTTCCATGGCTGAGTCCTAGTTGGGACTCAGTATCGTGGTCCTGAAAATCAGCTCTTTTGGCGTTAGGGACTTAGGGAAGGTATAGAAATCAGGCTGACCCCAGCTCACATCATATACTGTTCTTGTTAACTATGTGGCATTGACATGTCTTCTCACCTGCTTTGAACGTCGTCGTCATCATCATCTTCTTCTTCTTCTTCTTCTTTTTTTTTTTGACAGGCAGAGTGGACAGTGAGAGAGACAGAGAGAAAGGTCTTCCTTTTTACTGTTGGTTCACCCTCCAATGGCCGCCGCGGCCGGCGTGTTGCGGCCGGCACACCGCGCCGATCCGAAGGCAGGAGCCAGGTGTTTCTCCTGGTCTCCCATGGGGTGCAGGGCCCAAGCACTTGGGCCATCCTCCACTGCACTCCTTGGCCACAGCAGAGAGCTGGCCTGGAAGAGGGGCAACCGGGACAGAATCCAGCTCCCCGACCGGGACTAGAACCCGGTGTGCCGGCGCCGCAAGGCAGAGGGAGGATTAGCCTATTGAGCCGCAGCGCCGGCCTTCTTTTTTTCTTAAAACTTATGTATTTGAAAGCTAGAGAAGGAAAGATGGAGACAGAGAGAACTTCCATCTGCTGGTTCACTCCCCAAATGACCATACTGGTCAGGGCTGGGACAGTCCGAAGCTGGGAGCCAAGAACTTCTTCTAGGTCTCCCACATGGGTAGCAGGGACCCAAGCACTTGGGCCATCTTCTGCTGCTTTACCAGGCTATAGCAGGGAGCTGGATCAGAAGTGGAGCAGCCGGGAATCAAACTGCTGCCTACGTAGGATGCTGGTGCCGTCGGTGGCAGCTTTACCCGCTATGCCACAGCACAGCCCCTCTAATCTCTTTCTTAAGCGTCCTGTTTCATGAAGGAAATCTTGAGGAGACTTTGCTGGTTGGTGTAAGTAGACAGAAGCTCTTTTCCTGAAAAGTTGAATGATGAAATTTGGTAAAGTTAATCTTATCTCAGATGATATAGAGAGTAGCTATTTGGCAGAATATGGGAGTAATTATGTTAAAAGTTAAAAAGAAATACTTCCATTTTTCAGAAAATATTTACTTTAGCATCCCTTTTATAGTCTCAACTTTTTTGCATTGTCATTTTTTAAAATAAAAACAAAAGGACAATATCTCTTTTAGTAGCTGCATCAAATCAGTTGGAGTGGGTTTAATTGGGGCAGCTATGCCTTTGGTTTTGGTATTATTCATTCATTCATGGCATCTTCCTTCCGATACAGCAGTGAGCAAAACCCCCAGTTTCCTAGGCAACGTCATGTAAAGCCCTCACCAGAAACAGCAGGCAAGGTCACGAGCACACATATCTTAATTTTAAAGTAATCATTCTGGTTCCTGTGGGTTTCTTGTTTTTTCAACTTTGGGACGGTCCCAGTAAGCCGTCCTGTGGAACAGTGATGTATTAATTTGGTGTTGAGCACAAAGTGCAGCCGTGATTTTCTGAAAGCAAAGATGTTTTGCTTGCCCTCTGGGGCACGGCGTCAGGGGTGCTGGTGACCTATGGTGTCTGTGGCCTTTGCTGCCTGGCACACTGGCCAAATGTTTGTAATTTCAGAATAACAAAAACAGGAAAGGGAATCACGCTTTGAAAGGCAGAAACATACGGTACACTTTAATTCCCTGCTGGAGTTCTTGTGTAACTATGCTTTGGGCCCTGACCCGGGCACAGCTCTTTCTCTCCCTGAATGTGTGTGCCTGGTCCGGGGCAGTTCTGGAGTCCACTCTGAAGGTCCCCGTCTCTCATGTGAATCAGAAAGCTAGAAATGAGATTGCTCATCCCGAGCAAGATCTGTTTATATCCCTCTCCTTGGCTGCACTCCTGTTCCTGGCCAACTTTGGACAATGCAGGACATTGCTAAACACTTAGGTCATGTTTCATGATGTTCTGTTTTATTCTCCCAATCCATTTCATGCTTTGTGATTTCCTAATTCCCTGTTTCAGATGTGAATTCTGCCTGTGCTGAGAGGGAATGCTATCTGCTAATACAAAAGTATAGACAACACTCAGAAAGGGAGAAATGGCAGCAGGTGTTTGGCCTGGTGATTAAGCTGCAGGTTAAGACACCTGTGTCCAGAATCAGAGGACCTGCATTCGAGTCCTGGCTCTGGCTCCTGACTCCAGCTTCCTGCTACTGCAGACCTTGGGAGGCAAAGGTGATGGCTCAAGGAGTTGGGCTCCATCCCATCCATGTAGGACTCCTCCTTTGAGTCCCTAGCTCTTGGCATTGGTCCTGGCCTGGCCTCAGTTGTTGCAGGCACTTGGAGAATGAACCACCAGATGACAGAGCTCTTTCTCTGTGCCTCTCCCTTTCAAATAATTAAATAAATAAATAACTTTTTTTTTAACAACAAAGGAAGAAAGACTTTATGGGCAACTTGTTTCTGGTATTTCCTTTCTAGACAGAGTGGCAGAGTGGAAAGAATCCTGGCTGTGTGTCAGACAGGGCTATGTTCAAATCCCTTTTCAATGATCATTACTCTTGGTAAATACTGGGCAGTCTAGCTGAACAATCTGTTTGCTCACTTATGAAAAGGATGTGATGATAGTACTCACCTTGAGAGCTATTGTGAGGTTTAGCTGAGCTCATGTGTTTATTTATTCACTCATTTAAGAAGTATTTGTGAAGGGGTCACAGGCAGGATATTTCACCTAAAGCTCTGTGCACACTGCCCTCATAGGGTGAATTCTCAGCTATGTGTGCTACATAATTTCTGTGAATCTCAGATTCTCTGCCTCTAACAAATAGTCATTCCTAGCTCCTTGTCTTTCAGAAGAGAATTAAGTAGGATAATATTCAGAAAGCTCCTAGCACAGCACCTGGCATAAAAAGGGGTTCAACCTCTTCCATCAGCAATGTTTTAGGTGTCTGTTGGAACAGGGCACTTCTCTAAGCAAGATAAAAAGCAAGAAAATGTTTACTAGAGGAATCGTAAGAAACCCGATGAGGTAAATTTAAAGAAGGGCATCGTTGAACATGGGTGGCTTATGCATGTAAGAGGGTACTTCAAAAAGTTAGCAGTAGATAAAATTAAGTTCAATTTGGTGCAAAATTTTTTTTTTCTATTATTCATTTGAGACAGAGCAAGTGGGGACTCATGCTCATCCTCTGGTTCACTTCCCAGATTCCCGCAGTGGTTCCCATAGCTGGGAGTCGGGAACGCAATCCTGGTCTCCTCCATGGGTAGCAGGAACCTAACTACTTGAGCTGTCAGTGCTGCCTCCCAAGGTGCACTGGTATTGAGAGTGGAGCCAGGATCCAACCCAGGCACTTGGTATGAGATGCAGGCGTTCCAATCAGCGTCTCCATCACTAGGCCAAACATCCTCTCCTGGTGCAAAACACTTTGAAACTCATGCACAACTTTTTCATAATATTTATTTTCTGTGGGGTTAGGCAGAATGTGTCCTTTAAGTACAAAAAAAATGGCCAAAAGGGTTGCAGAGGGCCGCAGTGGGGGTAAGAACAGGAATACTGACGTGTCCACCTTGCCATGTGCAGCTCTGGCTCTTTGCTTAGGTCCTCTGGGGACCTGGTGTGCTCACTTTTATGGCAGGAAGAACCTCCAGAACATTAAAGAATGGATAGAGGAAACTCATTATGGGTTTCCTCTCACACTGTTTCATGTGGCCTTGGACTTCAAGGTTGGTGTAGGCCAGTTTGTTCTTAGAAAGGACATTTTTACAATCCCTATGGGAGTACGCACTGTATTCTCTGACTCACCCCTTCCTCCACCCCCTGCCATCAGCTCTGATGCAAACTTGGGGGGTTGTGGAGGTACTTAGACCCTGTGCCCAGCTCACCACCTTTCATAATGATGTGGCTGGGAAAGATGGTGGTGGTACTTGGAGACCCCCTAGAATATTCCCATTTGAAATGGCTCCACTAAAGTTGGAAAAAAACTCAGGGACTCCCAGAAATACAGCATGAGGAATTTGCTCAATGCTAGGAACCAACTTGCCTGCCATTGTCCCAGGCCTTGCCGCTTCACAGATGTGCAGATAGCTGTCTAGCGTTTCAGTCGGAGGCATAATCAATATGAGATGAACCCACAGCTCTTGGATTTAATGTGGAAAGGTGTGAACAGATCATTCTCGATTGGTACAAAAGGACAGGTGGCAGGGATGATGATAGGATTCTGGAAATACAATATTTTCTCAGCTGTCCAACAACATGAAAGGCTGGGGCAGATGAGGCCAAGCAGAACTGGTTAGGCCAATGCTGCCGTTCCAGCCAATGAAAACGATGTGCTGCTTTGAAAGGCTGGAAGAAGCTGTGCCGCAGAGAACGGCTGTTGACTAAATGAATAAAAAGTTCCAAGAATAAATCATATCCTCCCTAACTCCAGTTTAGTTCTCTCTCTCTCCCTCTCTGCATTTCTTATACTTTCTGGCTGTCTTTCTAACCCTTCCTTCTCCTAAGGAATTTGCTCTGAGTCCGAGCGAGAGCTGCAATGCTCTGAGCCTACAAAGCCGAGTTAACACCTGGCTGCAGGATTTGGTGGAACTCTGCCTGGTTTCTTTGTGTGCAGGAGTCCTGACTGGCCAGCCTGGCAGTTTTCCCACAGATAAACCCTTTGGGTGAGATCCTTTAAGCTTTGAATTTAAATGTATGTTTCGTCAGCCAATCTCCCACAACTGAAACGGCCAGGAGAACTTAGAAGCTGTGAATCTTTTATGGTTTTACAGTGGGAAAGGATTAATATTTAGTCATGTTAGGGGCAAACAGAATGGGAAACAAATGAGGAATTTAGGAAAAATGCTGCATGTATGCAGGAGAAAATCACTGGGCATGGAAATTAAAGTGATTTTTAGACAGCATGAAAATGGTATAAGCTGTGCGCTGGGAGGGCTTTCCTGCCTTGCTGGAGCAGTTGTTGAAAAAGTGGTGCCTGCCCCTGGTGATCCCTCTCCAGGGTTCAGCCCTGTCACCCTCAGACTCCATCACTGCCGCCGGAGTCCCCAAGTGTCATAGCAATTTACCTCCCATGTCCTGCTTACTCAGAGTCCAGTTATATTCTTTCCTGAAAGTATTTATATAACTTTAATTTTATAACTGACTTTCCACTGATTGCTAGTTTTCTGAGCTACTTGTAGTATTGGATAAAATATTAATAGGCAGAGGGGCCAGCATAGTGGGTAAAGCTGCCAGCTGTGACATCAGCATCACCTCATGTCCCAGCTGCTCCACTTCTGATCCAGCCAGCCCCCTACTAATGACCTGGGGAACGCAGCGGAAGATGGCCCAAGTGTTTGGGCCCTTGCACCTGCGTGGGAGTCCTGAATGAAGCTCCTGGGTCCTGGCTTCCACCTGGCCCAGCTCTGGCCATTTCAGTCATCTGGGGAGTGGACTAGCAGATGGAAGATCTCTCTCTCCACCCCCTAGATCCCCCCACCATCCTGTAACTCTGCCTTTCAAATATATAAATAAATCTTTTGTAAAAAAATTAATAGGCAGAGGAAAGTAACCTAAATTAATTAATATTTTAGAGCATAAAATGTTAGCACATTTAGTTAACAGAACTGGCAAATGAGCAGTTACAAAACAGTCTACTGGATCATAAATTATAGTTGAACTATCAACCTTGGCGGTTTCACCAGATGGAGTTTAGTAGTTTGTGAGGATAGGCTTGTCTCCTCACTAGGGTAACTTGATTTTGCTTTCATTTAAATCTTGGGTTATAGGAAGTAGAAGAATGGGCATATTTTGCCAATATAACTTGTACATCTGTATACTTTGTACATAATTGTAAATAAAAACAAGGGAAAGTTTGGTATACAAATTTGGTATGTGTGTGTTAAGAACTTTGACATTAACTCTGTGATAACACACAAGATATATTTAATATGTGGCTACTTAGCTGTCATTGAATTATCTTTACCAACGTAAGCCATCCAAGCAACATGATCAGATAGCATGAATAGGTGTCTGTCAATCTGTTATGAAAGGTTTTCATGTGAATGTTTTAACCCTCAGAAAATAGAAATAAAAAGAATAAGTCATTGCCTCATACACTATGTAGAATTGATGTGTTTCAGGTATTTAAATCTTATTATTTAAAATATTATTTATCTTTACACCTGTGAATGATAGTTTATTGTTCTCTTTAGGCTCCTAACAGTATTGGTTTTGGAAAAGAGAGTGAAAGATCTATGACCATGACCAAGTCCATAAGAGATGACATTCCTTCTACCCAAGAGAACCTGGTAAAGTGGGCTTTGGACAATGGCTACAGTCCAGTAACGTCATACACAGTAGCCCCTGTGGCTAATAGGTTTCACCTTCGGCTTGAAAACCATGGTAAGTGTGGTTTTTTTTTTAATGTAGTTATATGAAAGAAATCTCCTGAATGAAATTTTCTTATAAGGACCTCTCATTTCAGCTTCTGTGGTTGTTTTTCTGTTGTACATTTTAATAATTTTTTGAGTGCTTTTTAGTATAAGGCTTAAAATGATCTTGAATTATAATAGATGGTTTTGGGGAAACTGGAATACAGGTCTCAGTAGTGTAGAGGTGAGTGTGTATCAGAGAACTTTGCCAAAGATCTTTCCTGTGACTTCAGTAGGAAGAAATTGGCCTGCGTTCTCCTCTCGGAGCAATCACATGGCCACTTACAGCTGAGAATGCACAATGGCTAGGACTGCAGGGAAGAAGACCCTGGTCAGAATCTGCCTCTTAGAGGAAAACGGTCTTGGGAACTCACACTCGGGCCTTCTCACCCAGAGCTGGGGGCAGGAATTACTACTCTGGTTTGATAGAGCAGAAAGCAAAGGCCCGACAAGTTCATGAGGTTCTCAGGAGTCTCAGTGAGCGTGACTGAGCCGCTCCCCAGAGCTGGTCCTCACTCCCCGGTACCTCTCCTGAGTGCGATGCTGTTAGAATAAAAGTGGGGAGAACTAGCTCAAGTCTCAGTCCTGCCATTTCTTCACTCTTTTGGGAGAAGTCATTGAACCTCTGAGCCTCTTCAGGAATTGGGAAAAATTATAGGACCTCCTTTATAGGGTTTTTGTGAAAATTCTTTAAACAGTACAAGTTAAAAACCTTATGGCCAGCAGCGTGGCTCAATAGGCTAATCCTCCCTCTGCCTTGCGGCGCTGGCACACCGGGTTCTAGTCCCGGTCGGGGCGCTGGATTCTGTCCCAGTTGTCCCTCTTCCAGGCCAGCTCTCTGCTGTGGCCAGGGAGTGCAGTGGAGGATGGCCCAAGTGCTTGGGCCCTGCACCCCATGGGAGACCAGGAGAAACACCTGGCTCCTGCCTTCGGATCAGTGTGATGCGCCGGCCGCAGCGCGCCAGCCGTGGCGGCCATTGGAGGGTGAACCAACGGTAAAGGAAGACCTTTCTCTCTGTCTCTCTCTCTCACTGTCCACTCTGCCTGTCAAAAAAAAATTATGCGAAATTATAACTTATTTTAGACCTGAACACTTTTATAGTGTCCTTTTCAAAGGATTGGAGAAGAGTTAATGTCTATTGGTCATCTTCACTTCTAGCTTTCACTGAGATGGCTTTGATCTCAGCCATACATCAGTTGGCTTTTAGGTGGTGGATTTGTATAATAATAGATAAAATGTTTTCTTTAAATTGTTGAAAATATAACAAAATTATTGAGTATTGATTGTCTGGAAATAAGTCTGTTCCTTTGGAGGAAAAAGTGTACCTAACTAGTCTTTCTTTTCCACTTAGTGATGAGGTTTTAAAAGGCCAAGTATCCAAATAACGTCTATAGTTTGACACTCAAAAAGGAGGTAGCAAAATAAATTTTCTGTTTTTTAAGATTTATTTATTTTTATTAAAGACAGAGTTACAGGGAGAGAAAGAGAGAGGGAGAGAGAGAGAGAGAGATCGATCTTCCACCTGCTGGTTCACTCCCAAATGGCTGCACACAGCCAGGGCTGGGCCAGGTGAAAGCCAGGAGCCAGGAGCTTCTTCTGGGTCTCCCACATGGGTGTAGGGGCCCAAGCACTTGGGCCATCTTCTGCTACTTTCCCAAGTGCATTAGCAGAAAGCTGGGTAAGAAGTGGAACAGTTAGGACTCGAACTGGAGCCCATATGAGATGCCAGCATTGCAGGGGACAGCTTAACCCTCTATGCCACAATACGGGCCCCAGCACAATAATATTTTAAATACCAATACTGGGGGTGGGTGTTTGGCACAGTGGTTAAGATGCTGCTTGATGCCCACATCCCCTGCTAGAGAACCTGTGTTCCAAGTCTTGGCTATGCTCCTGATTCCAGCTTGCTGATTCTAGCTGGGGCAGCAGCTGATGGCTCAAGTGCCTGGGGCCCACACCCACATGGGAAATCCAGATTGAGTTCCAGGGTTCTGGCTTGGGCCTTGCCCAGCCCTGGCTGTTCCAGGCATTTAGGGAATCAAGTGAGATCTCTCCCTGTCAGTCTCTTCCTGCCTTTCAAATAAAAATAAATAATAAATAGCAATGTTATTTCAAGAAATCTTTAGAAAAACTGTTGAAAAAAAATCTCTAGATTCAAGGAAAGTATTTCAGTGGTATTTGAATGGAATAGTACTGCCTTTTATAACTTACTGAAGTCACAGAATTTTGTATCTTGTTGGGCTTTAGAAATTATCTAGCACCATGGTCTTTATCTAGGCTGTGCCGCTACAATCACATGGGGAGCTTGAAGCTTACAAATGATTGGGTCTTACCCTGGAGAGTCTAATTTTAATTGGCTTGGGGTACAACCTGGGCATAGGGCTATTTTTTTAAGTTCCCAGAGTAATTTTAATGTGTAGTCAAAATTAAGAACCACTGATCTAATCCAATCCTTAATTTTAAATTTTGAGAAATTGAGGTATAGAGGAATAGGCCAGTTGCCCAAAGCCACTCAGCTTGTTGAAGAGACCAGCAGGACTAGAATTCAGATTCCTGATTGCTTATATGCATTGCTTGTTAAAAGTAATTTTACACCTGCCTCGTCTCAGCTAATTCCTCCTGTTCTGCTTTTTTGACGACAATTGTGGCCTGGTATCCACACTAATGATGTTCTGCCTTCTCTGTCACCGTAGAGGAGATGAGAGATGAGGAAGTCCATGCCATCCCTCCCGAGCTACGCATCCTGCTGGACCCTGGCACCTTGCCTACCCTGGAAAACCCGCCCTTCCGGGGAGGGGGAGGCCGAAATGGAGGTCTCCCCTTCCCTTTCCCAGATATCTCCAGGAGAGGCCGGAAGGAAGAAGGTGAAGATAGGGTCCCCAGGCCAAAGGACCGTGTCATCCCCGGCATGCAACTCTTTCCTAGTCCTAGAGAGCCGGAAGAGGTGCAAGGGAGCGTGGATGTGGCTCTGTCAGTCAAGTGTGACAGTGAAAAGCTGACTGTGGCTGTAGGAAAAGATTCTTTTCAGGTCAGTGCAATCGGAAAGGAGAGCAGAGAAGCCGCCCCCTCCCCACTGTTGCTCTGGGCTGTGTTCATGATTTCCCTCTGGCTCTTAAACGGTTGAACCCCGGAGACTTGATTCTGTCTTCTCAGTTGGATGGACCCACTTCCCCTTAGCTGTGATCCTCACCTGGCTCCTGTTGTTCTCTGTGAGGGGGGCAAGGGTTCTGGGTCCCTGTGTGTCAGTATTTTGCTCTTGAAGACCAACAGGCCTTGGGCTGTTGTGAGCTGGATGGCTGGAAAGAGGTGACTGGGAGTACAGCACAGCGTGCACCTGTGCCCCCTTTACTTGGAAGACCAGGCAGCGTCTGTTGCCTGTGCGAAGCAGAGGTGCCTGGGGGCCCTCCATCATGTCTTTGTTGATTGTTGTTTCAGGCCAATGGCTACTCGGGGATGGAGCTCACACTGTTGGATCCTAGCTGCAAGGCCAAGATGAATGGCACCCACTTCATCTTGGAGTCTCCCCTGAATGGCTGTGGTACTCGACACCGGCGCCTAGCCCCTGATGGTGTGGTTTACTATAACTCGGTGAGTGTTCTCCAGAATAGAGCTTTGCCTTCTGCCAGAGCCTTAAAGGAAGTCTTCATATGTCTCTGACAATGAGGAGGAACCTGCACAAAGTCAAGTGCTGGTTCTCCACAAAGTGGGGTTTACATTGACCCCGAACTCTGGTTTTGTGTGCTTTTACAGTGAGTTTTGAGGAATAGGAAGGCCCTGTTTGCTCAGCTGGAGTTGTGGTGATCTCACCCACTCCCTTCTTAAAATTTCTGATGGTGGGGCCGGCGCCGTGGCTCACTGGGTTAATCCTCCGCCTGTGGTGCCGGCATCCCATATGGGCGCCGGGTTCTAGTCCTGGTTGCACCTCTTCCAGGCCAGCTCTCTGCTGTGGCCCGGGAGTGCAGTGGAGGATGGCCCAAGTGCTTGGGCCCTGCACCCGCATGGGAGACCAGGGAGAGGCACCTGGCTCCTGGCTTTGGATCGGCACAGCACCGGCTGTGGCGGCCATTTGGGGAGTGAACCAATGGAAGGAAGACCTTTCTCTTTGTCTCTCTCACTGTCTATAACTCTACCTGTCAAATAAAAAAAAAGTCTTAATTTGGAGATTTAAAAAAAAATTTCTGATGGCACAGTGTTCGCTGTCAGGATGATTATGACTTCTCTCTGTGGCCAACCGTAGGACCAAATAGCGTGGTTCTTATGTGAATAAAACCTAATGTCTCGGGCTGTCAGTAAGCATCTCTGCACAACTGGGCAACCAGATGCATGGTTTCTCTCACCTCACTTGGGTCTTGTCCACAAGTAGGCAAACTTTTTCCTCCAAGAAGAGAATTTCAAGTTTGAGAAGGCCTTTATGAAATTATCAAGTATCTGTCTCCACTTCCAAGAAAGACGCTAAGGGCGGACATTTGGCACGATGCTTAGGATGCCACGCAGGAGGCTCACGCCCCGTGTCGGAGTGCCTGCGTTCCAGGCCTAGTTCTAGCTCCCAATTCCAGCTTCCTGCTCGTGGAAACACTGGGAGGCAGCCGGTGATGGTTCAGGCAGAGGCCACCCACATGAGAGGCCTGTGCTGAGTTCCCCCAAATCCTGGTTTCTAGCTCAAATAAAACTTTTACAAATCTTAAAGGACACAAATAACTAAAGCTCGCTACAATGGCCGAGTCTTTGTACTTCCTAGAGTTTTTAGTATCTAGACTCTTATTTAGTAAGAGAAATCCCCCTCTGCAGTATAGACAAGTGACAACCCCATTCAACTCCATTTGAGGGTCTAATGTTTCTCCATTATTTGGATTAATTTGTAATTCCTCAATATAGTTATGGAAGAAATCTGCTTTTTTGACAAGAGAAAATATAAATTTTAGTTCAGATCTTAACTTGAACCTGTACTACGATTCTCTTATTGCTTACCTCTTTGACAATGAAATCCTAGAATGTGTAGAGTTTTTTGTTGTTACTGTGTCTGTTTTAAAGTCAGGTTTTCAATTTGCATCTGATTTATTCCATGGGTGTAAGGTAGAGCTACATGCTTGTGGCTTGGTGGTTTTATAGCATTGGCTGTGCTTTCTTTGCCTTGTAGATTGTGATTCAGGTCCCATCCCCTGGGGATAGCAGTGGCTGGCCTGAGGGTTATGAAGACTTGGAATCAGGTGACAATGGATTTCCTGGAGACATGGATGAAGGAGAGCCTGCCTTCTCCAGCCGTCCTGAAATTGTGGTGGTGAGGATTCATTTTCACTAGGTACTTTACAGAGAGTGTTATCTACAGGAGTCATCAAAAACTCCATGGAAAATGTGTTTTCTGAAGAAACCATTGCGTGGATATCAGAAATTTTTTCACCAAAAGAAACTCACCTTTTAAATCCATTTTCCACAAACTTTCTGAAGCACCTTCATGTTTGGTTGCCTTTAGTTAGGGATTATCAGAAAACACAAGCCTGTATTAAAGGCTAAGAGCTCATGAAGGTATGGGGCCTTCACCCACCAAGTGATCATGATTTGATTTTCTTTCCCGCAGTTTAATTGCAGCCTGCGGCAGCTGGGGAACCCCAGTACCTACCAGGACCAGCCCAATGAGAACATCACCTTCAACATGGAGCTGTACAACACCGACCTCTTCCTGGTGCCCTCCCAGGGAGTCTTCTCTGTGGCGGAAAATGGGCACATCTATGTTGAGGTGAGGCCTGATCCTGTAGGCTAGTCCCAAGCTATGGTTCCTCAGACATTAGCTAGAACACACTCTGCACCCTTCCTCCTCCTCTTCCTCCCCTGCCCCCAGAGCACTTGGCTGCTTCTGGGTGAGGGCTTGGCTCAGAAAACACTTCCAGGTTGGCTTCTGACCAGAGCAGGAAACTTCAGGATTTAATACATTAGGTTAAGTAGAGAGAGTGTTTTTTTGTAGAGGAATGTTAAAAAAGAAAAAAAATCAGAAAATGTGAATTCTAATAAAGCTCTGGGTTCATTTTAACCTTAGCTGGATTTTTAAAAAACATTTGAGAAGGCGAGAGAAAGAGACACAGAGAGAGCTCCCATCTGCTGGTTCCCTCCCCAAATGCTCACCACACGTGGGGTTAGGCTGAGGCTGAAGCTGGGAGCCTGGAATGCAATCCAGATCTCCCATCTGGGTAGCAGGAACCCACAGGCGTAGCACCTGTTAAGCTCAACACTGGCCTCAATCTTAGCATTTTTGGAGCAGTAGTTAAGCAGAGGCAATGTCAGAATTAAATCACCTCCCATATCATCTTTCAAATTACACACACTTCTAAGGGAAATCCTATGTG
Organism: Oryctolagus cuniculus; assembly: GCF_964237555.1. NCBI lineage: Eukaryota > Metazoa > Chordata > Mammalia > Lagomorpha > Leporidae > Oryctolagus > Oryctolagus cuniculus. The sequence goes on from NC_091438.1 coordinate 78,896,990, forward strand.
CTACCATATCTCATGAAAACTGTTTTTTCTAGCTTGTTTCTGAATGTGTAAATTTGTTAAAACCATTTCCTACACATTTCAGTAGTAGCCATGCATAACGTACACCTGGAATGACAAGAAAACATTAGGTAATGGTGGTAATAATGAAATAATAACAGTAACTGTTTACTGCAGCTTTAGTATGTACCAGATAGGGTTGTAAGTAGCGTAGTCATTAATTAGCTCTTTGGAGCAATCTTACATGAATAGACTAATAATATCTCCATTTTGTGGCTGAGAAAATTGAGGCAGAAGCTTGTCCAAGGTCTCACAGCTGGTGTTTCAGCTGGGCACGCTGTCTGCTGGTCCTGGAGGGAAGTCGTCGTCTGCTGCGAAGCTGCAAGGGGGGCTCTGGAGGGGGGAGAAGCTCAGGGGGTCGAAATGGGAAACGTCCCTATGTTGGAGGCGACGTCAGAGCGTGTTTCTACTCTGGAAAGGAAACCAGCTCTCACATTTGCACTGACTCTGGCAGGGTGCCTGCTGGCTCCTGAAGCTGTTTTCCCCCATCATCTGGATTCTGCCCCTCCTCCTTCGCCTCCCTCCTGAGAGCTGGCTTTCTTGGGGGAGCACCTTCTTTCTCCACTGGGGAAAATATACTGCACTCTGCACGCTATTCTTAGCCATAGACCTCTGCTAATCCAGGATTGCTGTTTCCCTCTTGCTTTCCTGGCTACACAATCCACACGTGCAGCCGGTCAACAACTCCCTACTGGACTCTGGGCTTTAGGGGCACTGCTTAAGTGCAGTTGGTTCTTTTCCAAATATATGCCTGGCTGCACAAGGTTAAGGCTCTGGTTTATGCTAATCAGTGGCCAATCTTCCTTGTGGACCCTTCTCTGGAGGTGTTGACTGATCTTTCCCCATCCCCGCAATGCTAGCTTATTTCAGTTATGTGTAAGTAGGGTTTTTGTCCATTCATATCTTTTCTTATGTCAACTATGTGTTTGTAGTTAAACTTTATAAGATATTGTCAAGTGATAAAAAAGAAATCCCCTAAATCTTTTTGCTTTTGCTACCATTTTAAGTATCAAGTATATTGAGAAGAATTGGGGAGTGGGTTATAAACTACTTTATTTTGATTTTTTTTAAAGATTTATTTATTTGAGAGGTAGAGTTATAGACAGAAGAAGAGAGAGAGAGAGAGAGAGTGTCTTCCATCCACTGGTTCACTTTCCAAATGGCCACAATGGCTGGAGCTGGGCTGACCCAAAGACAGGAGCTGGGAGCTTCCTCTGGGTCTCCCACACAGGTGCAGGGTCCCAAGTACTTGGTCCATCTTCTGCTTTTCAGGCCATAGCAGAGAGCTGGATCAGAAGAGGAGAAGCTGGGACTCAAACTAGCACCCACATGGGAAGCTGGCATCACAGATGGAGACTTAAACTGCTACACCACAGTGCCAGCCCAGTGTTTTAAAATTACCTAAAATACAAGAAAATCTGTGAATGTTTTGCTAATAGGATAGCACCTTTGCTTGCTCTTTGTCTCTCGGTTTGAACCCCACTTGTGATAGGAAAAGTGTTTCCTTACGTCCAGTAAAGCTAGCTAAGGCATTGATTGGGTCTAAAAACTATTTCCATGTTTCTTCTCCCCTATATCCCTCTTTCCTCCTCCCAGAATCCTCTATTCTTGACCACAGTCTCTTCCTTTAACCCAAGACATTACCCATTTTTCCACCTGTTCTTTGATCATCTCTAGATTGGTCATATAATGTCAGTTTCTTTTTAAATTCCTTGTCTTTGGGGACATAAAAAAGAATCGTTTATAGCCCCCAGAATTTCAGTCTGGAATAGTAGTACTGCTAGCAAGCCATGTGCACTGACCAACTCGGAGCTGTGCTGTTTGTGTGTATCGTCCAGTTTGCTAATTCTCACAGTAACTGTGTCTCATAGGTATCAGAGTCCTCATTCTGTAGGTGAGGAAATCTAGTCCCAGGGTGTGATTTCTTCAGATTTGCCTCTCTTGCCAAGCCTGGAATCTGGCTACCATTCATTTCCAGTCTTGCTGATGTGATTTTTCCCCTCTAAGGCAGAATTTTGAGTAACCCAGACATCCCACCATTATCCATTCATTCTTCGAGTTTAAAGATTTTCAGCGGTTCTGTTACACATTTTTGCATTGTGGATTCTGAGGTTGCATTAAAGGGTGCTCTTTGGTAATAAGATGTATGTCCTTTGCTGTCTTTCCAAGGTGGAATATCTTGTTCGTCAGAAAGAGTGTGAAAAACCAATGAAGCCTAGCGGCGTGTGGAACGCCACTGCAGAGTGTGCATATTGTAACGGCCAGAGTAGCACCCTCCTGCTTCTTGTCATCGTGGTGGCGGGCCGTGCCTAGTTAGCCCTGGAAGGACCTTTCACAACAGTGCTATGGGTTCAAGGCCCCGGCAGTGTCAGGGGTTTCCCCCGGGTATCTCAGAATGGAAAGTTTGTTTATATCTCCATGTCTTCTGAGAGGATTCTGAGTCCAGTGGCCTGTGGGTGTGTAGAGACTGTGTTTCTCAAGTGTTTCAGTTTATTTTGATCATCAGTTTAGCCAAGGAATGAGGCAGGGGATCGGGGTGGGGGTGGGGGAACCAGTTCACTTGGTTACTCGTGTGTTGCCGAATGGAGAATCCAGCCTGGCCCTGAGGCTTTAGCCGAGTTCAGGATAGTTGAGGTTTGAATTCTGTTTACACTTGGCTCCACACTACTTCCTGTTTCTAAAGAAAAGAACCTTAACAAGGTTTGGACATGGCCCATGCAAATGTTTTGTAAGAGGGAAGTGTAGATGACTTGGAACCGTTTCTACTTTAGATTTCCCTTAAAATACCCCTGGGCTTAACGAGTGAAGGGAGAGTCCTTGGCAGGGTCCTGCGAGCAGCTGGGATGCGTTGCCAGGCCTGTGATGGCCACCAGCTTGCACCGTGCATGACGTCCGGCACCAGGGGCCAGCTCGGCCTGCTCGGAGCGGAGCGGGGCTTCGGCTGACGGCGGTGTTGCCGTTTACTCTGGGTCAGTGCCGTGCAGAAGCTCGGCCTTCCCCGCCTGGGTGGAACAGATTCTGCCTCTCTACTTGGTTTTTGAGTAATTCTAAAAAAGAGCTTGTCTTACAAGTATACACTATTAAGACATTAAAGGCTTTGCCTCTGTTTTATTTATTAGGGAAAATTCACTTGAGGTGTATGGTGTGCTTTTATTTTTATCTCTCTGAGGGCTTATGAGAGACATATTTATCTTGTATTTGAATCTTCCAGGCTGGCATTTGCACTAAATAGCTTACTGTCACCATCCATATCAAGTTTAGATGGAAAGTATCTCTTTCTTCAATGAGCGTTTGTTACTGTGGCAGTTAGAAAGAAAGCTGTACATATGTTAAGACAATGAAGATAAACAGCATCTCCTCCCCAGGCAGTGCACCTGAAGCAAACGTGAGGTTTTGAGTTCTGAGTTCCTCTTTCTGTTGTTTTCTAGGTGTCTGTCACCAAGGCTGACCAAGAGCTGGGATTTGCCATCCAAACTTGTTTTATCTCTCCATATTCGAACCCGGACAGGCTGTCTGATTACACCATCATTGAGAACATTTGTCCCAAAGATGAGTCTGTAAAGTTCTACAGTCCCAAGAGGGTGCACTTTCCCATCCTGCAAGCCGAGATTGACAAGAAGCGGTTCAGCTTTGTCTTTAAGTCCGTGTTCAACACCTCACTGCTGTTTCTCCAGTGCGAGCTGACGTTGTGTACCAAGAGGGAGAAAGACCCCCAGAGACTGCCAAAGGTCAGTGGGCCTCCGGCCGTTGACTGTGCCCTTGGCATTCTTAGGTGGGGCGGTGACCTGCCCGAGACGTTGCATCCCAGGTTAATGCAGGTTGAGGTTTTTGCTTTTGGAACTGCCCAGTTGAAGTAACAAAGTCAGTTAGCAGGGAATTGTGAGTTTTATGGAGTCTTAGAGAATAAATCCTGACAGTATGATTTTTTTTCCATGCGTGCTACTTAATAGTACCTCATGAGCAATAAATCACGGCTGTTTTCCATCGAGGGAGCGAGAGGTCTGGCCTGATCTTTGCTCTTCAGATAGAGTGCAGCGCCAAGAGCACAGCGAGCCGAAAGGATAAGTTCAGTGTGCGGATTAATCTTTCCGGGCCCCACTGAGGCTTGCGTTGTAGTTGTTTTTTGACCTTCTCCGTGTGAGTTATAAGGTTGACCGGTCTCAGGGGGACCGCTAAGGGAAACTAGCAAATATTTTAATTTTTCTCAGCTTCATATCAGTTCATCTTGTTTGTCTTGTGTCGCTCCCCACACTGAACTGGGATGCTCTGTTGCCATAACAGAAATCAGAACCATCTGACCTTCCCGAGCCGTGCTGCAGGGGGATCTGCAAGGTTAATTATGATACCTCATTAGTTGGCCTTGTGTGCGTAAAAGGCATCTTCTGCCGGAGGCTCGTTTCTGTGAGCTGGCTTAATGATGTGTAATTCCATATGCGCATTCATTCTGAAGATGCACACGGCGTGTAAACTAATTTTATCGCCACCCATCAATCATTGTCTGGAGAGCCAAGAATCAAGCTGTATCATTTATAATGCGTGCGTGGAACTCCCTCATTTAATACACAGGTTGTCAGAAGTGGGTGTAGAGGTGGGAGGAAGAGTCTCATCACCAGCTAGATTACCATTGCTCTGAATCCCTTGCAGCCTGGTATTTCCCCGGGAGCCCATTTCTCTGACAATGCCACAGAGAATTTTGCTCGTAAATGAAAATACAGCAAGTCTGATTGTGATCATCCAGGAACACACACAGGTTGACTTGGAATCTGTTCAGCCCTTTGCTTTTGGAAAGGTTGATGCCTTAGCCTTGTGGCATTCACCTTCCTCCAATGGCCAGCTGCTATCTGCGGGTGGAACAATGACCTTTGGGAGTTAGGGATCCAAGGGGGAGGCCTGGCAGTTACTGGGGGTCGTTATTGGTGGCTTTGGCTGTTTCCTTTTCCTTAAGCCTGGCCTGGAACACCCCAGTTTCTCAGCATGTAAATCTGTGAGCACTAATCCTAGTATTTCCTTTCAGAGCACTCTAAGGAGAGCTCTAAGTCCCAGGAGAGGACATGATGGGAGCTGACCCTAAACCTCAAGTGGCCATTTACTCGTAAGGCAGAATACAGTGGGAAGAGCTTGGCGACTGAGAAGGCAGGCCCGCCACTGACTAACAGAACTTTAAACAAGTCCCTCGACCCCTCAGAGCCTGCATATCCTCGTCTATAAAGCTGAAATCCTAAGGCCTGGCTTCCCTCCTGTATGGAGGAGCAGACGAGACCATAGATGTGACCATAGCTCGTTGTGCACACTGTGGAGGCTGTAGACAAGCTGTTGCCACAATCTTCCCAATCTGATGTTTATAGATAATATTTCCATGTCTCTGTTGACAATTTTTTTGAAATATTTATTTGTTTGAAGGTCAGAGTTACAGAGAAAGGGAGAGACAGATATATATATTTTTTTTTTCATCACTGGTTCACTTCTCAGATGGCCATAGTGGCCGGTGTTGGGTCAGACTGAAGCCAGGAGCCAGGAGCTTCATCCAGGTGTCCCACATAGGTGCGGGGGCCCAAGCACTTGGGCCACCTTCTGCTGCTATTTCCAGGCCATTAGCAGGAAGCTGGATTGGAAGCAGAAAGCAGCCACTTCCAACAGTGCCCATGTGGGATGCCAGCATTGCAAGAGGCAGCTTTACTCCCAATGCCACATTGCTGGCCCCATTTCTAGTGATTTCTGAGTACTTTGTATGACTTGTGAGCAAGGCAAAGAGTCTTGCAGAAGGAAGATCTCAAAACTTTCATTTCTGATGAACCTGAGACCTGGGGAGTTAAGTGTCTTGCCCAAGGTCAGCCGTCAGGTCAGACTTAGAATCACAGACTCAGGAAGAAGAGTCTGAAGAACTCATAGCAAAGTCAAATGCAAATCTTTTTCAATTGTCTCACTTCTCCACAGAACCCCCATCATCTCCCCCTACAAGAGGGCAAGGGCAAAGGCTTTTCTCCTCTGTTGTGGGTGGTGAGGGGTTGTCCTCTCTGTCGCTCAGAGCGGCAGTGACCATGAAGTCTGAAGTCTTTGCTCTTCTGTTGTCCAGAGGAGCAAGAGCTGAATTAGCCTTTCAGGATGCCTGGCTGAAGGCTTTGTAAACAATAGGTGTATTTTTTTCTGACCCCAAAAGCCAGTGGGTGTCATTTACATTGGAATTTAACCAGTTGATGAGCACAGACAAAAAACCAGAGTTGTTTTAAGGGAAGAGGTCCTAGAGAGCGATGATACTTTTTCCCAGCAGATGTAGTGCAGCCAGGGGTTGAGGCCTCAGAAGAGCTATGAGCAGCTGATCTCCTGGCCTCCACACCTAGGCACAACTCCCCAGGCCCTGCAGATGACCTTGGAAAGCTTAATTTTTGCATGAGCCTGTGCAAGGATTAAAAAAAATCAAACAAACTGGACAACAGGATTATCTTTCTGGAAAAAAAAAATGTAAAACCTGTCACCTTCACAACACAAGGCCAGGCATTTCCCAAAATCACACATCACAGCGGGTCAGGGGCCAGCGTTCGTCACCTAGTTCCTCTAGTCTTCAAGCTAAGTGACACCCACGCCTCTGGTTGTTTTCTGGGAAGACGAGGAGAGGGAAAAGACAATATTTATAAGGTGTCTGGCGATAATTCGCATCTTCAAATGCAGCTGGAAACACACTGGGCCTGCCACCACATCTCCCAGACTGTTTGAGGTTCTTTGAAACACATCCAGATCTCTTGTCTTTCTGTAGCAAGCAGCTGTGAGCCACAGGCTGAGTGACCCCTACTCTGCTCTGCTCTCCCCACCTGCAGTGCGTGTCCCCGGATGAAGCCTGCACCTCTCTGGACGCCTCCATGATCTGGGCCATGATGCAGAATAAGAAGACGTTCACCAAGCCCCTGGCTGTCATCCACCAGGCAGGAGACACCAGAGGTGCGCTTTGGGAGGTGGAGTTGGAGAAGGGAAGCCTCAGCGCTGCTTTATTCAGAGACAGAATCAGGGCCCATTTGTAACTTGAGACGTAGCCTCTTGGCCTAAGCAGTCTTTCATTGGTTCTCCTCCTGCCACTGTGGCTGAATTGTGAAACACTTGTCAATGATCTCCTGCTAACAAATGAGATCAGGGTCAAGGTGGACCCTGTCATATTGTTACTCTCCCTGGCATTTGTATGTTCTTTGCTGAGTATGCAGACAAGGGTTAGAGTTCCACCTGGCATGCTGGCAATTGCACACGGTGCCACAGCCCGTTTTTTGGCGATCTACTGGTCATGCCTGTGCCAGCTACATGCTGTTGGGCTGCTTCATCAAAATCACAGGTGCCTTTGAGAGGGTGGTATGTAGGGGAAGATTCCTCCTCTGAGGCGTCACAGCAGGAGGAAGATCGACAGCTGCTTTTTGTAATTCCATTTTCAGAATTTTGCACAATCACGTTTGTGGCTTGATGCCAAGGGTGCATCTTGGTACTCATGCAGGAACAGGTGGGGAGCTGTGTCTTCCAGAAGAGTCAGGATGTACCCTGAGAGGTGTGGCGTCAGTGGGAGGACAGGCAGGGCAGCACCCTGGCACTGGCCAGGCCATTCAGACCAGCAGAGAAGCAGAGCTGGGCCCTAAGGAGCTGCTAGAAACAGATAGGAGGCCCCGTGGCTCCAAGGGCCATGAGCAAGCAAGGGTACCCCAGGCAGCCATCCCCATCTCAGGATAGAAGCAACTGTCACATGAGGCATCTCGGGTAATTCCAGTTGTCACTGTCTAGAAATTGCCTACCACTGTGCAGAAACATTGCCATCTGAGTGTCAAGCCACGAGAAGGCTAGGAGAGTGGAAGTGGATTCCGGGCCTCCAGGGCAGTGTGTTTCAGGGCTAGGGTTGCAGGCTACCTCCTACTACCACAAGGGCCAGAGAGAAGCATGGGCACCAAAGGCCTTGGCTGAAGCCACTGAACAGGCTGGCTGCAGTTGCTGGGCATTAGTTGGGAGACCTGGGCAGTGCTGGCACCAGACCTAGGGTTTGGGGAAGTCTTGGGATGGCACTTCTGGTGTGAGTTGTTGGAGCAGGATTTGGCAAGACCAGACAGCAGGAGTGGCTTGGGCACAGGCAGCACTTACAAGAGTGGAGGCATGTGGATGCTTTCTGCTCTCATTCAGTTGAATGACCTTTGTGAACAAATCAGTGCCATTCCAATGGTCATATCTGATGGTGGCACCTGCCCTCTTCCTAGGGGCGTGGCTGCGGAGGGCGTGGCTCTTAGCTTTCTCTGCTAATGGGAACTCCTCTCACCTCTTGGGGTTTCATTATCTTTACCTGGAAAGGAGAGGTTTGGACCAGATGATTCCCAGAAGCCTTTTCATCTGAAACCTTCAACAGTGCTATTTGAAGGAGCAGAACAGTTTTTGATTTATTTTCCAGCCATCCTAAAGTTGGTATAAAATGTACACAGTAAATGCTTATTGGTTCTTCAGCATCATTTTTTATTGCTTTTTGTTTTATTGTATTGGCTGGTGTTCAACCATTTGAAAGTTGTAAGAGATACAGTCTTTTTGGTAAATATTCTGCCCACATACTCCTTCCTTTATATTGGGCTCAGAGGTAAGAAATAAGAATAAATTAATTGTGTTGCAGAGTGATTGCAATTGGGCAACAGTTGGCTCTGTTTTGTACTGGGAAAGTGGTTTCACAATAGCCACTGCCGCCTTGAGCTCCGTCTGTTACCCTCACCTATTTTGAGAGAGGTAATGCTGCTGGTAATTGAAGGCAGCAGCTTGCTCTTTCCCATGCCAGACAATAATTAGGCATTAATACTGCAGCACGATAACTTCCAGCAATTCATTCACATGCTGCTTTTAAGACTGATCGTGTTTTCCTAAGTAATTTCTCTTGTAAATTAGGTAATTACTTTTATTTAAACTTGGTGTCATTATACCAAAAGTTCAGTGCCTTCTTTATGTAAAAGTTCAAGAAGAAACTTTTACCACTATCAAGGCAGTTTCATGAGATTCGCTAATTGAGGCTAGATTTCAGTGGAGGAGCCAGTGCCTAGAGAAAGGTTATTGCTTAGGTTTGTTGAACAAATTGAGAAGATTGACTTGCTTCCAAGGGCTCATATGCAGATTTGCTTTCTGGCTTTGCAGGGAATGGATTAGGGCTCCTGGTGGCAGTCCTCAGCTCTGTGAAGGCCTCCTCTCACCTCGATGTTTCTTTCCCTTGGACTCATTTCACCCCAGTGAAGACCACCAGAGTCTGTGCTTTCCCTCTGCCCCACAGGGAACTGGATTACTCATTTGAAAAGAGAACGTGAGCAGTCGCCTGATAGGATTGACTTGCTGGAAGTGGGTAGATCACTTACTGGGAGGAACTTTCGGGGTAGAAATTCCCCAACCAAGGGGACCCCTCCCTGTCCTTCTGTTACCTCTGTGCCCTCTGAAGGCCATGGCAAAGCTCTGGCTCTCCCGGCTGTTGGTTGAGATTTGTCAGCACTTGGATTTTCTAGGGCTGCAGGTAAAGGCTTTCATTGGCAACTTCACACCTAAGCCAAGAGTTGCTGTTGACCACACTGCTGATGGTGTGGACATCCATCAGGTGGTGTTTCTTCCTCCTATGGACAAGGAGAGTAGGCCAGCAAGACTAAAGAAATAAGTCTGGGTTATTCCTCTGGACCACTCTGGCTTGTTATTGTTATTGCTTTTAATTATTTATTTGAGAGACAGAGACAGACCTCCATCTGCTGGTTCACCCCCCAGATGCTTACAAGAGCCAGGGTTGGGGCTGGGCTATAGCTGGGATCCAGGAACTCAATCTAGATCTCCCACATGAGTGACAGGAACCCAGCTACTTCAGCCATCACCAATGCCTGTCAGGGTACACATTAGCAGAAATCTGGCATTGGGAGCACAGCCAGGACTTTAACCCAGGCACTCCATATGAAATGCAGGCATCTTAACTGCTAGGCTGACAGCCCACCTCTGTGCCACTGTTTTGAATGGAACCTCCTCTTTCAACTTGGAGTGCCTTGGGAACCAGCATTGGGTCAGCCCTTCTTTTATCACTTAAACCTCCCGTGGTAGGTGCTGGTGCTGGTGCCGAAGAGAATGATGGAGATGATGATGACCTAACACTTGTTGAGCATTTACTTTATGTAAGGCTTTGTGCCAGATGTTTTATATGGAGTATTATATTTAATTCCCATAGCACTTCTGTATGAAAAAAGGTTCAGAAACTTGGCCCCAGGTCAAGTTTATGTTATATGTTATAAAACATAAATGGTAGATCTGAATTCAAATCAGGCACTTTGTTTCCGGAGCCTGTGCTCTTCAGCCCTGTGTCTGATCTAGAGGGAGGTTGATTATAGTTTCTAATAAATAATATAGACATCTGCCTCTTCACATTCCTCTTCCCTACCCTTCCCCCCTCTTTTTACAATGTGCATTGGTATTTAAGGTAACATCCTAATACTCTAATGATTAGGACCTCAAAGGAAGAAGAATTTTAGAAAAAAATGTCTGTTCTCCGAAAGGGTTAAGGTAGGAAACGTGTTCACTATTTGAGAGCTCATTAAAGTTCAGAAGTTCTCTTGCTTTGGATTGTAACTCATAAAAAGCTTCAGAAAACATGAATCATTTATGCATTTTATGGTTTATGGCAAAACAATTAAAATAGTTGAGGTGGTGCCATCCTGCCATATTTTCTGAAACATTTTGAAGTATAGGCATGTTCCTGCTGTTTACTTTGGATGCTGTGACTACTCTTTACAGCATTTGAGAATACTTGGGTTTGCACAATAAAAACGGTTATACCACGTCAGCGATGATTTGAAAAATGATGAAAGGGAGGGGAGGGGTACTCATTTCACAGAAACTTAGTGTACAAACACAAAAATGTGTGCACATAAAACAACAATAAATACCTTTCCCGTATTTGCAGTGACTTACGTATGATATTTCTTAGCAAGTTAAATGCTTAGAATACCAAATTGTCTCCATAGTCCCACCACATAGCCTTTTAAAAGTAAAAGCACCTGCATATCATGGGCACTCAGTACATGTTAATTTCCACTCTTTCCTCCCGACCTGTTAGCTAAACTGGGGTTTGGCAGGGATGGCGGCAAGGAAGTGGAAGGGAAAGCGTGGATGTCAATTGGGAAGTTCATTCAAGAGAAACATTACTTTGCGGAACACATCTGATCTTTCCAGGATAAAAACACTCCAAAGGGCCGGCGCCGCGGCTCACTAGGCTAATCCTCCGCCTAGCGGCGCCGGCACACCGGGTTCTAGTCCCGGTCGGGGCGCCGGATTCTGTCCCGGTTGCCCCTCTTCCAGGCCAGCCCTCTGCTGTGGCCAGGGAGTGCAGTGGAGGATGGCCCAGGTGCTTGGGCCCTGCACCCCATGGGAGACCAGGAAAAGCACCTGGCTCCTGGCTCCTGCCATCGGATCAGCGCGCTGCGCCGGCCGCAGCGCGCCGGCCGCGGCGGCCATTGGAGGGTGAACCAACGGCAAAGGAAGACCTTTCTCTCTGTCTCTCTCTCTCTCACTGTCCACTCTGCCTGTCAAAATAAAATAAAAAAAAAAAAATAAATAAAAAAAAAAAAAAACAACACTCCAAAGGACCAGCCAGGTTTTGTTCCCAGGTTAAGGTAGAGATGAGGGGAAATCTGAGAGAGGTGGTGGAGATGCTTAGCTAACAGGTTAAGGTAGTGGTCTCCATCTAATATGCAAGAGGAGTCTCATAGGGACTTTTAAAATTTTATGCTTCAGGCCTGGTGCCATGGCTCACTTGGTTAGTCCTCCGCCTGCAGCGCCGGCATCCCATATGGTCACCGGGTTCTAGTCCCGGTTGCTCCTCTTCCAGTCCATCTCTCTGCTGTGGCCTGGGAGGGCAGTGGAGGATGGCCCAAGTGCTTGGGCGCCTGCACCCGCATGGGAGACCAGGAGGAAGCGCCTGGCTTCTGGCTTCGGATCCCTTGAGCCCTGGCCATAGTGACCATTTGTGGGGTGAATCAACGGAAGGAAGACCTTTCTCTCTGACTCTCTCTCTCTCTCTCTGTCTGTAACTCTACCTGTCAAATAAATAAATGAATAAATTTTAAAAAAAATTTTATGCTTCACATTTTAAAAATGTTTTATTTTGGAAAATTTCAAATATATACAAAAACAGAGTAGTAGAATTCAACAGGCAGGAGATGATGAACCCACCATCTGTTTTCATTAATGACTGGTTCATGGCAAATCTTGTTCTGTCACTCCTGTCCCTCACTGGATTGTTTTGAAGGAAACTCAAACATTTAATTTCATCCGTAAATATTCTAGTATGCACCTCTGAAAGTTAAGAACGATCAAAAGATCTTGAGTAGGGAATTACTGATTAGATCACTTAGGAAGACTGCTCTGAAAGCGATGTGAAGCTTGGGTTACTAGGGAAAAGTACCTGATAAGATATACATGGTATTTATGGTTATTTAATCCAGAGAAGTGTGTACCAAGTACCGGCTATATGCTAAACATAAAGCAAGCAAATTATACCACCTTTAAGGTCTTCACGGTCTAGTGTAGTGTTTGTCAGCCTCAGCACTGTCAGCATTTTGGGCAGGATGACTCTTAGCTGGGGGAGAACAGAGGAAGGGCTGTCCTGTTCATTGTAAGATGTCTAGCAGCATCTTTGATCTCTACCCACTAGATGCTAGTGGCAACCTCTCCCTGAGTTGGACAACACAAAATACCCATAGTAGTTCCCATATGTCCCCTGGGGATAAAAATCACACTCAGCTGAGATCCCCAGACCTAGTGGCAAGATGCAGATAAATGAACAACCCATTGCAATGCATGCCATAAATATTGAAAGAAACCAGAGCAGGGGTTCAGAAACAGTGAAGCACCGTTAGTGAAATCCATATCTTAAACAGGATCTGCACAAAGGCCTCCTGAGTTTCCAGGAGGAGACTTCCTCTTGCTGTCTTCCATCTTTGCCAAATATCAGTAGAGGGACGGGCATTTGGAGCAGCAGTTAAAGTCACATAGGATGCCCATGTCTCATATTGAAGTGCCTGCTTCAATTCCCAGCTCCCCTCGTCCAATCCAACTTCCTGCTAGTGTGCATCCTGGGAGGCAGGAGATGGTGATTCAAATACTTGGGATTCCTGTCACCCACCTGGGAGACGACTGGCTTCAGCCTGGCCCTGCCCTGGATGTGACAGGCATTTGAGGAGTGAACCAGCAGATGGGCCGACTCTATCTCTCTGTCTCTATGCCTTTCAAATAAAATGGAAAAGAAACAAATAAGTCAAATGCCAATAGGTGTGTCTACCAGTTTGACGCCTGGTTTCCCTGCAGTCCTGCTTAGGCTTACAGTGTTTAGAAGAACTGAATTGGAAATTGGAGGCCAAAAGCTGTGGCCGGTTACTCATGCATAACCCCAGAAATACCTCATTTATGAAAACCAGCCCTCACAATCTGGGGAGGGAAAGTTTGGTTCTAGAGGTAGACCAAAATTTACTCAGCGTATATGAAAAGATTTAATTCAGAATGTTGATTATAGTTTATTCTTTCTGTAAAGAAATCTATTGTTAAAATTCTCTTACAGCAATAGCTAGGATTCCTTTCATGCAGTCTTATCCTTAAACCAAAAGTAAATATTGTTATGTCCACTCTTTTTCTTTCAGCATGCCAATGCGATTATAGGTTCTGGTGGAGATCAAACTATTTTAGTTACACTCAGGGGTTATTGGGCATCGTGACGCAAAAAGTGGGAGGGTAAGAAGCCCCTTCCCCCCAGCTCTGCAGTGTGTGCTTCTTACTGTTTATGCACGGTCATGAAGGAACTTCACCCCGGGGAATGAGCAAGGACTGTTTCTGCTTAGTTCCCTGGAAGGTCCCTGTGTGGAGTCGGGCGGAAGATTAGATCACAACCTAAGTCCATTAAGAGTTTTAAAACAATGTCATCCATCACACAGGCTTGCTATAAAACCCAAATTCTTACATGTGAGGTCTCTTAGGAGAGAATCATCATTTTTAAGCCACGTGGGGATTCTGAGTGACAAAGTTTGAACCACGTGTGGTTGATTGGATGGAACTCTTCCCAGAACGTGGACTTCTCCCATGATGCATGCCGCAGAGGCCTTTGAATGCCTTTGGACTCAGTTCAGTGAAGCAAACTACTGCTTCTTACACTTTGTGATCAGATACCCCTACTTCATAGGATTCTTGGGGGTTTAAAGTGAAATGAGTGAAGGCTCTTTGTTCCTTGTAAAATGGCCTATCAGTGTACAAAAGTAAGGTGTCCCTGTTACCACTGCCAATAGCTCATACCCAGGAGAGTGTATTTTGCTGTGAGTGTAATGAGTGTGTGTTTTCTGCACACTGAATTAGATTCCCTTCAAGACGCACAGTCGTTTAGGTTTTCCAGGCAATCTTTCCTTGAGTGTCACTGTGGCCTGTGCCCTCCTCCAGGGGCTGCCATGTTACTGAGCTCATCCCGTGGGCTCCTTCCCTGGAGCTGAGTGAGGGTCAGTCTGCTGCATGCGTGTGAGTGAGCCCCGCCGAGAAGGCTGACTCTGCACAGTGACCATCCACCCGCCTTTCATTCTGTCTAGCTTTTATATTTTTGTAAGCATCAACTCCTCTGCTCCTCATCTCAGTCCAGTTTTCACAAGTTCTTTTGGCTTCGCGTGGCTTCAAGCGCAAGGCACGTGTCCATTTTTTGATCGAATGAAGGTGGTGATGAAAAAGGCGCTGAACCGTGCCACGTCCATGCTCTATTGAGAGGGCCAGAGTCTGTGGCAGGACTCGGCACACTTTCTCTAGAAAGGACCAGATGGAGAACCGTGCTGATGGGTGGCCTGTGCAGTCCCTGTCTCAGCTGCTCGGTGCTGTAGTTGTGTCAGCAGCCGCAGGCAGCGTGTCAATGAACCAGCGTGGCTATGTTCACGTAAAACCTCACTGCTGAAGTCAATTTGGATTTCAAAACATGTTATATCACGAAATATTCTTTTGATTATTTTTTAAATTTCAAAATGTGAACTCCAGTCCTGACTCATGGGCCATCTAAAAATAAGGGGTGGGCCATGGTTTCCTCACCACTGTTCTAGACCATTCTCACCGTGCACAAGGAGGTACTTCATGAGCATTTCCCCAGTGCAGGACAGAGCAGTACATACCAGTCTGTTAGGCAGCCAGGCAGGAATCCAGAATCCTGGTTCAATCCCTACCCTCATGCTTTCCAGCTGTGACCTTGGGTGGTCCCATGATATCAGAGTTGCAGGCTGCTCATTTGTGAAATAGTGATAAAAATTCCCTTTCTGTTGTCAGCCTCAAATGAGATCTTGGCTGTGTAACATGTTGTGAACACAAAAGCATTCTGGAAACGTGGAGGCACGGAAGCATTTTGCTAGTATCCTTCCTGGTGTCCTCCATTCCTCTACGTTCTGAAAGTACATCGACATTTTAATCAGCTTTCACCAAACTCTTCTGGGAGGTCTACCCCATACCATTCTGAGCCCTGAGGATATACCCATGAGTAAGAACTAGACCTCGTCCTTACAGCAGAAAAACAACCATAGAACCACACTGTGGTACAGCATATGTGTAACAGAACCAGGGTGGAATGAGCAGCGGTGGGAGAAACCAGACCAGCTGGGGTGGAGATGGAGCCGTGGGAGAGGCAGGAAAGGCCTCCCGTAGGAGATGCCAGCAAAGCAGGTCTAGGGGAGGAAGGTGTATTGGGGTGGCTTGCAAAGAGTGGTGACATGGAGAATTTGGGGAGTTTAAATAACTAAGTGTTCGGAACACTGGCTGGAAGAAAGACCCCATCAAGAAAGGAGACTTGTTGGCAGAGGGAGGGAGAACTTTGTGCACCACCTAAAGAGTTTGGGTGTTCCCCCTATCAATGAAGGGGCATCTTTAAGGGGAGTGATCAGGGCAATACTATGACCAGCTCTGGGCCCTGGACAACTTCACTCTAGGGGCAGATGGAGGAGAAAGTGTTTGGAAGGGAGAGTAGTGGTGGAGACCAGGAGACCTGTGATAACGCAGATGCATGACAAGGAGCTAGACTTGGGGTAATGGCAGTAAGGATCAAAGAACAGCAGTGCTTTTACAAATCTGCACGTGATGTTACAAGAGTGTCTTGAAAGTGGCATAATGTTGTGGAGACACTGGAGAAAAATGGTATTTATGGATACCGAGTCCTTTAGTAAGTAAATATAAAAGTACACACACCCAGGAACTGTGAGAGTCAAACTCCCTTGGTTTAGGTACTTGCCTTCCAGTTGGAGAGCCTGTGCAATTGATTGTGAGCAAAGTGGATTGCTTAAAATTTGGGAGGGTAACCATGCGATAGTTTTGATATCTAATGCGAATCATTGATGACAGAACTTTTGCAAAGTACATTTAATTTTTTAAAAATGTATTTGGGAGGCAGAAAGACCCAGAGAATGAAACAGCTCCCGTCTTCTGGTTCACTCCTCAGATGCCTGCAGCAGTCCCCAGTGGGGGGCCAGAAACTCAGTCCAGTGGGTGGCAGGGACCTGATTACTTGAGCCATCACCTGCTGTTTCTCAGGATGTACATAATCAGGAAGCCGGAGTCAGGAACCACAGCGGGGTATCAAACCCAGGTACTCCAGCAGGGGCCGCGGGCATCTTAACCATTAGACCAAACACCTGCCCCTGCTGCAGTTAAGTGTTTATTAAGAAATAGCAAAGTGTCAGCTTCTGCTGAGAGTCTGATGACCCTTGGCTTAAACATTAGTGTCTCTGTGGAATGCAATTATGATTTATGTTTTTGTTTCAGAAAAAGGTCCAAGCATTAAGGAACCGAATCCAGTTTCTCCACGTAAGTCTTTATGCAACTATTTCGAAATAAACCCTCCTGGGCTTTTCTCAGAATGACTTGGCTCATGAATGTTTGCCAAATGTTGAGTTTTGATAAGGAGACTTGGACTCTCATTCGCCTTGCCCTTCCCTCCTCTTCATGCTTTGTTTCTTCCTTTTCTCTGTCCTTTCTTCGGCCTCCTCTTTCCTTTTTCCCTTCCACCTTTGCCGTTTTAAAATATGAGTTTGTTGACCACTGGCATGTATGGGGAGGCAGCGACCACTTCGTTTTATAGAAAGGATTTAGTGGTTTGCATGCTTCTGGCTATTGTTTTCTGAAGGCATTAATGTGCAGCTATGGGAGTGATTTGCTTTATGTGTTGTTGACGACACTTACCTGCTCAGAGGAGGAGTGCCAAGGGCACTAGCAGCCAAAGCTTCGTGGCAATGTTTAGTTCCAGGAATGGGGGATCCAGGAAGGGAATGTGGGAAAGAAAGGGATACCATGTCCTCCAGAGCGATGAGCTGGAGAGTGTCTAGCCCCAGAAATACTTCAGCGACTTGCCCATGGTTATCACTGGCATTGAGGCAGGGCTTGAACCTGGCCTTCTGGATGCCCCCACCCCAGCTCTTGTAGACAGTGCTACCTGGTGAGGAGAGTCTTTGCTTTTTTCCCCTCTCTAAGACTCCCAGGTTAGTCTCCATGGCTGATGCCCTCACATACACACAACCAGGGTTCCTTTGTACAAAGCACTTCCTACACCCTTGCCTTAAGTGGATCATGTTAACATGATTATAGGAGACACACCGCGTGGATATATTCTCTTGTACTTACCTAGCCTGACTGAAATGACATCTCCATCTTTGGAATTTTAGAATATTTTCACTAAAAACTTTGCAGTCATGGTTGATTTTTGCATCTGAAGTCATGAAAGGTGGATCATCTTTAAAAACCTCTCCTGTGGACTAAACTAGATAGGTTGATGGCCCTGTTGGTCTTAACCTCCAGAAAGCTCTCCCCATGTCTTTTGATTTCTGGGGCATCCTCATCCCTTTTATAGACTACTTTTGTTTGCCTCCTGCCTTCAGTAGGTGAAGTTGTGTTATCCTCCTTCTTCAGGAGTTAAATTAACTCATCAAAAGACACAGGGCAAGAAGAGCAGGGACCAGAGCTGGGATCCTTCCAGACTCCTCCACCGTGACATACTTTCCCCTTAAGGAGCTGCTCAGGGGTCATAATACAACCGAATCGCTTACCCAGAGTGAGCTGAAAGGCAGAGAGATGTAATTTCCTTGGAGAGCAGTTGCGGTTGGAGGTGCAAGGTAGAAATGGCTGGCACTGAAATAGTGAAGTATTCAGAAAACAGAGACCTTGGAGATTTCCTGGTACCCCCAACCCCCTCTCCTTTGGAAACTGATTTTTAACTTTTTATAAGTGACTCCAAAAAGATAGTTCTCTCAAATGAAAGGAAATGTTCTATTTCTGTGGCCTGGAATTAATTTCAAATCTAAAACATCTTTGCCAAATGGAGGAACAATTGGTTCTATTTATATGTTGTGCTGACCATAAAACTGACATCAGTCCCCACTGACAAGTATTTCCGTTCTCCATGGTTGGAAAAGTGTTAAAAAGTCGGTGGTTTTAAATGACACAAACACTGTTGTGAAGGTTGAGGGTTTAATGTAGTATCAGGAAAGTGTTATAATCCACAGGAAGAGTGGAATCTTACTCTGTCCCCCTCCTTTCTTGCTGTTCTCTTTCCTGTTTTTAAATGTTCTTGAAAATGTTTGCAAAGTTCTAGATGTGTGTGTTCAGTGCAGGGTCTCACCGTTGAAGGTGGTTCAAAGTGAGAATATTTGGAGACTGACCATATCATTTTTCCTTAGGGGAAAAAAATACAAGTTACAAAATGCAAAGTCTCTTTAAAATTATTTATTTATCTTATCTAAAGGGCAGAAAGAGACAGATACACAGAGATCTTCCATCTGCTGGCTCACTCCCCAAATGCCACAACAACCAAGGCTGGCCCAATCAGAAGCCAGGAGCCCTGATCTCAACCTGGGTTTCCACATGGGTGGCCAGGACCCAACTACTCTAGCCATTACCAGCTGCCTGTCAGGATGCACATTAGCAGGGAGCTGGGATCAGGAACAGAGCCAGGACTGAAACCAAGGTTCTCTGATATGGGTTGCAGGTGTCCCAGGAGGCAACTGTCCATCCAATGAAAGACATTTTATTAGAATTTTTATTACATTCTCAGATTTTATGAGTCAGGGCTCAGCCTTTATGACAGTGCATGTAAAACAAATATAAAATTGCAATGTGTGATGCAGACTAACTTGAAGTGTGTGTGTTGGTTTCCCTCCTTTACAGCCATTTTCCATGGTCTGGACACCCTAACCGTGATGGGCATTGCATTTGCAGCATTTGTGATCGGAGCACTCCTGACGGGGGCCTTGTGGTACATCTATTCGCACACAGGTTAGTGTGACTGTGGAATATGAGTTGGTGCACATCTCAAATGCCTGCCACATAACACTCAGTGTTTCATTGGTGGGTAAGAGAGAGAGAAAGTTCATTCTCTCTACTTTCACACTGACTTGGTATAAATTGAGTCTTGCAAAAATATAATTTGCTTTAAGCAGTATTAGAAAAGTTTAAACTGTGTCCATTGAAATTGTGATATTGGTGAAGTATAGAATCTAATAAATAAATGTTAGACTTTAGCTAAAGATTGTTAGTTTAGACAAACTGCAAATATGAACCATTTCTTCAGAGCTAAAAATGTCCGCGTGGACATATAAATGGACAAAAGTGAAGAAGGAAGCCAGGCTTTTATTAACACACCTGCCAAGGTAAGGAGCACTGTCCACCAGAGAAATCAATGACTTAAACCAGTATCTCTCAGCTGTTTTTAAACCTATTCCATGTCTTCTTTGATAGAATTCTCATATCTTTCTGCTGTTTCAATTTTCAAAATATATTTTCACAAATTGAAAATTAATCAAGGCACTTCATTGTCAAACCATGCTCCTCCAAGACCCAGGATTCCCCACCATTCCCTAGGTTGAAATGTCCTGGTCTGAACAGAGAACATGTTTGACCCCCTACAGAATGCTGGCCTAGCAAGGGGAGCAGCCTGGGGGCCGCCCACCCCTCTGGGGCTCCTGTCTTTGTCCCCTACAAATCTGGGAAGGAATGACCTGTGTTCTGGGGCATGCCTGGAGAGCTAGTGGATCTTGTTTGCTCTCAGATACTTGGAGTTTACACTGTGGATTGTGCTAGATTAATGAGTCACAAGCAAGTGACAGGCTTGGCCTCTTTGTTTAGCTTTTTATTCCTTCTCCATTAGACCAGTGCATGCCAACTAGCCCAGCTGAAAGGATGACCAGTGTAAAAAGAAGAGAGGCTCCACAGGACATCTTGGGGAGGCACATCTTAATCCTCTTAATTGCAAAACCTCAAACTATTGAGATTATAAATATGGCCCAGAGATCCTTTGTTAGTAACATTTCTGATTCCCTTTTTCATCAGATTTTCCACTTCAAATACTATATTCTGTGGCTGAGATGTTTCAGGCTATGGCAGGAGGAGAACACAGCCTTCTGGCCCAGCATGGGGAACCCATCCAGCCCAAAGCTGACCTCTCAGTGAAACTTTAGAAGGGTTTAATAGTGAGGCTTTCAGGCCTCAAGTTATTGTTCCCAACCAGCAACCTTTAAAGAAACCAAAAAGATTTATCTTACTTATTTGAAAGGCAGAGTTACAGAGAAAGAGAGAGAGGGAAGGACAGAGAGAGACAGGTCTTCCATCTGTTGGTTCACTCCCCAGACAGCTGCAATGACTGGAGCTGGGCTGATCTGAAGCCAGGAGCCAGGAGCTTTTCCCAGGTCTCCCATGTGGGTGCAGGGGCCCAAGGACTTTGGCTATCTTCTACTGCTTTCCCAGGCAAATTAGCAGGAAGCTGGATTAGAAGTGGAGCAGCCGGGACTTGAACTGGTGCCCACATGGGATGCTGGCACTACAGGGAGCTTAACCTGCTACACTACAATGCCAGCCCCAACCAGCAACCTTTGAATAAAGTATGCTTTCTGTGATGTGTGTGTGTGTATGTGTGTGTGTGTAAGAGAAAGAGAATATAAGATTCTGGGTATTCAGTTATCTGTGAATGAGTGTAGGAATACTCTTCCTCATGAACAGTTTATAAAGGGACCAGAGGGTCAGCTTTTAGCAAAGTACATAATTTTATCATGGGACTATTGACATGTTCAGATCTCAAGCTAACAGGTCTTTGAAACTTTTTCTAACTCCTACATGTCTGAGAGGTTCTAGGGCTGTTGGCAACCAGTGTTGTCAGTTGGGAATGGGGAATGAACTTGAAAGTACTCCAAGAAAACTCTGCCGTCCTGAGGATTTCAAACAGGTGCTTAAACCGTGTGCCTGCTTAGCCACAGGCTGGCTCTGGTTATGGATCTGGACCCTCAGACTGTCCAAGCTAACCTAGGGCCAGGCTGCCAGGTCCAGGCAGAACGCAGGACAGCCAGTGGCACTCAGTGGAACACAGCCCACTGAGATCCTTTGACAGCACCAGACTCCTGTGCACAGCCACACACACAAGCCTGATCCAATCAAAGCCAGGCTGGATGGTGTGGACGGCCGCTTGCCGAGCTTGAGGCTTGCTGTTACTGATGCCCTTTCTCTCAAGCCAGAGACTCCAGGGGGAGCTTTTGAGGACTGAGAACACAGAACTGGGCTTGTAAGCAGATTAAAGAACAGCAAAACCAAAAAAACTTCCTGTGATGCTTTCCAGCCAAATAAATTAGGCCCATTTGGAACCATCATTCAGGGCTCCAGAATCAGTTAGCATCGCTTTTGGTACAGCTTCAGGATCACTTTTTATTCAAAGCTGTGCTGTCCGGTTTAGCTGGCTTACTTTTCATAAAGAATAGCAGCATCACAGGGCGTGGAGAAGGCCTACTTCAGGATTAGGTGGTGGTTTCTTGTCCACCCCCTCTGTGTTTCATACCAGGGACAGCCAGTGGCGAGTTCAGACGAATAGGGAGCCTATGAAACGTGGCTGGTGGGGAGAGCTGGGTGTGCAAAGTCCGACTGAGTCCATTCAGTTCCTAGGCGACCTCAGCTCAGGGACTCAGCTTGTACACGGGATATTTGAAGGCTCAGGCGGTATTTGCCTCCAGGTCAAGAGCAATCTTTCCTTTGGATGCCTTTATTTTGATTATGCCCCCAAGTCTATCTGCAGCACTGGACGCAAAGCCAAGTCCCATCATTGAATTGTGGATATTGACTTAATACTTGGAATGTGTGTTAATCTAAAATGGCTGGGCACACAATAAGAGATGCTTTCTTAAGGCCAGGTAATTCTGTTGAGA
Organism: Oryctolagus cuniculus; assembly: GCF_964237555.1. Taxonomy (NCBI): domain Eukaryota; kingdom Metazoa; phylum Chordata; class Mammalia; order Lagomorpha; family Leporidae; genus Oryctolagus; species Oryctolagus cuniculus. Next base: position 78,919,231 of record NC_091438.1, read on the forward strand.
AACCGGCATTCCTTCACTCTCTGAAGGTGGTGCAGAGAGGAGGCGAGGCTCAGGACTGGGAAGCAGCCATAGATTCCTCACGCTCCTGGGGCCTGGCTAGTGCAGGGGTCCCCGACCCCTAGTCCCTAAAGGTCCCCAGAGGCACATGCAAAATTAGATCTGTTGTTTTATTAATGAGAGGGAAGAAGCTTTATAAAACATGTAACTTTTTTTTAAAGATTTATTTATTTATTTGAAAGTCAGAGTTCACAGAGAGAGAGAGAGAGAGAGAGAGAGAAGTCTTCCATCCGATGGTTCACTCTCCAGATAGCTGCAATGTCCGGAGCTGCGCCGATCCAAGGCCAGGAGCCAGGAGCTTCTTCCGTGTCTCCCACATTGAGGCAGGGGCCCAAGGACCTGGGCCATCTTCTACTGCTATCCCGGGCCATAGCAGACAGCTGGATCGGAAGTGGAGCAGCCGGGTCCCGAACTGGTGCCCATATGGGATGCCGGCACTTCAGGCCAGGGCATTAACCTACTGCGCCACAGCGCTGGCCCCAAACTTTTTAGCTTTCTCAAAGCAATATGTGCACATAGGTAAAAATTGAAATAGTTTTGGAATGTTTATGAAAAAATCAGATCCCTACAGCCCCACCCTCTTGTCTCACTCCCCAGATCACCGTTTCTGACTTCTAATTGATTTTTTGGGGACATTAATCCATATCTCTAAAGAACAGTCTACTGCTGCTGCTTTGTAGTTTCAGACTCCATGGTCGACCACCAACTGTGGAAAGTAAGGACTTAGCTCTTCCACCCCCGTGCCCCGTCGTGCATCTCATTCATTCCCTTCCTGTTCCTCCGCCCCATCCTGCTAACAGAATTATCCTGAAATTCCGGGTAGGTCTGTCTCACTGTTTACATTATTATGCCTACCTGGATGCCAACCACAATGCAGCCGTGCAGTGTAATATCTCTGCTATTTTTCCTGCATGACTTCTCATTTTCCTTAGGATTAATAACTGCCTGCTTCACCGCCCTCTGTTAGCTTCATTTTCTTCCAGGTTTAAAGGGGAGGTAGGAAGTCAGTGTTTTTCACACCTTGTGTGTATGCAAATGTCCTTATGTATAGAAACACTCAGTAGACAGTTTAGCAAGGTATAGAATGCTGGTCGATAAATCACTGTCCTTGCAAATTTTGAAAGCACTGCTCTCTCTTTTGTTTTTAAGATTTATTTATTTACTTGAGAGTCAGAGTTACACAGAGAGATAAGGAGAGGCGGAGAGAGAGAGAGGTCTTCCATCTGCTGGTTCACTCCCCAATTGGCCGCAACGACCAGAGCTGTATAGATCTGAAGCCAGGAGCTTCTTCCGGGTATTCCACATGGGTACAGGGGCCCAAGGACTTGGGCCATTTTCTACTGCTTTCCCAGGCTATAGCAGAGAGCTGGATTGGAAGTGGAACAGCCAGGACTCAAACTGGTGCCCAGATGGGATGCTGACACTGCAAGCAGCAGCTTTACCCACTATGCCACAGCGCAGCCCCAAGTACTGCTCTTGCCTTCTAATTCTGGGGATTCCTAATGGGGAGTCCAAAGCCATTCACATTTCCAGTATCTTTTGTCTGTGTCCTGTTTTTTTTCCTTCTGGGAGAGATTTTACAGTGGTATCCCTTGACCCGGGTGAATTTTCATACGTTATGCTGGGCATTAATTGGGCCCTTTCCGTCTATGTGCATCAGTCTTTCAGCACTGAGGTTTTTCAGAATTCATTCTTTCTTGTTTCTGTTTTCTCTCATTCTAGAAATAATTGCATTTGAAAGTTGAACTTCTTGATGGGTCCTCTTTCCTTTCTTTCCTGTTCTCCATCTTTTTACTTTCTTTGATTTCTGGGAGGCTTCCTGATGTTGTTGTTGTTTGTTTTGCCTTGTTTTAATTTTATTTGAGAAGTACAGGAGAGAAAGAGAGAGAGCACGTGCAAGTGCTCCCCTGAACACCCACAACAGTGGGCATTGGGCCAGGGCTGGGGCCAGGTTCTGGGCTCTCAATGCAGGCCTCCCACATGGGTGGCAGGGACCCACTTACTTGAACCATTCCCTGCTGCCTCCAGGGGCCTTGCTACTAGGAATCCAGACTCAGGAGCTGGAGCCTGGAATCAGACATAGGTGCTCTGAGGGGGGATGTGGGCATCTTCACTGCTAGGCCCAGTGCCTGCCTACGGGGTTTTGAAGAGTGCCCCCAAATGTTTACATTCCAAGGATTTTTTCTTATGAATTTTCCTTTTATAAAAAACAAAATCTGTTCTTTCCTCATGGGTGCAGTAACTTCCCTATCTGAGGACATTAATGCAGGCTGATTTAAAGACTGTGGGAGTTCTGAGCTTGTGGAGGGGACACAGTTGTAAACTTCCTGCCGGTGATCTGATGAGACCATTTACTGTCACATTCTCACATCTTGTCCTTTTTAACTCATCGGGTTTTCTATAAAACCGGCTTCCTCTTTCCTACCTTGAAAGTGTGCATCTGGGTATTGAAAGACCTGCTTAACGGACACTGATGAAAATAAACTGACATGGCAACAAACCGTGTCTGGCAAATAGACACCGGCAAGCAAATATTCAGCAGGGCAAAGCGCTGGCACTTGGCCTGAAGGCGAATACGCAAGCACAGGGCAAACCTTGGAGGAGCCAGACTCGCTCCCTGCCGCTGCGAGGGGCAAGGCCATGTCGCCTCGGGCAGTCAGGCTGAGCACAGGAAGCCAGGGCAGCGGGGCATGCCGTTCTTCACTCCATCCCCTCCTCTCGCCTCCCGTCTTCCTGGAACCCTCAGGTGCACCTTCTTCGGAGAGTCAACTTCCGATCTTCCCCCGGAAGAGGAAGGGCAGGGGCTGGCCCGGTGATGTGAGGGAGGAGAGCTAGAGAAATCCTGCTGCTGCTTGTGCACAAGTTCAGCCAGCCCCACTGCCTACAGCCCTGTCGCACCCCGTCTCCCAGATGTGCCCGCTGCCACCGTTTGGTGCACGTTTGCAGGGTCTGTGACAGAGCACGGCTGTTTACATACTGTCATCCTGGTGCTATCTGGGGAGCAAATACAAGTGTGTGTGTGCATGTGCGTGCGCGTGCGTGTGCGTGCGTGTGCGTGTGCGTGTGTGCATTTAAAGCACTCTCTCAGTACAGAGTCCTGCCCTCACTTTTTTATCAGCTTCTCAAAGGAGTGCCCTTGGGAAGTTACTGGTTTGCCCTGCATCTCCTTTTTCCATAGGGCAAAATGGAGGCCCGGAGAACAGAGGCCACCAGTACAGAGTTACACAGTTACTTGGTCAGGTCCAGAACCTTGCATTTTAAAATGAGTTTGATTAATTTATTTGAGAGAGAGAGAGAGAGAGGAGAAAAGTTCTATCCACTAGTTCACTCTCCACATGTCTGCAATGGCTTGGACGAAGCCAGGCCAAAGCCAGGAGCCGGAAACATATTCCAGTCTCCAAGTGGTGGGAACCCATTGCTTGAGCCATCACCCCTGTCTCCCGGAGTCTGTCTCCGGTAGCAAGGCGCTGGAGCCGCAGCCAGAAATCAGTGACCTTTCCTGGGGGACCACCTCCATCTGACAGCCAGGAAGCTTTTTCTTGATTGTATCAAAAGGTGAAAGCTCGCACAAACTTGCCCATATCGAGAAATCTGGTGTCTCATGTGAAAACAACGCCTGAGGTGGCAGGGACGGTGCACAGAAGGAGTCTCAATGCGTGCAAGCAGCGTCTCGCCAGAGATGTCCCTGGCACCTCGCTGCACGAGTTGACCTGTCCCCCCGGGTGGCACGCAGCCCGCAGCCCCGAGCCGAGGGGCCTCTGTTTTGTGGAGGCTTTATTTTGAACCGTGTTTTCCATTCCCGGGACAAGAGTTTCCAAAACTCTGGAAGTTGAAAGACCTTTTTTTCAAATGGACACTGATGAAAATAAACTGACATGGCAACAAACCGCGTTTGGCAAATAGACACCGGCAAGCAAATATTCAGACTTCCTGGGCAGGGCAGAGCGCTGGCACTTGTCCTGAAGGCGAATACGCAAGCACAGGGCGAACTTGGGAGGAGACTGACTCGCTCCCTGGTGCTGTGGGGGGCAAGGCCGTGTCACCTCAGGTGCTGTCAAGCCGAGCACTCGAGGCCAGGTCAGCCGGAAGAGGGAGGGGAGGGCTTTGAGTGCCTGCTGCTTTTCTAATGGATCCTTTACAACATGGCAGAGAGACTTTTTTTTTTTTTTTTTTTTTTTTGACAGGCAGAGTGGACAGTGAGAGAGAGAGAGAGACAGAGAGAATGGTCTTCCTTTTGCCGTTGGTTCACCCTCCAATGGCTGCCGTGGCTGGTGCACTGCGGCCGCCGCACTGGGCTGATCCGATGGCAGGAGCCAGGTACTTATCCTGGTCTCCCGTGGGGTGCAGGGCCCAAGCACCTGGGCCATCCTCCACTGCACTCCCGGGCCACAGCAGAGAGCTGGCCTGGAAGAGGGGCAACTGGGACAGAATCCGGCACGGAGGATTAGCCTAGTGAGCCGCGGCGCCGGGCAGAGAGACTTTTAAATGTGGTTCACATAGAGCCACCTTAGTGCCTCCAGCTGAGAACAGGAAGCATCAGCTGGGTGTGGATCTGCCTGCAGGTTTTAAGGATGCCGAACTCTTAAAGTCAGAGAACTCATCGTTCAGGTCCCCAGAGCTGGTTTTTGTGGACATCAGAATGGTTACGAGACGCGAGTCCCTTCTAGAAGGAAAGCTCCCTCTCCGAGGAAACTGAATGTTCGACAGAAGCCTTACCCCTTCTCCGCTTCTCCGCCCTTCATCCCAGGCACACGCAGAGCCAAGGGGGCAGCGCTGGGGAGAGTCCCGGAAGAGGAGAGTGACGGGGGCCCTGCCCCTCTCCATCCCACCCACCCCAGAAGAGGCAGTGGTGGGTGGAGCGGGGGAGCTGGGAAGGCAGTGGGCAGAGCCACGCCGGGCACCGCGTGGACGTTTTGCAGAACTGCTTCTTTGGCAGAGGCTGTTGAGGGGCCCCAGAAGGGGAATGGAAGTCCCCACTCAAGTTCCTTAGAGCTCCGAGCTTGCTCGGTTCTGTTGGACAGAGGCCTCCTGGGTAGCTTATCTGAGCTGATGGACAGGAACAAGGAAGCTCTGCCCCAAACAGGCGTAGGAGCCCTGTTGGTGTAGTTTTTGCTCCACCTTTAAAAAAAAAAAAAAGAAAAGAAAAGAAAAGCAGTGTTTTCCGCGGGAGAGCCCCCAGTGTTTTCCCTTGCCTGGCACCGTTTCTCCAGGCCTGCACTGCGGCCAGGTTTGCTGGCGACGAGACCGACTCCAGGGTTTCTGTGCTGTGAAATGCAAACCATGTGTGTGACCCGAAGGCTCCTTCCTTCCAGAACCCAGAACCGGCTCCACGGCAGTGCAGGGCCGAGCGTGCCGGGCCACTCGCGGTGCGCTCCAGGCAGAGCCTCGGTGCACAGGGCCCGTGCTGGCTGGCAGTCGCCTGCTCCAGCCCACTGCCTTTGAAAGTGTAGGCACACTGTGCTGGAGCTGGAGCAAAGTCCAGACCCCACCATCTCAGCTTTTAACAAGTGCGTTCTGATAAAGGCTCCCACCTTGCCACCCTCGCTTACTACCATTTAAAAATTGTGCCGTGAAACCCTAAAGCAGCTTTGTGAAGGGAAATGGGGGATGGTCTCTGACTAGGTGCTGGCCAGTGGTTTCAGGCCAGAAATCCAGGGCCTGTGCCCCAGCTGTCAGGGGTCCTAGTCACCATAACCACCCATCAGGCTGGTGACTACATACCAAGTCCTATGGCACAAGCTCTTCTAGCTACCCAGGACAGGGGCTTGTGTCTGAGGTATACCAAAGCGTTGGATGGAAGGGCAGTGGGGGAGGGGAGGGACTGGGCGAGTGTTGTCCTTTTCTGGATGGTGCATCCCTGACATGTCTGCTTCTCTCCCCCTTTCCTTAACCGCAGGAGAAACAGCGGGAAGGCAGCAAGTCCCCACGTCCCCGCCGGCCTCAGAAAACAGCAGTGCGGCCCACAGTATCGGCAGCACGCAGAGTACCCCGTGCTCCAGCAGCAGCACGGCCTAGCCCAGCCCAGCCACTGCCAAGGGCAAGGCCGGACGTGTCCAGACTCGGAAGGCTTGATGCCGGTTCCCTTGTAAAGAGAGAGTGGAGTTCAGTATAAAGATCACCTTTTGTATTCACAGCCCCACTCCCACCCCACCGTGGCCCCTGGACTTGTGTCATACACTAGCGTCTGCATGAGAAAGCTAAGGTGGTGGCCTGCTCCACCAGCCCGCCCAGGCTGGGGGGCTTTCAATGTGAAACACATCCCAGTTTTTAAAATGCTGCTTCGTCCAGGTGAGAGCATCCACACTCAAGGAGGTGGTCAAGGATAATGGCCAGACAGCGGAACCAGCGAGGAGACGCGGCGGAAGTCTCTTCTCTCTGAACGGGGATGTAAAGCTACAGAAACACTTCACGCCTTGTGGCGTGCTCCTCCCTGTCTAGGTGGCCCCCTTGTCTGGCTGCGCACTTCCGGCCCGACTCTGCCACTTCCCGTGGGGACTGATGTGTGGGCTTGCAAGGTGCTGCCCTTGGGGACTGCATCCTGCCACACATCAGGGCGACATTCCTTTCTGGTGCCCTGGGCCAAAACCAATGCTGATGACCTTATCAGCTTCCTGTTCTGCCCACACTCGCACACACCGACTGCAAAAATGTCTTCATGCAAAGTTTGTATCTCTTCTAGGCATATAGACATTGAAAATGGTCGAAATCTGGAACTGCAGATGTATGGCCATTTCTGACACTTTGTATTGATAAATTCATGCTTCAATTGGGGCGAAATTCAATCGTAAGGCTAAGGAGGAATTTGCACAGTGATGCGTGCGGATGTGCAGGCAAGTACAAACACATAACGTGTCATGTTCTAGCACATTTGTTTTCTTCATTGAGGAAGGGCAAGTTTCCCTTTTGAAAATGTCCTAAGCTTCCAGTTGGAACTTATTAAGTTATATTTGGTAAAATGAGTGTTTCTACTCAAAACATGTCAAACTTTTTCAAAGGCCGTTTTGTAAAAAGCCAAATTGGTATGAGATGCAAATGTATGGCAGGTCCTCTTGGATTCCTGTCCCTTCCATGAATAGTGTCACCACTTCTACCAAGGCAGTGCCGAGACAGGGAAAAGAACACTCATTTGGATTGCTTAGTTCTCTTGCCTTAAATATATATCCCAAACTCAAAGAGGAGTGGAGGTGAATTTGATTAAATGATGCCACTTTGCAGCTAAAATAAGCTCAGTGATATCTCTATGTTAAAAAAAAAAAAAATGCCAGAGTGAAGTTTCCCTGCCAGGTCATTTATTGCTCAGAGATAGCTTTAGCACAAATTAATTATTTTTCCAGAATTCTCCTCCAAAATTCTGTACGTACAATTTAGATTCTACCCCCATAAAATTCATATCACATCTCACTGCCCTCAATATAAGGATGTTATGATGGAACCTAAAGTAGGAAATGTTGATGAAATTCAGAACCCTAGGGCAGTGTCTACATGGCAAAGAAGTAAACGGAGATGGACAGGCATTGAGAAATAATTGTTGCCACTCATTGAGTAATAAGCTGATTGATTTGATGACTATAGACATTAAATCAGGATAATTTTAACCAGATTATTTTAGTGCTGAGTTATCCAGGCTATCTGAGCTGATATATTGAATTATTTTCAGATGATAACAAACAATTGAAGAAGACATGAGGTTAGAGGAATTTTTTCTTTCAGTTCATGTTTTTTTTAATGTAAAGGTATCATTGGAGGATGTAGGTTACGCTACCTGTGTTTGAAATGCGCTTTGCCTAACCTTCAGCAGAATGTATTGTTTTAGCATATTCTATGTATAAAAAAGTTTAAAGATGTCTTCAAAGAAGACGAGTCTTTAAGTCACTTATAGCTATATTTTACTACAAAAATTTGTGTATAAAGATATATTTAAATGTTTTAGATAAATTTAAGTTACTCCATATGAAATGTCTAATTTCAGTTACTGTGAAAACTTTGGATCAGTTCTTTGCTTTTTTTTTTTTTAAAAAAAAACACCTTTTCATCTTGTTAAAAAAAGAAAATTAGCTATTAGGAGGTATTAAAAGATTGATTTCTTAGATGGACAGAGTTAATAACTTCTGTAATATATTTAAATGTATATTTTTGAGAGAGATGCTACATTACCAATTTTATAAATAATTTAAAATTAATTTACAAATTTATAGATGCAAACCAAAAGATTTTTAAAAGAGAGAGAGAGGAAAAAGTAACTTTTTATTTGTTTGGGTTTCATTATCGGAAGCATTACTCAGATCCAGAAGTCCACGTCGACAAAACATGATCCCATACTGGAGAGTAAGTGTTGTTGAGTATTTCTGAAATGTTTCTAAAAAATGGACATAAAAATGCAGGATGGTTTCTCCCTAGCTTGTTACAGCATTCCTGATTGCTTCATACTTCACAGTTTCAATATAAAGGACAAGCTCTACGTTTATAACATGTTCTGCAGGTTTCTGTAACAGTTCTGTTGCAGCTGCACTCTGTCCCAAAGCCCTGTCACTTTTGCAGGATTCACCCTTCCTTCACAGAGGCCATTGTGTTCCGTTTGATGCAGGAACTGTTGTTGAAACTCCAAGGCAGATTGTCCGTGTCAGATCCTATAGCTCTTCACTATGTTCTGTTTACCAGCTCTTACTGGGTTTCCAAAAGTCAGAGAGCTTTCTTCTGTCTAAGCAAACAGAAATGGTCTTTTCCTTGGCTCATAAGAAGATTGTAAATCCATTTCCTGTGTGTGTTCTTAGCAGGCATGATCGTGAGTGTGTGTGGGCTGCGCACACGCGTGCCAGTCTTTTTGTACTGTAACTACCTCATGGTTTGAGTGATGATTGTACTGCTCGTTGTGTTAACAGAGCACATTTTGTTGGGTGAGTTGTGTATGTGATTTTTCTTCTGTTTGTTTTGTCTAGGGGTTGTTCATGAAACTGACAGATGTTTTTCTAAAAAGTACTATTATCAGTTTCCAAATACAATACTTCTCTCTTCTGGTTTTTCCTGAATGAGCCTGATTTGATTGCTGTTTTTCATTTTCTATGAGGGTAAAAAGAGTACCCTTAAAATCCCTGTGGCCAGTTTGAACACCCCTGTTGTATTCTTTCCTCTGTTCAATGTGTCAGCAATTTTGTGAACATGCTTAGATGTATAGTTTTGATAACCACAGTTTTAAGTCTTTTATCTGTGCATAATAAAAAGATATATATCAGTGATTACCTGGGTTTTGTTTGGTCCTTATACCCTCAGGCTGGTGTGATTTTTTTTCTCCCCCATGACTCTCTGCCTCCTGTCATCAGCTGAGGGGTGTGGGGTGCAAAGAAGCTCATGAGGGCCGAGGGGAGGGAGCAACAGGGGCGGTCACTGTTTGAAAAATGTGGCAGAAAGCTTGGAATTGGGTGTCAGCCCTGGAACCCCTTCCCGGGCCTCTGTCTGTCTCCTAGAGTGAGGGAAATGAAAATGATATGGATTTAGGATCTACTATTTTTAACCCCTCCAAATACCCCAATGCTGCTTCCAGTATTCCCTATCCTAATCTCATACCAGTTGCTCAAGGGAGAAACCTAGGAATCTAATTGGAGCCTCTTCAGCTCCCGCTCCCAAATTAAGAAGTCCAAGGACCAGGTGCTGTGGCGTAGCTGGTAAAGCCCCCACCTGCAATGCTGACATCCTACATGGACGCCAGTTCAAGACCCAGGTGCTCCACTTTGGATCAACTCCCTGCTGATTGCCTGGGAAAGCAGTGGGAAATGGCCTGAGTACTTGGACTCCTGCTGTCCACGTGGGAGACCTGGAGGAAGCTCCTGGCTCCTGGTTTCAGCCTGGCCCATCGCTGGCTGTTGCAGCCACCTGGGGACTGAACCAACGGATGGAAGATCGATTCTCTCTCTCTCCCCTCTCTCTCTCACTCCCTGTCTGTGTGTAGCTCTAACTTTCACATAAATAAGTCATTTAAAAAAGAAGCCCGAGGGCCATCGTTGAGCCGAATGCGAGCTTCCTGTCGTGTTTCCTTCCAGTTCTTTCTCCAACACACAGCCAAAATAATCCAGTAAAACACTCGAATCACGTTACTTCCCAACTTGGAGCTGCTGTTAATTCAGTCTCCCAAGCATGATTCAACCAGGAATAATCTGCCTACCTTCCCATTATTTCTCTCACCTCTCTGGAACTTGGTTCTGTTCAGCATACTCCCCACTGGACAAACGTGTATTGTGAAAACAGGCTTCTTTTACTATCAAAGACTGGATTAGAACATTGAATATGCTTTTTAAAAATGCTCTTTAAATATTTATTTGAGAGGCAGAGTTACAGAGAGAGGGAGAGACAGAGAGAGAGAGAGGTCTTCCATCTACTGGTTTACTCCCCATATGGCCGCAATGGCCAGAGCTGCACCGATCTGAAGCCAGAAGCCAGGAGCTTCTTCTGGGTCTCCCATGTGGGTGCAGGGGCCCAAGGACTTGGGCCATCTTGTACTGCTGTCCCAGGCCACAGCGGAGAGCTGGATCAGAGGAGGAGCAGCTGGTACTAGAACCGGCGCCCATATGGGATGCCGGCGCTTCAGGCCAGGGCTTTAACCTGTTGCACCATAGTGCCAGCCCCTGAATATAATGCTTTTAAAAGATTTATTTATTTACTTTAAAGGCAGAGAGTGAGAGAGATTTTTGATCCACTGGTTCATTCCCAGAATAGCTGCATGGCCCAGCTGGGCCAAGTTGAAGCCAGGAGCCTGGAGCTTCATCTTGGTCTCCTGTGTGGGGACAGGAGTCCAAGGACTCAGGCCATTTTCCACTGCTTTCCCAGGCACAGTAACAGGGAGCTGGATGTGAAGTAGAGCAGTTGGAACTCAAACCAGCACCCACATGGGATGCTGGCACTGCAGAGCATGGCTTTAACCTGCTGTGCCAAAGTGCCAGCTCCTGAATTTGCTTTTACAAACCACACTCCATATCCCTGTCTTCTCTGGCCCTTTTGAGAATTAGTGACTCTGGTGGTCTGGGGTCAGAGACAGCCCCCACGCCCCTGCACATGTCCCAGCACGCCGGGCTTGAGCAGCAGTTTGCTCACGCGAGGTTGGAGCTGGTCACAGATGAGAGTCTAGCCAGTTTTCAAGCCAAGATCGTCCTCTGGAGCCAGCTCCGTGACGGGGGCTACACGAACAGTCCATGTTCTGCCATTCAACTCTCCTGTACCTTCTGGGGCGGAAACCCAGGGGCTTCAGAAATGTGCTTTAGAGTGTCGGACGTGCCTGTCAGGCATTGGATGCACCTGCACTATTGCTGCTGGTGGTTTTTTATGTGCGCATTCATAGCCATTTTGCAGTTACATCTGTGACTTTGAAAACTTCTCATGCAGCAGGAATGTATGATAATGAATGTCAATAATATAGACACACATAGCAGTCAAAGGGAGCAGCCAAAGGGCCTCCATAATTCTCCCTTCGGGGTATTGGAACACTGATTGAGTTAGTGTTACCAGATATTCCTTCATGTTCATACCAACATGTGCATGCCCCTGCGATAAACAAGATGGACTGGTCACGTTTGTCACTCGCTTGTCTTCACAGGGTGTATCTATCAGGAATCCTGACATAGTGTTCCCACCGTCACTTTTCACAGTAGACTGACTTAAATAGCCAGCGTAGAAGAGGCTATTGTAGGAGGCGAAATAAAGATTTTTTTCAGGCCCTCTTTCGCACGCCCTCACTCAGTCGCTCACCTGGGGGTTTGGGGACTGGTGTTAACAGTCTTTTTCCAAAGTCAAACATCGCAGAGCATGTTCATGGGGCGGGGAGGAGGGGTGTTTGCTAAATGGGATCACCACGTACACACTCGGCACTGTGCCTTCTCACTTGACACGTCTCCTTCTGAGTGGATGCAGAATTCACGCTTTCTGAAGGCTCCGTAAACCTTCACACAGTGGACTCAGCCCACTCATTAGTAATGGACTCTTGCAAGTGTTACTTTCAGGTTTTTCACCGATAGTCTGCTGCAGTTGATATCCATTCTGCTATTCTAATGCTTTAAAGCGAAGAAAAAGTGACAGTTTCATCCTCACAGTAAGAGATTTTAACATTTCACTCTCAAGTTGATAAAACAAGAAGATTTGGATCTGGAAGATTTGAACACGGAGCAGTGTAATTAAGCTTGAACTAATGAACAGACATAGAACTCTGTGCTCCCAAATTTGAGAATTTGGGACATATACGATATTTATAAAAATTGATCTCTGCTAGGACTGTAGTGAGTTTCTCAGCAAATTCACAGAATTTAATTTTATTCATTTAATCTCACTGAGTGTAGTTTAAAAATCAATATTAAAAGGATAACTTTTGAATACTCAATACATGTAGAAGTTTTACAACACTTCTAAATAACTCATGACTCAGAGGAGAGCTCAATATGGGAATGAGAAGATAAGCAGACTCGATACGACACACTGAGACATAATGAAACTCCTGTGTTTAAACATGCAGCTAAAGAGCAGTTCCTGAGTAATTTATAGCGGTTCGTTGCTTATATTGGAAAAAAAGAAAAGTTGGAAATGAAAGAGTGTCCAAGTTAATTATTACTTTAAAAGACTGCTGGAAATAGACAAAATTAAGTAAAAGCAAACACATTCATTAGGAATGAGAAGACACAGGACATATTGCAGGGATTTAATAAATAAGGTATTGCCATAAAGAATTTTAATAAATTAGGAAGCTTCAGCGTGGGAAATGTGTCAGGGCCATTTGGGTCCTGCTGGATGGACAGAAACAGAAATGAATGGAAGGGCTTGGGGAGGCAGGTATGAGAGAGCTGAGCAGGTGCAGAGAGAGCACTGGGCTAACAGATGTAGGAAGAACCTCATACTTAGGGCTGGGTGACCAGCACTTGGAGTTGTCGGTGGTTTGCTCCAGTTCCAGCATTGTCAGGTGCAAAAGGGTGGATTGGCAACTGGGGGACAAAAACCTAGTAAGCGGCACAGTTTCCTGGGAAAATTATAACTTTCCACAACTAGTTAAAGAAGAGACAGCAAGCGACAATCTATAACCAGTAAGAAATTAAAGTCAGGGCCTGTGTTGTGGCATACTGGGTAAAGCCTCTGCCTGCAATGACCACGGCCCCTGTGGCAGCCCGGTACCAGCTGCTCCATTTCCAATCCAGCCCCCTGGTAATGGCCTGGGAAAAGCGGTGGAGGATGGTCTAAGTATTTTGGCCCTCAATACCCACATGGGAGATCCCAATGAAGCTCCTGGCTCCTGGCTTCAGCCTGGCCGCCCTCGCCATTGCAGCCATTTGGGGAGTGAACCAGTGATTGGAAGATCTCTCTCCTTCCCTCTCTCTCTCCCTCTCTCTCTCTTTCTCTCACTTCTCTTTCTCTCTCTCAAACTCTGACTTTCAAATAAACAAATACATTTTTAAAAAATTAAAATCAAACTCACAACAAAACAGAACACAAAATTGAAAACACACACTGCCAAGTCCAAGAGATTTTACAGGTCAATTCTACTAAGCAGTTGAAGAGTAAGTAATGCCGAGATGCTGGTAACTCTTTGATTTCTGGGGTGGCAGTTCAAAGGGAATGCGTTTTTAATATTAATAGTATTGCCACATAACTTTCTCTAAAGGATTTCGCAAATCACACTGCCCCAGGCAACGAATGAAAGTGCCTTTTCCCTGGCTTCCTCAGCCACGCTGGGCATGTTGAAACAAAGCCTGGGCTTCCGGCATCTGGTTACATAGGTTTAAATCTTGCCTTTGACATTTGCTAGCTGAGCTGTTTCCTTAACGTTATATAAAAAAACATATAAAGTTCTTAGCGTATAATAATTGATTAATAAATATCATCTACTCTCTTTGTTGCCAGCATTACATTTTTACACTTTGCCAATGTAATGGTAGAAAAATTGTGTATCTTTGTTTGAGTTTGTGTATCTTTGTTTGAGTTTGTCTGAACTGACAGTGAGTTTAAAGTTATTATTGTATAATTATTGATCTTTTCCAGGTACTTTAGTACAATTCCATTTCCTTTGCCCATTTTTCTAATAGATGGCATTTTTCTTGATAACTTCTATGTTAGTGAAATTATGTGTCACGTGTCATATGTGACAAATACTTTCCTAGTCTATCCTTGTCTTTTCATCCTATTTATAATGGAAATTGCCAAGGCAAAAGTGTCAATTTTTATTTAATATTATATGCATATTTTTTCCTTCTGACCTCTAGGTTTCCAGTCTTGCTTAGAAGCTCTCTAACTCTAGATACTACTAGTGTTTTTAAAATTTACATCTTTATCCATACGCCTGTGATTGAGAGGAAGGGAGGAATGTGTGTGTGTTTTCTTGCGGATGACTGTTGAGTTCGCGTGGAAACTTCTTTAACAGTTCATCCAGGCGCAGCCCTGGAGCTGCCATGTGGGGTATTGGAGCACTGCCCGAGGAGTGCCTCTTGAGAGTTCCAGCTGCTCTGGTTTCGAGCCGGCTTCCTGCCAGTGCACATCCTGGAGGCAGAAGGGGACGGCTCAGGTATGTGGGTCCCTGCCATCCATGTGGGAAAACCACGCTGAGTTCCTGCCTCTTGGCTTTGGCCTGGCTCAGCCCTGCCTTGCGGGGATTTTTAGAAAGTGAGCTAGAACACTGAAGATCTTGCTGTCTCTCTCTGACTCTCTCTCTCTGCCTTTCAAACAAACAAAGAAAAAATGATCCATTTTCCAGTAATTCTGTTTTTCTTCAAAAAGGTAGTGAGGGTGGTCTGGTCTTAGCAGATAACAAAATTTAGTCTAAACTCATGTAATAAAAATAATATGATGTGAGTATAGGCACAGTTAAATTGATTACTCAAACAGGTAAGCTGAGCGTCCAGAAACAGGTCTAATTCATCAGGATCTAAACACGAGAGAAGTCATAGTTTTCATTCGATTCTTTAAAAAGTTCATGGTCCCAAAAATATAATTCATGGCCTACCCTGCACAAGTTCTAGTCCTGGCTGCTCCACTTCCAACCCAGCTCCCTGTTAATGGCCTGGGAAAGCAGTAGAAAATGGCCCAAGTGCTAGGGCCCCTACACCCACATGGGAGACTCAGAAGAAGCTCCTGGCTCCTGGCTTCAGATTGGTCCAGCACCGGCTGTTGCAGCCATTTGGAGAATGAACCAACAGATAGAAGCTCCCTCTCTCTCTGTGGATCTCTCTCTCTCTCTCTTTCTCTCCCTGTCACTCTGCATTTCAAATAAATAAATTTAAAAAACAAAAGTTGGGGAGCTAGTGATCCAAGATGACCTCAACCACAGAAGGATACAAAAAAAGCAAAGGAAGGACCACGTGTCCAGGGGGGCTGACGGGCATTGTCAGTGGAGAACAGACAGAACAGGACAGAGATCCCGTGGGGCAGCGAGGGAGGAGGACACTCTGCCAGCTGAGAGTCACCATCTTCCCATCGGGGTGGGGAGAAGTTGCTGTGTGCACCGCCACAAGCCGCTTTAGCTGAGGGAAAATTCCACAGTGCCCTGCTTCAACTCCAGCCGGGGGCGCTGACTGGGGTCTGAGTGACTCATTCCCCTCCCCATGCCCACAGAGCCCAGGACTCGGTTGGTTGTAGAGAGCTGGGCAGCGGCTACCAGAAATGACCAGAGCCAGAGTGAGGGCAACTTCTGGGGCAGAGAGCACACCCCTGCAGGACTGTAACAATCAGTGCCAATTTCCTCAGACCCACTTGGAGCTGCCCGGTGGGACCCAGGAAGAACCTGCCTCTATTCCGTCCCTGTTTCCTCATGGACGCCGATGTAAAATCTCCTGTATACCTTGTGGTCACCTTGGAGGAATGGAGCTGGGTTCAGGGCACATCCATGAGACCACGCTTACAATGAATTCTGAAGGGAGTTCAGTATTAGAACTAAACATCATGAAAGCACGTGGTAACCACCAAATTCACCAACAGAGTAGGCAGAATTAGCAACCAATCAACAACATAGTAGGTGTTCGTTCTTATCTATCAATACCAAGCTTTCATGTAAATGGATTAAATTCCCTATCCAGAAGCTTTAGATTGACTGAATGCAAAAAAGAACCAAAACTAGGGGCCAGCGTTGCGGCATAGTGGGTAAAGATGCCCCCTGCGATGCCAGCATCTCATATGGGCTCCAGGTTGTGTCCCAGCTGTTCCACTTCCAATCCAGCTCCCTGATAATGGCCTGGGAGAATCAGCAGAAGATGGCTCAAGTGTTTGGGCCCCTGCCACCCAGATGGGAGACCTGGAAGAAGCTCCTGGCTCAGCCTTGGCCATTGTGGCCATCTAGGGAGTGAACCAGAGGATGGAAGATCTCTCTGCCTCTCTGTCCCTCCCTCTCTTTCTCTAATTCTGACTTTCAAATAAATAAATAAATCTTAAAAAAAATGAAGACCCCACCATATGCTGCATACGAGAAACTCAGTTCACAAATAAGGATATGGGATACGCAAGACTGAAAGTGAAGGGCTGAAAAAACATATACTAGGCAAATGGAAACCAAAAATGAACAGGAGTAGCTATACTCAAATCAGATAAAACAGGCTTTAAATCAAAAACTGTAAAAAGAGGCAAAGAAGGACATTGCATATTTATAAAAGGATTCATTTGGCAAGAAGATATAATAAATATGTATGCACCCAGCACAAGACTCCCCAGATACATACAGAAATACTATTAGACATAAAGGGAGAGATAAACTCCAATACAATAATAGTGGGTGACTTCAACACCCCAGTCTCATCAATGAACAGATCATCCAGACAGAAAATCAACAAAGATTCACTGGAGTTGAACCGTATTATTGAGCAAATGGGCCTAACAGCCATTTACAGGCCATTCCACCCAATGCCTACAGAACACACATTCTCTTCATCAGCACATGGAACATTTTCTAGGACAGAACATACGTTAAGCCACAAATCAAGTCTCAGTAAATTGAAAGAGATTTAAATCATACCATGTATCTTGTCAGATCACAAATGACTAAAACTAGAAACCAACAGCAAGAACAATAGAACGTTAAAATTAAACAACATGTTACTGAATAACCAATGGGTCATTGAAGAAATTAAAAAGAAAATTAAAAACATTCTTGAAATAAATTAAAATGAAAACACGACAGATCAAAACCTATGGGATTGGGAACTGGCATTGTGGCATGGAGGATAAGGCTGTCGCCTGCAATGCTGGCATCCCATATGGACACCACTTAGAGACCTGGCTGCTCCACTTCTGATCCAGCTCTCTGCTAATATGCCTGGAAAGGCAGTGGAAGATGGCCCAAGTAGTTGTGCCCCTGCACCGATGTGGGAGACCCAGAGGAAGCTGCTGGCTCCTGGCTCCTGGCTTCAGGTTGGCCCAGCTCTGACTATTGCAGCCATCTGGGGGGTGAACCAATGGATGGACGATAACTCTCTCTCTGTATCTTTCTCTCTCTCTCCTCTCTCTGCCTGTGCCTCTCGGTAACTCTGCCTTTCAAATAAATAAATAAATCTTAAAAAAAATCAACTCAAGATAGAGCAAAGGTCTAAATTTAGGACCTAAGACTAGGAAGTGACTGGAAGAAAATGTAGGGGAAACATTTCAAGACATTGCTGAATGTGATGACTTCTTGGATAAGATCCCCAAAGTACAGGCCATAAAAGCAAAACTAGAAAAATGAGATTATATAAAACTCAGAAGCTTCTGCACAGCAAATGAAACAATTAACAGAGCGAAGATGCATCCAGTGGAATGGTGAAAAATATTTGCAAGCTACTTATCCAACAAAGGTAAGATCCAGAATATATCAACAATTCAAAAGCTCAACAACAAAAAAACAACCAATCTAGTGTGCAAAGGACCTCAATAGACAGTTCTCAAAAGAAGAAATACAAATGGCCAACAAATATATATAAAAAGATGAGCAGGGAAACACAAATCAAAACCACAATATCACCTCACCCCTGTCAGAATGGCTATGATCCAGAAGTCAGAGTAACAAATGTTGGCAAGGATGTGGAGAAAGGGGAACTTTTACACACTGTTGGTGGAAATGTAAATTAGTGCAGCCACTGGAAAATAGTGTAGTGATTTCTTATAAAACTAGAAATAGACTTGCCATATGATCCTGTAATCTGGATATCCTAAAATACATGAACTCATCAAAGAGATATCTGTACCACCATGTTCATTTAGCACTGCTCATAATAGCCAAAATACAGAATCAACCATGGTGTCCATCATCAGATGAATGGGTACATTCAAGAAAAATGTGATACACATGCACACACACACACACACACTGGAATGTCATCAAGCTATAAAAAAAAAACAATGAAATTCTACCACTTGCACCAAAATGGATGCAACAGGATGACATGATGTTGAGTGAAGTAAGCTAGACCCAGAAAAACAAATACCACATATTCTCCCTTATATGTGGGAGCTAAAATGAAAAAAAAGAAAAAAATTCAAAAATCAAAAACAAAACAAGAAAGAAATGTCTGTGCGTATCAATATTGCTGCAAATATAATTTTGTCAAACTTTTTTTATATTTGTATCAAACCAATGATTAATACTACCATAGTTTTAATGACCTGTGATTATTTTAAATTTTACTGTACATGTGAAATGGACATCTTTTCATTTGATAATTGTTTAAAGGCCTTGCCTATATTCCTGCTGAACTGTTGTCTTAACTTGCTTGTTGAACTCTATTTAGTAAAGTAATAAGTCTTTGACTTTAATGTAAATTAAAAGTGCTATCTCAAAACTTAAGAAAGAGGGGAGGCAAGTATCATTATGGTCTTAGGACTGTATTTCTGAACTACACATAATTTGTTCTCTTTGCATTAATAATATCACATTAACATGAGAATTGATGAGAATTGTGTTGTGGTTATTTATAATGCATTTGTTGTGACCCTGAGAATCTAATGTATTAATAAATTCCTTAAAAAGAAACAAGAGTTAAGGAGCTGTTTGATTTTGATTTTTAAAAGATCCTGATTTTTTTCACCTTTACTCCAAAAAAAGAAAAATGTAGAGAAAGAGTTGTCTGGTAATTGAAAAGCAGAAAAAGCAGATCAGTGTTAGTCTATTCCAGACTTCCTGGTTCCTTCTGGTATCCTTGATGCTTTTCTGCTGCTGTTCTTCCTCCCTCCCATCAACATTAACAGAAAAATTAGTATTAGCTAATCAGACATCACTTATAAAGTGTTAGTTTCTTCCTGCCACTTGTGAATGGTTATAGTGAGTCTGTGAAGTGAAGAAATCTTCTCAAATGTCATTTTAAAAAATCTTTTGTTTCAAAATGAGCCAAACCTATAGCATTGCCCTTTCCTAATGCAATTTATTTGAAAATGAGGAAAAGGCCGGATGCATTCTTATAATATCATTGACAACCTAAAGTTTAAGTTTCGGCCTATATTCTGCCTTTGTCTCAAAATTTCCATCTCAGATCTCAGTTTTTTCAGAAGAACTGAGCACTGCACTTGATGTAGATTTGATTTCACACAAAATAAAGGTCATCCTCGTATGACTTTGCCTCCTCTTCCTCAGAAAGTCATGGCTCAAATTAGCTTTTAATAGCTTTCTCCATTTGCTATTTCTGAGAATTCATTTACGAAGGAAGCAAAAACTCTAAAGGTGAACACAGGACTGAAGTGAACTCTCCCTTGACTTAAAAAGACATGGTTGGGAGGGCCAGCACCGCGGCTCACTAGGCTAATCCTCCACCTAGCGGCGCCGGCACACCGGGTTCTAGTCCCGGTCGGGGCACCGGATTCTGTCCCAGTTGCCCCTCTTCCAGGCCAGCTCTCTGCTGTGGCCCGGGAAGGCAGTGGGTGCATCTGGCTCCTGCCTTTGGATCAGCGTGGTGGTGCACCGGCCGCAGCGCGCCAGCCGCGGCGGCCATTGGAGGATGAACCAATGGCAAAAGGAAGACCTTTTTCTCTCTCTCTCTCACTATCCACTCTGCACTCTGCCTGTCAAAAAAAAAAAAAAAAAAAAAAAAAAAAAGACATGGTTGGGAGGACACGCACATGCGCACACACTCACATCTCTGTCACTTTCCTCCTTTTTTTTTTTTTTTTTAAAAAACCCTCATATTTATTGAGAGAGAGAACTAGAGCGAGAGCTCCTCTGATTCCACTTCATTAACATGTGGCCCATATTTTTGTATGTGTGCACGAGCAGCAGAACTGATGACCCTTTCACAAGCCCATGGCACAACACCTACACAAGCAAAGGAGGAAAAGGCAAGGGAAAAAAAGCCTTTCTCAGCTCGAAGGCCCAGCTGTCTTCCTTGTACTTGACCAATCAAACATCCAAAGCTGAAAGCCATGGCAAGTGATTTGCATGCAGCAGATTTACTGGTCTGTTCCTGGTCCCAGATCACAAACTGCCAATGACTGAATTCCTACAGAGAATGCAGAGAGAAAAAAAAGGAGGGGGAACCACATGCATTCTGTTTGGTGGAGGGGAGATGTAGGGAGGCAGAAGATTGGGTTATTATTATTTAAACCCAACACAAATGATAACCACCTACCCCAAATGTGGGAACAGGGCGTCTACAATCTTCACTCCAGGAACACACGCTCCTGGAGTGCTCCTCCTTTGAAACAAGCACAGAACCTACAGAGGAGGCTTTTCATCAGGGTCTCTGCTACCGATTCTTTCCTCAGCCAAGGGGAGGGGTGAAAGGAAAATACTTCTCTACCCACCAGTTAGCCCGGAGAGTAGGAGCACCTGTCGGGGCATCCAGCCAGGACTCCAGGGAAATCCCCGCTTCCCACCCTCCCATGAAGCGAGCGAACCAAAAGGTCATTCAGTTGTTGTACCAGGAGAGGACAACCCAACATGTCTCTAGCCCAGCCAGACACTCCCCAGTCTGGCTGGTTGATTTTTCATTTTTACTGTATTTCTCAGAACGCCTATGCATGTAATAGAAATGCTTCCATTACAGCAAGGAAACCGTCACAGGAAGTGTAGGGAACAGTTAACAGAAGCCGGTCCAAGGATTTGGTTTCAAGTCACTCCATGCTGCTGGGTCTGAGCAGAGCCACAACGGAGGGAACCCAGAGAGGCTGTTAGGAGAGAGATCCAACTGCCCCCCCGGGCAGCACTCTCCCGGCCCTCCGGCCCCGCCCTGCTGGCTCCAGGCCCACCTCTGCACTGGGGATGCCTTGCGCCCTCTCTTCAGATCCTAGCATCCCTCACCCCACTTTTGACAATCTCGTCCATGAATTCTGTGAGTCGCCCTGGCTGAAAATTATTTTACCATTGTCTGAGCCCTGGACACACCACCATCCACACCAAGGCTCAAGTCACCCCGCAACCAATCCATTAGCACTGTCTGGCCGACTTGTCTTCCCGGACTGCTTTCCCCTCCCTCACCTCCGCCGTCCTCCTCTAAGTTGCCCTCCTGCCCTGTGTCCTCGCCTGGCTACGATTTATTTCCCACTTGGCTGCTCGAGCACTCTCCTGAAAGCGTGTTGGATCTGTCAATCGTCTGTTTAAAACCCATCAACAACTTCCCATTGCACTTAGAATAAATTCCATCTCTTTATCAAGGAAATTCGTAGCTCAATCTGCAGGTTTTCTGGTTTATTCATCTCAGTCTGACTTTTTTAAAATTTCGAATGAACATACACTCCACACGTGTAAAAGTGTAAATGCTTTTTAAAAATATACTTCGGCCGGCGCCGTGGCTCACTAGGCTAATCCTCCGCCTTGCGGCGCTGGCACACCGGGTTCTAGTACTGGTTGGGGCACCGGATTCTGTCCCGGTTGCCCCTCTTCCAGGCCAGCTCTCTGCTGTGGCCAGGGAGTGCAGTGGAGGGTGGCCCGGGTCCTTGGGCCCTGCACGCCATGGGAGACCAGGATAAGTACCTGGCTCCTGCCATCGGATCAGCGCGGTGCGCCGGCCACAGCATGCGGGCCGCGGCGGCCATTGGAGGGTGAACCAACGGCAAAAGGAAGACCTTTCTCTCTGTCTCTCTCTCTCTCACTGTCCACTCTGCCTGTCAAAAAAAATATATATATACTTCTACAAGTGTGTTTATTTGAAAGACAGACAGACCTCCCCAATCTACCGGTTCTCTCCCCAAATGCCTGCAGTGACTGGGATTGGGCCAGGCCCGAGTCCATAGCCAGAACCCAATCCAGTTCTGTGTGGGGGTGGCAGGGGCTCACCTACTCAGCAATCGCTGCTGGCTCCCACAGTCCACATTAGCAGGAGCTAATCACAGTCAGCAGCTGGGGATCAAACCCAGGCACTGTGGTGCAGAATGCATGTGTTCTAACTGGCATCTGAGCTGCTGGCCGAGCCCCCGGCCCCCCAAAGTCCACATTTTGGTAAGTCTTGCTCCTCCACCTATGCTTGTGTCTACCTGTTCTGTTCCTCTTAGGGAATCACTTTCATTAGCCTGCTTTGTTCCTTAAAGTAAATGAAAGCATCAAAGAATCTCTCCTCTGCCCCCTTCAGACACAGTGGCAGCCCACCGTACATGTTATTCTGCATTTTACTTTTCTCATAATATATTTTGTTTCCGTATCAGAAAAGTTTGTCATTCCTTTTTCAGCCATATAGCATTCTACTTTGGGGACTTATAATTTATTTAACTTATTCCTTTCAGTGCACATTTGACTTGTTTTATCTCTTGCCATTAAAAATGAGTAGCTTCGGGGCCGGCACCGTGGCTCACTTGGTTAATCCTCTGCCTGCAGCACCGGCATCCCATGTGGGCACTGGGTTCTAGTCCTGGTTGCTCTTCTTCCGGTCCAGCTCTCTGCTGTGGCTCGGGAATGCAGTGTAGGATGGCCCAAGTGCTTGGGCCCCTGTACCCCCATGGGAAACTAGAAAGGGGCTCCTGGCTCCTGACTTCGGATCGGCGCAGCGCCGGCTGTGGCGGTCATTTGGGGGCATAGCTCTGGCCGTAGTGGCCATTTGGGGGGTGAACCAATGGAAGGAGACCTTTCTCTCTGTCTCTCTCACTGTCTAACTCTATCTGTTAAAAAAAATAAATAAATAAATAAAAAAAGAGTAGCTTCATGTATAGTCCCCCGCCTTTTAAAAAACTTATTTATTTATTTGAAAAGCAGAAGCACAGAGAAAGAGGTCTTCCATCTGCTGGTTCACTCCCCAAATGGTCTTAACGGCCAGGGCTGGGCCAATCTGAAGCCAGGAGCTTATTCCTGGTCTCCCATGCTGGGAAGGGGCCCAAAGACTTGGGCCATCTTCTGCTGCTTTCCCAGGCCACAGCAGAGAGCTGGATTGGAAGTGGAGCAGCTGGGACTCGAACCTGCACCAATATGGGATGCCGGCACTACAGGCGGTGGCTTTACCCACTATGCCACAGTGCTGGCCCCAATATATAGCCCCTTTGGTTTGTGTGCAGACATGTCTCAAGGAAAAGACCCAGAAGTAGGACTGCCAGGCATAATTTTTTTTCATAACACGCATTTTCCATGAACTTTTTGAAGATCCCCCAAATGCATGGATTTCAAAATAAACTAGCCTTTTTTTAAATCTACCTTTTAATTACATTTTCCACAGACTTTCTAAAGTGCCCTCATATGTTTACTTTTATCAATAAACAGACTATAATAATCTCCCACAGAAATTGTCCAAGCCAGTGTTTTATACATGTGAATCCAAATGAATACAGCAGATTTCAAAATCCGCCCTTCTCTCAGTGCACCATACCTAAGCATTGTGTTACGTCTGAATTTCTGCGTGGCACCTGCTTATACTGTTGCATTGAACCTGTCAATACAATCAGAGCACTATACCATGTCAGAGCCTGGCGGGGCCTTTAGTGGTCACTTACACTAAATTAAGCAATACAGCGAATGAGCAGTAGGTCAGGATGCGTCTCTAGTCCCCTTACCGCTCCCTGTCACCGTGGCCATGAGAAGCTCATTTCCAGCTCAGGGCCTTAGCACTTGCTCTCCCTGTCCCTGGGACTATTTCCCCCATGGTTGTCGTATGGCTGTCTCTTTATCATCATTCAGTCTTCAAGGCAGATGTTACCTCCTTAGAGAAGACTTCTCACCGCACAAAAAAATCAGACACCCTATCCCACCCCTAATGGCTCTCTATTTCCTTTTTGAGTATTCCTCCCAATCTGGAATTATGGAATTGTTACAATTTGTTTTCTGGCTTATTGCGCATCTTTCCCATTGTAATGTTTGTCCCATGAGTGAGGGGTCTGATCCAACTTACTTATGGCTCTCTGTCCAGTGGCTAGGCTGGAGCTCTCCATCACAAACCAGCAACGATACTGTGGGGATTTCAAATGAACAAGACAGCTCTAGAAGCAGCGTGGAAAACGCGTAGCCTCGGGCGTTAACCTGGCTCAGTGATCACTCCTGTGATATGCACCAAGCAAGCCTCGGACTTCGGTGTTCTCATCTCCCAAGTAAGACACAGGTGATCTCCATGGTCCCACACGGCATGATAATTCTTCCAAGCTGCAAAGAATTCACATAATTCAGGAGTTATTTGTAGAAACATGAAACTTACCGCTTTAAAGGTTCCATGTTTTCCACTTGGAACATAAGCTTTTCTAAAAAGTAGAATAAACATTTTTTAAAAGTGTCATACTTTTTTGACTTTTAAGCAAAATAACTAGAATATCATTTATCTGCTTACTAATGAGTTCTTATTTCTAAAAGCAAATATTGAGCCATATTGCAGATAAAACATTTGGAGTATCAGTTTCTGTTGACTGATATTTCTCCTCATTGTGGGTCACATTTTCCTGTTTGTTCAAAAAGCTGGTAATTTTTTAGTGGGATGTTACACACTGTCAAGTGTACATCATGGAATTCTGAGTTTTATTGTCTTGTTTAATACAATGTCAAGTTTGGTCTTAGCAGGCAGTTAACTGACTTGTGGATCAACTTAGTCATTTCAGGAATTGTTTTTAAGCCTTATTAGAGTAGCCTTTCCTAGGGTAGCCTTTATTCTAAGGTTAGATTAGTCCCCTCCTAAGACGGGCCTTCCTGAGCTTTCTACTGACTGCAAGCAGTGTTCAGTGAGACCTCCCCAGCTAACTGCTCCGAAACTTGATGTCGTCTAGCCCATGTGAGTTTCAGTAGTGGTTTAGCTCACAACATCCTCGCGGCCGCCCTTCCCTTGGTCATTGTTTTCTGTCCAGATCCATTGAGTCCTAAGGTTTCGCCCAAGACTCCTGGGGCCCTCTAAGCAGATGTCTCAAGCTCTTTCTCTGCAGAGTTTCCCTCACCACACTGCCTTATCCACACATTCTAACCACCTCCCTGTTCCTAAACTCCCATCTCTGTCGTCTTGGCTCAATACGAGGGCTGTTCTCTGATTGAGCACCCCTCCTAGACCACAGAAGTGCAGTGCCTCCAGGGAAAAAGCCAAAGCCAGGCAGACTTAGGGGCTTATCTTCCAGAAATCACAGTGCTGTCTAAAATCTGAAAACAATTATTTCATACATCTTTTTTTCCAGTTTAAGAGTTGTTTACATGGGAGTCAGTGCTGTGTTGTTTGAGTCCTGGCTGCTCTGCTTCGGATTCAGCTCCCTGCTAATGTGCCGTGGAAAGCAGTGGAGGCTGGCCCAAGTGTTTGGGCCCCTGCATCCCTGTGGGAGACTTGGAAGAAGCTCCTGGCCACTGGCTTCAGCCTGGCCCCGCCCTGGACACTTTAGCCATTTGGGAAATGAACCAGTGGATGGAAGATTTCTCTCTCTCTTCTCCTCCCCCCTCTTCTCCTCCCCCCTCCCCTATCCTTCTCTCCTCTCTCTCTCTCTCTCTCTCTCTGTAACTTTGCCTTTCAAATAAATAAATAAAACTTTCTTTTTTAAAAAAATAGTTGTTTACAATAGGAAGATTAGTCTGTTGCTACTTATTTCACAATGGCTGGAGATGGAAATTGCCCCATTGAGTGTTTTGATGTATGTAAAATCTATGTTTCCTAAAACTAAAATACCCTGGAGTGCTATGTCTTTCGTATTTTTTCCTTAGAAAGAATGCAATGGCTTGTAAATTTCTTTATTTCTTTATTTTCATTTATTTGAAAAGCATAAAGACAGAAAGAGAGAGAGAGAGAGAGAGAGAGAGAGAGACTTTCCAACTACTGGATCACCCTCCAAATGCTAGGAGACTCGAACTGAATCTGTGTCTCCCACATGGACGGTAGGGACCTATTACTTGAGCCATTACTTGCTGCACCCCAGCATGCACAGTAGTAGGAAGCTAGAGTTCGAAACAGAGCCAAGACTCAGACCCAGGCACCCTAATGTGGGCTACAGGCATCCCAAGTGACATATTAACCTTTATGCAAAATGCCTGCCTTTGGTTTGTAAATTTCAAAGAAATTCCAAAGATATAAATGAACTCGATAGAGCCTGGGTATAACTCACTATATTGTAGAGTATCAGGATTAAATAAAATAGGCCAATTGTATATGCCCAGTGACTGGAACATGTGGGTATTTGATAAATATAGCCTTCTTTCTTTTCTTCTAAGGGAGATGCTTGAAGCCAAGTGCTATTTTAAATTGATTTGGTAAACTAGTAATTGAAAAGATTCCTGTGGTGAATCCTTTTCCAAAGCAAAAGATCCTTTTATGATAGGAATAAACACCTCCTAATCTTTTTGTAAATATAGATTTTTACATATTTGGTTGGCTTCATGTGTTCTATGAGGACTTTGTTTGCTAAGGCTAAGTGTGGGTGTGGATGCGGTTGTGTGTTTGGGAAATGGATAATGAGGTTTGGTTGTACCGTGTCATAAACCCTTTGGTCTGGATAGAAGCCATGAGGTTTTACAATTGTATTTTGAATGGATGATTAGACAACAACAAATAGAGAAAGGGAAATCCTCAAACTGAAAAAAAAAGAAGTAGGCAATACACTAGTTCCTACCGTTACCTGCTGCTCCTGGCTTTTCGCAGAGCACTTTCCAAGAACCTGGAAGTAAACCTGCCAGGCCACATCTCTGCCATGGCAGTTCACTCATTTATTGATTTATTCTTGCAGCAAGTGTCCACTGAGTGCTCACTGGGACAGCAGATCTGCCTTTGGTAGACCTGCTTTCATTGAACTTACATTCTAGGGGTGGGGAGAATATCAAAGAAACAAATAATATGCAGGAAAACAGAGCAGGGGGGAGTGACTGATAGAGAATGATAAGGTAGGGGTGGCACCTGTTTTAAGCTCGGCTGGTAAGAACGGTCTTTTTGAAACTTGGAGAGGGCACTCAAACAGAGCACATTGGAGCTGAGTCCAAAAAACAGAGCGTGAGAGGAGCTCTATAAATATCCTTGAGGAAAGAAGGCCAGAGGGACAGCAACATTTTTGGAGTGTTGATGACTAGCAATGTGGCCATAATAGTTGCAGAGAAATAAAGAGAAGGTGACATAGAAGAGCAAGAGACAGGGGTGGAAAGGTTGGGGCATACCACATCGGGTAGTCTGCCAATCATGGCAAAGTTTGGAGTGTTATTCTGCGGGAGGCATTGGAAAGTGCTGGACCACAGAAGGATGTGATCCAACACTCTACAGGGATCAATGGAAAGAAGAAACCAAACGAGGGCATCATTTTCATAGCTCTGGCAATAGTACCGATAAGAGATGACGGTGGTGTAGACCAGGATGGTGGCAGCGGAACTGGGAATAAAGGGCCAGATTTTGGGTGCGCTTCAAAGACACATCCAGGCTGGGCCCTCCGGGGAGCAATCTGAGCTGAAGACACAAATCTGGAATCATCAGGCAGTATCAAAAAGCTGCATCATCAAGGTGGTGTCCAAAGCCACAAAATGAGGACGACTCCTAGTGAGTGAGTCAGGCGGGGGCTTGGGATCAGGGTGGGGAAGAAGTAGTGAAGACAGGTGAGCCAGTCCCTCTGGGGAGACTGACCCCCAGGTCACCGGTTGTCTCTGTTCTCTTCAATTCATCTGGGCCGTAGCTTCAGTTCCCTGCTTGTGCTGGTTAGGTGGCACAGGCATTGGCTAGCAGTGTGCAGCCCACTGAGGTTTGCCCAGTTTGTCCCTGGGTTTCCTGCTCTGAGCACCATGGAACCGTTTAGGATCATGTCTCAAGCGGCTCTCAGATGGTGAGGATCAACGTGGTGGCCCTGTAGCCGGTTGTGTTGCTTGGAGATACCTCAAGCTCTGTTTCATGGTTCCACAACAGACCCACCCTGAAGGTGAGAGATGCAGCTGAAGCATTGTGAGGTAGGATGGACAGGCTTAGGAGCACCGCTGTGTGGAGGTTAGTGGGAGCCAGGATGTGCCTTGGAATCCTGGCTCTGCTTCCCTCAGTGAAGGGTTGTCTGCCCGAGGGCGGGAACCCTCCCTGGGAGCAGCCTGCATTCTATATTGGATGAAGAGTGAGTGTCAAGTCCCAGCCTCAACACAGAACCATGCAGAAGGGCTAGCTGGGTGCCACAGCCATCTGCAGGAGCTGCCAACACTTGTGTTGCAACCGCCTTGCAGGTCAACTCCTCCTCCTTCAGCTTCACCCTGCTTCCCTCCCTCCGAGCAAGTGCTTGTATTGAACACAGTTCCCAGCGAATCTCCAGCAAGTCAACCTCTGTCCTGGCTGGGTTGTTACCACGGAGACGGGGAAGGGGTCACAGGAAGCAGGCTCCAAAGTGGGAATTGGAACTGAATCACTCACTGGCAGTCTGACTCTGAAGACCCCATGACTCGTGGCAGGTGGCAGCAGTCAATTTCCTGCGTATTAAACCAAGTTAGGATGGAGTCACAGTGTAGCCCAGCTGGGGAAGTGCCAACCTTCTGAGAGGAGGAAGGAGCTGCAGAGCCTGGCTGATATGTGCTGGTGGAGTCTGGGAGCCTGGTCCTAAGAGCTAGATCGAGGTAAGGCACACGGGCAGAACGTTTGAGTAGGTAAGAGAAAGTGTATTACTTCCCTATTGCTGCATAATAAGCCTACCCCAAACTTGGTGGCATGAAACAACACAACTTTATTTTCCCACAGTTTCTTTGCTGGGTCCTTCTACGGGGCTCCACGGGGCTCCAGTCAAGGTGTCAGCACAGGCTGACATCTTACCTCAAAGCTCAACTGGAGAAGGACCCACTTCCAAGCATATGTGGTTGTGGGCAGGATTAGGCCCTGGCCGACTGCCCAGCTGACGGCCCCAGCTTCTTGCTGACTGTGTCTGATCTACCCTCAGCACCTCACCACATGGCTCCCTCCTTTCCACAGCTCCCACCATGGAGTTTGCTTCTTCAAAACCAGCAAGGGAGAGTCCTCTCACAAGACACACGTTAAACCTCATGTCACATAAGTGCGTGCATCTCAGACGTGTCTGGATGCCACCCTGGGGAGGGCTTACACCAGAGCATGAGGACCAGGAGGCAGCATCACGGGTCCTCCTTGGAGTCTCTCACCACAGGCTGTTCTAGTATGGAACATTCTATAATGCAGGAGCTTTAAAACAAAACAAAACAACAGCAACAAAAAGCTTACTTATTGGAAAGACAGACAGACAGACAGAGATCTTCCATCTCCTGATTTATTCCCCAATTGCTGGCGACAGCCAGAGCTAGGCAAGGCTGAAACCAGGACCCCCGAACTCATTCCAGATCTCCCACGTGGGTGGCGGGGATCAAGCACTTGAGCCGTCATCTACTGCCTCCCAGGGTCTGCATCAGCAAGAAGCTGAATCCAGAGTGGAGCCAGGACCTGAACCCAGAGACACCAATATGGGAGGTGGGCACCGCCAGCAGCGTCCCATATGCCTACCCCTTGCATCCTGGCAGGGACCCTGGGCCACAGTGCTATCATTGCTGCTGCTCAGAGAATGCAATGGTACAAATTAAGTGAAGTAGAAAAATGCAAACTGGAGGCTGGCGCTGTGGCACAGCAGGTAGAGCCACTGCCTGCGGCACTGGCATCCAGTCCAAGTCCGGCTGCTCCACTGCCAATCCAGCTCCCTGCTAATGGTCTGCAAAAGCAGTGGAAGATGGCCCAAGGACTTGGACCCCTGCCACTCATGTGAGAGAGTAGGAAGAAGGTCCTGGCTCCTGGCTTCGGATCGGCCTAGCTCCGGCCATTGCAGCCATTTGGGGAGTGAACCAACAGATGGGAGACCTCTCTCTTTCTCACTCTCTGTCTCTCCCTCTCTCTCTGTAACTCTGCCTTCCAAATGAAAATAAAAACAGAAAGAAATATGAAAACTGCTGGGCCAAATGGTAGAAGAAGGGATCACAGGGCTCAGAGCAATGGTCACACAGGAGTGGCTATAGTCCCACTTTTCAGGAGCCCAGAGGACCCCTGCTCAGCTGCAGGGACTAAGCCACTAATCCAGGCACTGTGGCTAGGAGGAGGCGGGCGGCCAGGTGGAGAGGGTGAGACGGGGGTGGATTCTGGAATGATGAGATTTGCTGACAGATGGGAAGTGGGATGTGAGAGACAGAGACCAGTCAAAAATGTCTCTAAGGTCTCGGGGCTGAGCGACTGGAAGAATGAAGAACTCTAAGGAAAGCGGGTTTGTGGGGCAAGTCAAGAGTTGTGTCGCCAAGTCCCGACAGAGAAGTGAGTGGGCAGTGGGACGTGTGAGTCTGCAGTTCAGGGGTGAGGTCCAGGCAAGAGACACAAGTGTGAGGGCTGTTGTCTCTGCACATGTAAATCACCCACGTGGATGACGTCACCTAGGGAGTCAGTGTCGACAGAGATGTCAGCACTTGAAGACAGCAGATGAGAGAGGGAAAGTGTGGGGCCGGGCTGTCTCAAGGAGCACTCCTGGACCTTATCAGTCAATATCATGAACTTCAGAGCTGTTGGCATAACGATGAGAAGAATGCTCTGTGATCTGGGCTGTGGTGTGCTAGCAACTCCAGGAGCAGATGAGTGTCAGGATGTTCACACAGAACTGATGGGGCCAGTGCTGTGGCATAATAGGTAACACCGTCACCTGCAGTGCCGGCATCCCATATGGGTGCCAGTTCAAGTCCCGGCTGCTCCACTTCCAACCCAGCTCTCTGCTATGGCCTGGGAAAGCAGTAGAAGATGGCCCAAGTCCTTGGGCCTCTGCACCCACATGGGAGACCCAGAAGAAGCTCCTGGCTCCTGGCTTTGGATCGGCACAGCTCTGGCTGTTGTGGCCAACCGTGGAGTGAACCAGAGGATGGAAGACCTCTCTGCCTCTCCTTCTCTCTCTGTGTAACTCTGACTTTCAAATAAATAAATAAATCTTTTAAAAAATGAAATCTTGTCTTTAAAAAATGATAAAAGGATGTTCACACAGAACTGAGTCATGAAGGGAGAGGTCGGAGAAGAGTTTGGGGGTGTGGAGGTTTTAGAGATGAGGCATGGTGGCAGACCCTCCTCCCCACCCCTCCCAGCCCCAGGTCCCTGAAGAGATCCGGTGATTTCTACATCACCGTTCCCGCATCCCCACCCCCATCGGCTCTGTCAGAGTTTTCCTGCACTTGGTAAACACAGTCAGGCTTAGAAGTTCTGAAGATACGAGACCCCGATGGGAGATGGGGGAAGGAAGGATTTAGAATGGGGCTATGTCCTAATCCGTGGCTGGGGCGCAGAGGAGGAGAAGGTAGAGGTGGGGCTGGGGAGGGGTTGTTAGGAGAGAAGAGGCTGGTGGAATCTACAGAAATATCTAGATTGGCCTGGATTCTTGTGGCTGAGCGGGAACTGGGGTAGAGAAGAATCTGAAGAGTTCTGTAGAAGCTGTACGCTGGCCTCCCTTGCACACCAAGAGGCACAGGAGCCGACGAAAGCCCTTTCCGACCACTTCCTTGTTGCCTGTTCCCCAGTGCTTTGGGGCTGGTCTCGTGGGCGTTGACTAGGGTTGTGTGTCTATTAGATGAAGAGCCTTGGATTCAAGATACTTGATTTAAGTTAGAGAATAGAAAGGCAGATCTTACAGAAGACTATCCTAAAGGATGGAGCCAGCAATATCGTTTTGTTCATCTGTTCACTCGAGCCACCTTCAGTCCCTGAGCTTCAGGATGGCAGGAACTCTGTTTCGTCTTCTCTCACATTTTCACCTCGGTGTGCACTTATTTGTTCCTCCTATGCGTGGATGTTGCCTGCGAGGTCTGTGCCAGCCGCTGAGCCAAGCACCGCTTTGAAGTAATGTTTTAGGAGCAAGCTTTGTGGTGCGGTATTTCATATTAGAGCCAGTCCCAGCTGCTCCGCTTCTGATCCAGCTCCCTGCTAAGGCACCTGGGAAAGCAATGGAGGATGGGGACGCTTGGGACTCTGCCACCCACGGGGGAGACCCAGATGGAGTTCCAGGCTCCTGGCTTTAGCCTGACCCAGATCTGGCTATTGCAGTCATTTGGGGAGTGAGCCAAATGAGAGAGATGGACAATCTCTCTCTCTCTCTCTCTCCATGTGTGTATGTGTATGTATGTGTGTCTCCCTCTCTCTCTGTCACTCTGCCTGTCAAATAAACAAATAAATAAACAAATAAATAGATTTTTTTAAAAAAAGCCAGGTAATGCTGGAGAGAAATGCATGTGCAGGGGGGCTCCCGAGCAAGGAACGGCTCTGGCTAAGCAGGTCTCTGCGAAGGCATCGTTTATGTTCGGGCTGAAGAATGAGACGCAGCCGCCCTGGGGTGAGAGAAACCCTTACTTCCTGAGCAAAGACGAAAGCAAGTGTGAAGGACACGAGAGGAAAAGGTACTGGCAGCTCTGGGGGTGCAATGAAAGCCCGCAGTGCTATCTGCTGCACAGGAACAAGACCTTAAACCACATCTGACCCCTGCCTTCCTCTAGAATAGATGTTTTTTAACTTTTATTTAATGAATATAAATTTCCAAAGTACAGCTTATGGATTACAGTGGCTTTCCCCCCCCCCATAACTTCCCTTCCACCCGCATCCCTCCCATCTCCCTCTCCCTCTCCCATCCCATTCACATCAAGATTCATTTTCAATTATCTTTATATACAGAAGATCAATTTAGTATATATTAAGTAAAGATCTCAACAGTTTGTGCCCACACAGAAACACAGAGTGTAAAGTACTGTTTGCGTACTAGTTATAGCATTAATTCACATTGTACAACACATTAAGGACAGAGATCCTACATGAGGAGTAAGTGCACAGTGACTCCTGTTGTTGACTTAACAAATTGACACTCTTGTTTATGGCGTCAGTAATCACCCTAGGCTCTTGTCATGAGGTAGAATAGATGTTAATAAGTGTTCCATCATCACAAGTGATACCAGCCATAAGTTTGCTTTTAACAGCGGGAAAATGTTCTTAATATTTATACATATTAGTTTTTCGCTTGCCTCTAGTTGCTGTATAGAGTTTATTGAAATATGGGGAAAAATTTTATGTCGTGATATTTACCCAATTTTTCACCAATGGTTTCTGCCTTTGGGTCATCTGTAGAAAGTCTTCATTATCTCAGGGTTGCCTAATTATCTAGGACTTTTTTTTTCTCAGTTTACATTTACATCTTTAATCCCGCAGGATACTTTTAGATATGTAGCTCGTTTGTTTTCATTGTCTGTCAATAAAGCAGAATGTTCTCTTCATATAGGTCTTTGATTTCTTGTTGTATGAATTCCTGGGGATTTTTAATTTTGTTGTTGTTGTGAGTGGAGGTTTTGGAAGAAATGTGTGTGACCGTATTTTTTTATATAAGAACATTGTGACCAGTTACTCGACTGTGGTCTCAGTTCTTGGTTTTCCAGTTGGTTCTCTGGCTTTCCAATGGTTAAGACTGGCAAGTGAGGGTGCTGGCACTTGGCGCAGAGTAAGCTGCTACCTGGGGTGTCCCCATGCCATATCGGGTGCCTGGACTTGATGTGGATTCCAGCTCTGCTGCAGATTCCAGCTTCCTGCTAATGTGCCCCCGGGAGACAGCGGATGATGGCTCCAGTGCTTGGGCCCCCGCCACCCACGTGGAAGACCTGCATCGCATTCTGGGCCATTGGCTTTGGCCTGGTCCAGCCCTGGCTATTGCAGGCATTTGGGAATGGAATCTCTGTCTGTCTGTCTGTCTCTCTCTCTCCCCCTTTCAAATAATTAGAATTTTAAGGTTGGTAAATAACAATATTCCTTTCTTTTTATTCAATTATTTTTTAAAAAACATATTTGAAATGCGGCTTTATTCTGACTCTAGGTAACAAAGAATGGGCATGACAGTAACAAGCAAGATTTCACCCCTGAATATTGTGATGTGACTGTTAGCAGTCTTATATTTGAAACTTGAGAAGAAAACATTTTCAAAACAGCTAAATCCACAGGTTCACAAAAACGAAGGTGTTTTTTAACTGCCACATTCCCTGCGAAGCTCCTTCGTCTCCTTCAGCCTCCCGCAGAGGAAGCACATGGTCTGCTTAGCCAGATGATGAGAGTGGCACACAGGCTGCACTGCTGACATCACAGGACAGTGGTCTGACGCCAGGCCCCGCTGCCACTGACTCCTCATCCAGGTCATCGTCCTCATCCAGACTGCTGTCTGCACAACCTCTATGGCATGCTCATACTGCACTCCGGTGCAGGTCCACGGCCAACTCTGATGGGGCAGGAGCAGGCATGGCAACAAGGCCCGGGCTGGGGTCTCCCATAAGCTTTCTAGCAAGCCCGAGGGAAGACTTGTCAAAGTAGCAATTACTTTTGGCAGAAATGTCATAGTACTTGGGGCCAGCGCTGTGGCATAGTGGGTAAAGCTGCCGCTTGCAGTGCCGCATGCCATATGGGTGCCGGTTCAAGTCCTGGCTGCTCCACTTCTGATCCGCTGTGGCCTGGGAAAGCAGCAGAAGATGGTCCATGTCCTTGGGTCCCTGCACCTGCATGGGAGACCTGTGAAAAGCCCCTGGCTCCTGGCTTCAGATCAGCCCAGCTCTGGCTGTTGCAGCAAATGGGGGAGTGAACCAACAGATGGAAGACCTCTCTCTCTCTCTCTCTCTGCCTCTCCTCTCTCTGATTTTCAAATATATTTATTTATTTATTAATAAATATTTTTTCTTAAAAAAAGGAAGAAATATCATTGTACTGAAGATTCTTCTTTTGGTAGAAGACAGTGGATTTTGCCTTTGCTTTCCTGTCCTTAATATCCACTTCACTGCCCGACAGCACAATGAGGACTGTTTTCACACGCGCGCACCAGGTGTCTATGCCTGTTAGGCACGTTCGTGTAGGTAATGCTGGATGTCACATCCAATATCACGATGACACACTGGGCTTGAATGTAGTAGCCATCCTGCAGGCCACCACACTTCTCCTGGCTGGCTGTGTCCCAGACATTGAACTTGACGGGCCCCTGGCTGATGTGGAAGATGAGTGGGGACACCTTGATGCCCAGCGTGGCTCCATACTTCTCCAACTCTCCGGTCAGGTGGACTCCTGACCAGCGAGTCATCGATGACCAGAGGCAATTGCAGTTGCGCTTGGGGCTCTCTCTGCAGAGCCATTGCAGCATTGTCTCCCGGAAGCAGCTCAGCGCCAGTCTGACCGAGCCTGGGAAGTTCCTTTCAATTCTTTCTCATCTGAAAGACATAATATGATAGCTCATGGTTTCATTTGCATTTCTTGAACAACTATTGGGAGTTTATGTGTTATCAGATATGTACTGGGCATTTGCTTTTCTGTAGTGAGAGACATTCATGGACTTTGTTAACTCTATTTTATTTTATTTATTTTTTTAAAGATTTTATTTATTTATTTGAAAGGCAGAGTTACAGAGAGGATGAGAGAGAGAGAGAGAGAGAATCTTTCATCCACTGGTTCACTCCCCAAATGGTTGCAACCGCCAGAGCTGTGCTGATCTGAAGCCAGGAGCCAGGAGCTTCTTCGAGGTCTCCCACGCAGGTGCAGGGACCCAAAAATTTGGGCCATCTTCTGCTTTCCCAGGCCATAGCAGAGAGCTGGATTGAAAGTGGAGCAGCCAGGACTGGAACTGGCGCCCTTATGGGATGCTGGCACTGCAGGCAGCGGCTTTACCTGCAACGCCACAGCGCTGGCCCCAATACCTGTCATATTTTCATTGATCCTATACAATTATTTTTAATCCATGCCCACTCCATACATTATTCCTGCCAAGAGGAACAGAGTCACCCACTGGCCAATGTGAGTGTTAGCATGGGGGCAGTCTTCAGAAGTTCATCATCACTGCTTAAGACTCGGTGCCTACAAACAGACTTTTTGTCCCTTGATCCATAAAACCCTATGGGAGGCTGGGGGTGAGGAGTGACACAGGGCCCAGAGTGGGAAAGGCACTACTCCAAGCCACACAGCCCCAAGCTGTGCCCCACCCCCTCCTCCCACCTGCTAGGCTGCGCCCTCCCCATGTGCCGGGTGGTCTCCCTGCCAGGTTTGAGGGGATTATCCCGAATCAATATTTGCAATAGCTGTTTTTTTTTTTTCTAACTGGAGTTAAGTTTATAAGCTTTTTTTATTTAACCACCAAACACCAGAAATAAAAATGTGGAAGGCAGCCAGTTTGGCTGGGAGCCAATGCACTTCCTCGCGGCCGCGGAGCGCGCCCTTCGTCCCAGTTGTTTTCCCTCTAGTTGCTGACATTTCCTCTCAAAAGCTGAGCCGCTCCCCTAACTTCTCAAATTCTTCATAGGCATAAGTCAGCCCCCCAATATCTCGAGCAGAGCCAGTCCTCCTGGTGCAGCCCCTCCCCCCAGCCCAGGCCCCTGACACCTGAGCTCGGGCTGGGGCCTGTGGCCAAGGCTCCGTGCTGGGGCCCAGGCCACGTGATCCAGGCTCCAGCTCCAAGTCATTTCCTGGGGGAGTTTTAATTGCAGGCTCTGCAAATGCGAAAGGAGGCCCTGGTGGGTGGGGAGAGGGCAGCCGGAGCTGCTGCAGGCGGGTTCCAGGGAGGAAGCTGGGGAGAGGTTTTGTTCATACTAATCCCTAGCTAAGGGCTGGAATAAGACTGAGGCCATGCACAGTTAATCACCTCACACACAGGCATCCAGCCCCCAGCCCCCAGCGGGACGAAGCTGGCTCCTGGGCACCAGGGAGTTGGATGATCTTGGTGCTCACTGTGGTGCAGGGCTACTGCCCAGCGGGAAAGGGAATGGCAGACATGGAACAAAGAATTCCTCGTGACAAATCCAACAGCTACAAGTGTGAAAACTGCTTGGTCAAGCGTACAAGAACCTTGGCCCAGCGTACAAGGTTCTTTCTTTGGGAGCAGTCGGAGGAGGCGTGAGACAGCCCCAGGAATGTGCAACCCCTTTCTTCCACTTCCCACACTTAGGGGTGGGACGCCTTGCAGAAACCGCCCCATGTGGGTCTGACATGAGCGCGAGGAGGGACTGGGAGAGGCCGGGTGACACTGGAGCGCTCTCTCCTCCCTGTTGCGCTGGCGAGCTTGGGCCCTACACTCTCCTGACCTCCCAGCAGCACTTTGGGGCTGGTCTGAGACGCCCGCAGCACATCCCAGGTTGGCCATGAAAGTCACTCTGAGTCAGCTCTCAGCGACCCGCCCATCAGGGGCTCCTCCCCTCGGCTCCGGCTCCCGGGGCTTCCGTGCTCAGACGCATGTTCCAGATGGCCTGGGCTGGCAAGGGTTTGAGACGTGTCTCAGCATCTTGTGATGTGTTCCTGAAGCTCTGGGCCTGCTGGGGGGTGAGTCACTGGCTCTGATCTGAAGTCTGGTGACTATCGGCCCCTCTTCCCGGTCTATAAACCAAAGCTCATCATCTGAGTGGCTCTGCTCTCGGTGGGGCACCATCAGTTGTCCCTGTCCTCCAGGCATTCCCAAACCCACACCCCCACCCCGATTCCCCTACACTGACTTTCCCCCCAGAATTCCTCTGTGAAAGGCAGGCACTGGAAGCACCATCCGAGCCGCTGGGTTCTTCTTTGCAGCTCTCTTCCTCTCCTAACTTCTGTTATACCTGGGCTGAGGCTGATAACAGCCGGGAACCCTGCCAAATCTCCACTAGTGCTGCTACATCCACGAGGGTGGGTCCGTCCAGCGACGTGCGGTAGGCAGTGTGTTGGTGAGATCAGGAAATGGGAGTAGAGGGAGTGTTTGCCTTGCGGTGGTGGTGAGCGTGGATGCTACGCTCAGATGGCCTGGATACAAATTCTGGCACTGGCGCTTCCTGGCTGATAGTCTCAGGCCAGTTTTCAGTTCCTCAGTTTCCTCATCTATAAACTATGAGTAGGCACCCAACTCAGCACTGCTGCCAGGATAAAACACAAAGCAGCCAGCCCTGTGGTGTAGTGGCCAGAGCCTCTACCTATGGTGCTGGCATCCCATATGGGGGCCGGATCATGTCCTGGCTGCTCCTCTTCATTCAGCTCTCTGCTATGGCCTGGGAAAGCAGTGGAAGATGGTTCAAGTGCTTGGGC
This sequence comes from Oryctolagus cuniculus, assembly GCF_964237555.1. Taxonomy (NCBI): domain Eukaryota; kingdom Metazoa; phylum Chordata; class Mammalia; order Lagomorpha; family Leporidae; genus Oryctolagus; species Oryctolagus cuniculus. The sequence goes on from NC_091438.1 coordinate 78,957,567, forward strand.
CCCTGCACCCATGTGGGAGACCCTTAAGAAACTCCTGGCCATTTGTGGCCATTTGGGGAGTGAACTGGCAGAAGGAAGACATTTCTCTCTGTCTCTCCCTCTCTCTGTAACTCTGCCTATAAAATAAATAAATGGGCCAGCGCTGCGGCTCAATAGGCTAATCCTCCACCTACGGCGCCAGCACACCAGGTTCTAGTCCCGGTTGGGGCGCCGGATTCTGTCCTGGTTGCCCCTCTTCCAGGCCAGCTCTCTGCTGTGGCCAGGGAGTGCAGTGGAGGATGGCCCAGGTCCTTGGGCCCTGCACCCCATGGGAGACCAGGAGAAGCACCTGGCTCCTGGCTTCGGATCAGCACGGTGTGCCGGCCACAGCGGCCATTGGGGAATGAACCAACGGTAAAGGAAGACCTTTCTCTCTGTCTCTCTCTCTCTCTCACTGTCCACTCTGCCTGTCAAAAATAAATAAATATATAAATGAAAATCTTCAAAAAAACCCAACATGCACATATCTTGAAAAGGTCGCTAAGGTGTGTCACAGTACTGCTTGCTGTTAGTGATGATGATCCAGACCCCTGCGGGTGTTCTTTTTTCCAGCTTTTGCAGCTTCAGGCTGGTAATAATTATTTTTGTATATGGCTTCCCCTTTCTGCCTTTTCTACATTAATACTCCAAAATAGTTGCTCTGGCACCTTTCATTTCTGCCCGCCCAGATCAATCGCAACTGGCTGGAGGAACTCCTTGTCTCCAGCATCTCTGGGCTCTGGTTCCCTGAGGTTTGGTGAGGGTTGGGAGGACAAATCCTTGCAAGACGTGGACCCTTCTCTCCTGCCCAGGCCTGAGGGTTTCCTCGTCTATGCCTGACTCCCAGGCAGAGCCCATCTGAAACATCTGCCTACCTATCCTTGGATCCCTTACTCATTTATTCCACAACCACTACTGAGCACCATCAGGTGCAATGGAAAACACTAGGTCTAGAGAAGTGTTCTGTTCCTGGGCTCAAGGAGCTCAAAGGCACAGCCAGTGGCAGTCCTGGTGCGGTAAGAACTCTTAGGATGGTGGCCGCGGGCAGCTTTGGATGCACAGGAAAGTACCTGGCCTGGTGCTGGGTGTGAGGGCCTGGTGAATTCGGGGCTGGGCTCTGGAAGGTTAGGATTGGGCCAGAGGGAATGAGAGGAAGACATTCCAGGCTAAGAAAGCAGAGGAAAGAGAGTAGACTGAGAGTGAGGTGTGGGGTCCCCGCCCCCTCACCCAGGAAGGGAGGGGAGCCCAGTGCGGGCATGGGGTTGGGTGCTGCTGTCCTGATTTTCCACTGGTGATCGGGCTCTGTCACATGTACCCTTTGGTTTCTCTTTCCCTAATAGTCCATCTCGAATAATGCCTCCCAAATGGAGTTAATTTTAAGAGTGTTTACAGTACCTATAAGAAATGTGGAAGGGCAGGCACCACGGCTCACTAGGCTAATCCTCTGCCTTGCGGATGTTCTAGTCCCGGTCGGGGCACCGGATTCTGTCCTGGTTGCCCCTCTTCCAGGCCAGCTCTCTGCTGTGGCCAGGGAGTGCAGTGGAGGATGGCCCAAGTACTTGGGCCCTGCACCCCATGGGAGACCAGGAGAAGCACCTGGCTCCTGCCATCGGATCAGCGCGGTGCGCCGACCGCAGCGCACAGGCTGCGGCGCCCATTGGAGGGTGAACCAACAGCAAAGGAAGACCTTTCTCTCTGTCTCTCTCTCTCACTGTCCACTCTGCCTGTCAAAAAAAAAAAAGTGGAAGATTCATTATATGATCCAGGTATCATAAAATGTTTTTAGACTTCAGGTTAAACACCATAGACTGAATACATATGTTTATCCCAGATGTTTGTAAAAATATCAATGGGGCAGGCATTTGGCCTCGCAGTTCAGACACCACTGGAGCTGGCTGCATCTCACGCCAGAGTGCCTAGATGCAAGTCCTGCTCCAGCTCGCAGTCCAGCTTCCTGCCAATGCGGATGCTGGGAGGCAGCAGGTGCCCAAGGTTCTTGTCACCTATGTAGGACCTGAATTGAGTTCCTGGCTTGCGGCTTAAACTTGACCCAGTCCTAGCTGCTGCAGGCATTTTGGGAGTGAACCAATGAATGGGAGACTCTCTCTCTCTCTCTCCCTATTGAATAAATAAAATAAATAAATATATTTTTAGGAAACCCATAGAAGAAATGGCCGGTATTGCAGTGGATAGGCATACACTGACAAAGCCAAAACACATAGAGGACACAATAGTAGCGGAGGCTGCCACCAGACTCCCGGGACAGAAAAGTCAGAAGAGGAAGCTGGAGAGCAGGCGGTGTCCTACACTGGGCTCCCTGTGGTAGAGACCCAGAGGTGCAGATCTGATGCCAGCATAGGCAGTGTATTGGGCAGAGCTCTTGGGAATCCCTGCCATGGTGGAGAGGAAGAACAGGAGAGCCGCAGAGCTGCAATGCAGTCCCAGCCGTTTCAGCCGACCTCCCTGGGAGCTCTTCAGAGTGGTCCCAAATGAGACAAGGGGCTCGGGCCCTGAGATGGGCTTGGGTGAGGCAGTTCGCTTCATCTACGATCAATTCCCGGGGTGAGGGGCAGTTGTAAGCCTCCCTCAGCCAATCTTCCCAGCCGCTGGAAAATCAGAGCCCCGATCTAAAAGGGGCCACCTGTGTAATGCCTCCGACACCTGCTCTACGGAGATAGAAAAGAGGAGAGAGCCCATCACTCCGCTCAACACTGGAAAGGCTCAGGAATTGGGGGTGCAAGCATCTCTGAGGATAGGGGAGGCATGGGGCTGCAGGCAGGGACATTGCCTGAGTGCTCCCAGCCAGGGCGGGAGACTGACGCTTAGCTGTGGGGCAAACACTAACCAGAGAGTCTCCAGGCCCGGGGAGGCCTGACGTGGCAAAGGCATGTGTGGGAAGCGTCTGAAAATGGAAGAGGTGGGAGTATTTGCCAAAGCTGGAGGCAGTCCACATCTCAGCCCCTTCCCCTCTCACTCAGCCCGCAGAACGCCGGGCTGCCGAAGCCTGGGCACAAGACAGGAGAATTCTTCTCCAAGAAGACTGGGATTTCAGAGTTGTAGAATAAGAAAAGCCAGTGGGCACCTTATCACTCTCACGAGGATTGGCCGTCAGTAAGCCTCACCTGTGGTCACACAGCTTTTCATCAGCTCTGAATACCACTCTCAAATACAATGAGTCACCAGGAATATTCATATATTTAGGGAAAAACTGGTGATAAAAACAGGTAGAGGGGCTGGCGCTGTGGCATTGAGGGTAAAGCTACCACCTGCAGGGCTGGCATCCCATATAAGTGCCAGTTGGAGACCTGGCTGCTCCACTTCCGATCCAGCTCTCTGCTATGGCCTGGGAAAGCAGAAGAAGATGGCCCAAGTCCATAGGCCCCTGTACCTGCGTGGGAGACCTGGAAGAAGCTCCTGGCTCCTGGCTTCAGTTCAGCCCAGCTCCAGCTGTTACGGCCATTTGGGGAGTGAACCAGTGGTGGAAAGACCCATCTCTCTCTTTGTCTCTCTCTCTCTCTCTGTCTCTCAAATAAATAAATAAATAAATCCTAAAAAGAAAAAGTAGATGCTACAAAACACACCTCCCAAACTAGATGAACAACAACCATAAATAACCTTCTATTTCCTTAAAGACTTATCAGACAATATTGCATTATTGAAAGAAGAACAGGGTCTTGTAAAAAGGAATCATAATAGCATAAGAAAGTTAAAAGTTAGACAACAATTTCTCATTCATTTAAGTTCAATTAGTGGAAAAAGACAGTGGGATGGGGTAGGTCTGCACCTCAAAGATATTCAGGATCCGAGTGACAAATACTGTGCCATCACTCAGGATCCCCCGGCACGTTTATCAGGAGAAGAATCTCCCTAGCGGAGCTCCGTGGAGCAGAGCTACAGGTGACAAGCCCTGCTTCTGCTCGCATTCCACCCGAGGAGCCTACACAGAGTAGCTGTGCGCCCAAGGAGGTGCAGGTGCTGTAGCTGATTAAGCCACTGCCTGTAATGCCGGCATCCCATACAGGCGCTGGTTTGAGTCTTGGCTGCTCCATTTCTGACTCAGCTCTCTGCTAACGCTCTGAGAAAGCAGCGGAGTGTGGCCCAAGTCCTTGGGCTCCTTCACCCATGTAGGAGACCCGGATGGAGTTCCAGATTCCTGGCTTCGGCCTGGGCTCGGTCACTTGGGGAGTGAACCAGCAGATGGAATCTCTCTCTTACCTTAGCTCTCTGTAATTCTGCCTTTCAAATAAATTAAATGAATAAATATTAAAAGAAGAAGTATCTGTTTTGATGAACATACATTTTAACATCTATCATACAAGGGTTGGAAGGTCAAGTCCAGGAAATCCTAGAGCAGCTCTAGAAGTCAACTGGTCAGGCTGAAGCAGGAAGAAGCAGTGCCCCAGGGGAGAATGCCTCTAGGAAAAACAAGGAAACTGAAAGAATATCAGATGTTTAACTGGAAAAGAATACTGGGGAGTGGGCCTTTTGTCTAGTGATTAAGTGCCTTGTACTACGGTACTACGGTATAGTGAGTTAAGCATCCACCTGCAGTGCTGGCTTCCCATTTGGACACTGGTTCATGTCCCAGCTGCCCCACTTCTGACCCAGCTCCCTGCTAATGGCCTGGGAAAGCAGTGGAAAATGGCCCGAGTGCTTGGGCCCGTACACTCATGTGAGAGACCCGGAAGAAGCTTCTGGCTCCTGGCTTCAGATAGGCCCAGCTCTGGCTGTTGCAGCCATTTGGGGAATGAACCTTTGGAAGGAAGACCTTTCTCTCTGTCTCTCCCTCTCTCTGTGACTTTGCCTCTCAAGTAAATAAATAAATCTTAAAAAAAAAATGCCAGCATCCCCCCTGTAGAAGCACCTGGGTTTACTTCCCAGCTCGGGCTCCCGCCTAAGCAGTGACGGCTCAAGCAGTTTGGGTCTCTGCCTCTTACTTGGGAGACTGAGATTCTCAGCTCCCAGCTTTGGAACCGGCCCAGTGCTGGTTGCAAACATTTGGGAAACAAATCAGTGGATTGAAGGTTTCTCTATCTATCTATCTATCTATCTATCTATCTATCTCAAGCAAACAAATTTTAAGAAGAAAGGTGAATTCAAAAGGTTTTAAAATGCTCTTGCAAGTGTGGGAAGAAATCATGATTGTCAATGAAAAAAGAGTAAAGGGAGACGGCTATAGACAGAAAAACAGTGAAAGAAAATGTAATCACATTACATTCCATAATCAGAAAAAATCTGTAAAATTGAATTAAGTTTGGCCTAAAGTTGCCCCCATACATATTTTAAGTTTGGCCTAAAGGTTTCTCCATCCACAGTGCACCGTAACCTAACTCGATGTGTAAACAGATTGTAACTGTGTTAGTCCGTTTTCTGTTTCTATAACAATACACGAGGCTGGGTACTTTATAAAGAAGAAAGGTTTATTTAACTCACAGTCATGGGAGGTTCAAAGACCTGGTGCCAGGGCCAGTGTAGTGGTATAGTGGGTACAGCCACAGCCTGCAATGCCAGCATCCCATATTGGTGGCAGTTCATGTCCTGGCTGCTCCAGTTCTGATCCGGCTCCTTGCTAATGGCCTGGGAAAAGCAATGCAGAATGGCCCAAGTGCTTGGGCCCCTGCCACCCATGTGGGAAACCTGGATGAAGCTCCTGGCTCCTGGTGGAGCCCTGGCCATTGCAGCCATCTGGGTGGGGAGTGAACCAGTGGATGGAAGATCTTTTTCTCTCTGTCTCTGTAACTCTGACTTTCAAAATAAATAAATCTAAAAAAATAAAAATAAAAATAAAAATAAAAAGGAAGACAGAAAGACACAGCACCAGCTCAGCTTAGCTGTGCGAGGCCTCTCAGCTGATGGTGTCGTAGTGGTGTGAGCACGGAGGAGAGGGAGCAGCTACACAGGGGACTGGAAAGCCACGGAGCACGGAGCTCCCAGGAGAATTGCATGAATCCCTCCCAAAGCAGCACCGGGAGTGGCTTAAGGACCTCCCACTGGGCCCCACCTCTTAAAGGACCCCCCACTGGCACTCAGCATCTCTACTCTGAGGACCCTGCTTCCAAAGCACAAGCCCTTGGAGGACTAACTGCATGCAAACCATAGCACGCTGAATGACTGCGTGAGAGCGGAGAGTTGGAAAAGCACTTTGGTTCTTCCTGTGCCCTTCAGCTCTGCTTGTAGCGGCTTCGTTGGCTATCCGGCCCTCTCATTGCAGTACAGCAGTTCCCGGTCTGAGGTCTCTTCTTGCTCTTCACGCTGACAGAGAGAAAGCACATTTTCTGATCATTCCTCTGGCAGTCACAGGGTTGAATTGCATTGACCACTGTTGACCAGCCTGTGCGAAACAAATGCTGTGAGGGTCACAGACCAGTAGCTGCCCAAGGACTGACTACCCACAGTGGAAGCAAAGGGCCTGGACAACGGGCAAACACACAACGGAGCCCACTGCACAATCCCACAGGAGGAGAGGGCTGCGAAATGTCAGGTTCCCCGCCCCCAGTCCTGCTTAGTCCCTGCTGCACACAGAAGTTTGTCCATGTGGGGGCTGGAGTTGTGGCACAGAGGGCTGAGCCTCTGCATGCAATGCTGGCATCCCATATCGGCACTGGTTCGAGCCCCAACTGCCCCATTTCTGATCCAGCTCCCTTCTAATGTGCCTGGGAAAGCAATGGAAGATGGCCCAAGTGCTTGGGTCCCTGCAACCCATGTGGGAGGCCCAGGTGGAGCTCCGGGCTCCTATGGCCATCTGGGGAATGAACCAGCAGATAGAAGATCTCTCTTTCCCTCTGTAACTCGGCCTCTGATATAAATAAAAGTAGACCTTTAAAGAAGAAGAAAAGGAAGAGGAAGAAGAGGAAGAGGAGGGGGAGGGGGAGGGGGCAGGGAGAAGAAGTTGTTTGTCCGAGTCTCTGGGACCTCCTAAGCAAGTAAGATTACCTCAGTTCTTCAGGGGAGCCATCATAACCTCTTTAATGTGAACCCTTAAAAAAAAAAAAAAAACCTTTTATTGCACAAGTAGAAATTTGTGATAATCAGTAACTATGTTTCCCAATGAGTTGCCTGTTCAGGTTCTTTGCCAGTCCCCTATTATTAAGAAATTTTTTTTCATACATACCAATGAATGCAATCAATGTGCAAGAACCACATTTTAAAATTGTTGCCTGGGGCCAGCGCCATGGCGCAGTACATTTATCCTCCACCTGCGGCATCAGCATCCCATATGAGTGCTGGTTCTAGTCCTGGCTGCTCTACTTCCAATCCAGCTCTCTGTTGTGGCCTGGGAAAGCAATAGAAGATGGCCCAAGTGCTTGGGTCCCTGCACCCGCATGGGAGACCAGGAGGAAGCACCTGGCTCCTGGCTTTGGATCAGCGCAGCTCCAGCCGTTGCAGCCATTTGGGGAGTGAACCAACGGAAGGAAGACCTTTCTCTCTGTCTCTCCCTCTCACTGTCTGTAACTGTATCACTCAAATAAATAAATAAAATCTTAAAAAAATTGTTGGGGCTGACGCGGTGGCTCACTTCATTAATCCTTCTCCAGCGGCGCCGGCATCCCATATGGGCGCCGGTTCTAGTCCTGGCTGCTCCTCTTCCAGTTCAGCTCTCTGCTGTGGCCCAGGAAGGCAGTGGAGGATGGCCCAAGTGCTTGGGCCCTGCACCCACATGGGAGACCAGGAAGAGGCACCTGGCTCCTAGCTTCAGATCGGCGCAGCGCTGGCCGTTGTAGCCATTTGAGGAGTGAACCAACGGAAGGAAGACCTTCCTCTCTGTCTCTCTCACTGTCTAAAACTCTACCTGTAAATTAAAAAAAAAAAATTAAAAAAAAAAATTGTTGCCTGCAGCTCCGTAGAGGATTTTAGCGGTTCCCTAAAGCATGCCTTTCATTGGACACAAAGGAAAACTGCAGCCTCCAGTAGGGAAGTGGCAGGGACTAAGGGACAGAAAATCCAGCCTGATCCCCCACCTGTTAGCTTGCACTGGCTCTTCCATTACTTCTAAATTTGGTCCCCCCGAAAAGCCACATTTCTTTGCCCAATCACCATATCCAGGAACTACAGTGAGCCACCTTCATTTTCCCACAGTTTGCAGTAGACTTTAAAGACCCGGATACATAACTCGAGGCCCTTTGTGATTTCATGCTGTAATTCTGGCCTTCCCCCATTAGCACCCTGCAAATCCCCGTTCCAGTTACCACAGGATTTGGCCACGTTTTGCCATCTAAATAACACAAGTTACAGACAGAAAAAGATTAGCGCAGCACGGCCAAGGGTGAGAAGCAAGTGCAGGGACCAAGCAGCTGACTTCTTGGCAGAGAGAGGCAGCGCCAAGGGCAGAGCAACCATGTCAACAAGGGCACTGCAGACAGGTTGTGAATTATAGAACTCAAAGACACACTTATTTTGGTGCAAAATGTTTCTGAAATCCATACATAATTGTTTTTATGACACCGATTTTCCATGAACTTTTTAGACGCTTAAATGTTGGTCCCCATGCCGTCTTGCTTTACATTCCTGGATTCTCATGAAGCTCCTGAGCTGGCTGGAAGGAGGCTTTCTGGGCCCCTCCCTCTGCTCCCATCTTGGTTCTGGGATGCAGTGACGGTGGCAGTCTTAGCAGATATAACCCACAGAGGGTTGTTAACTCTAAGCACTAAGTCTAATGGAGCATCTACTGTAGTTTGCAAGGTGAACTGTGGGACTCTGTATTTTATATGTTTTTTAAAAAATATCTATTTATTTATTTGCAAAGGAGTCAGAGTAACAGAGAGAGAGAGAGAGAGATCTTCTACCTGCTGGTTCACTCACCAAATGGCTGCAATGGCCAGGACTGGGCCGGGACAAATCCAGGAGCCAAGAGCTTCATCTGGGTCTCACATGTGAGTGCAGGGGCCCAAGCACTTGGGCCATCTTCCACTGCTTTCCCCAAGCACATTAGCAGGGAGCTGGATAGGAAGTGGAGCAGCTGGGACTCAAACCGGCACCCATAAGGGGTGATGACACTGTAGACAGTGCCTTAACCCACTGAACCACAGTGCTGACCCCAGAACTCTGTATTTTTATCTGTTAACTTAGCTTTTCATTTTTCTTTGACAAGATGTGCCAGTCAAGTAGTAATACATCAGACAGTGGCTCAATTAAACTGCTGGAAAGGGAGAGTAAAATTTTAAGTGTAGATAATAGAATTATTAAGAGAGACAGCCAAATCTTCAGCAACAACAGCAGGAAGGCAGTGTTGCAGCTGGTAGTAATAGGGCAAGGTCCTCAGGACGTCCTAGATATTATGTTAAACCTTTGTAAGTCCTACCTTGTTTAATCCTCACAGAAACCTATTTGATGAAGAGACTGGGGTTCAGAGTGGTTAAATCACTTGCCCAAAGTTGTAAGGTAGACTTCTTTTTATTTATTTATTTTTTATTTTTTTATTTTTATTTTTTAACAGGCAGAGTGGACAGTGAGAGAGAGAGAGAGACAGAGAGAAAGGTCTTCCTTTGCCGTTGGTTCACCCTCCAATGGCCGCCGCGGCCGGCGCACCGCGCTGATCCGGTGGCAGGAGCCAGGAGCCAGGTGCTTTTCCTGGTCTCCCATGGGGTGCAGGGCCCAAGCACTTGGGCCATCCTCCACTGCACTCCCTGGCCACAGCAGAGAGCTGGCCTGGAAGAGGGGCAACCGGGACAGAATCTGGTGCCCCGACCGGGACTAGAACCCGGTGTGCCGGCGCCGCTAGGCGGAGGATTAGCCTAGTGAGCCGCGGCGCCGGCCCAAGGTAGACTTCTTAGGACAAGACCCAGCAATCTGACTCCAGGGTCCTGGGCTCTTAACCTCTCTAAACACAAGCTCCATGAATGCTCTGGGGGTTGTATCTTCCGTTCCTGAAACAGCAGGTGCTCACAAAACTATTAGCTGACTGAATGAATAAATACTCCACGCTGCGTTGGTCTGGGCCAGAGTCAGATGGATGATACTTTGCAAGCCAAGAAGACCTGGAAGCAACATCAAGGTGGTTTTTCAAATCCTCAGAACTTTTTGTTCAAATTTAGAACTTTTTGGACAACTTATCACATTAATGACCTTCTTTGTTTTAGCAAGAGGAAAATATGGATCTGAAAATGTTAATTATTAGGTTTATCACAGCATTTTTTTGGAGATTTATTTATTAATTTTGAAAGAGTTACAGAGACCAGCACCGTGGCCCACTAGGCTAATCCTCCACCTGCGGCGCCGGCACCCCGGGTTCTAGTCCCGGTCGGGGCGCCGGATTCTGTCCCAGTTGCTCCTCTTCCAGTCCAGCTCTCTGCTGTGGCCCGGGAAGGCAGTGGAGGATGGCCCAAGTCCTTGGGCTCTGCACCCGCATGGGAGACCAGGAGGAAGCACCTGGCTCCTGCCTTTGGATTGGTGCAGCGTGTTGGCTGTAGTGGCCATTTGGTGGGTGAACCAACGGAAAGGAAGACCTTTCTCTCTGTCACACTCTCTCTCACTGTCTAACTCTGCCTGTCAAAAAAAAAAAAAAAAGAGTTAGAGAGAGAAACACAGAGGGAGAAAGAGAGGAAGATCTTCCATCTGCCGGTTTACTCTCCAGATGGCTGCAATGGCCATTGCTGGGCCAGGCCAAAGGCAGGAGCCAGAAGCTTCATCCGGGTCTCTCATGAAGGTGGCAAGGGCCCAGGCACTTGGGCCATCTTCCGCTGCTTTTCTCAGGCTGATTCGGAAGTAGAGCAGCCGAGACTCAAAGTGGCACCCATCTGAGATTGCAAGTGGCAGATTTACCCACTATGCCACAATGCTGGGTATCAGAAGCATTTTTTGAGTAAAAAAAGGTAATTATTGAATGTCCAATGAAGGGTTGATTAAATAAAGTATAGAAATGCATATGAATCAACAGCCTTTGTATACACAGACAATGCCATGGCTGAGGAAGAACTTCTAAGATCAATCCCATTCACAATAGCTACAAAAACAATCAAATACCTTGGAATAAACTTAACCAAGGACGTTAAGGATCTCTAAGATGAAAATTACAAAACCTTAAAGAAAGAAATAGAAGAGGATACCAAGAAATGGAAAAATCTTCCATGCTCATGGATTGGAAGAATCAATATCATCAAAATGTCCATTCTCCCAAAAGCAATTTATACATTCAATGCAATATCAATCAAGATACCGAAGACCTTCTTCTCAGATCTGCAAAAAATGATGCTGAAATTCATATGGAGACACAGGAGACCTCAAATAGCTAAAGCAATCTTGTACAACAAAAACAAAGCTGGAGGCATCACAATACCAGATTTCAGGACATACTACAGGGCAGTTGTAATCAAAACAGCATGGTACTGGTACAGAAACAGATGGATAGACCAATGGAACAGAATTGAAACACCAGAAATCAGCCCAAACATCTACAGCCAACTCATATTTGATCAAGGATCCAAAACCAATCCCTGGAGTAAGGACAGTCTATTCAATAAATGGTGCTGGGAAAATTGGATTTCCACACGCAGAATCATGAAGCAAGACCCCTACCTTTCACCTTACACAAAAATTCACTCAACATGGATTAAAGACTTAAATCTACGACCTGACAACATCAAATTATTAGAGAGCATTGGAAAAACCCTGCAAGATATAGGTAGCGGCAATGACTTCTTGGAAAACACCCCAGAAGCACAGGCAGTCAAAGCCAAAATTAACATTTGGGATTGCATCAAATTGAGAAGTTTCTGTACTGCAAAAGAAACAGTCAGGAAAGTGAAGAGGCAACCGACAGAATGGGAAAATATATTTGTAAACTATGCAACTGATAAAGGGTTAATAACCAGAATCTACAAAGAAATCAAGAAACTCCACAACATCAAAACAAACAACCCACTTAAGAGATGGGCCAAGGACCTCAATAGACATTTTTCAAAAGAGGAAATCCAAATGGCCAACAGACACATGAAAAAATGTTCAAGATCACTAGCAATCAGGGAAATGCAAATCAAAACCACAATGAGGTTCCACCTCACCCCAGTTAGAATGGCTCACATTCAGAAATCTACCAACAACAGATGCTGGAGAGGATGTGGGGGAAAAGGGACACTAACCCACTGTTGGTGGGAGTGCAAACTGGTCAAGCCACTATGGAAGTCAGTCTGGAGATTCCTCAGAAACCTGAATATAACCACACCATTCAACCCAGCCATCCCACTCCTTGGAATTTACCCAAAGGAAATGAAATTGGCAAACAAAAAAGCAGTCTGCACATTAATGTTTATTGCAGCTCAATTCACAATAGCTAAGACCTGGAACCAACCCAAATGCCCATCAACAGTAGACTGGATAAAGAAATTATGGGATATGTACTCTATAGAATACTATACAGCAGTCAAAAACAACGAAACCCGGTCATTTGCAACAAGATGGAGGAATTTGGAAAACATCATGCTGAGTGAATTAAGCCAGTCCCAAAGGGACAAATATCATATGTTCTCCCTGATCAGCGACAACTAACTGACCTCTAAAGGGGAAACTTGTTGAAGTGAAATGGACACTATGAGAAACAGTGACTTGATCAGCTCTTGTCCTGACGGTTGATGTACAATGTAATACTTTATCCATTTTAGTATTTTTTTTTTGTTCTAGTACCATTGGTTGAACTCTGTAATTAACACACAATTATTCTTAGGTGTTTAAATTTTAACTGAAAAGTGATCCCTGTTAGGAATTTGGAAAACATTATGCTGAGTGAAATAAGCCAATCCCAAAGGGACAAATACCACTTGTTCTCCTTGATAGGTGACAACTAACTGAGCACCAAAAAGGAAACCTGTTAAAGTGAAATGAACACTATGAGAAATGGTGACTTGATCAGCCCTCACCCTGACTGTGGATGAGCAGCTTAATATGTTATCCCTCTTAGTATTTTTTTTGTTTGTTCTACTTAATACTTTTGGTTGAATACTGTAATCAATACACAATTATTCTTTTTTTTTTTTTTTATTTTTTGACAGGCAGAGTGGACAGTGAGAGAGAGAGAGACAGAGAGAAAGGTCTTCCTTTGCCGTTGGTTCACCCTCCAATGGCCGCCGCGGCCGGCGCACCGCGCTGATCCGGTGGCAGGAGCCAGGAGCCAGGTGCTTTTCCTGGTCTCCCATGGGGTGCAGGGCCCAAGCACTTGGGCCATCCTCCACTGCACTCCCTGGCCACAGCAGAGAGCTGGCCTGGAAGAGGGGCAACCGGGACAGAATCCGGCGCCCCAACCAGCACTAGAACCCGGTGTGCCGGCGCTGCAAGGCGGAGGATTAGCCTAGTGAGCCGCGGCGCCGGCCACAATTATTCTTAAGTACTGAAACTTAACTGAAAAGTGATCGCTATTAAATGTAAGAGTGGGAATAAGAGAGGGAAGAGATGTGCAATTTGGGACATGCTCAAGCTGACTTACCTCAAACGGTAGAGTTAGAAACATACCAGGGGATTCCAATTCAAAACCATCAAGGTGGCATGTACCAATGCCATCTCACTAGTCCCAGTGATCAATTTCTGTTCACAACTGATCATAATGATAGGACTAAGAACCAAAGGGATCACATAAACAAGAATAGTGTCTGCAAATACTAGCTGATAGAATCAAAAAGGGAGAGAATGATCCAACATGGGAAGTGAGATACACAGCAGACCCATAGAATGGCAGATGTCCTAAACAGCACTCTGGCCTCAGAATCAGCCCTTAAGACATGCGGATCCGGCTGAAAAGCCCATGAGACTATTTCAGGCATGGAAAGGCAAGACACTCTGGGGGAAAAAAGAAAAACCTAAATGAAAGATCTCCACGAGTGAGATCCCAGTGGAAAGAACGGGTCATCAAAGAAGGAGGTACCTTTCTCTGAAGGGAGGAGAGAACTTCCACTTTGACCATGGCCTTGTCTAAATATGATCAGAGTCAGTGAACTCAGGGGGCTTCCATAGCCTTGGCAGCTCATGACAAGAGCCTAGGGTGATTACTGAGGCCATAAACAAAAGTGTCAATTTGTTAAGTCAACAACAGGAGTCACTGTGCACTTACTCCTCATGTAGGATCTTTGTCCTTAGTGTGCTGTACATTGAGATTTAATGCTATAACTAGTACTCAAACAGTATTTTTCACTTTATGTTTCTGTGTGGGAGCAAACTGTTGAAATCTTTACTTAATGTATGCTAAACTGATCTTCTGTATATAAAGAGAATCGAAAATGAATCTTGATGTGAATGGAAGGGGAGAGGGAGTGGGAAAGGGGAGGGTTGTGGGTGGGAGGGATGTTATAGGGGGGAAGCCATTGTAATCCATAAACTGTACTTTGGAAATTTATATTCATTAAATAAAAGTTTTTTTTTTTTAAATGCATATGGTGGCATTCCTAACTGCCACTAAAAATCAAGTTGTATAAGAATACCACATGACATAAAAACTCTTGATACATTTCCTAGGAGAAAAATCAGATAACAAAATGCTATATGTACACTATTATGCCAGTAATGTATATCTATTTATACATAGAAAAAGTTCTGGAAAAATACATTAAAATGTTAGTAGCTACTTCTGTATGGTAAAGGCATAAATGGCTGTTGTTAGGAAAAGAGTTGCAGATTGGTGCCTCCTCACATAGGGCACCAACATGTTAGGAAAAGAGGTGCAGAATAGAGAGGAGGCAGTGTATGAATTTACAGCCAGACCGAATTTATTCAGAGAAAATAAATTTGTAGAGGTGGGTGACCAACTGCCTGCATGTACATTGATGGAACACGTGGCAGAAGGCCCTGATCCCCAGGGGCTGGGCCTTTTTATATTTTAGGAGGGCTAGGGATGAGGGTGGAGTAGGGGACAGCAGTGGAGGGGAATTTCAGGACCTGGTCTTTCAAGTGTTCCAGCAACTGGACTTTCAGGTGGCCGTGGGGGATGGAGTATGAAGGCAATAGAGTGTGAGACCCAACTGAGATTCAAGGGTAAGGAATACATTCCAATGTTTATCTTTTGGGCAATGAGCAAGAATGGCTGAGGCTTATGTCTTTGTTCCATCAGTTGTCCTTTTCTTCTTTGTTAATACATATTTTTTTTCCGGATTTCTTACAATGACTGTAAACATTTTGAAACAATTACAATCAACTTTGGATCTTCACTATAAAATTAAGATGTGAAGCTAGGGGCTGGCGTTGTGGCATACCTGGTAAAGCCTCCACCTGTGATTCTGGCATCCCATATGGGCACTGGTTTGTGTTCTGGCTGCTCCACTTCTGATCCAGCTCTCTGCTATGGCCTGGGAAAGCAGTAGAAGATGGCCCAAGTGCTTGGGCCCCTACATCATGTTGGCGACCCGAAGAAGCTCCTGGCTTCAGATCAGCCCAGCTCCGACCATTGCGGCCACCTGGAGAGTAAACTAGTGGATGAAAGATCTTTCTCTCTCTTTGTTCCTTTCTCTCTGTAGCTCTGACTTCCACATAAATAAGTCTTTAAATAGATAAGTGTGAAGCTGCAGCTTAGTGGAAGGCAAGCCAGCGTGGCTGGCAAGAAGGTGGGTAGTGGTCCCACTCCAGTTCAGCCATTTCTCGCTGTCTAGCCTTGGTTCCACTACCTAACTTCTCTGGGATTCTGTTTTTCCACCTCTAAAAGGCAGAGACTACTATTTCCTGCCTCAAAGAGCTGTCAGTTACTATGTGTAAAGTGTTAAGTACAGTGCTGTGGCCATAGAGACATGAGAGCTTGTTGTTATTGACAGCGTCATTATTGTCATTATTATTCAAACTCCTTACCCTATCTTTAAAAATGCACAGGCAGGGGGCTAGCGCTGTGATGGAGCTGGTAAAACTGTCACCTGCAGTGCCCACATCCCAAATGAGCGCTGGCTCGAGTCCCAGCTGCTCCACTTCCAATCCAGCTCTCTGCTATAGCCTAGGAAAGCAGTGCAAGATGGCCCAAGGACTTGGGCCCCTGCACCTGCGTGGGAGACCTGGAAGGGGCTCCTGCCTCCTGGCTTCAGATCGGCGCAGCTGGGGCCGTTGCGGCCATCTGGGGAGTGAACCATCGGGTGGAAGACCTCTCTCTCTCTGCCTCTCCTCTCTCTGTGTAACTCTGACTTTCAAATAAATAAATAAATCTTTTTTTTTTTTTTTAAAAAAAAAAGGTGGCTTAAGTGCCCGGGCGCCTGTTGCTGCGTGGGAGACCTAGAGGAAGCTCCTGGCTCCTGGCTTCACATCAGCCCAGCTCTGGATGTAGTGGCCACTTGCCGAGTGAACCAGTGAATGGAAGCTCTGTCTCTCCCTCTCTCTGAAACTCTATTTAATAAACTTTATTAATAACCTTTATGTATTAAATAAATAAAATCTTTCTTAAAAAAAGCGTAGGCAGTGGCAAACCTGGGTCTGATGTCTTGGAGCCCGTGTGTTTGGGGCTCTTCTGGTCCAACTGCGTGGTTAGGATCCCCCAGTGGGCCCTCCCGGCCTAATGTCCCCATCCCTGAAGTAAGTCTTGTGAAAATTTGGATTGATTGTGTCCTCACTTTCTAGTCGTTTTATTCACCCAGCTAGCCAAGATGGAATGTGAAAATTAGAAAAAACAAATAAAACACAGGGAAGTGGGAACTCTTCCTATCCTGTCGGATCACTTCCTGCCCTGACCCTTGACCGTGTGAGGTCCACAAGTCAGCCACCTCAGCAGCCTTGGAATTCCTTCCTTGGCCTTCAGTCCTTATCCCGCAGCACCCCTTACCCTGCTCTCCACAGGCACCGCCCACCCCGGCCTGAGCCCGGCTGCAGGGGCCGACCTCAGAATAGGCTGCATCCCACATCAGCTGGGGTGGACCCTGACCCCTGGACCTCCCGGGGCCTGGGAACGGGGTCCTGAGCCTGACCCTCTGGGGAGGCTGCAGAGTGGCAGTGAGATGCCCCCACAGTCCTGCTCCCAGGCTTGCCTTATCTGTGGCCCAGGGGCTGGGCTTTCCTGCCAGGAAGCACTAGGCCAGGACACAATGGGGGTTATCAGTCACCATCAGGGGATTAGGACCCTGGGGAGCCCTCTGTCGGTTTCCAGGCCTTTCCTGTGTGAATCTTTACTTCCGTGGAAGCTCTTGTTTTGGCCTTTTCCAGGACAGAAACCCTTGCCCCAGCCTTCCCCTCCTACCTCCCACCTTGGGGCAGCTCCCTTGTTTCTCACCCTCTCCTCCGGGTCAGTCAAGGATGAGAGCCCAGGTAAGGAGAGAGCTACCATCTGTTCTAGATCTTTTTTTTTTCTTTTAACATGAGAGGTGAAATTGATGTATTCATGTAATTGGCTTCCACGATGAGAAAAGCCATTTCATCACCTGAGGAAATTATAATTGTCATGTTCTAAGTCTTAGTAATAAAAATGAAAGAACTGCTGTGAGAACGTATGTTTTGTTATAGCAGCCATTGACTGGATTTTCACACTGTGGATCGCGGCTTACTCCTGTTCCTTCATTCAGTCCTAAGGATTGGCTCCTTTATGATTGCCCCTCAGAGAGGTTGCATCACTCACTGAGGTCACTCAGTATGGAAATGTCAAGGCTGTGTGACTGCAAAGTCTTTTGACCTTCACTCTCCTGCCACTCCCAGAGCAGCTGACACCGCCCAGGGCCACCGACCATCCCTGTGAATCTTGCTGTTAGACCTGGCTTCACATTTGAAAGCTTGTCTCTCTCCCACCCAGACTAATCCCTACCACAGCCTTGCAAAACTCACCACCACTGCCCCAGGACTTCAGAAACTCTAAGCTCGGAAGCCATAATGATGTTATTATTATTTTTGTTTTGTGCACCCTTTGTCACTCAAAGAGAAAAAAACTGAACTAGACTACAAAGGAAATGCCCACAGGTTAAACCAAGGCATGATTTTTCTGAAGTGTGCACCTGTAGATGAGATAATCTATGATAAAATATGAGATACTTTCCAAACACATTTTGGGTTGTTCCTGCTTCCTGGACCTTAAACACATGCTCTTTCGCCTGTTGGAATATTGAGTATTGCTAACTCTTACTTCCTAAGTTGAATGTGGGAAACGCGATGGCAAAGAAAAGGAAAAGGAGGAGAGGGGGCACAAAAAAAAAAAAGTGCATCTGATCTGAAATGGAGGTCCAGATGCAAACCCGCTGTCTCCTCTCTCCAGCTTCGTGATCTGCAATTCTCAAGCAGGGTTCACTGTAGCCAGTCCTCTTAGGAGGGGAGTTCTTGTGAGGAAAGAGCACCCTGCCCATCTGGACATACAGGGGTCCCAGGGCAGGGGGTATAGCCCTGTTCCAGAGAGCACAGCCCGCTCTGAGTCAGCGGGGCGAGTGGGCCACACCTGCTCCGCCCTGTTTGCACCCGGATTCCACTGGGACCCATCGTGCAAGGAGCCCGAGGCGCTCTTGCTGCCCGGCAATGCTCTGGGTAAACACTCCAGAAGCCAGTTTCAATGATTTTCATTAATTTTTATGACCTCTCGTCACTCTGCCTGAGGTCATGATGACACGTGTGACCGTGGCTCCTCCTCGAATCGCCACAGTTGCCGTGGCTCCCACAGGATCATGGCTCCCTGCAGAGCTGCTGACTGTGTATTGAGGAGTGCTCTCCAGAACGTGCCCCGAGTGAGCGCGTAGGAGGGAGGACCGCAGCCACCGGGGCTGCCCAGGGAGCCATCCTGCCACAGCCCTTGGGAGAGCCAACCTCATGCCAACGGGTGACTCTGCACCCTCCATCCAAAGCGGGCAATTGGGGTCAGGAGCCATGTTCCTTGAGGGAGCCTGGAGGTTTGCCAGGGGAATCCAAATCTGCCTTCCAAGGATCCCAGTGTTACCAGGAGTGCTCTGAGTTTGGGTTGAGGAGTCTCCCTCCCATGTCTCAGGTAAGCTGCTGGGAGTTCTGTGAAGTTCATGGCCTAGGAGCTCCGGGGTGATTCTCTCTGTTTTGGGAAGAAGCTAATACCTGGCAAATCCTTGGAGGTCTTACGAGCCCAACAAGGTAAAAGTCCAGTGCTGGCCGCCAATTCTCATGCAAGGGAGCGGAGTCAAATCCAGCTTCTCTGCTGGGACTGCTCCACAGCCAGGGGCAGAAAGCGCTGACACCCAGTAGTGTTGTCCCCTCCCGTCTGAGGCCTCAGGGCTGCTGGGAGGGCCATCTGTGCATGGACAAGCCCCTGGCAGCTGTGAGCACTGCAGCTCATGGCCATCTTTGTTGCTGCCACTTACCTCCTAGCATGCACAGCCCAAGACCGCCTTCCCAAGCTTGCATCAAACAGGGCGGTGTCCTCCCCAGGCCAGCAGGCTCTGTCCAGTCCACCATCTCCAGGGCCAACCCAGCCATTGTTCCACAGTAGGCCGAGTCAGTGCAGCCGAGGGGAGCCAGCTTGGCTTTCCCCCACGGCCTCCAGTGGGGTGCCCACTTGCCCTAGACCGTGAGTACAGAGCATGGGTTGGTGTTTCCAGCACGAGTACTAGACCCTTTGATGCCGCGTCCCCACTTTGCAGTTATAAACTTTCAGATGTGCCTGAAAATACAAACAGCAGGAAAGGACTCGGAGGACAAAGGACGTTTGTTTCCTCTTCTCTCGAATGGCTTCAGGACAGGGCCTTGGCTCTAAGATTGTTTCACTTGAGGAATACATGCTGTGGGAAGTCTTAACCGCTAAAGGGACTTTTCCATTGCATTGAGGAAGGACTGTAGCTTCCTTTGACAGATGGAGGCTTTGAAAAACAGGCAGGTTAGGGTTAGGGTTAGGGTTAGGGTTAGGGTTAGGGTTAGGGGTTAGGGTTAGGGTTAGGGTTAGGGTTAGGGTTAGGGTTAGGTGGTTTCACAGGTTCAAATAAGAAATAAGGACTGGACTTGCCATTCTTCATAATTTATAATTCTATCCTACCATGTTCTCTAGAAGGAAGTCCCGGGGATAGGCAAAGTGTTCACCTGTAAAAGGGAGTGGCCTGGACTGATCAAGATTACACTGGTGGCCCACTTGTATCCTGTGTAAAAGCTGATTAGATCCTCCGCCTTGCGGCGCCAGCACACCGGGTTCTAGTCCCAGTCGGGGCGCCAGATTCTGTCCTGGTTGCCCCTCTTCCAGGCCAGCTCTCTGCTGTGGCCAGGGAGTGCAGTGGAGGATGGCCCAAGTCCTTGGGCCCTGCACCCCATGGGAGACCAGGAGAAGCACCTGGCTCCTGCCTTCAGATCAGATCAGCGCAATGTGCTGGCCACAGTGCGCCGGCCGCAGTGGCCATTGGAGGGTGAACCAACGGCAAAGGAAGACCCTTCTCTCTGTCTTTCTCTCACTGTCTACTCTGCCTGTCAAAAAAAAAAAAAAAAAAAAAAAAAAAGAAAAAAGAAAAGAAAAAGAAACCCTGTACCCATCAGCAGTCGGCAGCCATTCTTCCCCCCACCCCCACCCTCACCCCTTGGCAAGCAGTAAACTACTTTCCGTCTCTGTAGATTTATCGATTCTGTATATTTCATGTAAATGTGATCATACAACGTGTGGTCTTTTTTTTTTTTTTTTTTTTTTTAGCCTATTGAGCTGCAGCACCGGCCAATGTGTGGTCTTTTGTCACTACTTTGTTTCA
The DNA here is from genome assembly GCF_964237555.1 of Oryctolagus cuniculus. Taxonomy (NCBI): domain Eukaryota; kingdom Metazoa; phylum Chordata; class Mammalia; order Lagomorpha; family Leporidae; genus Oryctolagus; species Oryctolagus cuniculus. Next base: position 78,978,128 of record NC_091438.1, read on the forward strand.
CTTAGGAAAACATTCAAGATTGATCCATGTTATAGTATGCAGTAATAATTCACTTCTGTTTATGGCTTTGTCATATACCATTGGGTATTTATATCACATTTTATTTGTTTATGAGTTTATAGGTAATCGGCTGCTTCCATTTTTGGCTATCATGAATAAGGCTGTTATGAACATTCATATATAAGTTTTCATGTAGTCTTTTTAAGATTTATTTTACTTATTGAAAGACAGAGAGAGGTAGAGACAGAGAGAGAGATCTTCTATCTGCTGGTTCGCTCCCCAGATGGCTGCAACGAACGGAGCTGTGCTGATATGAAGCCAGGAGCCAGGAACTTCTTCCAGGTCTCCCACCTGCTGAGCCACAGTGCTGGCCCCACATGTAGCTATGTTTTCCATTGTCTTGGGTACATAACTTGAAATGTAATTGCTAGGTTGTATGATAACAATGTTTAGATTTTTGAGTGACTTTCAGAGTGTTTTCTAAACTGGCTGCAATACTTTAAAATTCAAATAGTATTAAATATAATTATTTCTATATTCTCAATTCTATTCCACTAATGCACATGTCTATCATTATACCAGAAAATTCTGTCTTGATTATTGTGGTTTTGAAGCACTTTGAAATCAGAAAATGTGAAACCTCCAATTTTGTTATTCTTTTTCAAGATACTGTTGGCTATCTCGGGTCCTGGTATGAATCTTACAATCAGCTTATTGTTTTCTGCAAAGAAGGCAGCTAGGATTTTGATAAGGACTGAATCTATAGATCAGTTTGGACAGTACTGCCATTCTAACATATTTAACATATTGCAATCCTTGAACATGAAATGTCTTTATATTTATTTAGGTATGCAATTTCTTTCAGCAATGTTTTGTTGTTTTTTGATGCATGTGTCTTGTACTTCTTTTATTAAATTTATTACTAAGTGTTTCATTCTTTTTTTAAAAGATTTTTTTTTTCATTTATTCAAAAGGCAGAGTTACACAGAGAGAGGGAGTAACAGACAGAGAAAAAGAGGGAGAGGGAGAGAGAGATCTTTAATTTACAGGTTCAATTCCCAAATGGCCCCATAGTCCAAGACTGGGCCAGGCTGAAGCCAGGCACAAGGAGCTTCATCCAGGTCTCCCATGTGTGTGCAGAGACCCAAGAACTTGGGCTGTCTTCCACTCCCAAGCATATTAGCAAGGAGTTGGATTGGAAATGGAGCAGCTGGAACTCAAACCAACACCCCCATGGGATGTTTTAACCCACTGCAGCATGGCACCTGCCCCAATGTTTTATTCTTTTTGATGTTATTATAAATGAAACTACTTTCTTTATTTCTACTTTGGATTGTCCATTGCTAGTGTATAGAGATGGGACTAACATTTGAATATTGAACTTCTATCCTGCAAACTTGCTGAATTCATTTACTAGTTCTACCTTAGGGCTTCCTGAATGCAAGATTGTTTAATCTACAAATAGTGATGATTTTGTTTCTTTTCCAATCTGGATGCCTTTTAAGGCCCTTTCTCACCTAATTGCACTGGCTAGAGTTTCTGGTACAATAGGAAGAGGTTTCAAAAAGTTGGTGGAAAATTAACGTTATCTTTTAATTCAAAATTCCCATGAACTTTGTGATGCACCATTGTATTGAATAGAAGTTGCGAGAGCAGACATCTTTGTTTTGTTCCTGATCTTTGGGGGAAATCACTCACTCTTTCATTGCAGGTATGATGTTAGCTGTGAGCCTTTTGTGAATGCCCTTCATCATCATTTATCATTTGAGGAACTTCTTTTCCTAGGTTGCTGAATTTCGTCAAATACTTTCTTTGAATCTGCAGAAGCAGTGATCGGATTTGCTTTTATTTTGTTGATATGGTGTATCACATTAATTCTCTGATGTTAATTCCCTGATGTTAAACTAATCTTGCATTTCCAAAATAAATTCCAGTTGGTTATTGTGTTTCCTGCTCTTTATATGTTGTGGGTCTGGTTTGCAAGTATTTTAATGAGGACCTTTCCATCTATATCCGTGAGAATTATTCATCTCTAGTCTTCTAGCGATGCTTTTGGTTTAGTATTAGTGTACTATGGCTTCACAGTCATACTAGAGTGTGTTCTAGTCTATTTTATGAAAGATTTTATGACATTTGAGTCTGGGTGTTTAGGAGCAATGTTTAGATTATTAACAATCTCTTTACTTGTTATAGATCTATTTATGTTTTCTATTTTTTCTTGAGTTACTTTCTGTAGTTTGTGCCTTTGTAGGAATTTGTCATTTCACCTAAGCTGTCTAACTTGTTCACATACAGTCATTTACAGTGTTCTCTTGTAATTCTTTGTTTCTCTGATATCATTTAAAATGTTCCTCTTTCATTCTTGATTTTAGCTGCAATTGCATTTTAATGCAAATGTAGAAATTAATAAGATTTCAAAAGAGTAATGTCAATTGAACCAACGGCATCTTTTTAAAAAAAGATTTATTCATTGATTTGAAAGTCAGAGTTACACAGAGAGAAGAGAGGCAGAGAGAAAGAGAGAGAGAGAGAGGTCTTCCATCCAATGGTTCACTCCCCAATTGGCTGCCACGGCTGGAGCTGCCAGATCCAAAGCCAGGAGCCAGAAGCCAGGAGCCAGGAGCCAGGAGCCAGGAGCTTCTTCTGGATCTCCCACACAGGTGCAGAGGCTGAAGGACTTGGGCCATCTTCTACTGCTTTCTCAAGCCATAGCAGAGAGCTGGATCGGAAGTGGAGCAGCTGGGTCTTGAACCAGTGCCCATATGGGATGTCAGCGCTTCGGGCCAGGGCGTTAACCGGCTGTGCCACAGCACCGGCCCCAAACCAACGGGATCTTAATAAAAGCTTGTTCTAGCAGTGCTGGCCTCAGCGCCTAAGAACTGTCGTACAGAGCTGGAACGTCTGTGTGCACTGGAGTCTCATGGCATTACCGGAAAAGGCACGTCTCAGCGCACAGAGCAACTAGGAGTTGTCTGATAGCACAGGGAAACCTCTTCAGGGGTGAAAGAATTTGAAAAGGAGTTAAAGCTGTCATGAAATTAACCACCCTTGTTCATTTCCATGATAATATCATAGAGGGCAGCGTTCACTGCCTCCTTCTTGCTTTCTTGAGTTGTTTTCTGAAAGGCAGTTTGGAAGAAAGGGAGAAATCAGAGGGCTTCTCCACTCACACACAGTGTGGCACAAGCAAACCTGTTAATTGTTGAGTGTTTTGCTGGGGGTTAATAAGCCGTTATTTGGGAACGGACTAAAATATTTAGAGGAACAGTTACACGGGTCTAAAGATTATTATTGATTTGTGAATATTTTAGTGGAAGCTACAAATAGTTGAGATCTAATATGCCTCTCGTTTTCTTATAGTTACATAAATTGACGTTGTTTCTTTCAAATATGGGAAAATCAGGTCTTAAATCAGATGCTCCATGCTGAGCCCGGCCATAATGTGAAAAGTCAAATGCAGTCCCATGAGGGCAGGGCCTTGGCTGTCTTATGTCATGACTGTGTCCCAAGCATAGTGCTGTAAACCATGTGGGCACCCAGTGAATTCAGCTGCTGAATAAGTGAAGGATTAATAGGATCTGCCTGTCACTAGGTTCCAGTGTAAACAATGAGAATGGAAACTCCCTTTTTGCTGAAGAAGTATCACAGTTCAAAGGCAAAATGCCCTCTCCCAGAAACCTTGACTACGCAGCTATAAAACTCGCCTAAGAGACTAGTCCCCCGAGTGATGAAGCACCCCAACCCAAGGTTCCAAAAACTCAGCCTGTCGGAAATATCAGAGTCTTAAAACAATCACATTTAAACACACTGTTGGCGTAAGGATTTTCTTTGATTTAAATGTTGTTTCTCTTGGAATAGTCTTGTTTTTCTAAGCAAGTTAGGTCATTGAACTGGGTATACTGGGAAAAGGGAAAATTAAAGAAGACATATTTAAAAACAGAAACTATGGTTACTTTTTCGTATGTGCCTCTGCTGAGTTTCTGATGCTCTACATGTAATTTTATAACCAAATGCTTTTTTATGCACACTACAGATTGAAAACAAAATCTGCATAAAGAATTTTAATGAAGCTATTTAATCACACCTTTCTCGTGGGATTGTCATGAGGAATATGCTCTGATAATGTAAAGTACCTGAATATACAAGACGATCATTCAACAGGCATTTATCGCTCTTGTGGGAAGATATTTGTCCTTATTTAACATTTTTAAAAAAGATTCATTTTATTTATTTGAAAGGTAGAGTTAGAGAGAGAGACAAAGAGAGAGAGGTCTTCCATCTGCTGGCTTTAGCGTTTTGATATTTTGTTCATTGTGGATTTTCTAGAAGTAACTTGGATTCTTTAGAACATTGTGTTAACGTATCATTGATCTTGATTACTGAATGTTTGGGATCTCTTCAAATTTTGTGCCTGAGGCAAGTGCCTCCCACATCCTTACCTTAGTCTCACGTGGTGGGTGGCCCTTTGGTCCAGGGATGAATTCAGCACGGTTTGCTGTTGTGTTCCATGTCTAATCTGCCCTGTACATAAAAATGCTCTACCCTTGGCCTTGCAGAAAAGCAGTGTTTTCAGAGTTGTTTTGTGTCAATGGCTACAGCTCTCTCCAGTCACTCTTGATTGGACTAGGTTGCTCATCTGACTCAAAGTAACAATCACGCCTTAAAATGATGAGGCAGGCCAATTAGATTCATTTCTGTTGGAAAGAATCTAATGACCTTTAGATACAGAAATTTGGGGGCTGGCGTTGTGGTGTAGCAGGTAAAGATGCCACCTGCAACACCGGCATCTCATGTGGGCGCTGGTTCATGTCCTGGCAGCGCCACTTCTGATCCAGCTCCTTGTTAATGGCCTGAGAAAGAAGCTGAAGATGGCCCAAGTGTTTGTGCCCCTGCCACCCACATGGGCAACCCGATGGCGCTATCTCTTGGCTTTGACCTGGCCCCCGCTGGCCGTTGTGGTCATCTTGGAGGAGAACCTGCAGATGGAATATCTCTTTCCTTCTCTCTCTCTGTCTCTCCCTCTCTCTCTGTAACTGTGACTTTTAAAATAAACAAATATATATATATATATATTGACAGGCAGAGTGGACAGTGAGAGAGAGAGACAGAGAGACAGGTCTGCCTTTGCCATTGGTTCACCCTCCAATGGCCGCTGTAGCCGGCGCGCTGCGGCCGGCGCACCGCGCTGATTCGAAGCCAGGAGCCAGGTGCTTCTCCTGGTCTCCCATGGGGTGCAGGGCCCAAGCACTTGGGCCATCCTCCACTGCACTCCCTGGCCACAGCAGAGAGCTGGCCTGGAAGAGGGGCAACCGGGACAGAATCTGGTGCCCCGACCGGGACTAGAACCCGGTGTGCCGGCGCCGCAAGGCAGAGGATTAGCCTAGTGAGCCGCGGCGCCGGCTTAATAAATATATTTTTTAAAAAGATGGAAATTTAATAGAAATATCTAGAAATGAAATGATTTCCAGGATTTACTTTAGAACACTTGAACGAAAAAAAAAAGAGTACACAGAAGTTTGGGGACAAAATGTTGACCATTAGAAGCTGGATAATGGGAATATCGGTTCTAATATTCTATTCCCTCTACTGTTATGTGGCGAAAATTCTGTAGCTAAAATATGTATTTTTTAAAAAATTAGAGCCATTATAGAACTAAACCAATGAACGGTGAAGGAAAAGGCCAAATATCTACAAACACATCAAGTTGCCATCAGGTAGGGTTCTGACTGAGCACAGACTTCCAGAAGTTACTAGGTATTTTGAAGTATGGGTAAGCAAAGGTTGTTTTAGGGGGAAGAACGAAGGGCTTATTCTTTGAACAGAGGAGCCTCTGACCCTTGCAGACTCTCAGTTCCCAGTTCCTTTTTCCACAGGACACAGCCATCCTATGGTTCTTGTCCTAGAATTCTTATGACATTATTTTAAAAATATTTATTTATTATTTGAAACTCAGAGAGACAGAGATAGCTAGACAGACAGACAGGCCTTCTATCCCCAAATGCCCTCAACAAATAGAGCTGGGTCAGGCCAAAACCACGAGCCTGGAATTCAAACAGGGTCTCCCACTCCCGCCTGGGTGAGAGGGACCTAAGTGCTTGAGCTACCACTGCTGTCTCTGGGTGAGCATTAGCAGGAAGCTGGAATCAGAAGCAGAACCGGGATTCAAGCCCAGCCTACGCCAGTCCTGATTCCTTTTTGTGTCATGTTTATCTTTAAAAATGTGCACCTGGGACTGGCACTGTGGCATGGCAGGTGAAGCCCTCGCCTGCGATGCCGGCATCCCTCCTGGGCGCAAGGAAAAAGGGGTTTCGAGGGAGGATGAAAGTAATCTAGGAGAGATGCCAGGAAAAAGAGTCAGGAAACGAGTTTTTGGAGGAAGTTAGCTCAGAGGTGAAACAGACGGAGCTCGGGGCTTGTGGTGGGACAACCCACCACGGAGGAAGCCTGGGTCATCCGAGCGCCTCAACGGGTGCCAGAGGGCGGAATGCCAGCTCTGCAGGCTCCACGTGGGAGAGCTCGCTAGAAAATGTGGGGAGAAGTTATAAATCTAACTAAGAGAAATCTGACCTGGGGAGAAAATATACTTGTTTTTACAAGCTAACAGGAGGAGAAATGGCCCATTTTTCTCCTTTGGGAAAATGAAGTGATGCCATGTACTCGCTGGGTCGAAGTCATGCACTCACAAATCAAGGAAGAGCTGGACAGAAGTGGATGCAGGTGCCTGTAAGCTTAATGAAGAAAATGATAACCAACCACAGCACACCAGGCACAAAGCATTGCAGACAGTTTAGCTGATTTCTTAGTTTTTTTCTCATTTATATACTTGAGATAATATATATTGATTTTTAAAAAATGATTTATTTATGTATTTGAAAGGTGGAGTTACAGAGAGAGGGAGAAAGAGAGAGAGAGCGAGCGCTTCCATCTGCTTGTTCCCTCCCAGAATGGCCACACTGGAAAGGGCTGGGCCAGGACAAAGCAAGGAACCTGGAACTCCATCCTGTTCTCTCACATGGGTGCAAAGTTCCAAACACCTGGGCCATTTTCCACTGCTTTCCCAGGTGCTTTAGCAGGGAGCTGGGTCAGAAGTGGAGCAGCCCGGTCTGGAACAGGCGCACATATGGGATGCCTGGTGTTGCAGGCAACAGTTTAACCCACCAGGCCACCACACTGGCTCCTATGTTGATTTTAAGTGCCATTTATTTCAGGATTGGATTGTTTGCAGGTCATATAATTTAGGAAGAGTCATTTAGTGACATATAATATCTGTTCCTGGGTGATGTATTGCATGTCATCAGCAAAAAATATTCCAGTGACTTAGGTCATTTAACAGGGGGCCTAAAGATACATAAAAACCATTTCTCAAGTTCTTTAGCAATGAAAAACTTCATTATATCATTCTATGCAATACGGCTTTTGTGGAAAGGGAGAGAAAAGAGCTTTTGTTTAGTAATTTTTTTGGCACAAGGTCTTCACTATGTAATACGCTTAGCCATTGTTAGAAAAATCTGGACACAAAAGCACCAATTACTGTTGTGAATGACTATCAAATAAGGCAAGAGATTCCATAGGGCTGTAGGTTAAAGGATATGGCTCAAGAAATGCTTTTTGGCACTGAGAGCAGAGTGGAAGTGGTAGAGGAATCGCAAAGTTAACACAGCAGGGCTGTGTCAGTAAGAATTCTTTCAGCTGTCAGTGAAAGAAAAGTTGTACTTACTTGTTTTCAATGATAAATATATGCAGTATCGCACTGCAGGCCCAGGTGTGGCTAATGCAGTCCATCAACAACGTCAGCAAGGACTCGGGTTCTTGTCAAGTTCTGGCCTTGGCATCCTAGGTGTAGTGGTGTGGTCCAGCTCTCTGCCTGGCTATGAGTGCACTGCCCACAGCAGTTCTCAGACAAGACAATGGCAGCAACAGGAGAAGCCTCTCTCCTATGTGTTTCTGTGTAATAGCCAGGCATGCTTACCCATAAGTCTGCCCTGTAGACTTTCCTCATGTCTTATTGGTCGAATTCTGTCACTTCTCCACATCTACACCAATCACAGACTGAGGTCAGACCAATCATAGGCCACACCACCATGTCTGAAGATGAGACTTTGTTTTAAGCTCATGGCTATGTAAGGGGGTGGGCATGAACAAAACTGGAGTGGTGCTGGAAAGGAGATAGAAAAAGATGTCAGGTAGCACCAACAATGTTTCTCACAAGGGCTGAGTTTGGTTTCTGAGCTACACAATGTCGCAGACGACAAACACAGTCTACTGAATTCCAGAATATGGTTCCACACTGTGTGAGGGAGGTCCTCCTCCTTTGTGCACACAGATATGTGTGTATGTGTGTGTGTGTGTGTGGGGGGGTGATTTTAATGGTTTCACCAATCGATCTATCTATGTCTTCTGGTAATGCTTGCAGGAAATGACCAAGGACCGACTATCTAAGCATGTCTTTCTACAGCCTTCGTTAATGACAACATGATAAGATAAAAAAATTCAAATTCAAAAATTGAAATCTCCCATGGAGACTTTGTGGCTTTGGCTTCATTGTTTTCTGGCAACAGTCATTCCAGAAAAGTCAGAAATTACACTCTTCTTGCCTGCCTTGAAAATAATTATTATTACTTTTTTTTTAACCTGAGTGCCTGAGGAGTCTTTTCTTTTAATTTACTGTTGTGTTCAGATTGTGTCCAGGTATGGATCATTTTCTTCAGCTTTACCTAGAACATAGTGGGTCAGTCTGTATACTCTTTTTTTTTTTTCTTCATCAGAGGAGAGTAATTTTCAGCAGTGTCTGATTTGTTGCAGTTTCTCTTCTTGTTGCTATCATACTTATTAAATTGATTCACGTTCTCCGTCCTTTCCGACTACCAACTTCCATCCACCGTTGGAGTTTCCTGAACATCACAGAAGCGTGTGGGATGAGCTCCAGATGCTATCCTACTGTTCTACAGTGCTACTGCTCTTCTTTATTCATTCCAAGGTACGTTTTGTGTCTCCAGTGAGAAACTGTGACATTTTGAGTTAGTATATTGTTCCTACTCTTCTTGACTCTGCTACCTGTCATTGTTATCTGCCCTGTTGTCTTCGCATCCCGTGCAGCTCTGTCACAGAGCCACGTCTTCTTGCATCCTTCAAAGGGCACTGCACTGTTTCCTGAAAGTGTTTTCTGGTTCTCCTGCAGAAGGTCCCTTTTGGAAGAATGTGCTTCATCTCATCGTACTAAGCCTTTTGGGTTGGCAATGCCAGGTTTTCTCTTTGATCCAGTCTCGGATTTACCTGAAGACAAGAGTGTGTAGATTTTATTTGCTTCTGTTGATTGGCCACCTGGGCAACGATTGGAGCTTCTCAGCTTTGCAGCTGGAGAGCAGGGTGATGAGAAGGGGCCCTGCCTAATTCTGAGAATTTAGCTAGCTTTCCTGTAGCATGGCTCTGCTGTGCCGAATTCCTAGCTGCTCCGCCTGGTTCTGCGGTGCCCTCCTCACCATGCACTGCTCTCAGAGAACTCTTTTTTCTTCATTTCCAGCCATAGCAACTTATTTTTGGCAATTGTCCTTAACAGAAAGCAATGCATCCATCACCCCTTTCTCATGCACTTCCTAGAATTGGTCTCTGGATGTGAAAGGATGGAGATGGTGAAAAATATTTATGTCAACTGAAAGTGTAACACCAGTATGGTAAAGGGACAGTGACCACGCTTCTCAGAGTGTAGATCCTAAGTTTCTGGGGGGGGAGGGGGCAGAGCTAGGAGGAACACAATCTCTTCCTGGCTTTCTTGTCAAGGATTAGAGAGCCTCTGTTTCTTGAGGACCAGGCCCAGCCAACAACCTAGTGTTTGTTCTACCACGTTAGTCAGTCCTTCTAGATTTTTCCAAGTAGTTTTCTGTTGGTCTTTGATTTTGGTGGTATCTGTTTTCTTCTTTTTTAAAAATCTTTCTGTGGCTTAATAAGTAGTTTAGAAGAAATTTAGGCCAGTTTCTACAGGGCAAAAATTGGAAATGAAAACCAATGGTTTTAGTTGGCCCAAACTGGATGGATATGAGCCAATAATACATTTGGCTGCTAAAAAAATAAAAACAAAAATAAAAGAGAGCAGTTATCATAATACACAGATTTGGAAGGGGAATAGTCCCAATGCTTTCTTCCTGGCTTAAGTAACAAGGAGCTTTGGGTCCATTTATGGCCCATTATTAACACAAATTCAAAAAAATTCCTTGATGAGGAAGAGCAAGTTAAAGATGGGTAAACAGGATTCCAGATGTCTGTCCATATGTGGAGGCAGTGGATCTATCGGCCTTTGAGAAAGAGATGACGTGGCTAAGGAGTGGGGGAGCGTGATTGACCATGGTAAACGAGCTCAAGGGGAGTCATGCAGAAAAGAGACTGCACGTGTTCCAGTTTGCTCTGGGCAGCAGAACAAGAATCACTTGGAAGAAGTTACAAAAAAGTGGATTTGGCTTAGCATAGGGCTAACTGGCAGTGCAGTGGATCCATTATAAATAAACGTCCTGCTCTTGCAGAAGCTAAGAAGAGCATGGTTGCTGTGCGTGTTGTGGCACAAGTTAAACCACTGCTTGGGAAGCCTGCATCCCGTATCGTTTTGAAGTGCCAGTTGAAGCCACTCCACTTCCAATCCAGCTTCGTCCTAATGCACCCAAGAAGGGAGTGGATGGTGGCCCAAGTACTTGGGTCCCCGTCACCACCCATGTGGGATATCTGGATGGCTCCTGGCTTTGGCCTGGCCCAGTCACATCTGTTGTGGCCATTTTAGGGGTGAACCAGCAGATGGAAGGTAGTTGTCTCCCTCTCTTTCCCTCTCTCTCTCTCTCTGTCTCTTTCAATCTCCTCCTCTTACTGTCACTCTGCCTTTCAAAGAAGCCAATAAATAAATATTTTTTATTTGATAATTTGATAATTTTTTTTTTTAAAAAACAAGATGACCCTAGACTGATTGCCCATCAAGGAAAGCGTGGAAGAAATTCTGATATGGGATGGGAACTTGGGGGTTCCTGTGATCCCTATTTTAATGACCTTGGTTTTAGAGTTCTGCCCTTGAGATTTCTGCCTTTCAGGTCAGACGAGTGACTTGGCTTCCGCTGCAAGGGAAGCAGAGAACGGTGAGAAGTGAACACACAAACGAAGGCCCACAGAGCAGGCTCTGCCTCCTCCGGTGCTCTCCATTTCCCAGCCTGCACGGCAGCAAAGGCTCCTTAGCAGCAGGCCCTGAGCAGGCTTCTCTCAGGACAAGCGGTGGCTATGTCCTCTCACTGTGGTCTGCGCTAGAACAGTGCAAAGCTGCTTTCTAGTCAGAGAACCCGAGACTGAAGAGGGGTGGGGGGTGGACAACTTGCCAAGACCACCAAGACACTCATTCCTGGGAGTTCCTGAGTTTTAAAGTAATCAGAGCTTAGGGGCACTTGGGTTGGAGTGAGAACCTGGAGACTTACCATGAGCTGCATTTGCAGAGTACTCTCTCAAGAGGGGCTTGCTCACATTCAACATTGTTGATCCTCTGCGGAACTTTCAGCTTGTGTTTCAGTGGCTGGGGGTGGCGGGCAGTAGAGATGAGGCCAGAGCCCCTCCACGCCACCTTCAGCCACTCCTCCTAGAGGGGAGGCAAGATTTGGACCCTGGTCTGATTCCAAACTACAGTCTGATCTCCTGGTGAGCAGAAAGACCTCTTTAAATGTTACTGGGGCTTTGTTGTGGTTTGTTCTTGCACTTCGTTTAAACTAATACAGCTAAATAAGGCAGGAGAAGGCAGACTGCATGGTTTCGCCTGTTTTCCTGAAGACATCTCCAAATACAGAAAGCAGACTTGGAGGCAGGCCCATCTTCCCTCTTGCTCTGAGCCGGCCCCTTTCCCCCTCCCCCTGCCTGCAGGTGCTACTGCTAGTTGCAACACAGGCAGGAGGAACACCTGCTGCTTCCCAGTGGGGACCCTGCAGTCTGTCTGATTCAAGACTGGAACTCTTTTTTTTCTTCCCTCTTACAAACAAAAATGCCTCCTCTGTTTGTCTGCTGGACTCCGCAGTCCCAGATGTGTAGGAGTTGGTTCTCGCCAAGCAGCCCAGCGAAGGGGCTCTTTGCATTACATAATGGCAGGGTTCGCGTCACTTTTCCACTGGCTTTGGACTGTGCTGCACAGTCCTTTGGGGATGTTCTGAAGTTCAGGCTCCTGCAGAGCCAGGAGAGGAGAGCCCAACAGCAAAACAAGTGGAAAAAACCCTCAAAAGACAAAACGTACAGGTCACCTGGCCTTGGGTCTTTGAAATGCCTGCCCATATATGCATCTGGTTTCTGGGAGGCTGTGAACGATCTTATTAATGCTAGGTCTAATGTGTTTTCCCCTCATTATCAACCCTCATGCCTCATCTTTGACATTTAACACTGTCCACCACTTCTTTGTGCGGAAGGCTGTTCCTCCCTTGATTTCTGCAGCCCTGCCTCTGTAGTTATTCTCTTTCTCTGATCACTCCTTTTCTTTCCTTGGCTGAACATTCTGCTTCTCTATCACCCTTGCCTGGCCAATCACCTTCAACTTGGCCTGCCTGCAAAGCCCTCCCTGCTCTAGGCCAGTCTTCAGTAACAGATTAAACAACGCTAATGGCCCACCACAAAGAGGTCTGTTTCTCATTCATGTGTTTCTCAGGGGGCTTTCCCTGTTTGGAGGTGGATTTCCTCTCCATGGGGACCCAGGCTGCTTCTATACTATGGTTCCATCATTTCTGTAGGGTGGGGAACTTTTTTTCTGCCAAGGGTTTTTGACATTTATAACGTCATTCGCAGACCACACAAAATTATCAACTTCAAAATTAGCCTGCTGTAGATGTATTGAATTTTGAACTCCACCTGTGGTTGCCTTGGCAGGGCCAGACCAAGTGATTTTCCGCACCCCTGCTCTAGGGCATCATAGTTAGCTACATTTGGCCAGCCAAAGGGGACAAAGAGAATGGAGAAAGCTTGTCTGCTCTTAACGCCCTGTCCTGGAAGTAGCACACCATCACTGCTGCCCATTCCCCAGCGGAGACAGGTAGCCACATGGTTGCTGGCAACTGCAAGGGGAGCTGGGAAGTGCAGTTCACAGCTGGCAGCCCCTGCCCCTGCACTAACTCTGTCCTGCGGGACGGAAATGGAGATGGGAGTGCAATTAACCATCTCTGCCACAACGCTTGAGTTTTCCTACAAGACTCTTGCCCTGGGGGAGACACAGCCGTCCCTTTTTTCTTTTTAAAGATTTACTTATTTATTTGAAAGTCTGAGTTACACACAGAGAGGAGAGTCAAAGAGAGAGAGAGAGAGAGAAAGAGAGAGAGAGAGAGAGGTCTTGCATCCACTGGTTCGTTCCCCAATTGGCCTGAATGACTGGAGCTGCGCTGATCCGAAGTCAGGAGCTTCTTCCAGGACTTCCATGTAGGTGCAGGGGCCCGAGCACTTGAGCCATCTTCTACTGCTTTCCCAGGCCATAGCAGAGAGCCAGATTGGAAGTAGAGCAGCCGGGTCTCCAACTAGCACCCATATGGGATGCTGGCACTGCAGGCGGTAGCTTTACCCGCTAGGCCACAGCGCCGGCCCCTATGGCCATTTTTGTAGTTTCCATCTCATCATTGACTCCTAAATCTCCATGTGCAGTAGCAGCCTCACCTGGGAGTGTTGTGTTGTATCTCCAGCTGCTTCCTAAACACCAGCCTCCCCGTCTTCAAACCCGACGTGTTTCCCCCAGTCCGGAGCAGGCTCCCTCCTGGTCCCTGCCACTTCTGAGATTCACGTGGCATCAGCTGGACTCCTTCCCCTTCTTCCAGGCCCCCGTCCAGCGCAGTGCTGAGGCGTCACTCAGTCCTTTTCCTGGTTCTACTCTCCAGTCGATTGGGAGTGCTTTTGGCAGGCTAATCTTTTCCAAACACTTTACCATGTCACTGCCGAGAAATTCTCTTTCAGAAACCTGTTGCCATTTTAGAAATGTGAGCTAGTTTTAAATAGTAACAGCCTATAAATAAGATAGATTGTTAAGCAAAACAGTAATTTTTTAATCTGAAGGGCAAGTCTAATTCAGTGTGATGAGGTATAAGCAGCGGCCAAGAGGAAAGAAATGTGATTCCAGCGTACTCTCTACCTCTCCCCAGCTCTCTGAGCCTTCGTCATGTACTTGGTAAAATTAGGAAAAACCTCTTTTCTGAAATCTCTGGGCTAAGACACATCCTCTCTTTGGGTTCCCTCCAAAAGAAGGAGGATGATTTTTTTTTAAATGTTAATGTCTCTGCTTAGTGGGTTTTTTTTTTAAAGGGGCAGGGTTTCAGTTGTTTTTAAAAATAATTATTTAATTTTTAAAGGCAGAGAGACAGAGACAGACAGAAATCTTCCATCTGCTGCTTCACTCCCCAGGTATGTGCAACAGCCAGAGCTGGGCCAGCCTGGAGCTAGGAGCCCAGAACTCCATCTGAGTCTCCCATGTGGACGGCAGGGACGCGGGGACTTGAGGCATCACCTGCTGCCTCCCAGCATGTCGTCAGCAGGAAGCTGGACTCGGCCCCAGAGCTGGGGCTGCAGCCCAGGCGCTCGGCTATGGATGCAGCTGTCTTCAGAGGGGCTTTAACCGCTGTGCCAAACATCCACCTCGTCCTGGTTTTTTGAAGACCATCCCCTCCTCTTTATTTGATGCCCCAAACCAGGCATCCGTGTCCTCCGAAATGCGTTATCCACTCCATCGAGCTGCTCCTTCTTTGTGCCCAGATAATGCTCCACCCTGCACCCAGGCGCCTGCCCACACCTCTCTACTTGGGACTGTCCTGTGCCTACCTGGCCACCTTGGAGGATCTGAGGTATTTAGAAGGACATTGTCACCGCCTGGCTCTGCTACTTAGAGCTTGTGATCTCATTAGCATGGAGGCGACACCCCACAGCGGGGCAGACGCGAGGAAGCCCATGTAAATTCAGCTTTTGCTTTGTGAGTTAGATTTGGTTCCCCAGCTAACTGGCTGGCTGTGTAATCGCTGATTGATTCAGTCAACAAAGCTCTGCATACAGTGGTGCCATCTGAGGCTGCTGATAATTGACTGCTTTTGACCTGTGGAAAAGCTAGCGGTTTCCTGTGCAAATCAGTGTACAACACTATAAAAAGATTCCCTATTCTTTTCACTCCAGTGAATCAAATCTCCAAGGCAGAGGAAGGTAACCTTGCCGAATGAGCCGAAATCACCTCATTGAGGTAATTGCCACACCCTTGGCAGTCATCGGATTTGCTGTGATTTGAGGGGACAAGCTACACCCAGAGCGGTGCCTCGTTCTGACCTACGGCCACATAGGTCAAGGCAGCTGGACCTGCAGGGGGCGGGGCAGGAAGCCCCGCACACTGCAGGGAGTGGGTCCGGGATTTAAATTCGCATCTCCGGCTCAGGGCGGCAGTCAGAAGGCTTCTGGCATTTGGAAAGACAGAGTTTAGACTCAGGACTTGGACATCTCTGCTTCGACTTTCCATCAGGGAACTAGAGACAAGCCCCTTACTGAGTCAGCAGCTCAGGCATCGGGTCCTTCCATGATTTCACCAGACTTCAGCCCTTCCTGGAACTGCACTCTCAGAACTGCTGTGTAGCACGCAACAGGGTTTGGAGACAACCATAACCCGATTTAAAATCCTGTCTCTGGGGCAGGCACTGTGGCATGACAGGTAAAGCTGCTGCCTGCAGTGCCAGCATCCCACATGGGCACCAGTTTGAGTCCCGCCTACTCCACTTCCAATCCAGCTCTCTGCTGTGGCCTGGGAAAGCAGTAGAAGATGGCCCAAGTGCTTGGGCCCCTGCACCCACGTGGGTGACACAGAAGAAGCTCCTGGCTCCTGGCTTCACATCGGCACAGCTCCGGCTGTTGTGGCCAATTGGGGAGTGAACCAGTGGATGGAAGACCTCTCTCTCTCTGCCTCTCTCTCTCTTTCTGTGTAACTCTGACTTTCAAATAAATAATAAAAATACATCTTTAAAAATTAAAAAAGATTCTTTTTAAAAAAGATCCTATCTCTGCCATTTACTAGGTAGATAAACTTGGGAAATCACTTAAATTTTAGAATGTTTAAATTGTTTTTGTTGTTAATTAGAGAGAGAAAGACAGAGAGACAGACAGAGCTCCTATTTACTGATTCACCTTCCAAGTGCCCACCATGGCTGGAACTGGGTCAGACTGAATTCAGGAGCCAGAAACTTGACCCAACAACTTGAGCTATCACCTGCTGCCTCATTAGCAGGAAGCTAGGGTCAGGAGCTGGAGCCAGAACTTGAACCCAGGCCTTCTGATATGGGATGTGGGTATCCCAAGTGGCATTTTAACTATGGACCAAACACCTGTCCCTTAAATCCTTAATTTTGTCAACTGAAAAATGAGATTGAAAAGAACTCCACAGAGTTTTCTGAGGACTCGGTGAGATCATACATGTAAGCTGCTAGTGCATTATTGGACCCACAGTAACCCCTGTACAAATAGTCGCCATTATGGTTAGTCTAAGAGTATTCTAAAATGTGGGGCTAAGTAGACTATGTCTTAATGTTTGCCTGTGAATTTCTCAAACAGGGGAAACTTGGCTTGATGGGCCAGGTGCCTGCTGCAGGCCTGAGGGAGGGCCACACCCACGGCCGGCATGTGTGTCCGAGCCCTCCTCGTGGGGTGGCCCGGGGTTGGGTGACTGGCCAGGTCAGACAACACCCAGCTTCTGAGGTGCCCTTGCTTCCCTTCTCACTCAGCCACAGCCTGCATTTCCAGAGCGGGGCTGGATCGCCATTACCAGACAGGGTTTGGCTCTTTGAAAAGTCAACCCAGATGTCTCGACAATGCGCTACATTGACCATGGACCCCAAGGTTTGGACATATTAGTTACCCAGTCAGGCCGCAGGTACACCAGCTTGACCCCTTTTATGCTCACTGTGCATAGGAGGGAGACTGTCCCCTGTCGCTTCTGTTTTCCTCTGTCTTCATTTCTGGATTGTACAAATGACCAAGAGCACGGTGGGGGCGGGGGGACCTCTTCTACTCTGGAGGAGCTCCGGAAGGAACGAGCTTCACCGGGTCCCAGTCACCCTCCTCCCTGCTGACCTCGTCCACGCTGGAAGACGCCTTGAGTTGGAGGAGCTCCTGGGCAGCTGTCTGATGAGCTTCTCCAGACAGCCCCACTCTGGGGCCACCGCCACCAACAGCACATCGAGAGCGCGGGTGATCCACGAAACAAGGCCATCTGCTTTGTCTCCTCTGATGGGCGACAGGCTCTCTGACAGTCTGGCCATGACTGCAGTCCTTGCAGAGCTGTGGGTGCCCTGGGTGCAGGAGTGGTGTGTGTCTTGGGGTATGCAACGCCCTCCAGGTAGAGGATTGCTCCAGCTGACACTCCAATCCCCAGGGAGCCAGGGCAGTGACGTGGGAGGCTCTGCTGGCATCGGGCAGAGGGCCTGCCCCACCCTGCCCTACACCTTCACCAAATGCCTCAGGAATGTAAGACATCCTGCTCCGGTCCCCAGAAACTCGGAGCCTGGGAGGAGGTGGCTACCACGGCAGCTTTTTCAGTCGCGCCTTCCTGCATTTTTGCCTATTTCAGAAGGATTTGTTTGGGTGTGGGGGTCTGGAGGCCAGCGCGATGAGAGCTAGGGTCTCTGCAGGTAAAAGAAAGGCTGAATGTGACAAATGTTGAAAGTGGAGAAAATAGGGTCATTGCTCAGATTAGGAAAGCAAGAGTTAGCTATGACTGTGTGGTGCATGATACGATCTGCAAACACTGCATGGTGATGGACACCCATCCTCTCTTCCTAAGGGATCAGGCTTGCTAGCATTTATTGGGCAATTACTGTGTACAGTCTCTGTTCCAAGTTATTTTTCATGCATTAAATCATTTATTCCCCACAACAGCCTGATGAAAGAAGTATTACTGTTATCTCTGTTTTCTAAGCAGGAAATTGGAACCCAGAGCCACTAAGTACCGTCCCATGTAGCAAAGGACGTCACAGTCAGGTTTCCGTACACTGCCTTGCCTGCCGGGCTCTGGCGTAAGGCTTCTAAGGTCATACCCGTATCCTCTAAATTGCTTTGTACTTCGTTTCTTCCAACACCAGAACAGGATTTCATTTTAATATACTTATGAATAAGCGAATAAATTAACAAAAGACTTATAGCAGCAGCATATCTCAAGAGACCACTTTGATGTTTTGTTTTTTAAAGATTTATTTATTGGGGCTGGTGCTGTGGCACAGAGGTTAAGCCTCTGCCTGTAGTGCCGGCAGCCCATATGGCTGCTCCACTTATGATCCAGCTCCCTGCTAATGTGCCTGGGAAAGCAGCAGAAGATGGCCCAAGTCCTTGGGGCCCTGCACCCATGTG
This sequence comes from Oryctolagus cuniculus, assembly GCF_964237555.1. Taxonomy (NCBI): domain Eukaryota; kingdom Metazoa; phylum Chordata; class Mammalia; order Lagomorpha; family Leporidae; genus Oryctolagus; species Oryctolagus cuniculus. The sequence continues at coordinate 78,996,470 of NC_091438.1, forward strand.
GGAGACCCAGATGATGCTCTTGGCTCCTTTTGGCCTGGCCCAGCCCCAGTTCATTTGAGGAATGAACCAGCAAATGGACGATTTTATCTCTTTCCTTCTCTCACTAGTTCAAACCCCCAATGGCCGCCAAGGTCAGAGCTGGGCCAGGACAAAGCCAGGAACCTGGAACTCCACTCGGGTCTCCCGTATGGGTGCAGGGGTCCAAGAACTTGGGCCGTCTTCTGCTGCTTTCCCAGGTGCATTAGCAGGGAGTTGACTGGAAGTGTAGCAGCCAGGAAAGGATCTGATGCCCATATGGAATACCAGCATTGCAGCTGGCAGCTTAACCCACTGTGCCACAATGCCCATGCAAGCTGTTATCTAAAATGCTTGTCCTTGGGGTGGGCATTGTGGCACAGCAGGTGAAGATGCTGCTTGGGAGGGCTGGTTTGGGTCCTGGCTAACCTGTCTCCCATCAGCTTCCTGCCTCATGCGCCTGGGAAAGCAGCAGAAGATGGCCCAAGTCCTGGGTCCCTGACACCCATGTGGGAGACCTGGACTGAATTCCTGGCTCCTTGCTTTGTCCTGTCCTAGCCATGGCTGTTGTGGGAATTTGTGGGTGAACCAACAGATGGAAAATCAATCCCTTACCCTCCCTGCCCCCACTCTTTTTCTGCTTTTCAAACAAATAAGAAAATATGATAACCTATTGAAAAAGACACCCGCCTTCCTGGCTGCCATAGCCTAGAGCTGACGGCTCGGTAGCTTCCTAGTACCATAAGGGCCTTTCCTCTCATCCACAGGTTCCTCTTCTCTTGCTTCTCACCCTGCATTCTCCCGAAGCTCAGGCACAAAACCACCAACACGGGATTCCAACTTAACATGGCTGTTCAGGGTACTGTTTTGCTCATTACCTGGACCAAGTTCTGGAAACATAATTCCCTTGGGAAAAGCTGCTTGCCAGCCCTGGAGTCAGGGGGGAGGGCCGGGGCTGTGGGTACACATGGCCGCTTCTCAGCCACACGTTAGTGAAGGTGGAGGCGGGGGCTCCTCTTCCCATCTTGGAGACGAGGACACTGGGGAACAGAGGCGGGGCTTGTCCACACCTCCTGGGCAGAGCACAGGGCCCCGGAAGCTGGTTTGGGGTGCCGGCTGCGGGCTCCCTCTCCAGATGGTGTCCTGCGGACACCTTTGCCTTGCCCTGCGTGCGCTCCCTCAGGCCTCCTCTGCTGTGGCGATGACTGTTGCCCAGCTGCTAGCTTTGGGAGGGAAGGAGACTGTAACTTATTGCACAAGCACAATCACTCATCCCGGCTCTCGGCTGCTTGGCAGAGCCAGCGAGTGGGGCGAAGCCCAGGCAGAACCCGAGTGACTGAAGCCTCTGGGACGCTCCAGCGAGCTCAGGATCTGAGCCATGGCAGAACGTACAATTCATCTACCATTTGCCTGGAACTGGGGCCTAGTCCAGATGCTATGAGTGTCTTCCAGGCCCCCCGCCCCCACCCCCAGACACGCAGGGTGGGTCACAGTGACACCAAAAACCATCCCGTGAATTTCCAGTGTGGTCCACACCCACACCCACAGCTCCCAGAGTCTAGTGACTCAGGGCTGCAGGAGAGACCTCAGCACTCAGTGGTCCCCGAGGGAAGGGTGTTTCACGCTCAGGGCTCTGCCACCTGCGGGCTGGGAGTATGTTCCAGGCCCCCCCTCCCCACCGCCCCAGCTTTTGCTTTCATCCTGAGGTTTGCTATGGGAGCTGGCATTCTGCTACCCCGTGTCCAGCAGTGTGTAGCGACATGGTCCCATTCCATGAGGACGTCTTTAAGGGTCAAGGGGTCCCTGATTACCTACCTCCCTTTACCATTTTTGATTTCTTTTTTATTTTTAAAGATTTATTTATTTATTTGAAAGGCTGAGTTATACAGAGGCAGAGGCAGAGAGAGAGAGATCTTCTATCCGCTGGTTCACGCCACAAATGATTGCAATGGCCAGAGCTGAGCCAGTCCAAAGACAGGAGCTTCCTCTGGGTCTCCCAAGTGGGTGTAGGGTCCCAAGGACTCGGGCCATCCTCCATTGCTTTGCCAGGCCACAGCAGAGAGCTGGATAAGAAGTGGAGCAGCCGGGACTTGAGCCGGCACCCACATGGGATGTTGGCATTGCAGGTGGTGGCTTTACCCACTATGCAACAGCTCCAGCTCCATTTTTGATTTCTTAACCAAGGTGGAGAGAGGAAGAGGGGTAGATGGTGACCATGGATTTGGGGCACGTGGAAGTGCCTTGCACAGCCTGGAGACCAACCTTTAAGAGAGCATGGACTCAGCTCCCAGTCACACATTGCAGGTGCACACGCACACGCACAGTCTCCTCTGGGTCCCAGTCCCCTGTGCTCTGATACAACTGACTCTGGACCTCTAGGCTGAGTAGCGGGGCTCTGTCCTGCCCTTGGGTGACACAGCCCCTGGATGTCACCCAGCCCCACCTTGGGTGTGACTCAGCCCTCAGGCGCTGACTCAGACTCTAGGCACCCTGGAAGACAAGTGTCTGATTCAGGCAGAACAGACTGTGTGTGCTGAGAACAAGAGGGTTGCCCAGACCCTGGGAAGACTGCTCAGAGGGCCCACTAGCATTAACAGACATCTCCTCCTGCCCTGCAGCCAAGCGCAGGCCCTGACAGTCTGGTGATTCCCGGTGTTATCGTCAGCCTCTACTTCCAGCGCATTTGGCAGGTCCTCGTGTGCCTCGTGTGCACATGGCAGAGCACAAGCCATTGGGAACCTGCGCACGGCTCCCAAGAACCTGTTCATCTGTCATGCATACAAACCGATCTTTGACTCCCAATGCATGTTTACGTAAGTAACCCAAATGTCCATCTGCAGCCAACGCAATGGGATGATCTGTAGCAGTCCAAATTGGGTGAATGTCATAGAGAAGTACTTACACTTTGTTAAACAAAACAGCAGGTTGGGGCATAGAGGGTTAAGCCACCTCTTGGAACATCCACATCCCGCACTGAGTCTTAGTTGTTTTGCTTACTTTTTTTTAGATTTATTAATTTATTTGAAAGGCAGAATCACAGAGAGAGGGGAGATGCAGAGAGAGAGACAGAGAGAGAGAGAGGTCTTCCATCAGCTGGGTCACTCCCCAGATGGCTGGAATGGCTGGAGCTGGGACAATCCAAAGCCAGGAGCCAGGAGCTTCAGGCCTCCCATGCGAGTGCAGGGGCCCAAGGACTTGGGCCATCTTTCACTACTTTTTCAGGCACATCAGCATGGAGCTGTGTTGGAAGTGGTACAGCCAGGACTCGAACTGGTGCCCATATGGGATGCCAGCACTGCAGGTGGTAGTTTAACCCGCTGTGCCACAGCCCAGGCCTCAGCTGTTTTGTGTCTGATCCAACTTCCTGCTAATGTTTCTAGGGGACAGTGGTTGATGGCCAAATTACTTGGGATCCTGCCACCCATGTAAGAGACCCGAATGCAGTTCCTGGCTCCTGCCTTTGGCCTGGCACAGCCCTGGCTGCTGAGGCCATTTGGTAAGTAAACCGACAGATTGAAGATCTCTCTTTCTCTCTCTTCTCCCTGTCATTCTGCTTTACAAATAAATAAATCACTTTTGAAAAAGAAAGTAGGCTGTAAAATTTTATGCATACAATTTCATGCTATGTGAATCAAGTTTTGTATATACATATATGTATGCGTGTGTAAATATGGACTGAAAAATGCCAATATTTATGTGATTATCTTTGGTTGCTATGTTTTCTTGTAGTGGCTGTGTATTGCTTTTTTAAAATGCTGTTGGTTTTTGAAAATGAACACTTATAAACTCTTTATTTCAGAAACCCACAGGGTAAGACCCTGAACCTTCCAGAAAACACACAAATTGTGCACTGAGATCAGGTGCTGGTGACGTGGACCGGGCCTGGGGAGCTCAGTTCAATAATGCCCGGGGGCCTGGCTGTGACCTTCCACTTCAGACCCCAGGTCACCTGGTCCAGGAATCAGCTGATAAAGTAAAAGGACACAAGTTGTTCTCGGCGCAGCTGAACTGCACTGTGGGGTCTGGCTTGGGAGGTCTGCTCCTCAGCATGGCTGCTTGGCTTGCTGGGTGCTTGTTCACAGGCAGGGAGAAGAAGCAGGCCCCACCAGCTCGGCCGCCCGTGCCACCTGTCCCGAGCTCCATCTCTTGCTGGTGGCCTGCGGATGGTCCCATCTACCTCCACCCTAACATCCTAAGCAAATGACCACCATGGACAGGTTGGAAGGGGACAAGGAGGCACAAGAGTAGCAGCACACACTGTGAGGTGTGGTAAGGGCCGGGCGCCAAGCTGCCTGCTCTGCCTTGGAGGTGACGCGGGTGCAGGAGGGAGCTGCTGACTGCGTTCACGGGTCCCTGGGCATCTCTCCCATCCATTTCCCGGGCGCTGGCCATGTACAAAACCCCTCCAGTGCCTCCCGTGGAGACAAAGCAGGAGGCCCACCCCCTCTTGACTGTCTGGGTCTCTGAGGGGTTTGACCCTCAGGGCAGTGAATGGGCTTGGCTTTTGAGGGACTGGAGGGCAGCTGGGCAGTGCAGGTGTAGAGAAGGAGGCAAAAGCAACCGAAGAGCCCCAGTCCTATTCCTGCACCCATTTGTCTACCTCCTAACGCTTACTGAGCGCTCACCCGCACCCCAGGATAGAGCGCAGGGCTGTGCTCTCAGGGTGCTGAGATCCCAGCCTGAGCGGGGAGACACCATTCGTGGGGAATAATCAACCACAGTTATGAGTGTTATAATGAAATATAGCAGCGCCATGTGAGGGCAGGGGTTGGTTCCTGTACAAAGCCCAAAATGCTCACCAGGGGCCCGTGAGAGAAGAGAGGGGGATGGGTCTCCCTTGCATGAGGGCTCTCTCTGTCAAAGGGTCGGGGCAGGTTAGGCTGCTCTGTTGGTGTGCGCATGCAGGAGTGTGGCTATGTGAGGGGATGTGTGTGGCTGCGGGAGTGTGGATGTGGGAGCATGTATATGTGTGTGCAAGTGTGTGTACATGGGAGTGGGTGTATATGTAGTGTATGTGTAGGTGAATGTGAATCTGTTGGTTATGGGGATGTGTGTACATATGTGTCCACATGAGTGTATGGATGTGTGCACATATACATGTGTGTGTCTGTGTATGTGTGTCCTGGGATTCTCCCCAGGAGCCCGAGTTGTTTCTTCTCTAAGATTAAAGACATGTGTCTTAATCTGTTCAAGCTGCTAAAATAAATTACCTTGTATGTACAAACAGCAGAGATTTATTTCTCCACGTTCTGGAGGCTGAAGTCCATGATCAAGGCAGCAGCAGGTGCAGTGTCCAGTGACGGCCTGTTCTTTTCAGAGGGTGCCACCCACGTGTCCCCTCATGGTGGAAAAGAGGCAGGAGCTCCCTGACGCCTCCTGTGTCAAGACAGCATTCCTGTTCATGAAGGTGGACCCTTTACTTCCCATAGGCCTCCCTCCTCCCACAGCCATGTGGGATTTTAGGGTCCACTGCAGGAACTTGTGGGGGCACCAACATGCTTGGACTTGGACTGCCGAGTAGTAAGGAGGGCCCCAGGGTTGACTCACATACAGACCTTTCAGAGAATGGAGTTCACAGGAGCACTGGGGCCCTATACAGACAGAGAAGACAACAGAGGCCTGGCTTAGTAGCTCCACTCCTCTTTCCTCTGTATCAGAGCCCAGCTTGATGCACTGGGCTGTAGACAAAGCCAGAGAAACGTCCCCCACTGTGGACTCTGAGACGCAGGGCTGGAAGCAGTCTGTGCGTGGCTATGTGGCTAAGTGTCCAGGATAATAAATACTGGATCATGCTATTGCTACCATGATTTTAATGATGAAACATGATACAGTTAGGCATTCCACTCAAGCGTAGCTTCAGTGCCGAGCTCCTGGGCTGGATCCAGCCCAACTCTGGCACTGGAGAGGCCTGCAGCTCTGGAGGGTCAGAAGGCTGGCGCCCTCTGCACAGACATCAACCTGGGAGGCCAGGAGGGCAGCCAGGATTGGGATGACGAGCTCACCAAGGGGGACGTGGGAGCGTGGAAGATGCAGGTGCCACCCTGGGGCAGAGAAGACTCCTCCTGAGCTCCCTGACTCGTTCATGAGACTTCAAGGTGGGCTTAAGGCTCAAAATGGGCTTGAAAATCCCTGAGACAGATCTGGATTCCAGACAAGCTCTGGCACTTACAACCTGTATGGCACTGAGTAAGTTACTTGCCCTCTCTGGCCCGCCACGCCCTCATCGGTACAGTAGATATCATATTACCCCCAATATGGCTGGCGTGAGGATTACATGAGATAATGATTGGAATGAGGCACATTTTTAGCTCAATGTGTGGCATACAGTAAGTGCTCAATAACTACATAATACAGTAAGAGGCCCCAACGTGCGGTCTGTTCCTACTCTCAAGCAGCCATGCTTTCTATTCAACTTGTTTTGGCTTTTTCCCCCCTAATCTTTAAATTATTTTATTTATATGAGAAACAGAGAGAGAGAGAAAGAGGTACTCCCATCTGCTGGTTCGGTTCCTGAATGCCAGCAAGGGCCAGGGATGGGCTGGGGCCAGACTTAGGAGCTGCGAGCACAATCCAGGTCTCCCACGTGGGTGGCAGGAGCCCAATCATTGGAGCCTTCACTGCTGCCTCCCAGGGTCTGCATTAGCAAGAATCTGGAATCAGGAGTGAGCTCTGAGGCTCAAACCTGGGAAACTAATGCAGGATTCAGTAACCAACCACTAGGCTAAACGGCTGTGCCCAGAACTCATAGTAAATGCAGAAAGAAGGTCACGGCATCCTAATAACCAAAGGTACCAACAAATACTCCCATGCTTTTTCCTCCTCCCTGTGTTAGCCAGCCACTTTCCCTGAAAAGTAACGATGCAGGTGGAAAGGGAAAGATAATAGCCCAAACTATGGTTTTTTTCTAAATGTTCTTTTTACTATGAATAAGGAATGTGCTAAACATAGATAGTGTTAGCAGAGTGTGTGCACAGCAAGATGTAACCTAAAAACAATTACCTGAATTTTGTGCCATGTGTCCACCACTCCAGTAAGAATGAAACACACAGGCACATGTTAGCTATGCAATACAAACGATAATTTCAGTGCTTCTGCATGTAACTTAAATGCTCTTACATTTGCATTTAAAATAGGTATTGCACACTATCAAGATGATGGGAAAATTCATACTATTTAATTTATTTTAAAGATTTGGGGCTGGCGCCGTGGCTCACTTGGTTAATCCTCCGCCTGCAGCGCCGGCATCCCATATAGGAGCCGGGTTCTTGTCCCGATTGCTTCTCTTCCAGTCCAGCTCTCTGCTGTGGCCCTGGAGGGCAGTGGAGGATGGCCCAAGTACTTGGGCCCCTGCACCCGCATGGGAGACCAGAAGGAAGCACCTGATCCTGGCTTTGGATCGGCGCAGCACACCAGCCGTGGCAGCCATTTAGGGGGTGAGCCAACAGAAGGAAGACCTTTCTCTCTGTCTCTCTCTCTCACTGTCTAACTCTATCTGTCAAATAAAAAATAAAAAATAGTTATTTATTTGAAAGGTAGAGTTACAGAGAGAAAAGGAGAGAGAGAGTGAGACAGAAAAGAGAGAAAAAAAATCTCCCATCTGCTGGTTTACTCACCAAATGACCACAATAGCTGTGGCTAGGCCAAACCAGAACAAAGAGCCAGGAACTTCATCCGAGTCTCCCAGGTGGGTGCAGAGGCCCAAGCATTTGGGTCATCTTCTGCTGCTTTCCCAGGTGCATTAGCAGGAAGCTGCATCAGAAGTGGAGCAGCTGGGACACAAACCGCAACCCATACAGGATGCAGGTGTTGCAAGCAGCAGCTTAATCAGCTATACCACAACGCTGACTCCCATGCTATTTATTTTTAAATATTATTATTATTTTAAAATATTATTTATATATATTTATTTGAAAGGCAGAGAGATGGAGGGAGAGATTGATAGAGAAAGAGAGAGAGAGGGAGAGGGAGAGGGAGAGAGAGAGAGAGAAACAGAGGTCCTATATCCACTGATTTACTCCCCGAATGCCTGCAAGGGCTGGGGCTGGGCCAGGCTGAAGAACTCACTCTGGGTCTCCCACATGGGTGGCAGGGACCCAACTACCAAAGCCACTACCCACTTCTCCTCAAGGTGTGCATTTTCAGGAAGCTGGAATCAGAGGCAGAGCTGCGACTTGAACCCAAGCACCCCATATGAGGTGCGGTTATTCGAAGTGGCATTTTAATCTCTATGCCAAACACCTGCCCCGTGCTAATAATTTGGAATGTTAGTCTTTTTTTTTTTTACTTAACATAGCATTAAATAGCAAATAAAAAATGCCATGGTAATGAGAGGGATAGACCATGAAAAATGTGTAAAATGAAAAATGTTTCTATTTTGGTAATTTTAAAGGTCTTTCCTTCTGCTTTCTGGCCAAGGGGCTCCACATCTCCATTGTGCACTGGACGTCACACATTATAGAGCCAGTCCTGGCACGCAGATGTGCATGGACATCTTCCTCAGGGCTTGTCTTTCTAGTAGGGGCTCATTCAAAGTTGTTTATTTGAAAGGAAGAGAGAGAGAGAGAGAGAGAGAGACATCTTCCATCCACTGATTCACTCCCCCAAATGGTCACAACAGGCAGGGCTGGATCAGCCTAGAACTCCATCTGGGTCTCCCACATGGGTTCAAGGGCCTAAGCAATTGGGCCCTCTTCCCCTGCTATCCCAGAGTATTTTCAGGGAACTGGATGGGGAGCTGAGCCCTCCGAAGACTCGGCCCTCCGACATAGGATGCGGCCCCCTAAGTGGCAGCTTCCCCCACACCTTGCCACAACTTGGCCCCACCCAAACTACCATCTGCCAGTGAGCAGCCACGGGAGTGGGCTCCCAGGATGCGTCCCCAGGCCTTCCCCGCCAGACCCCCCGCAGTGCTCCATAGCCCCAAGAGAGTGGGGAGGCCCTGGGGGCTGGGGGGGCTCTCTCACAGGAAGGCAGTGAGGGCCTTCCACTGACCCGCTGGTGAGGACCGGGCCATCTATCATCCCAGATCCTCCTGTCTACGGGGCTGGCATGGCTCCTCACTCTAGGCACCCAGAGCTGGGCGGGCCGTGGGCCTGCTCCCCACTGCCTGTCCAGCGTACGTGGGGTTTGCTGCCGTTCAATGTCGGAGACATTGTTCCAGAGGAGTGACAGCCTCTACCCAGGGCTGAGCTTCTCCCTGAAAGCTCACGGTGAGTTTCAGGCTTCTCTTTCCAGGCTACCACTTTGGGCCAAAAAGAGAAAATCCCTCCACTCACTCAGTGCTTTTGTTACCTGCTTATATGATGGCAAAGTCATTGGAGTAATAAATTCAGCACAGTAGTCAGGCTGCAACCCAGACACCAGCAAAGGCTCAGGGTGCAGATGGGAGAAGGGTCCCAAGCCCAGACCCGGGGGTGGGGTTGGGGTTTGGGGGGCACATGGTGATGTGGGAAGTGCCCAGCTTGCTGGATCCGAAGGATGTATTGCCCTGAGAGTAAGTGTGTGTGTGTGTGTGTGTGTGTGTAAGAGAGAGAAAGAGAGACAGAGACAGAGACAGATATTCCATCTGCTGGTTCACTCCCCAAATGGCCACAATGACCAGAGCTGGACTGGGCCTGGCCGGGCTGGTCAAGTCCATAGCCAGGAGCCAGGCACTTCTTCCGGGTCTCCCACGTGGGTGCAGGGCCCTAAGCACTTGGGCCATCTTCTGCTGTCCTCCCAGGTGCGTTAGCAGGGAGCTGGATTGGAAGTGGAGCAGCTGGGACTCGAATCGGTGCCCATGTGGGAGGCTGGCATCACATGCGGTGGCTTTACCTGTGATGCCACGATACTGGCCCCAGGAGCATGGGCTTTAATTCCTTAGGCAAATGGAAATCACTAGAGGGTTTTGTGCTGGTGGTTTTGCTGCTGTTGTTGCTTTTAAGGTATAATGTGCAGGCAAAATTGTCCTTGATAGCATTCTGGAAGTTTTGACAAGTCCACGTAGTCATGTAAACATTGCCAGAGTGAAGCTAGAGGGTTTTTTGTTTGTTTTTGTTTTTTGTTTGTTTGTTTTTGACAGGCAGAGTGGACAGTGAGAGAGAGACAGAGAGAAAGGTCTTCCTTTGCCGTTGGTTCACCCTCCAATGGCCGCCGCGGCTGGCGTGCTGTGGCCAGCGCACCGCGCTGATCCCATGGCAGGAGCCAGGTGCTTCTCCTGGTCTCCCATGGGGTGCAGGGCCCAAGCACTTGGGCCATCCTCCACTGCACTCCCTGGCCACAGCAGAGAGCTGGCCTGGAAGAGGGCAACCGGGACAGAATCCAGCACCCCGACCGGGACTAGAACCCGGTGTGCCGGCGCTGCAAGGCAGAGGATTAGCCTAGTGAGCCGCGGCGCCGGCCTAGAGTGTTTTCATCATAGCCCACATGGCCCTTTATGCCTATTGATAGCCAACCCCTGACCCTCCACTAGCCAATCAAAGCCATGAATCTACTGTCCATTCCCATGGCTTTGCCTTTTCCAGAATGTCCTACAAATGGAACCATGCAGGAAGTAGCTTCTTGAGTCTGGCTTCTTTCCCTTAGAATAGCACATTTGAGATTTTTTTTGACATGTTTTTGTGTGTGCCAATAGTTCATTCCTATTTTTTTGGCTCAGCAGTATTCTATTGTGTGCCTGTATCCATTGTTTTTCCATTCAGGATATTTTGGTTATTTCCAGGTTTTAGCAATTATAGGTAAAACCAGTACCAACACTTATTGCACAGACTTTGTGTGAAAATGTTTTCAATTTTCTTGGACAAATGCCCAAGTGAATACAAGTGCTGGATCTAATAAGTATATGTTTAACTTCACTTTTGAAAAACCGCTCATGGGGCTGACACTGTGGCAGAGCAAGTAAAGCTGCCTCCTGTGGCACCGGCATCCCATATGGGTGCTGGTTCATGACCCAGCTGCTCCACCTCTGATCCAACTCCCTGCTAATGTGCCTGGGAAAGCAGCAGAAGATGGCCCAAGGCCTTGGGCTCCTGCACCCATGTGGGAGATCTGGAAGAAGCTCCTGGCTTCTGGGTTCAGATTGGCTCAGCTCCAGACATTGTGGCCATTTGGGGAGTGAATCAGGGGATGCCTGATCCCCTGAGAGATCATCTCTCCCTCTTTCCTGTTTCTCTCTGTAACTCTGCCTTTCAAATAAATAAATAACTTTTTTAAAAAGACACCTGCCAAGCTATTTTCAAGGTAGTGATGATGTTTTGCATTCCTGCCAGCAGCACATGAGAGTCCCAGATATTCTGCATCCTCACCCACACTTGATACTGCATTTTTAAAGTTTACTCATCCTGGTATGTACTGGAATCCCGTTGTGGTTTTAACTTGCATTGCCTTAATGACTAATGATGTTGAGCACCTTTTCCTGTGTTCATTTGCTATTTTACGTCTCTTGGGTGAAGGGTCTGTGCAAAGCCACTAAAGTCACGTAGTCACAGGCAGCCTTCAAGAGCTTGCTTGCTGTGGCAGTGGGGCCCTGCCTCGCTCCTCAGTGTTGAATGAGGACCAGCAACGTCTGCAACCGCCAGGAGCTTGTTAGGAATGCAGCACCTTGGCCTTGCCCCATCCACAGAATCCGCATCTGCACTTGCACCAGCTCCCCAGCTGATTTGCATGCATGTCCAACTTTGAGAGGCTCTGGTGTCTGGAGAAAGTGAGAGAGAAAATGGGAGGGACTAATCTAGGAAGCTGTTACATTACAGAGAACTCAGGGAGGCTGACCAATCTGAGGGCCAAGGACGTAAGAGTCCACACATCTCCTGCTGGTCCAGTCTGGATGCCTGGCCCGGGGTCTAGTGTCTATTTGCTCCTTGGCTTGGGCCCCACTGTAGGACGAGGGCCCACGTGGTAGCCAAGAGGAAATCCTGCCCTGAAACAGCAGATACACCTGTTCAGACCTGTTCCAACCCATCGGGCAGTCACAGAGAGGCCTGCCAAGTGAGCCCCTAAAGCAGAAAAGGAGAGGATTCTGTTTAATTAGTTACTCTACGCTGTGCCCACATAAGTGGGGCTGGTGTAGAGGCACAGTGGGTTAAGCCTCCACCCCCAGTGCTGGTAGCCCCTATGGGAGCACCAGTTCGTGTCCTGGCTGCTCTACTTCTGATTCAGCTCCCTGCTAATGCACCTGGGAAAGCAGCAGAGGATGGTCCAAGTGCTAGGGCCTCTGGCATCCATGTAGGAAGCCCAGATAGAGAGTTCTAGGTTCCTGACTTCTGCCTGGCCTAGCCTTAACCACTGTGGCCATCTGGGTAGTGAACCAGTGAATGGAAGATCTCTCTCTCTGTCTCTGCCTTCCATAAATAAATAAATAAATCTCCTTATAAAGAAAGATAGAGAGACAGACCTGTATGTACTGAAGAAGCCCAGGGAAGGGAGAGACTAGGAGGAGTGGGCATGACAGGAAGGGACAGAGGATTCAGAAGAGTTTATGTTGACTTGGGTTTTAGCATTTTAGTCATAGTTACTACTTCTATGCCAGGCCTTGTGTTTTAAATTGCATACTACTGTGCTTAACCTTGCATTAGCTCTGTGAGGCAGGGACTGCTATTGGCCCCAGCTTACGGGGAAGGTAACTAACTCATGAGCATAGGGGGTTCAGTGATTTGCCCTGGGCTTCCCAGCTGGAGTTCCAGACAGACTGTCTGGCACCACAGTTTGCATCCTTTTGATTGATTGATTTAATAATTTATTAATTGAAAAGACAGAGAGAGAGACAGAGACAGAGATCTTCCATCTACTGGTTCACTCCCCAAATGCCCACAACAGCTGGGGCTGGGCCAGGCTGAAGTCAGAAGCCCCGGACTCCATCTAGGATCCCACAAGGGTGGAAGGGAGCAGATACTTGGGCCACCACCTGCTGCCTCCCAGGCTGGAACGCAGAGCCACGACTCAAACCAGGCATTCCAGTAATGGATGCGGGCATCCCAAACAACATCTTTGTCTCTGTGCCCAGCGCCAGCCCCACTACAACCTGCATTCCTAGCTGAGTTTGTGCTGTGAGCCCGGGGCTGCCCAAGGGAGAACAGATGCAGAAACCAGGTTCCATGGCCCAAGTTGCTCCCAGTCCTTGTCCCGGCCCCCACTCTGCCCAGAGGGACAGAGAAGGCTGACGTCTGTGTAGACCAAGCCTTTGAGCTGCCTGCCAGTGACTCGGGCACCACATGGGGGCACCTGGCTTTCGCCCTTGGTGCCAAGCAGCCCTCTGTCAAGCTTCCATGCTCATCAACCGCTCCGGCCGCTGCCTTTCTCTGCAGGCAGAGCTGGACAGTGTCAAAAGCTTGGCTCTCCTTAGATCCCACATAGCTGTGGATTTCTCCTCTATCTAAGGAGATAAAGCCAGAGAAGAGGCTTTCGCTCTTTCTCAGCCTCCCCTGACAGCACAGAAGCCTGTACATTGTAAAGATTTCCAGAAGGAACTGTTCTGGGTTTTAGAAGCTAAGCTGGGGAGGTGGGGTAGATGCGACCCTCAGAACATATGCCCCTTCAGCCCGTTAGGTGGACATCGCAAGCTCCTTCAGGTCAAGGGCATGTGTCCCCTTTATGTTCCTCTCTCAGTGTCTCCACAGCGTGCTGGCCCCAGACAGGTGCTCCCACGGGGCTGCTTGTGCTGACCTCCACAGGAGGCTGGAGCTCGTAGAAGCAGTCCCTGCAGGAGGGAGGAGCACAGGCTCTGAATCCTGTCTCTGCTACTTGCTAGCTGTGTGGCATTAGGCGAGTTGCTTAATGTCTCTGGGCCTTAGTTTTGCCTCTGAGCAATGGAGATGATAGTTCTTCCTCTGTAGAGGAGTGATGAGGTTTAAGTGAGTGGTTACAAATAAAGTGCTTTGAAGGGTATCCAACCCATAGCCAGCACCTTAGAATAATCAGCCAACGAGAAGAGAGCAGGCTGTGGAGTCAGACCTGGGTTGGAATCCCAGCTCCATCCTCTTCTAGGTATGGCCTTGGTCAAGTTGAGCCTCCACATCTGAGACCTGGCTATGATAAAAGCTGTTGGAGAATGATGAAGAGGATTAAAAGTCCTAATGAATGAGAAGGGCTTCCCAGTGCAACGCTGCTGTGAGTCTGACCTGGGGGTTAGGACATATGGCTACTCCTCAGCTGATATCACAAGGTGCCCTCAGCCCTATCCAGGGCAATTGGAGATGGTAGACAAGGGGGCAGCTTAGCAGTATGGGGAGAGCCAAAGCACACAGGGCACATCAGCAGGATAAATTCAGCAGGAGCCCCGAGAAAGGTGGGTAAAATGAAGCATTTGCAAGTGGCAGCTGCAGGGCCCCAAGGGATGGGACAGGACCTTGGCAAGCCCCAATCACAGTTCCCTGTGCATTGTTATCCTTGGCGCTCTGCCTGCAGCTTGGGTCTCTGACCCAGCTCAGTAGCACGTTACCTGGTGCTGTGCCATCAGGCTCTGCATAGACCAGTCTGTGCTCCCTGTTGCTGCACCTGGAACCCTCCACAAGTGTTGCTGAGAGAGAATGTGCATGATCGGAGTGCTTCCAGCAATCCAGAGGCCCAGAACGGGATGACGAGGAGGGCTAACAGCAAACATCTGCAGGAGACCAGTAGAAGAATTCCGACGTGGTGGAAGCCTCATACAGGGTGGCCAAGGACACTTTCCTGGGTTTGTCAGCAGTTGGCCTTGAGTGCATGGCCTGCTGAGGCTCACCTGTTTGTCTTCCGATGCATTGTGACAATGGCAGCAGGGCCCCTGCCACCTACAAGGAAGGCTGGTGTCAGGGAGCAGGAAATCGTGGGTGAGAGCTTGCTGCACAGCGGGGGGCAGCAGTGGTCACAGAGGGCCTTGGCTGCAGCCCGGGCATCTGAGCTGCCCCGTGCAGGCAGCAGGCAGAGGGAAGTGGAATGATGTGATTAGTGTTTTGGACTCTTCTTTCTTTCTTTTTTTTTTGACAGGCAGAGTGGACAGTGAGAGAGAGAGACAGAGAGAAAGGTCTTCCTTTGCCGTTGGTTCACCCTCCAATGGCCGCCGCGGCTGGCGCGCTGCAGCTGGCGCACCGCGCTGATCCGATGGCAGGAGCCAGGTGCTTTTCCTGGTCTCCCATGGGGTGCAGGGCCCAAGCACTTGGGCCATCCTCCACTGCACTCCCTGGCCACAGCAGAGAGCTGGCCTGGAAGAGGGGCAACCGGGACAGAATCCAATGCCCCGACCGGGACTAGAACCCGGTGTGCTGGCGCCGCAAGGCGGAGGATTAGCCTAGTGAGCCGCGGTGCCGGCCTGGACTCTTCTTTCACCACTGTTTGGAGAATTAGCTCCTTGAGAAGATAAAACAAACATCTGCTAGTTTTTCTTTTCTTTTTTTTTTTTAAAGATTTATCTATTTGAAAGGCAGAATTATAGAGACAGAGGCAGGGGGGTGGGGGTGGTCTTCCATCCACTGGTTCACTCCCCAAATGTTTGCAACAGCCGGAGCTGCGCTGACCTGAAGCCAGGAGCCAGGAGCTTCTTCTGGGACTCCCACATGAGTGCAGGGGCCCAAGAACTTGGGCCATCTTCTACTGTTTTCCCAGGCCATAGCAGAGAGCTGGGTCAGAAGGGGAACAGCCAGGACTCGAACCGGCATGCGTATGGGATGCCTGCACTGCAGGCAGCGGCTTTACCTGCTATGCCACAGTGCCAGCCCCCATTTTTTCTTTTTTCTTAAATATACTGTATTTTTCCAAGTGAACACACCAATTTGCTTATGAGGCTGTATTCTAATTAAGTGTTTTTATTTATATTCTCTTTTTAAAAGGTTAGGGAAATTTTTACTACCTTAGGCCCTGCATGAGGGCCTTATTTGCCCTTTCCCTGCCATGTGAAGTAGGGCACAGAGAAGCCAGGCGGCTTTTCCAAGCTCATGCCGTGGGGTTTTAGTGCAGCCAGGAAGGACTTCACAGAGTCTGATTCTCAGAACTGTGCTCAAACCAGATCCTGCTCTGCCCACGCGGCCAGGTTTGCTCTTATCTCCCAGACAGTGACTTTCAACTTCAAAAAAGAAAGCACACACCCAAGCTTTTGGAACCCTGGCTGAGTTTCACATCAGACCTCGGCAGTTCACTGCCTCAGTTTCCTTCTGTGTCACCAGGCTTGCATTGTGCATGCTTCTCAGAGGGATTCCCGTCAGTCCCTTCACACAGTGTCAAAATTGACCTTTAAAAGGCCGGCGTTGTGGCTTAGTGGGTATAAGCCTTGGCCTACAGCACCAGCATCCCATATGGGTGCTGGTTCAAGTCCCAGCTCCTCCACTTCTGATCCAGCTCTTTGCTATGTTCTGGGAAAGCAGTAGAAGATGGCCCAAGTCCTCGGGCCCCTGCACCCACCTGGGAGACCCGGAAGAAGCTCCTGGCTCCTGGCTTTGGATTGGTGCAGCTTCTGTTGTTGCGGCCATCTGGGGAGTGAACCAGTGGGTGGAAGACCTCTCTCTCTCTCTCTCTCTCTCTCTCTCTCTCTGTCTCTGTAACTCTGCCCTTCAAATAAATAAATAAATATTTAAGAAAAAAAATGACCTTTAGCCCAGCATGGCTACGAGGCTGCAAAGAAGGCTCCATAGCCTTTTCTTCTAGGCGTTCCGGCGTGTCCCTTCCTTGACCGTGAACATGGCCTGAGACTCAGCACGGTGTCCGCAGTTTGACCCGGTTAGTTCAGAGCTCTGAGCTGCCCTGCGGTAGGCCACCCCGCTGCTTTCTGTCTCCTGACAGGAAGGAGTTTTGTGAGGCTGCATTTATAAGATATTGTGGATTTCGTGTAAATTCTGCTGCCGTGCCCAGCAGAAAACAGCGCAGTGTGTATCACATTCACGAGGGATCTCGGCATCCAGCTCTTGTGTTTCCAAATGCAGTCGGAGTACATTGCCATCCCTCACACAAACACCCGCAGGCTGTGCTCTTCTCACACCGCTGGATTGAACTGCGGTTCCAGTGCATACCTCGCAGCCACCCTCGAATCTTCCAAAGGAAAAAGGAGAATGGGTGAAGAGCCCTCGCTCACACAAGCACACAGGATGTTGTTGGAACCTAACTGGACTTGGGTCCCCGGGAACGATGACTGTAGGTTTCCAGAGGAAAGTACAGCAGGCATGACAGGGATCAAGCTGCAGGCAAGGTGGGTTCTCACAAACAGCTTTCCCAGCTTCAACTACAGGGAGGTATTTTCTATCAGGTCCGGAAAGGTGTACCATGTGCAGAGACAGGCCCCCCGCAGAAAGCCGCAATGGAGTGTGGGGGAACGGAGGTCACCTCATGGTCCCTCAGAGACACTAAGTGTCGTCCCACCCGGGTACACTGCTCCCCTGATCTGAGCGAAGCCAGGCCGCACAGCTGGCGCCCTGTGCCACCGTGCCACCGTCTGGTCCCCAGTGCTCATTTTCTCCAACTAAAACACTGCCCTGGAGCCTGACCGTGCTTAGTGGGGGAACTTGAACTCAGCTCAGTCCGCGGAGGAAGGAGGCAGCAAACGGGAACCGCAGCTGGCAAAGCTCGGTGTTGCCCCAACACCTCCACGCGTGCCCTGCAAAAGCTCGGGGACCCCGTCCGTGCTGTGCTCCAGGCCTCTCTGCTCCCTCATTGGAGTTGCTTAAAAATCTTAGAGACCATCTCCTTTGTGTTTTTTTTTTTTTCCTTTTATTTGAAAGAGTGGGTGGGCAGGAAAGAGATTTTCCATCCACCAGTTCACTCCCTAAATGTGCAGGATGGTCAGGGCTGGGCCAGACTGAAGCCAGGAGCCTGGGTGGCAGGGACCTGCTGATTTCCAGCCTGCACGTTAGGAGGAAGCTGGGATCAGGGAGTTGAGGCAGGAGTTAAACCCAGGCACTACGACGGGGGATGCAGGTGTCCCAACAGGAGGCTTACATGCTGCGCCAACACCCACCTCCAGCCCCGTATTCTTTGTAGTCCCTATCAGTCACTCAGGTGTTTTGTTTTACCATGTGATATATTTCTACCATTCAATGACAGTTTCATTTTAAAAAATATATTTGAGAGACAGAGAGTTCCCATCTGCTTGTTCCCTCCCCAGATGCCCACAATAATCAGAGCTGAGCTGGACAGAAGCCTAGAACTCAATCCACATCTCCTCTAAGGGGGGCAGGAGCCCAGTTACTTGAGCCATCACTGCTGCCTCCCAGAACCTGTGCTGGCAGGAAGCTGGAGTCAAGAGCCAGAGCTAAGAACCAAACCCAGGGACTCCGACATGAGAACACAGGTGATTTAGACACTAGGTTGCATACCCTCCCCAACAGTTTCATTTTCAATTTTCTCTTCCCAATCCCTAGCAGGGAACACAATCATAATCAATTATCATAATAGGAAATTCAGAAAAAGCCAAGAATAAAGTGCCCTGTGATCGGTTTCTAGAAACTGCATTTCACTGCAACCCTCAATATTTCTTCCTTTTGCCACAAGGAAAAAACAGTCCACTGGAGAAATCGCATTGCCGACGAAACTGAAAGGGGAGCATAATGTCAAATGTGCCTCATAAATCTTCCAGCTGGGGTAATGAGAGCGGCTTCCCTAAAAGGGGCTGAGATGCAAGCGAATTGTTTTATCGTTTTTAGACATGTTTACAAGATTCAAGTCATCAGGACAAAACCAACTTGCTAATCTTGTTTTCAAATGTATTTGAAATATAAGTAAAAACAAAACTAAAAACTGACAGAGCACTGGCAGAAAGTTTTTTAAAAAAGAGTTTAAGCCTGTTTGCTCAAATTTCCAAGCTAATACATAGATTTATTATTTAAATGTGGAATTATGACATTTGAAAAACCACACCACTCATTTAAACCAGGCTTGATTTGTGCAATGTATTTAGCGACTTACCCCATATTGTAATTCCATGTTCTGCATTTATCATTATATCATAAGTATTTTCACCTTCATGATTATCCTTACATTTATAATTTAATAGTGAAAACACTAAATGAACCATACACACTTACCATTTCCCTTTTGGTTATTTAGGTTGTTTCCAGTTTTAACTCTTCTCAATAATACTTCAATGAAAGTTTTGAGGACTTCAGCTAATTTCAGGATCTGAACTGCTTCTTTAGGAAAGATTTTCAGAAGTAGAAATAATGACCTAAACACAATTTTCTGCCTCTGGAGAGTTTGCTAGATTGTTTCCCAAGGACTTCCCTAGTCACAGTCATTTTCAATGAATGATAAATTATTCTCATCAGCACTGAGTATTAATATGTAAAACTTGTTCATGAATTTAATAACAAATTAAATTTATTTACCTGGAAGCTTTAAAATTTTTAAATAAGCAAATATGTCTATCCATTTGTTTTAGTTTTTCTTTTAAGATTTTATTTATTTATTTGAAAGGCAGAGCTACAGAGAGGCAGAGGCAAAGGCAGAGAGAGAGAGAGAGAGAGAGAGAGAGGTCTTCCATCCTCTGGTTCACTCCCCAAATGGCCGCAATGGCCGGAGCTACACTGATCTGGAGCCAGGAGCCAGGAGTTTCCTCTGGTCTCCTACGCTGGTGCAGAGGCCAAAGGACTTGGGCCATCTTCCACTGCTTTCCCAGGCCATAGCAGAGAGCTGGATCGGAAGAGGAGCAGTCAGGACTTGGAACTGGTGCCCATATGGGATGCCGGCACCACAGGCAGCTGCTTTACCTGCTAAGCCACAGTGCCCGCCCCCTTGGTTTAGGTTTAGCAAGGTGTCTCCTCTCCCCATGAAGGGCCCTAGAAGTGCAAATGTATGGAAGCTTTGGCCATACTGCAGAACAACAAATCAAAACATCCAGAGGTATCTTTGGGTCCCAGATGATTCTCATGTGCAGCCAAGCCTGAGAACCTCTGCTACAGAAGCTGGGAACTAAAGTTGGCTTTAAAAAATTATTTGAGGGGCTGGCACTGTGACAAAGCAGGTAAAGCTGCCACCTGCAGTGCCGGCATCCCATATGGGCACCAGTTCTAGTCCTGGCTGCTCTACTTCTGATCCAACTCCCTGCTATGGCCTGGGAAAGCAGTAGAAGATGGCACAAGTCCTTTGGCCTCTGCACCCATGTGGGAGACCTGGAAGAAGCTCCTGGCTCCTGGCTTCAAATTGGCTCAGCTCTGGCCATTGCAACCATTTGGGGAATGAACCAGCATATGGAAGACCTCTCTCTCTCTCTCTGCCTCTGCCTCTGCTTCTCTGTAACTCTGACTTCCAAATAAATAAATAGATCTTTTAAAAATTTATTTGAAAGGCAGAGACAGATATATATATATATAGATGATAGATGAAAGATAGATATGAATAAATATAAGCAGGTAGGTAGATAGCTCCCATGTGCTTATTCATTCTCCCAAAGCCCAGGATAGCCCTTTTGGGCCAGGCCAAAGTTGGGAGTCAGGAACACAATCTGCGTCTTCCATGCAGGCAGGAGGAACCCAATTCCTACCATGGCTTCCTCCCAGGATCTGCTTAGCAGGAAATTAGAGTTGGGGCTGGAGCTTGGAATCTAACCCAGGTACTCTGATGTGGGCCGTGGGCATCTTAACTGCTAAGCCAAATGCCTGCCCCCAAAGCTGACTCTAAAGCTGCTACAAAGCAGGGGCAGTGGGAAGAAGGTGACAGTTGTCCTTTCAGGACGTTTAAGGAACAGTGACCAGATGTGATGGTAGTTGGAGAGGGTAGCAGGGTCAAAGAAAGGTGCTCTTAAAAATGGATTGGTGGGGCTGGCGCTGTGGCGCAGTGGGTTAAAGCCCAGGCCTAAAGTGCTGGCATCCCATATGGGCTCCGGGTTGAGACCCGGCTGCTCCTCTTCCGATCCAGCTCCCTGCTGTGGTCTGGGAAAGCAGTGCAAGATGGTACAAGGACTTGGGCCCCTGCACCCTCATGGGAGACCCGGAAGACACTTCTGGCTCCTGGCTTCGGATCAGCGCAGCTGCGGCTGTTGCTGCCACGTGGGGAGTAAACCAGCGGATGGAAAACCTCTCTGTCTCTACCTCTCTGTAACTCTGTCTTTAAAATAAATAAAATAAATCTTTAAAAAAATGGATTGGTGACCCGAGTGGGTTTGAAGGCAGGGAAGACACGTGTGGAGAGTGAGAGGATAATGAAAAAGACTGAAAGATGAAAAAAGCAGCAATGAGGGAGCAGAGTTGGGTCTACGTCCCAGGAGTCAGTGCAGAGAAGGCAACAGTTAGGGCGTGGAGCTGTGTGACGGAGAGAACACGGGTGGAAATGCAGAGGCCTGAGGTGCGGGCGTGTGCTCGGCTGGCCTGACGTCAGAGCACCGAGATCACCTCCTGGCAGTGGGGTCAGCGCAGTTGAGATCATGCACGGTGAGGGTCGTGGAGGAAGGGAAAAGTGGAGACAAAGGGGTAGTGTACTAAAGTGGCCAGTGTGGGCAATTAGCCAACCGTGCTCTTCATGGAAGTCTCCGTTGAGAAAGCAGACAATAAACTAATGACTAAAATTAGGGTGGGACATATTAACTGTCACTTTTTAAAAAGGTTATTTATTTGAAAGTCAGAGTTAGAGAGAGAGAGAGAGAGAGAGAGAGAGAGAGAGAGAGAGATCTTCCATCCCCTGTTCACTCCCTAGATGGCCGTAATGACTGGAGCTGGGCCAGGAGCCAGGAGCTTCTTCCAGGTCTCCCATGTGGGTGCAGAGGTCCAAGGACTTGGGCCATCCTCCACTGCTTTTCCAGGCCACAGCAGAGAGCTGGACTTGAAGAGGAGCTGCCCATTGCAGCTTAGCCCACCATGCCACATCAGCAGCCTCCTATTAGCTGTCATTTATGCATGTTTTCCTCCCAAGTCTGTGATGGTAAGCTGGCTCTATACCTTGCAGCAGCCAGGGTTCAAACCAGAAAAGCAGACCCATTAAGGGTGACATACACCAAGAGCTGTTTTTAAAATATGGGTGAGAGTGTAAGCGATCCTGCGACCTGATGAAGTTGTGCAAGACAGCAGCCTCTGCATCCGGTGGCAGGGCTGAAGCTGCTGCAGGTTGGTCAGGAGGGAGAGCGAAGACAAACCAGAACCCGTGATTGACAGCTGGCACCCTCTCTGTCTCAGTGTCTCCAGGAAGTGGGTCACTTGCAGAAGAACCTGAAGCCCTGCGTCAGAGGTGCGCACCTACCTGGCCCAGGGTCTGGAGGAGCCGAAGGCGGGGAACTGGCAGGAGTCGGAGCCCCGGCACCCACAAGGCAGACCAGTGATGCCTAACCACAGAAGGAGCTGCCCAGGTGCCCGGGGTCTGTGCCAACCTTCAGAGCGGTGCAATGGCTGCTGCTCAACTTGGCCTTCCAAATCTCATTTGGAGCGCCACAGAGGAAAGGGAATTCTGGGGGACTTGGCTCCATGTGCGCTGAGCTGACACCTCACAAAGCCGCCACACATGAACAGTGTGTTTTCAGCAGTGGTTTAAAGCTCTCCGCAGACTCGCACAGGAATCCAGGCCACGGAGGAGGCTGTGAGCAAGGATTGAGTTTTGCAGGAGCAATGCCAGACCAGAGGTTGTCACATTTGTGATCCCACTGGGACGGTGGCTTTTAACGCTCAGTCTTCGGGTCCTAGGACCACGAGAAGAGCCAGGCCACCTCCCTTCCCGGCTGGGGCTGGTGGGCTGCACGCTCCGTGGGCAACAGTTTTATAATTGTCACTGCAGCAAGGAGTTTAGGGCCAAGAGCCCCCCGGGCGTTTTGGAAATGTAGCCTTGACTGAGCTTTGCCTCAGAGCTCCCTCCTAGGCAAACAGTGCGGAGCTGAGCCGGTGTTGCTGGCTGGTGTGGGGCCCGCTCAGCGGTGCCTCCGCATCCTTGGAAAGAATCTGCATAGCTGCCGACCGCTGGAGCATGGCTGACATAACACAACCTGCTTGCTGCGGGCTTTGGGAACACGGCGTCCGCCTCGCCCTGGGCCCTGTGGCTTCCGTCCTCTCCCACAGAGGTGACCTGCTGAGGAGTCCGGCCCCGGTTCGGTGGGCAGACGACAACATCTGCTGCGGCCCGTGCCCGCCCGCTTCTCCCCGGCTCAAACACACGGCCACACGCTGTGTACACGCAGCCGCCGGCATCTGCTGCCGTGGGGAGGGCAAGTCAGACCCGTAGGGCGCTTAGCTGTACTTCGCAGGTGCAATGAAGCGCACCTGAAGCGAGCGTCCATTCAACAGGACCACATTTGAAGGAATTTGGGGAACAATCTTGAAACTGTGAAAGGTTGGCTTCCTGAAGCTTCTCTCGACCTCTCAGTTTGCTTCCCCACGTCATCCTCATTCCAAAAACACGTGGGCCAATGTTAGCTGGGACCAGGCCTCTGAGGTGCCTGGGGATACCAAGAAGGGGGATACCAGAGCCCACCCTCAGGGGACAACTTGATGAGTTGCTCAGTAGGGCATGGTGTAGGGAGTTGGGTGGATGCCAGGTAAGCTGAGTATCACAGAGTGACACACACACACACACACACACACGCACACACGCACACACAGAGAGAATATTTCCATCTGCTGGTTTATTCCTTGACTGACTGCAAACAGCTAGGTCTGGGCCAGGCTGAAGCCAGGAGCCAGGAACTCCATCTGGGTCTCCCACATGGATGTTGGGGCCCAAGTACTTGGGCCATCATCTACTGCCTTCCTAGGCACACTACCAGGACTCCGGATTGGGAGAAGAGCAGCAGGGACTTGAACCGGGGATCATCTGGGATGTGGGCTTCACGGTGGCACCACCCTGCCAGCCCCAGGTGAGCTGAGTTTTGAAGCAAGAGCCAGAGTTACCTGGTGGCTTCCTGTGTTCTTTGGTTCTCATTTGTCTCCCTGAACATCCTCCTTTCAGAGCCTTTGCGACAATCGATTGTCTCTGAAAAAGGGAGGAGGTGGCAGCTGGTAGTTAACCCAGACGTTGTCTTCTTGTAATCATCTCTGGACTCCTGGACAAAGACATTGTCCTCAGATGTCAGCCTTCCCTAGCTTCTTGGCTCTCCACAAGAGCCCAGAGTAAAGTTTCCAACAGCTAACACCTGCCCTCCTTTCAGTAGTATAGCATTTTTAACAGTTTGCCTGACAGCTTGACAAACATGTAAAACAGTTTGACAAAACTATAATTGCAGCAATACTGATATGTATGGGCATTTGTTTCTGTTTTTTTTTTTTATTTTTAAAAAATATTTGGTCTGGGGCCAGCATTGCAGTGTAGTAGGTTGAGCATCTGCTTGTGGTGCCAGCATCCATACAGGCGCCAGCTCCCTGTTGATGGCCTGGGAAAGCAGTAGATCGCCCAAGTGCTGGACCTCCCCTCCCGTATGGAAGTTCCTGCAGAAGCTCCTGGCTCTTGGCTTCAGATTGGCCGAGCTCAGGCTGTTGTGGCCATTTGGGGAGTGAATCAGTGGATGGAAGACCTCTCTCTCTGTTTCTTCCTGTCTGTAACTCTGCCTCTCAAGTAAATAAATGAATCTTAAGCCGGCGCCACGGCTCAGTAGGCTAATCCTCCACCTGCGGTGCCGGCACACTGGGTTCTAGTCCTGGTTGGGGCGCTGGATTCTGTCCCGGTTGCCCCTCTTCCAGGCCAGCTCTCTGCTATGGCCAGGGAGTGCAGTGGAGGATGGCCCAAGTGCTTGGGCCCTGCACCTGCATGGAAGGCAGGGAGAAGCACCTGGATCCTGGCTTTGGATCAGATCGGTGCGCCGGCCGCAGCAGCCATTGGGGGCGGTGAACCAATGGAAAAGGAAGACCTTTTTCTCTGTCTCTCTCTCTCTCTCACTGTCCACTCTGCCTGACCAAAAAAAAAAGTGGTTCCAAATGTAAGGGAGAATATGTGGTGTTTATCTTTCCATTTTCTGGTTATTTCATGCAACATGATATCCTCCAGTTGCAACCATTTTGAGGAAAATGATAGCATCTCATCCTTTTCTATAGCTGAATAATATTTCATTGTGTGTATACACACACACACACTACATTTTCTTTATCCATTCATCTGATGATGGAAATCTTAGTTGATTCTGTAGTTTGGCTATTGTGATCAGAGTTGCTATAAACATGGTGGTGTAGTTGTGTCTTGGATAATGTCCCCTCCCCTTTTAGTTAGAGTCAGTAATTCCCCTCAGCTCTGTTGATCCATCAAAATGTCTGCAATTCTCTTTGAACACAAACACACTTCACTTGCAAGCCTCTTCCCTGCTATTCATCGTTGTCTGGGCTGCTGTATTAGAATTTGCTATTGCCTCTACTTCCACTCATGCCCAGCCCTTGTAAGGGGAGCAGGAACAGTTTTTAACATAACTTGACCCCACCCCGGGAACTGAATTTATCATCCTCCCTGCCCCTGTAGCACACCCGTCCTCTCAGCAGCAGCCTTGGGTACTTGGCCCAGCTGCAGACGGAAGGCGTCACTAGCCTGGGAATGAACCCAGCTCTTAGGGGAAGCTCCTTAGCGTGCAGCTTCCAGATGTGCAAAGTGGTCGTGAGCAGTGTGAGACTGGTGCCCTGAGACTGAAGGCTAAACTGAATGCGCGTCTGAGGTCTTCAAGCGTGGTACCAGGGGAGAGCCCCTCTGGAATCGACTTTGTGCAGAGCCTTGAGGAGCGGCCCGTCACTTACCCACCTGCTTCGTGGCTGCTCCATTTGGAGGTGGCTGTTGCCTGGTAGCCTGAATGTGGCCCTTATACTGGTCAGCAAATCAGGGGGCCCTTGGGCCAGCAGCAGCTGCATCACCTGGGAGTCTGTTAGACAAGCTCAGACTCGGGCTCCACACCGGATCCAGAAGGACGTCTAACAAGATCTCAGGTGACTCATATGCACGGTGCTGATTGAGGAGCGCCACTAAAACACGTCAAGTGTTTCAGCTAACGAAACCCTTTCACACAGGTAGCCTCTTCCCCTGAGCAGGGCATGGGACATGGAGGAATTGAGAAGGCGAGTGACTTCGCCAAGGTCACAGTCTGCAACGAGAAATGTCCTCTTCCCGTTTGGAGCTCTTTCTTCTGAGCCACTTGGCCTTCTGGCGACAGTCAGGAGATCACTCTGGCAATGGGTGCTTTCACTGAGGTCTTACCACGTGCCCCGAGTCTCACTCAGTGAGTTATTCAGTCCCACTGAGTCTGTGAGCTGGGAACGTTAATTTTTCTCAGGTTTCAAGTAGGGAAGCGGCGGAACACCGGAAGTAACCAGTGTATTCCAGACTCTCTTGGATTTCCAGTAGTCATTGTGAAACAGGAAGCAAGTGAAGGATTACACAGGAAACCTGGAGAAGTCACTGAATGAGTGACACTGGACAAGTCACCTCCTCTCGGCTCTCACGGAAGACAGGAGGTTGAACTGGATGCCACTTGAGGCAATTTCCAGACCTGGCATTTTAGGATTCCAAATCCTTTCCTTGGTACCTACTGATGACTTCTCTTCTGAGCAGTTCTTATTTAGGATCTGAAGCTCTCCCCCCAGCCCAGAGCATGGAGGTGGGGGTGGGGATTGGAGGCCGAGGCCTCTTTTACTGTGTGGGGGAAAGAAGACCAGCCCTGGATTCAAACCCTGCACCTAGCCTGCTGGCTAACCTCAGCCCAGTCTGCTGTGTGGCATGGTGGGATAACTTCCAGTACGGCTGTCCTACAACAATTTCTGAGAATAATTTAAAGTCACGCCTTCCAGCTGCACCACACCCATCCAACCCAGCTGGTGTGAGGATTCCTTTAAAGAAGAGAAGGTGCCTGGGCCTGGACTATTTCCTGCCAGCCCCCGCCACAGAATGAGCTAACTGCCAATGAATCAGAAACATATGGTACTCAGCAAGCTCCTCTCAGAACACGCACTGTCTAACAGCCTAGGGAACCGCTGCTTCTCACAGCAGCTGGGGCTTGTTACGGGACCCAGGGCCTCTGAGGTCCAGCCTGAGACACATTGTCGAAGAGTCAGGCTCTGCAGGGCCAGATCCATGCATGGCTGCTCCATCCGCGGAGGATCATTTCCCAATTCTGCTATTTGCTGACTGTGACTCCGAGTGGGGTCTGGTTAGGGCTGAGGTTGAGAAGACACCTGACCCATTTTGCCTGAGTAAAAATGGCTGAAGACAAATCGCCAAGTTAGCACTGCTCCAGTCACAGTGCAAGAGAACACACACTTGCTGCTTCTATTTTCAGAAAATTAATGAACAATCTTGGTGATGGCAAAGCAACCCTACAGAACATGGGTCAGTTTGCTCTTTTAATCAAGAAGCTTTGCCAAATATTTACTAAAATAGGGCAGACTCCTTGTAAAAGTATAAATAGTTTTGTTTCTTATTTAAAATAAAAAGGTCCCAAGCACCTTATATGGTCTGATCCTTTGATAGCACTCAAGTGTTTTTATAGTAAGATTTCCATTGTGGTCTCTGCTAAGGAAAAAAAGAAACAAGATTGCAGTACGAGGTCGGAGAAAAATGATGCTTCACACAAAAATCCGCTAGAAAACTCCGCAGAGTAAACTGTGAGTAATGCTGTCTCAGGAGGAGAGAACACATGGTAGTCCTGGACGCAGACCCACGGAGGACCAGGGTTTCTGTAGCAGGCTCAATTGGTTGCTTACTCAAGATTCGTCCCTCCCTCTGCCCTCCTTCCTGATGGATCCCAGATTCTGCTCAGTTATCTGTCTCTTGCCAGTGTGATCTGTTGATCGCACCTCATGCTCAACTCCAGGGCAACCTGCTTAATCCACAATCGTGTATGAGTCCTATTGATGGTTTAGGAACATGCATTGACCCAGTTCTGTCCAGTGAAAAGTAGGAAGTCAACTGGGGAGGTGAGTTTGCGGAAAGATCTCCTTGCTCTTTTTTTTTTTTTTTTTTTTTTTTTTTTAAGATTTATTTATTTGAAAGGCAGAGTTAGAGAGAGAGGAGGAGGAAAAAGAAAGATCTTAGATCCACTGGTTCACTCCCCAAATGGCCACAATGGCCAGAGCTGGGCCTGGCTGAAGCCAGGAGCCAGGAACTTCTTCCTGGTCTCCCTTGTGGATGCAGGGGCCCAAGGACTTGGGCCATCTTTTACTGCCTTACCAGGCACATTAACAGAGAGTTGAATTGGAAGTGTAGCAGCCGGCACTTAAACCTGCACCCACATGAGATGCACGCACCACAGGCGCAGGTGCTGGCCCCGACCTCCTTGCTCTTAAGAATGTGGAGCAAGAAAAGACAGATGATTCTTCCTGTGGATGTTGTCATGCTTGGGTCTGATGTTACGAAGTGGCAGCCATCTTAGTCCTAGGCACAGGGAAAGCTGGTGCAGGGGTGCCCAAGGTAAAGAGCCTGGGTGAGAAATGGAAGGGAGCCCTGACACATCCCCCGCTGGCCTTTGGATTTCCTGTTATGCAAGTCAGTCTCAGCTGGTATTTCAAGAATTTGAAGCCAAAGGCATCCAAATGGATCTATTATAGATTTCAATTCAACATAGAAACCATTATCATTATCATTATCATTATCATCATTGTTTTGCCAGACTTCTGAAAGGATCAACTTTCCCTAAATCCTGTAACATAAATCTGCAGGCTAATCTGTGAGTCTAAGTACCCATTCTCTGCTGATTGCAACTTGTCTTGTTTTCATCTCTCAAGAAGGTGAGCCCTACTGGTATCATCAAGGGCCCTTCTGAAATAGATAACATTGAGTGAGTAGCACATGCATTTCTGGACCCTCTGTCCTTTATGCCTCGCGATGCATTGCTGGGAATGTCAACAGAGCTGAAAGGGGCCTGGGTTGGTGGTGGAGGGCCTTGTTCAACCAAGCATCAGACGTCTGGCCCAGGCCTCGGGAGCAGCAAGAACTGCAGACACAGACCTTGGTGTACTGACCTGAGCCTCAAGTTAGAACCTCAAACTCAGGTTGCAGAAAAAGCTCTGTGGGCCCATGTGAAAAGTAAAATGTAAGGATCCTCTTGAGCATAATCTAGCACTCTTTGGAGCTTTGTCTATATCCCAGTAATGGGCTTTCCATTTTTCCAAAGACAGTAACGTGCTGCATAATGATGTTTTGGTCAACAACAGACTACACATATAACAGAGACCCCATAGACAACGGAGCTGAAGAATGAGGATCATCTAGCAACGTCATGGCCATTGTAGTGTGCTAGCACAGCACGTTATTTATGTATTTGTGTGATGCTGGTGTAAACAAAACTGCTGCTCTACCTGTCATGTGAAAGGATATCACATTCAATTATGTACGACACATAAAACTTGATAATAACAAATGGCTATGTGGCTGACATATATCTACTACACTATATTTTTATTATTATTTTAGATTGTGCTCCTTGTAATTATTTTTTAAAAAATTTACTATAAAGCAGTATGCAGTGTTACCCTGGCAGCTGCCTCACACATTTCATAGTTACCTCATCCTTTGATTGTATCACTCTCTCCTAATTTAATCCCATAGTTTGCTCAGCATGGCCCCTAAGCATACACAATCCAGTAAGAGGCTGCATCAGGCAATTGACCTGGAAGCAAAATGAAAAGTGATTAAGGCCCATGGCGGTAGAAACGCAGTGAGAGTTACTGCTTGCCTGTCACGCATGGCACATCCTGCCATCTTGAAGAAAAAGAACGGAGTGATGGAAGCTGGCAAAGGGTCTGCTGTACTGAAGTCGGCAAGTCTGACAGACACTCGAGGAGGGCCTGTGTTAAGATAGAGAAACCTCTTAGAATCCGGATTGCAGACCAGACACAGCGTGAACCCGTCTCAGCAACACGACCCTCACGGCCAAAGCAGAAAGTTTGTGAGGTTGAAAGAAAAGGCTGGAGCCAAGCACAGCGCTGAGTTTTCTGCTAACTGGGGTGGCTCACATACCGAGAGCTGTGGTTCATGACATGCCCTGAAGTGCGTGGTGAGTCTGCGGGTGCTGGTGTGAAGGTAGCTCAAGGGTGTCTAGAAACTCTAGACGTGCTGACTGTGCAGGAGAATTACTTTCTAGAGAAAAGCTTTAATACAGATAAAACCAGAGCCAGCACTGTGGCGCCGAGGGTTAAAACCCCGGCCTGCAGCACCAGCATCCCATATGGGCTCCGGGTTGAGTGCTGGCTGCTCCTCTTCCAATCCAGCTCCCTGCTATGGCCTGGGAAAACAGTAGAGGATGGCCCAAGTCCTTGGGCCCCTGCACCTGCATGGGATACCCAGAGGAAGATCCTGGATCCTGGCTTCGGATTGGCTCAACTCCAGCCATTGTGATCATTTGGGGA
This sequence comes from Oryctolagus cuniculus, assembly GCF_964237555.1. Lineage (NCBI taxonomy): Eukaryota > Metazoa > Chordata > Mammalia > Lagomorpha > Leporidae > Oryctolagus > Oryctolagus cuniculus. The sequence continues at coordinate 79,026,637 of NC_091438.1, forward strand.
GTGAACCACAGGATGGAAGACCTCTCTCTCTGGCCCTACCTCTCTTTGTAACTCTGTCTTTCAAAATAAAATAAAATAAATCTTTAAAAAAAAATGGACGAAACCTCCCCAATCTGGAAATGGATGCCTAAAAGGTCAGTCATTCATAAGGAGGCCAAGTCAGTTTTAGGTTTCAAGGCTTTCAGAAACAGGATAGCTGTCTTTCCTGGGGCAGTACTATATGCCACAATTGAATCCCCTGTGATTGGGAACAGTGAGAACCCCAGACCTTCAAGTGTATCAGTAGGTGCACGTTTCCAGCACCCTACAGGGCAGTAGGAAGTCCTGGGTGCCCCATCTCCTCTCCATAGTACCTGAAGTACTATGCCAGCCAACTGGACAAGTGTGGTTGGAGAACAGCACACCTGTTTGAAGATGTTGATTCATGCTGATCATGAGCCTGTACATCTCTCATTGTCGGTGATCACCTCAATATCGAAACGAGGCTTCCCCATCCACGCACTGCCTCTCTGATCCAACCAGGTGTTCCAGCAACTTCGGAGGCCCCTTGCCTGAGCAGGGCCTTCTCCCAGGTCACTGCTGCAACTGGGGAGGACGCTGATAAAATTCTGGAAGAATTGCAACACCTCTTGCATCAAGAACCTTGCTTGGGCTGGAGGCGATGTCACCACGGTGTGTGTGGATGGCAAGTGGCAGACTCCCAAGAGGTTCGCGCATGACTTCAAAAGAATCGCCAAGGATGAGGAGGCTGCAAAAATCAACAAGGCCGTGGCTGAGAGGGCAGTGTTTCAAGGCGGATGTGAATGACAACGGCATTAAGGAACTGTTACAGGTGACTCCTGAGGAACTGCCTAATGAGGAGTCTCTGACCTGGGACAAGAATGCATTGCTGAAAAAGAGGCGAAGAAAAGGAAACAGTGGGAGAAAAAGAACCTCCAAGGAAATTCACAGTGAAGGGTTTAGCAGAAACTTTGGAGCCCCCAGCAAGATCCTTAGAAAGTTGGAAACACAGACCGCAACCCCAAAATGTTGTCAGTAACAAGGAGGAATGTGCATGGTGCGTTATCTATTTATAAGCAAATCTATGGTGAAAAAAGAAGCCATCCACCATGGACATATTTCTGAAAAGAGTCACACCTCCTCAGGAGCTTCGGCATGTCCTCCAAAGGCGTCGTTTCCATAGGAGATGACAGCTCTGTGCCTGCACTGCCCCTTCTGGGAGGACGAGAGATGGTGATGGAGGACAGGTACATGCATCTTAGTGACACTGACTCTGTGTAGGCCTAGGCTAATGTCTGTGCTTGTGTCTTATTTTTTAATAATGATGACAAAATAACTTTAAAAAGTAATGAATGATAAAGATGTTTAAAATGGAAAAAGCTTATAGAATAAGGATATAAAGAAGGTATTTTTGCACAGCCATAAAATGTGCCTTAAACTGTTACTACAATAGTCAAAAAACCAAATGATGTTTATATTTTAAAGATTTATTTATTTATTTGAAAAGCAGAGAGAGAGAGAGAGAGAGAGAGAGAGAGACCTGTGCCATCTTCTGCTGTCTTCCTGGGACCATTAGCAGGAAGCTGCCTTAGAAGCGAAGAAGGCAGGATTCAAAACAGTACTCCAATATGGGATGCTGGTGTCACAAGTGGTGGCTTAACCTATTGTGCCACAATGCCACCTCCCCCCCGCCAAAGTATTCAAAAGTTTATAAAGCAAAAATGTTATGGTAAGGCAAAGTTCATTTATTATTGAAGAAAGAATTTTGTTATATATGAAGGTATCCTAAATGTTTAGTGCTTATAAGATCTAGAGTAGTGTACAGTACTGTCCTAAGCTTTCACAGTCCCCCATCAGTCACTCACTAGCTTCTGGTCCTACAAGTACCACTGACGCCAAGTGCCCCCTACAGCTGTATCACTGGCTATTTCTTGTACAGTATTTTTACTGTAGCTTTTTGTGTGTTCAGATATGTTTAGATACACAAACACTTACCATTGTATTACAGTTACCCCTAGTACTCAGGCCAGTAACATATTATTCAGGTTTGTAGCCTGGGAGCAATTGGCTATACCATTTAGCCTGGATATGTGGTAGACTATACAACCTAGAAGTGTGTATAGAATATTCTAAAATGTTCACTAAGTGATAAATTTACCTAATGACACATTTCTCCAAATGTGTCCCTATCATTAGGCAACACATAAATTTGATCTCAAATTTTTCCTCCCATAGGGAGTTAACAAAATAACAGAGATATTCTATATTTTGCTTTCAAAATTTTTCCTTTTTATTATCTTTATTATCTTAATGAAAGGTCTTTATATACAAATCATCTTAACTAAAGATCTTTATTATCTTAACGAAAGTTCTTTATATACAAATATTCCAAGATAAAACAATGCAGTAAAAAGAGTCAAGAAGAATTCTAAAAACATCCCCTGCCTGTATCTGATGAATGATAGTGTTGAATTTTTCATTGTTAATTGTTTGGCTTAATGCCTTATTTATTAATTTATTTATTTGCTTCCTTGTGTATTAAATATGGAGTTTTGTGCTTTCTATCAAATCCCTCACTAGAGGTTGTTACTGAACATGTTTCAACTCTAACTGGAAACCTTGGAGCTTAAATCCATGAGGACTTTTGGCACTTCTGTAAAGATTGGAGGAACGCTGGGTAATTCCATCCAAAAATGAATCTAGAGATATATTTAGAAAACTTTTTTATTTTATTTGAAAGGCAGAGAGACAGAGACAGAGATGGAGAAACAGAGGTGGACAGACGGAGATCTCCCAACCATAGGTTCACTCTCCAAATGCCTGCGACAGTTATGGCTGGGCCAGGCGGAAGCCAGGAGTCGGGAACTCAGTTCAGATTCTCCACACGGCGCCGCGGCTCACTAGGCTAATCCTCCGCCTTGCGGCGCCAGCACACCGGGTTCTAGTCCCGGTCGGGGCGCCAGATTCTGTCCCGGTTGCCCCTCTTCCAGGCCAGCTCTCTGCTGTGGCCAGGGAGTGCAGTGGAGGATGGCCCAAGTGCTTGGGCCCTGCACCCCATGGGAGACCAGGATAAGTACCTGGCTCCTGGCTTCGGATCAGCGCAGTGTGCCGGCTGCAGCGGCCATTGGAGGGTGAACCAACGGCAAAGGAAGACCTTTCTCTCTGTCTCCCTCTCTCACTGTCCACTCTGCCTGTCAAAAAACAACAACAACAACAACAGCAACAAAAACAGATTCTCCACAAAGGTGGCAGGGACCCAACCATGGGCATCGTTACCTGCTGCCTCCCGGGACCTGCCTTAGCAGGAAGTGGGAGGCAGGGAATTGAACCCTGTTACTCCGGAAAGGAAGTGCAGGCATCCTAAGTGGCATCTTAAACTGCTGTGCCAGAAGACCACCTGTGGAGATTAGTTTAATCTACCGTACATTATCACTCATGACATGGACCTGCATGTATTTTTAAAGTGTTTATTTTCATCTACTTGGAAGATAGAGTCTCTCTCTCTCTCTCTCTTTCTCTCACTCTCTCTCACTCACACACACACACACACACACACACACACACACACGGAGAGAGAGAGAGAGAGAGAGAGAGAGAGAGAGAGAGAGAGAATCTTTCATCTTCTGGTTCACTCCCTATTGCCTGCAGCCAGCCAGAGCTAGGCCAGGCCAAAGCCAGGAGGCTGGAACTCCATCTGGGTTTCCCAGGGGGTGGTAGTCACCCAAACACTTGAGTTATCATCTGCTGCCTCGCAAGATGCATTATCAGGAAACTGGATCAGAAACACAGTAGCTGGGACTCTAACCAGCACTCTGATATGGGATGTAGACTTCTCTAGTGGTAGCTTAATCTGCTGCGTTGTTAATATTCTTGGAAATATTTTTTAAAGAGCATTTAATATAAGACCTATCCTCTTAACAAATTTTAAGTGTATCATACATTATTGTGAACTCTAAATACAATATAGTACAACAGATCTCTAGAACGTCTTCATTTTTCTTAACTTTGTATCTGTTGATTAATAACTTTCTGAATCCCACCCTTCCGCCCCAGTCCCTGGTGGCCATGATTTAATCTATGACTTTATGAATATGACTGTTGTAGATGCTTTGCATATGTGAAATTGTGCAGTGTTTGTCTTTCTCTGTCTGGCTTTTTTCACTTAACCTAATGTCTTCAGGTTTCATCCATGTTGCCACATAGTACAGAATCTTATCTTTTAAGGCTGAGCACTATTCCATTCTGTGTATAGATCACGTTTTCTTTTTTTTTAAGATTTACTTTATTTATTGAAAGGCAGAGTTACAGAGAGAGAGGGAGAGACAGGGAGAGAGATCTTCCATCCACTGGTTCACTCCCCAAATGGCCACAACCACCAGACTTGGGCCAGGCTGAAGCCAAGAGACAGGAGGATAGGTATTATATTATATTTCCAATCTCTTACATTGGTGCAGGAGTATCAGCTTTTGGGCCAATTTCTGCTTTTTTCCTAGGCACGTTAGTAGGGAGCTAGATGAGAAGTGGAGTAGCTGGGACTTGAACCGGTACCCATATGGGATGCTGACGTCACAGGTGGTGGTTTTACCCATTACACCACACTGCTGGCCCCTGTGGTTTCTTTATATATTCATTTGTGAATGAATATTCAGGTCATTTCTTCAGCTATTGTGATTAGAAGTAAACATGAGAGTGCTAGTATATCTTCCAGATCCTCACTTCAACTCCCTTAGATATATATCCAGAAATGGAATGGCTTAATCATATGATAGCTCTATTTTTAGTTAGATATCTTTTTTTTTGAGAGACCTCCACGCTGTTTTCCACAATGGTTGTACTAATTTTCATTCCTACCAACAATGTCTAAGAGTTCCAATTTCTCCACTTCCTCAATAACACTGCTGTCTTTTGGTAGTAGCTGTTCTGACAGGTGGGAGGTGATTTTTCCTTATGGTTTTGATTTGCACAGCCCTGATGATCAGTGCCAGGGAGCATTTTTTAAAAATAATTAATTTATTTGGAAGGCAAAATTATGGATTGAGAGAGAGGGAGAGAGAAAGAAAAATTTTCCATCTGCTGGTTTACTCCCCAAATGATCATAAGAGCAGAGGCTGAGCCAGGCCAACAAGCCTGGAACTTCATCTGGGTCTCCCACATGGCTGGCAAGATCCCAAGTATTTGGGCTAACATCCAATGCTTTCCCAGGAGCATTAGCAGGGAGCTGGGTTGGAAGTGGAGTGGATCCTGCTCTCACATGGGAGGAGGGCGTCGCAGGCAGCAGTTTAACCCACTGGGCTCCAATGCCTGCCCAGGCATTTTTGCATTTGTCTGTTGACTGCTGGTATTCTTCAAAGGAATGTCTCTATTAAAGTCCTTAGTCCATTTTAAAGGAAGGATTTTATTATTTATTTAAATTTTTAAAATATATTTATTTTCCTTTAAATTGAAAGGCAGAGAGACAGAGAGATCTTCCATCTACTGGTTCACTCCCCAAATGCCCCAACAACCGGGGCTGGGCCAGGCCAAAGCCAGGAGCCTAGAACTCAATCCAGGTCTCCCAAGTGGATGGCAGGGACCCAAGTACCATCATCTGCTGTTTGCCAGTGTGTGCATTAGGAGGAAGCGCTATCGGAAATGGAAGGCCAGGGATTCACACCTGGTACTCTGATGTGGGATGTTGATGTCCCTAGTGTCGATCGAACTGCTATACCAATTGCCCATTCTATTAGTTAATTTTTAAATTGGGTTAAATTTTTTTGGTTTCCTCTTGAGTTGTTTGATGAGTTCCTTATATATTTTGGAAAGTAACCTCTTGTCAGAAACAAGAGGCCTTCAGAAAGTTTAAGAAAAATGTATATTATGAAAAGACTATGCATAGATTTAAAAAACTGCTGCGCCAAAATAACTTATCTTTTAATTCCATTCTTTCACACACTTTTTGAATGATTTGCAAATACGGTCTCCCATTCTGTAAGTTGCTTGTTCACTCTGTTGATTGTTTCCTTTGCTGTGCAGGAGCTCTTCGGCTTGCTGTAGTCCCTCTCATTTGTTTTTGGTTTCATTGCCTATGGTTTTTGTGTCATATCCATGAACTCAATACCAAGATGAAGAGCATGAAGTTTCTCCCTATGCTTTCAGCTAGAAGCTTTAGTTTCACGTCTTATGCTTACAAATATTTTTTCACTGGTTGCTAGAATGCTAACCTTTGCTCCTATATTCGTTCAAAATTACAAATGAGAAAGAGGCTAATCTTGTGGGGGACTAGGGTGAAAGGTTGTGAGAATCTGCTGACTAAAGAGCACGTCGTAAACCAAATGTCGATTATAACTTCTCTGTGCATGCATTCTTACAATGGCAAGGGTATCTCTGGCTGCACTGGCATTTTGGCACACATGAGCACATTCTTCGAAGACTGAACAGTGTGCTGTGAGCACATTACTGCCCTGTAACATCACAGAGGCACTGAGAGTCTTCATTCTCCTCTTTCCTAGAAGGGTACAGGGCCTTTGTTGCACATTCTGGCGTGGGCGGTACAAAGCAGACTTAGCCACTGCACCCTGTAGCACACACAACTTGAGCCCAGATTTGCAACCTTTGCGTGAAATCCAACCACCAGGCTCAGGAGCTGTGTGGACACAGGGCTTCATCCAGTGCATTCATCACAATTCCAGCAGAGTGACTTGGGCAATGGTACCAGGGGACAGTGGGCTTCAATGACAGTAATTATGTCCTCTAAGGCACACCTTGGTTTGCAAAATATTTTTCCATATGTTATCTTATATGAATCTCTCAATAATCCTGGTGGAATTTTATAGGAAAAACAGGTGAAACAAAAGACTGAAATTCCCTCTTCAAATTCATAGTCAGAGGCAGAGCCAGCACTTGGTCATTGTTTTATTTATTTGTTTGTTTGTTTTTGTCCCCCCCCCCCCACCAAATCCAGTGTTTCTTCCACAATACTATCTTGTCTTGACAAAGTTGGGACAAGGGCAATATTAGGTACTGGTTAAGAACATTGTGGATCTGGGTCCAAATTCTTGTTCTGCTATATAGTGGCTCAGAGAACTTGGGGAATTTACTAAGCCCCAAGACCATGTGTTGGTTTTTCTGTCTATAAAATTCAAATTTAAATACTATGTACCTCATCAGATTTTAGAACTTACTGTATTAACATAAAAAGTGCACTAAGCATGGTGCCTAGCACACAGCACAGTATGCAGTAAGTCACCCATGAACAGCTTTTAAAAAAGGAAAACAAGTGAGCTTTGGTTAAGAATCGGAGTCTGAATCCCAGTTCTGTGTCTTTTCACTCTCTTATTAACTGTGTTAGTCAAAGAAGTCCTGTGAGCTCCAGTTTCCTGTCTCACCAAAGGAAGGCAGTGTAAGTGACTTTGTGAGAAAACCGATAAGAAGGGCTCTAGCTGACACAGGGCTCTCTATTGTCCGTGGGCTGTGTGTGTGTGTGTGTGTGTGTGTGCGTGCACCCAACGTGGCTGGTAGGGGAAGGAGGAACAATGCAGTGAAGGACCCCGGTATCCAAGTTACCAGCTTTGCCTTCGTGTTAACCAACACTCCCCAGCACCCAGCTAAGAGGCTGGCCGGGCAGGAGATCAAGAGGCAAAGGAAAGTGGTGACATTTGGGAAATGCCACAGCTCTCTTGGAAAATACACACCACACACAGACAAGGCTTTTTTTTTTTTTTTTCCAAAACTGAATGATTTCAGGATGGCAGCAATATGATTTGGTAATTACTTTTCTAAAATTTACAACATTTGTTCAGTATACTACAGGGCAAAGACAAGAAAACTGCAATATTCGCCCACCAGGCAGGAATGGTGGGAAGACGGAGGCGTCCCAGAGGAGAGACTGCTTCTGATGACCGCATCGGTGCACTTTGTGTCCTGGGAACCACTCCAACCCAGACCCGGAGGCACAGGGAGTTCCAGGGATGTGGGGTCCCCTCTCCAACCCTTTCATCATCACGTGGCCACTGATCTGCTGGGATGTGTCACACAGAAGAAAACATACAAAAATGAGTCATGATTCCTGCACAGGCAAAAGTGATGCCTGAGGAAGGCCAGTGTGTCCCTTAGGGTTACACTTGGCCAAGGGGTCACAGCTCAGGCTCCCAGCGTTATAACTCATTATAATCAACACTGAGTTGCTTCCAAGGAGCCCTCCTCCCGAGTGTGTGTGCGTGTGTGTGTGTGTGTGCAAGGAGACCGAGTCTTTCCTCTCAACACCTACCTTCCCCCTTGCACAGCACAAGCCCTAGAGGGAGTCCTTGGACCCAGCCCTGACTCCCTGTTCCTCCCGAGTTCATCCTTAGAACCCACAGCGTCCTTTCCCCAAAGCACATCTTGGTTGGGACTCTCCCACCAACATGAGAAGCCATAGCCTCCTAAAGACCTACCTATAGCGCCTATGTGGCAGGGCAGCCTCTGTCGGCTCTGGACGTGTTTCTCTTACCTCCTTGCCCTGCACAACGGGAGTCCACAGCCTCTAAGACACTTAAGTAGTCCTTCTCCAGTGACTCTGAAAGTCTGGGCTGTTGATTGCTTCAGAATCGCCTGGGATGCTTGTTAAACTTGGACTCAAAATGTCTGGGAGTGGAATCTCATGTGATTCTCACTCATCCGTAAGAATTCGCCCTGGCTGGTTTTCACTCATTCAGTTCACGGATACTTACCGAGCATCGACTCTGTGCCTGGCATGGTTGCAGGCTCCGGAAACATAGCAGCAAGTAAAATGGACACTGCCCCGATGAAGCTTACCTTCTAGAGGGGGAGACACATAGACAAAGATGTGAATAAACACATTTTAATATCCAGTAGTAGCATCATGAGAAAAATCACAGGGTGTGTGTGTGTGTGTGTGTGTGCACGCGCACATGCACTATTTTTAGCTAAGGGTGACAGGAGAAGATCCTTCGGGAAGGTCATTTGAACAGAGATCTGCAGGCGGTGGTGGTGCAAGCAGGAAATTCCTGAAGAAGGAATGTTTCAGGCAAGAGGAGCAGCAGGTGCAAAAGCCCCAAGTCAAAAAGGATGTCTGGCATCTTTGAGGAACGGCAAGGAGAAAAATATAACCAGGGAGGGAGGGGCCAGTGGCGGGAGGATGTGGGAACACAGAGGTGGGGGGAGGGGGACCGATCACGGTGGCCTTTGAGGACTCTGGTTGTACTGTAAGTGTGGGAAGCCGCTGCAGGGTGCAGGCAGGACAAGGACACGCTTCTCTCTCGGGGTAATCCTCTCTAGGTGTTCTCACCCACTTCTACAGCTAGGTACAAAATTGAAGGAGGGCAGCAAGCGTATCTTTAGGTTACATCCATTGTACATTTGTCATTGAAAAAGTTCTGGTGTCAGGCTTTTTTTTTTTTAAGATTTATTTATTCACTTGAAAGGCAGAGTTACAGAGAGAGAGAGAGAGAATCTTCTCTGTGTTGGTTCACTCCTCAAATGGCTATAATAGCCAGAGTTGGGCCAGGAGTAAGCCAGGAACCAGGGACTCCATCCTGGTCTCCAAAGTGGGTGGCAGGGGCCCAAGCCCTCAGGCCATCTTCTGCTGCCATTCCAGGTGCACTAGCAGGGAGCTGGATCAAAAGTGGGATAGCCGGGATATGAACCAGCACCCATAAGGGATGCCAGCATTGCAGGTGGTGGTTTAATCCACTGCACCATAACGCCTGTGCCTGTGTGTGTGTGTGTGCATGCACGTGTGTGTCAGGGTTTTAAGCCACTATCTCATTTATGAGGTAGGCACATAGTTATTATCCCTATTTTATTGATGAGGAAATTGCAGCTCAGAGACCAGTTTTGTGGCACAGTGGGTTAAGCCACTGCCTGAGATGCCAGAATCCATATCAGAGTGTGGGTTCATGTCCCGGCTACTTTACTTCCAATCCAGCTCCCTGCTAATGTGCCTGGGAAAGCAACAGAAGATGGCCCAAGTGCTTGGGGCCCTGTCATCTAATGGGATGGAGTTCCAGGCTCCTGGCTTCAGACTGGCCCAGTCCTGGCTGTTGCAGGCATTTAGGGGATGAACTAGGAAATGGAAGAGCTTGTCCTGTGTGTGTGTGTGTGTGTGTGTGGCTCTGCCTCTCAAGTAGATGAAAATAAATGAATAAATATTTTTAAAAGAAATTGAAACTCAGATTATGCAACTTGGAAAGTGAAGCAAAGGGGTTTCCAAAGTTAGTTTCTGATTTTCATCTCTACGCCCTCTGCCTGCCCTGAAAGAACCAGTACATTCCACTGCACTCCCAGGGTTAAACTAAGCATAAAGGTGTCGAAGACTGAGTAAAAAGAAAGGGGGTGTAGATTCATGGCCTGGGCAGGGGGTGGGGGTGGGGGGGCATGGGAGCAAACACGTGAGTATCAGAACCTTGAAGTCTCAGCTTTATTATTTTTGGTTTGTGCTTTCGTCAACTTCTGCCTGTACACTTGATCGTGAGTCATACAAACCCGAAGTCACAGCCCTAAAAAGCCACCTAACCACAGGGCCTTTAATTTATACCTCCAATTTCCGACTGCCTTCTTTCTCTCCCTTCTCGGTGTCGACCACAGACGCAGCCTGCTCTGTCGACCACGATTCTGAGTTCCTTCCAAACTCTGATTCTTTTCCTTTTCCCCACTGTCCTTGGCTTTTAGAGGATTATCTCTACAGTGAGCACATCCAGGTCGGAAATTGAGTCCTCTACTTGGTTAGAATCTTTTTTCAACATGAACAGTTTTCTATTAGCAATAATTGTGCATATCCATGGGGTACAGTGTGACACATCAAGAGACCCACACAGTGTGTACTGATAGGATTTGTTTGGTTTGGCTTTTTACCATTTCAAATGAACAATAATTGTACCTATTTATGGAGTTGAGTGCAACGTTTCACTACATGGATACAACGTGTAGTGATCCAAATAGGGTTAATCAGCATTTCCCCTTCTGTGACATTACTTCCTGATTGGAGTCTTGGCGCTCTCTTCTTCTATTTGGCCATCACATATATACTAGGATATTGGGGACTCCATCGTCTCTCCACTGTACTGTGTACACTAGGAGCTTCTCCATTTGCACTAACTCTCATTTGGTACCTGCTATCCAAACTCCCTCTATCTCGCCCCACCCCTCCCAGCCTCTAATAGTCACCATTCTATGTTCAGATTCAATTTTTTAAGATTTATTTATTTGTATGTAAGTCAGAGTTACAGAGAGATCGTGAGAGAGAGCGATATCTTCCATCCACTAGTTCACCTTTCAGAAGGCCACATGGCTGGGGCTCCTACTGTTGCAGCCATTTGGGAGTGAACTAGCGGATGAAAGAACACTCTCTCTCTCTCTCTCTCTCTCTCTCTCCCTCTCTCTGTAACTCTGCTGTTGAAATAAATAAAATCCAAAAAAAAAAAAACTACTTTTCATATAATATGCTTGGGGGTAGCCTTAGTTAACCAAGTGCTGTCTACTGGAGAGGCATGGCATATGAGTTAATTGCTGTTGTTATTTTTAAGGCTTATGCTATGAATTGGTAGCTTTTTATGTAACTGACAGAAAAACAGCCAGGAGATATTCTTCATTACTTGCGCAGTAAAGTTAAATTATAAGTCACTCTTTGACCCTGGCCCACTCCTGAATCAAACAAGCTGCAGATATTTGTATGTTTAATTTAGTTGTCAATAAGAATGTATATTTGCCTAACAGCTGGACTGGGAGTAAAATTTATTTTTTAATCTAAGAAGGAAAAAAAGGTGAGAAAGGAGGGGGCGGGGACCAAAAATCTTACAGCCAGCTGTGTTTCTTCTCGGAGAGGGACCACTGGGGAGGTGATGGCTTGTTTAATCTCAGAAATGTAAACAGCAGGAAGCCTGTCACAATTAAGTTAGAACTGAAGCACTAATTAAGTCTGATGCAGTATAATGGAGATTCAGATTTAGTAAATATTGATCCCAAATGGCTCTACTTTCTTTATACATCTCAAATTAATCTTAATGTAAACCAAAGTGCATGTGTTCTTTTCAAAGTAGAATTTGCTCATATCTGTATTCCAAGAGAAATGAGATTGGAAACCACAAGGATTACATTTCCCAGGAATGTATATGAAAGACCACAGCCTCGGAGCAGCGCTATCTGCATTTCTGCAAGATTGCTTGGGGCCTGTCGGTCCACAGAGCAACAGCAGATCCCTGAGGAATCCTGGGCAAGAATAAACACACACACACACACACACACACACACACGCTCATATATAAACTGACCCAAAGTCTTATAGACTCCAAGATTTTAAAAATCTACTTTTTAAGGTCAATGGCATAGCTGGAAGAGTGAGTTAAAAATACTTGAAAAAAATTTTAATTAATCTACCAGTGCCTACAGCTCCCATTTCAGTCCACCTCTGCTAGGGCTAACTAAAAATCCAGATTGCCTTTGAGGGCATGGAGAAATAAACAGTTCCTGATACTTCACAGAAGAGGAATTTATTTAATGCTGTTTAGGGAGTTAGCGATTGCCCAGTTTACTTTGGGATCATCTTTGTTGTTTAAAAAATAGAGCATTCTTGTCAGATGAGTTAACCTGCAGCTTTGGTTTTAATGTCAACATTATATATCTATATTGCCTTCTTAATGTTCTATTATTTTTTGAATAATTGGCATCAGAAAGTCAAAAAGAAAAAAAATGTTCACTTGAAATAGATAAACAACTTTCCCAAGATGGGGATTTTGCTTTGTTAAATTGGTGGGCAGACCAAGAGATACTTTGCTCATAGAATAAATGGTATCTACCATTTTATATCAGAATCACATACCAAGAAAGGATCATCCCTCTCCTCTGGGCCAGGCTGTCCCTGGAAAGCATTAAGTATGTCTCTGAACAGTTTGATAACTGAACCAGCAATCAGGGAAGTAAAAGAGCCAGGCTACCATTTAACACGTGGGGAGATGGGGGCATCTCCTGCGAATGCACTGGAGTTGATAACTCACACGGCATCCGGGCCAGTGTGCTGGAAGAGGAACCAATGGAAACCAGAAATGGGTGGGATATAGAGGGCAACAGACAGGAAGTCGGGATGGTTCGTAGCTTACTCAATTAGTAAATGGTGACGTCACTTCCTGAGATGATGAAGCTGGGGGAAAAGCAGGTAGTGGAGGTGGCGAGACCAAGTGTCTTCCATGGATGACGTCTGGGATGGGGGTGCCACATAAGCTGTGGACTGCGTGAGTCTGGAAGCTCATAGGAGCTCAGAATTAGGAAGAAAAGTAGAGAGGATTCAGGAGGAGAGGAGATGAGGGCCCTAATAGTTCTAGTAGAAAATCTGAGCAGGGAAGCTCGTAACTTTGGGCTCCTCTGTGGAGTAGTAGCTTTATTACTTTGTCCAGAGTTTTGAGTTTCCAAAATAATAAAAAATATCTATATTCAAACATGTGGGCAAAAACATATTCCAGGATCAGATGTTGATCAATTTTGGATTAATTGTTTTGGGATTATTTTTAATCATTGCAAATGAAGACTCAGCTTTTGGGCAGGTCCCAGTTCAAGTCATAGCTGCTCCACTTCCGATGCAGCTCCTTGCTAATGTGCCTGGGAAAGCAGCAGAAGATGACCCAAGTCCTTGGGCCCCTGCACCCATGGAGGAGACCTGGAAGAAGCTCCTGGTTCCTGGTTCCTGGCTTTAGTCTGGCTCAGCCCAGGCTGTTGTGGCCATTTGGGGACTGAACCAGTGGATAGAAGACTTCTCTGTCTCCTCCTCCTCTCTCTCTCTCTCTGTAACTCTGCCTTCCAAATAAATAAAATAAATCTTAAAAGACTCAGCTATATTTATATTTTATCCCTAATAGGATCCAGTTCAATGAATTTGAATTTTTTTTAAAAAAAGATTTATTTACTTATTTGAAAGGCACAGATACAGAGAGAGGGATGGAGTGACATCGCTCTTCCATCTGCCAGTTCACTCCCCAAATGGCCGCAACAGCCAGGGCTGAGCCAGGCTTAAAACAGAGTCTGGAACACCATCTGGGTCTCCCATGTGGGTGGCAGGGGGCCAAGCAACTGAGCTATCTTCTGCTGCTTTCTCAGGCGCATTAGCAGGGAGCTGGATAGGAAGTGGAGCTGCCGAGATTTAAACAGGCACTCCTATGAGATGCTGGTGTCACAGGTCATGGCTTAACTCACTGCACCACAAAGTTGGCCTCTGGACAAACTTTTAGTAAATAGTTTTGAACTGAAATCAGTTCCTGGGCTTGAATGCTAATTATGCCACTTAATTAACTCTGTGATGTTGGGCAAATGAATCCTGGTCTGAGCCTTGGGCTCGTGAGGTAAAACACACCATTAGGAGGATCAAGTGAGACAATTTAAAGTAAAATGTCTGCAACAATTCCTAGCTCAGTAGGAGGAAGCCATTATTAAGTAGATGCGGCATAAGCTCCCAGGAAATGCCAGCCAGAAGTTCCCAAAGATTTGAAATCAGGGCTGGCGCTATGGTGTACTGGGTTGAGCCTGCACCTGCAGCACCAGTATCCCATGAAGGCTCTGGTTCGAGTCCCAGTTGCTCCACTTCTGGTTCAGCTCCCTGCCAATGTGCCTGAGACAGCAGTGGAAGATGGCCCAAGTGCTTCGGCCCTTGTACTCACATGGGGGACCTGGAGGGGACTCCGGGTTCCTGGCTTCGAATTGGCCCAGCTCTGGCCATTCTAGCCATTTGGGGAGTGAACCAGCAGACAGAAAACCTGAAAGAATTAAAAAAAAATTGAAATGAACAGAAAATCTCCAAAAATAGCATTGTTTCCTCCCAGTCAATGTCGGTCAGGGTTGGCTCCAGCATCCCCTCCTCTCCTGGGTGGTGTAGGCCCAATTGCAGGCTGGCTTCAGCCCGTAGAGAACGATTTCTATGTGAAGAAGCAGCACTGAGTCCTCGGGACCCAGAGCCAGGAGCAGCTGGCCGGCCCTGCCTTGGCCCTTTCCTCCCTTTGGGTGCGTCCTGAGGCTCTTCCCTCCCAGAATCTTAGTGCACCACTCCCAGGTCACGGCTAGTTTCCTGACGCACTGGTTTGCCCCTCATTAAGCTGCTTCGATCTCCTCTCTGACTTGGGCTTTCCAACAACAAAGGCTGTAGCATCCAAAGGACACTGTCTTTGACCCCGGCCTGACTGCTGGGTTCTTCCAGCTGAGCCCGGTGTGCGGCCACCCAGCCTGGAGATGCTGAGCCTGAATGAAAGTTGCCGGGGGAAATAGGCAGGGGCCCTTGTTTATATGGCCCGAGGCACTGCTTTCCTTTTGCAGGCACATTCTATCCCCTGTGATGGCGTGGGGCTGTTTGTCCCTCCGGGACATGGCTACTTGGCTCATGGTCTATTTCATTGTGGGTCCTGACGTGTCTTTCTTCTGTTCCTTGTATCGCAGCAGCTTGAATAGCCAAAGGATCAAATCTAAGCAGGAGACAAGATGTACTTTCCACATTAAACTCACCCCTATTGGCAGGCAGGCAGGCAGGCCTACTCTAGAGGCAAAAGGCAGGACACAGTACATTGTTCAGTGTGTGGCTCAGTAAGAACTCCAGTTTTAAGGTCCCGAGCCCCAAGGTAGTGAGTGACCTGTGTCTCTAGGGGTTTATAGGACAGAAGAATGACAGCAACCGTACCAAAAATCTGTAAACATACGGTGCTGTATGCTGCTAAACGTACTTCCTAGGTTTATTGAAAACAGCCAGTACTCTGCATAGTAACACTTTCTAAAACGGGCTTTTAAAATAATTGTTTGGAATTGGTTAACTCAGTGCTTCACTCTATTAATAGTCCTTAGGCTTGCGGAGTTTGTTTTCACTTCTTATCCTGATCTCTCTACTTTCCACGTGGACCTTGAACATCAACACTCAGGCATCTCTGTGTGCCAAGGCAATGAGCTCAAGTCTCACCCCCACCCCGCCAGCCAGGAGATCACGGTTCCCGGTGGGCAGAGCTTGGGGAGGGGCAGCAGTGGGCTGAGTTCAAAAGTCAGCCTTAAGCTTTGGGGGTCTTTTTCTTGCACTGGCCCCTCCCCATGTCCTGGACATGACTTGGCATCTGTTTACATCCATTCTTTTTTTTCAAAGGAGGTAGAATTCTACAGGTTTGAGGCCTCACAGGAGTTGGGTTACCCTGGGGAGAGGAGAACTCCTTCCAGGACCAGCCACGGGGTCCTGCCCTCGGGGTCCCTCTGGGCAGGCTGCCCTGAGCAGGCAGGGCCTGGGCTGCGACTGTGCGTTGGGTTCAGTCTACTTGTCAACAGCACCCAGCACTGACCCAAGGCCACGACCAGGGAAAGGACCCAGGGCTCGGGTTCCTGCTGGAGAAACTGGACGTCCCCAGGCAATGGACAGTTATGTCCCTCACTGAGTAACCCAGGGGAGGCGCTTTCGGATAGAGTTGGCTAAACAAAGTCACAGAGGACAGGCCGTGAGGTGGGCCCGGCATCCATCTGGCCGTGCGCAGGCGCCTCCCGGAGGCTCCTGGCTGTTTGCCCTCAAGTGGCCCGACTTTCTCCACTTGGGGACTTGTGTCTGGGGGTTCCCTGTGTTTTCTCACCTCTCACTTGGGGCTCTTGTCATTGCTGCAGTTTGTGGTTTCTGTTTAACCTGGTTGTTTCCCCAGGACTCTGGCCAAGTTCCTAGGTCCATTTTACCTGCGTGGAGGGCAGGGCGTGTAAATAGTATATGGATTTTTGAACAACATTGTAAATACTTTATGGACTGTGTCTGACAGGGAGTTGCTGAGCTGTAAAACTGGAATTAAACCAACGTGTTTACCGAAGTGTGCCAATTGTAAAACTTCCCTGCTTTCTGAACACCACCGCCTTCGTGATGCAGGACTTGGGGTGGCTCCGAGCTAGGGGTGCAGAGACCATCTCTGGCAGCCTCTTGGGAGCGTCTGGGACAACATCTTGGTCCCATTTGCCCCACGGCACTTTGGAGCCCCTCTTCCTGTGGGGCATGCCGCCTCGTCCCCAGTCTGTGCCGCCGTCCCCCACAAACACCCCTCATGTGCACTCTTCCCCGTGAGCGGGAAGCAGCCCCGGCTCTGAGGTGGGAACGGTGCAGTCCACACCCCTGCTCAGCCTGGGAGTGATGGGGGTGGAGCTTCACCACTGCCCACCTCCTCTCACTGCAGTCTGCGAGCACCAGCACGCTGGAAACAGCCCTCCAAGCCACTCTGAACAGCTCAGGAGGCAGCGGCTGCCTCCCCTCCCTCCTTTCCCCTCCTCCTCCTCCCTCCCTCCTCCCTCCCCTTCCTCCTCCTCCTCCCTCCCTTCCTTCTTTCTCTCCTGTGCTCTTCTTTCCAAGCATTCTACTCCCATTTCCTCCTCCCCGTCTTTGCTTATTCCGTCCCTGCCTGCCTCCACCAGCAGTTCACTACGTAAAATAGAAGCCTGAGCCGTGCTGGGCCCAGGGGGTGCCCTGGACAGCATACTCTCGCCCGTGGAGGAATAGGAGAGGGAGGCAGGTTGGCGTCACTGAAATAAAGGCAGAGTGTCCCAGCTTTGGATCCTGGCCCAGCCGCTTCCTAGGGGGAGATCTTGGGTGAGTCCCTGCATCCCTCTGAACTGAGTGTCTTTCCACAGGTGTATGACGGGGGTCAGAACTGTGAAAGGACTGTATAAGGATTCAGATCTCTACAGCAGGCGCCCACGCAGCAGTAGACATTGTCATCTGGATGATTTGGATGACTGTTCACAATGGTTTCTGTACGCTCCCTGAAGAAAACACCCAGCAATGAGCTGCGTTACTTGGCTTTCTGATGGAATCAGGCCACTGGGAGACCAGTGAAACAGTATTTTAGAAATTGGCAAAAGCCAAAGGGAGGTTCAACTACGAGACCATTTGGATGGGTCTTGGCTCACAGCACCACTGAAGATCCACCCATTCATTCCATGGGATCCCAGGGACTAAAGCGGGGCTGAAATAGGCAATGGGTGGGCCTCTCCGAGTGCTGTCTGTCATTCTCCTGTGGGCTCATGGGTGCTGGGCACATGGCTCAGGGTTCCAGGATGCTTTGTTAGCAGAATCCAAATACCATGACCTAAGGGGCCCTCAAAACTCTTCCCTGCCCTGAAGTGCAGTGCATCTCGTACTGGGTTTCTTTTTTTGGACAGGCAGAGTGGACAGTGAGAGAGAGAGACAGAGAGAAAGGTCTTCCTTTTGCTGTTGGTTCACCCTCCAATGGCTGCCGTGGCCGGCGCGCTGCAGCCGGTGCACCGCGCTGATCCGAAGCCAGGAGCCAGGTGCTTCTCCTGGTCTCCCATGGGTGCAGGGCCCAAGGACTTGGGCCATCCTCCACTGCACTCCCTGGCCACAGCAGAGAGCTGGACAGGAGGAGGAGCGACCGGGACAGAATCTGGTGCCCTGACTGGGACTAGAACCCGGGGTGCCAGTGCCACAGGTGGAGGATTAGCCTAGCGAGCCACGGCGCCAGCCTCGTACTGGGTTTCAAAGCTAAAATACTTAAGTGCTCACAGAACTGTGCTTTCAGAAATGTCGAAGCAGGAAACTTCCAGGCACTTTTCAAGCACTTTGACATTTTGATGCCCCCAGGCCCCAGGCTATCTCCACACATGCACCTGTGTTCTGCATGTTTCCCAGCCTCCTCTGCCATCAAGGAGTTCATCTCTATACCCCACTGCTCTCAGCTGACTGTCAATAGCACTAAGAAGCAACCCAGCAAACAAATCCCATGGAGAAAGTCACTGATAACAAGAATAACAGCACTAATAAGAACTCTACAGGTGTGCTTTCTCTCATTCGGGTCTCAGTCTGCATAGTAGACTTTCCTCCTCTTCAGGCTGTTACACAGATGAGAAAA
This sequence comes from Oryctolagus cuniculus, assembly GCF_964237555.1. Lineage (NCBI taxonomy): Eukaryota > Metazoa > Chordata > Mammalia > Lagomorpha > Leporidae > Oryctolagus > Oryctolagus cuniculus. The sequence continues at coordinate 79,045,455 of NC_091438.1, forward strand.
TGAGGCTCAAACAGATAACTGATTTGTGCAGGTTGCGTGTCTAGTATAGGATCTGAAGGAGCTTTGTCTCTCTGTCCTGTGTCTAGAACAGGAGCTGAACAGGGAAACCAGGATCTGAACTCGGGATTGTCTGTGCATGTTTCCAGAATATTCACTACATATTGTGTCACATCAAGGCTGCATGGGGGCAGTGTGGATACCTGACTGGCAATCAGCAAAGTTGCTAAGGGAAGAGGCAACTGATAGGACAGAGGCAAGCTTAAATGCAGGCCACTGCAGACTCTGTAACCAGCCTCCAGATCCTGTGGCCCAGAGGACAACTGTATCCCTCTGGGTAAATTTTCTCCATCTCCATGTTGAAGCCAAAGGTCAATGTCATGGCTGCCAGATGGCATAACAGGAGTGGAAACTCTTCCAAGTGGGATGTTGGTGAGATGGGATAGACATTGTCATCTGGATGTTTTGGATAACTGTTCACAATGGTTTCTGTACGCTCCCAGAAGAAAACACCCAGCAATGAGCTGTGTTACCTGGCTTTCTGTTGGAATCAGGCCACTGGTGAGCCACCTGTTCCTCAAGGGAGTAGAAGGCAGGAGAGTAAGGGCCACGGGGCCCATATGGCAGTGAGGAGGGCTCCCATTGCTATATTAGGTGTTTTTCCTCCATGCAGCACACTTGGAAATGCCTGGAGACATTTGTGTTAAAACTGGGGTTTGGATACTAATGGCATGTGGTGGGTAGAGGCCTGGGTTGCTGCAACATTCCCCATAGGGCATAGGGCAGTCCCCTACCAAAAGAATTATCCAGTCCCAAATGTCAGTAGTGTTGAGGTTCATAGAAACCAAACCATGTGGATCTTCCATTGCTTATCAAGACGTTGGTGAAATATTTCACCCAATATGAGACTGGAAAGAAGTAGGTTCAAGAGATGAGCAAGCAGCCTCCTCTGTGTGGATAAATGAGGCTGTGTGCATCCTTTTGATGGAATCCTCAAATTCTACTTTCAAGTCTGGTTCACCTGCGTCATGCACTTTCAAGCAATAGATGTCTACCTTTTGGTTTTTCTTTCAGAGGCAGAGAGACAGATGGGAATTCACTGTGTTCACTCCCCAAATGCCCACAACCAGGAATGCAACCAGGGACCCAGGAAAACCATCCAGATCCTCCACACGGGCAGAAGGAACCCCGTCACTTCGGCTCTCGTTTCTTCCTCCTGAGTCCGAATTAGCAGGATGCCAGAACCAGGAGCCGGAAGTGGGGATTGAACCCAGGTACTCTGAGGTGGGACATGGGTGTCTTAGCCAAATCTCCCCACCCCGCACCCTCTCCCCCCAAGCCATATGACGACCCTGACCTCTGTGCTTTTCAGGTTACTTCACAGGGAAGACCACCAGCATGCTGAAAGACTAGTGCATAGCAACAAGGAAATAAAATAGGTCGTGTAACTTCCTGGGATTCAGCAGCACTCCTTACATTTATGTCTTTGTCACACGTTTTTCTCATTATACTTGCAGAAGGCTTTATACATCCTATCTGCACGGCTGTGTTCAAGACATTCGCCCTACCTGGACTTCTCCTGTTATTCTTGTGCACTCAGCCCATCTCCATCGGTTCACTTTTGAAATTGGAATCTTGTTTGCCTGTTGAGCTCTGCCTCACCTCCTGCAGCTGGCAACTGCCCCTTCTGAACTCCTCACTGAAGCTATCTGTGAACAAGCCTTTGTCTTTGCCTCCCTGATTTCTTCCCCAGCTTCCAAAGCTGAGACTCGGCGGATGCCTGAACAGCAGAGTAAACGCTCCCTCAATATGAGCCAAATAGGAGCCCCAGCTGTGTGCTCGCCATGGAGACCTGTGCCCAGGCCCTGGCCTCTGCCAGGTATTTCCATGGTACCACGTATGTCTGATGAAGCCACTTCCCTTGAATTCCTTAGGAAAACATCCCAGGCATGTATGATCAAGGTCACCACCCTGGGCAGAGGAGGGTCCAACTGAAGTTACATTTCTACCCTCAAGCACCATGAAGTTAAAGTGCAAATAGGGCGTGGCTCAGAAATAAGGAGATTGTGGTGTGAATGCCAGCAGTTTAGAGCATGGGGCCCCTTGCCCTTCATGCAGCCAAAGGGCACTGCCCACGCTCTATGGGACCGTTGTTAAGGGCCGGAGGGTGTCAAAGCAAAGTTCACATTTCCATGGAAGGCCCAGGGGCCACAGGCGAGGTCAGGCGTGTCTGTGGGGCCTTTGTCTGCTGGCTCTTTGTTGAAACCCACATGTGGCCCCATTTTGTTCCCGAGAGCTCTGCGTGTGTTTCTGGGTGGACGGGGACGCTGCGCAGCTGGGCCCTGAGTCATGGTTCCGGCCTTCGCCGAGCTCGGCTGAGGAGCTGCTTCAGGCAGGCTTGCGTTCTGTTCTCAGTTTCCAATTTGGCAAAGAAAACTGCATGTTCATCTCATCAAGGCCCGGGAGAGCGCAGGGCGTTGCCCCCAAATGCCTCTCCCTTCCCACATGTGTAAGTCACGAAGGGAAAGTCCTGACTCTGTTCTCTGATACCAATTCCCAGCTCAGGTCAATGCCAACCTGGTGCCTGGCACATAGGTGTTATTTTGCAACTTTTAATTACATATGACTCCAACCAAGTTCAAAGAATATACGAGAAGATTGGAAGCACCTAAAAAGGCCCTTATCATTCAGCTTCCACAGTATTGTGAACTGTATTGTTCTATGCACACCCCCACTCACTTCCTCTACGCTATCTGCATTATTTTGAAGCAAATTCCACACATTTAATGTCCTCTGTAAACAGTTCTGTACAAATCTCTAAAAGATGACTCCTGTTTTCTAAACATGAGACATCGTTAGTACATCTTAATATCATCAAACACTATGCTGGTGTTCAAAATTTTAACTAGTCTGATAGAGGTTATCATTAAGTATTTTTTCTTATTTGGTCCAGGACCCAAATAAGGCCCACCTATTGTGCTGGTTGCTATGTCTCATCATGTTTCTTTTCATCTGTATAGATTTCTTTTCTCTCTCTCTCCCTTGCTCTCTCTCTCTTTTCCCTTAATGAAATCAGGTTGTTGGCTGTGTAGAATTTTTCCATCTGGAATTTTTTGACTAAGTCCCTGTGGTGTTATTTTACATGTTCCTTTATTATCCACTATTTTTTCCCTGTAAATTGATAGTTGGATTGTGGCCATGATAAACTTCAAGTTTGATTTAGCTTCTTTTGGTAAGATTGCTTCATGGTGGTGATGTGCTAGTTCGTCTGGAAGTGTATCATACTTGGTTTCTCTCTGTCATAGTGGCAGTCACTGGTGATCAATTCCTAGATGTATTAACTCACTGAAAGTGTAAAACAGTGATAGCAATGCTCTAAATCTACTTCTACTTCCAAAAAGAGGAGAGAAGCTCCTTATCTACTATTTGCTCATTCAGTGCAATAGTTCATAGAGCAAAGGCAGGAAAAATGCCTCATTTTTCTCCTTCTTAATAATGCTCCCCCCGACATGATTCACCAGCTTCTTTCAAAAGTGACCAATCACTACCCTTTAGAATCATCATGAATTTCCTGATTTGAACATATCTGGTGAATTTTGATCTGTTGTGGCCACTGTCATTACTGATGCTCGGATGGCCTCACCCTCAGCCAGTATCAGTCTCTTAAAGTGGGCCCTTTAATCACTCAGTGCAACGTAGTAGCTGTTGATGACTTTTTTGCTGTCCAGTATGACAAGATGTTCCAGGCACATCTTGTACATTTCCTGCTCTAAATGTGGACTCAAACATTTCTCCAAGGAGCTCTAGTCCTTTTCAGTGGGAAATGGGATTACTGGAACTCACTCCGGGCACTAGGAGTGCTCCATGCTAGCTGGGTAGCTGGTCGTTTCTGGGACATTTTAGTAGACAGAGCTGGGAATTGCATTTATTTGTAAAGATAAAACACACCATGAGTTCATATTGGTTTTTCCAATTCAAATTCAGCATTACAAGGATTTTCATTAATAGCTTCAATCCCATCTACTGTCTCTCAGAACTGAGAATTCTGGTTTGCAAAGACACCGGGCACAGTAGTTGATCACATAATTCTGCACTAGGTACATACTTTCCTCCCCTTTGTTTTTTGCTTATTATAGCCTCCGTAGTAGTTTAGGGAGCTATGACGTCTTCCTTTTTAGAGTGTGTCTGTACCGTGGGTTTTCTCACTCAGTCCCTTCATGGCAAATATTCAAGTTCTTTCACCTCGCTGGCAAAAATAATAACAGCCTTGTGCTTTCTTTTCCCCCAACAATATGGGTTTGGGTTAGAACCATGAAAAATGGAATTCCTGGATACAGAGTAGTTTGGTGGTGATGTTCTGTCGTTTCGGTTAACAATCTCAAGCTTAAAGAAAAGCTGCCGCTGTAGTACATAGAACTTTTTTTGGGGGTGGGCACCATGCGAGAGTAAGTTGCAGACCTAATGTCTCAATCCAGTGGATACTTCGGTGTGTATTTCCTAAGAACAATGGCATTCCCCCCACATAACCACAACACAACTCTCAGAATCAGGCAGTTAACATCGATACAATCCTACCTCCTAATCCCTGGACTCCATTCAGCCTTCACCCATGACGTCACGTGTTGTGTGTTGCTGTCACACCTCTGTCGTCTCGGACATTTTAAAGCAGTTCTCTCTCCTTGATGTCCGTGACTGTGAGATGTTTGCTGGTCCTGAGTTAGTTATCTTGCTGCACGTTCCTCAATTTGGGCTCAGAGAAGTGTTTTTTTTTTTGTTTGTTTGTTTGTTTGTTTTTTTTAAAGAGGCCGGCACCGCAGCTCACTAGGCTAATCCTCCGCCTTGCGGCGCCAGCACACCGGGTTCTAGTCCCGGTCGGGGCTCCAGATTCTGTCCCGGTTGTCCCTCTTCCAGGCCAGCTCTCTGCTGTGGCCAGGGAGGGCAGTGGAGGATGGCCCAAGTGCTTGGGCCCTGCACCCCATGGGAGACCAGGAGAAGCACCTGGCTCCTGCCATCGGATCAGCGCGGTGCGCCGGCTGCGGCGGCCATTGGAGGGTGAACCAACGGCAAAAGGAAGACCTTCCTCTCTGTCTCTCTCTCTCACTGTCCACTCTGCCTGTCCAAAGAAAGAAAGAAAGAGAAAGAAATATAGGATTCACCTTGATCATGTTCTTTTAAAATTACTCTCAGGATCTTGGCCAGGAGGGTGGAACAGGATGAAGGGAGAGAAATATCTCCAGGAGAAAGGGGCCCATCCCCTCCGAAATGTGCTTATCTCACTGTGCACAAAGGGTCGGGGCCTTTTGCACGGAGGGTGCTGGGGGGGGGGGGCGGGGAAGGAAGCTGATTCCCCAGGAAGCCCTGTCAGATAAGGAATCGGTGCCGCTGTGAACTCCCCTGCTTCTGTGTTTTTCTATTGACCCTCCTTAGCTTCCTCCTTGGTTCCAGTAACATGACTTGGGGCGAAAAATATTCCCAGCCGCGCTTCAGCTCAACTAGGGGAAAGGAAGTTGCAGGAGCTGTGGCTACTGTGAGGACAGAGTCAGGCGCTCCTCTTGCTCCTGGCACAGGCCTCCATGCACACCCTTGCTAGGGCACCTGCCTGCATTGAATGCATTGTTGCTCATTTCCCTGGCACTGTGGGTGCCTTCTGAGTGGGAGCCACCCACTACTAGGAAGAGGAATGCCTTCGCTCTAATGCACTATTATGAAGAGGAATGCCTTCGCACTAATGTGGCTCTCAGCCGCCTACCCTACCCATTGGGAGGGCTTCAAGCTGGGAAAGGGCACACACAGGTCAGGGAGGGGAAGAAAGGGGAAGGAGGAAGTGTGTGTAAGGAGGACCCGAAAGTGTGTGTAAGGAGGACCCGGGGAGGCGTGCCTCTGCTCGGTGAGCCGCTCAGCTCACATTCATCAGCCAGAGTAATTTCACTGCAACTGGACTGGAAGAGAGAAGGAAGAGAAAGGAGAGCAGGCAGGTGAGGGGTGTGTGATGGATTGCCTGTTGAGCCGGTGCTCTGGGGAGCCCCTGCAGCCCGAATCCAGCCAGGCCCAGCCTTGTGCCTCTACATTCTGAACCTGCCTGACAGTTTGAGAATTCCATGAGGCAAAGAGTAATTTATTTCACTAGCGATAGAAGGCAACGTTTCGCTACAAGGGAGTCAGGGTGGAGCTGGATCACACAGTCTTAGTTCAGTCCAGCTGTTTGTGCTGCTTGCCAAAGATTCCGCAGACACTGTTCTCTGGAAAGGTGGTGGTGGGCAGGAGGGTGGGTCCCTGTGTGTGCTTCACTGAGGCCCAAGTAGAGGAATCCTTTTGTTGCTTGGCAGGATCTCTAATCCACTCATCAGGGAGCAATCAAGGTGCACCTTCAAACAACAGCTCTGAGATAACCCCAAGACTTGGGAGTCGATGTTTGTTTAGGGAACTCTGTGTGCCTTCCAGATACTTCATACCCCGCTCTTTTGAAAGGGTACAGCTTGAGGATCTCCACTAGTTAGACAGCCTTGATTATCTCCCTCCTTGCTTGCTTTTTTTTTTTTTAAACCCTCTAATAATTGGTATTGAACTATGGTTGGAGCTCTGTTTAAAAAAAAGAGGGTTTGGGGGGCAGGTTTTGTTTATGTGTCTTTTTATGACTGAGGACACTCAGCACAATGGAGCATCTATATAGAAAATACGTTGCATTAAAGCACTTGCAACTTAAATGCCATTCTCGCCTTGTAGTGAGCTCTTTGAAAGCCGATCTCTTTGGGGGCGCTGTGGGGTTTCTGAGGAAGCAAGTGGCCTTGCGGGGGAAATGCTCTCCCCCTTCCAGCGTGCCCCACCCTGTCCCACAAGTGCACATTTTCGAGCCCCACGCTCTAGCTGGACTGTGCTGTTTCCTGCCACAAGTAATCAGATATGTTGGCGGAGGACATCTCAAAGCCGAGCCGTGCTGCAGTGAGGAGGGTGGGATTTCTCCCCTTGCATGCGACTCAAGGGCATGGTTTCCTCAAAACCAAGGGTTAGATTTTGGTCTCTCGCGTGCCCAGCCTGCTATTATGAATGCACCCGCAGTCTCTGACCTTGGACAGGTTACCATCCCGAGCGGAGCAGAGGCAGCCAGCCAAATAATTTATATGTGTGGTAATTGCAGTAAATTTTTACTAGCGTTGTCAGTACATTTGACACATTTATTGCGTTTACTGAGCCCAGTGCCTGGGAACACAAAGTCAAAATACTAAAATTTGTCCAATTTGTGCCAGATATTGTAATGGCACCTGATTGCTGTTTTATCATCTCAGAAAGCAAGAAAAAAAAAACACTTCCAATTGAAATATAAATGCACCCTGATTTCTTCAGAGAGGTTAAAAGTGCAAAATGTTTCTTAGAATGAATGAGATGCAACAGTCCTTCTAAATTCACCCCAGGAGACAGGTAGAGAAGCGATCACACACGGCAAGGTGAGAGGCACCTTTACAGAGCTCTGAACAATATTTATCAGTTGATCCTGAGTCAGGAGCCCCAAGAGGCAAGGCAGGTGGACTTCACAGAGGAGGAGACGTCCGCACAGGTCTTCAAAAAGGAGTCAGGATTAGCAGGTGAAGGCCAACCTTCCAGGCTGACACAATGACGTGTGCAAAGGCAAAGAAGAGTGAGAATCTTATTTGGGGCTTCTCAGTTAATATTCACAACAACAGAATGTAGGTGTTATTATTACTCCTCTTTTACAGAGGGTTCGGAAACAGGACAGGCTTGCGAAGTTGCCCAAGGCCTCTCAGGTGACAATCCAGAAATATTAGTTATTGCTCTTATTTCAGTTTAGTCATGTGGGCCATGGTCTTGGATCTGTGCTGTCCAATACGGTAGCCTCTAGCACATGTGGCTGGTAAAATTGAGATGCACTAGAAGAGTAAAATACACAGTGGATTTGAAAACTGTGCTGCCACAGAAAGAATTTAAAAGTTTCACTAGGGGGCAGATGTTTACGTAGCTGTTAAGATACTTGTGTCCCCCACTGGAGCATCTGGGGTCGAGTCTCAGCTCTGGTTCCTGACTTAAGTCAGTGCAAACCCTGGGAGGCAGCAGCGTTGGCTCAAATAATTGGAACCCTGCCACCCACATGGGAGACCTGGACTGTGCTCCCAGCTCTTGGCTCCAACCGCAGCCCTGCCCCGGCTGTTCTAGGTTTTTGGGATGTAAACCAGCAGATGGGAGCCCTCTCTGCCTGCTGTCTTAACCTCTGCCTCTTCAGTAAATAATTTTTTAAAAATCTCACTAATAAATTTGCTGTTAATTGCTGTGTCTGTTAAAGCGACTAGACTTTGGATATATTCAGTGGAAGTGTAGATGGTGTGGGGGAAGTTAAAGGAGCCTGGCAGCCGCACATGCATCTGAGCCTGCACTCTCCGAACCCCGCCGCTGGATTCAGTGCCTGCAGTGCCACATGCTGGTGTCTTGCTGTCACTCAGCCTTGAAGGTTGAAGAACTTGTTGCAGGCTCCTCAGCGGAACAGGGCTTTGAACCTATGCAGCTGAACTCAAGAGCCTACCCTTGAGTTCCAGGAACGTGAGTGACTGCAAGCGTGACCTTGAGCGCGAGAGGGATCAGGCCAGCTCGTTAGGGGTTACCCCAGCCGGGAACACAGACGTGTGCATTCTCAGAAGACCTCGCAGGACTGAGTGGAATGCTCAGGATTTCTGGCACCAGTGGCAAGGCCTCGAGGCTCCTGTGAGAGCTGGGTGCCTTCCTCTGTATGGTCCAGGGCTACCAGGTTTGGTCCTGCTCTGTGAGCTTCTCCCTGCAGCCTAAGTCCTGAGCCCGTGTCAGAGCCCCTGCACACCCAGGCCCTGACTGCTGTCCAACATCCTTGTCTGGCCCTGCCCCACCTGCCACCCAGCCACGCCCAACCTGGCTCTCATTACACCCAGGGTACTTAGGTACCTCTAGGCCTTCGTTCTGTTTTCCCTTTCTTGTCTTGGACACAAGGCCAACTCACCCTTGAAGACTAAGTTCACAGTTGACCTTTGGGGACTGGAGCTGTGGCTCAGTGGGTTAACGCCCTGGCCTGAAGCACCGGCATCCCATATGGGCACTAGTTCGAGACCCGGCTGCTCCACTTCCAATCCAGCTCTCTGCTATGGCCTGGGAAAGCAGTAGAAGATGGCCCAAGTCTTTGGGCCCCTGCACCGGGATGGGAGATCCGAAAGAAGCTCCTGGCTCCTAGATTCGGATTGGCTCAGCTCCAGCCATTGCAGCCATCTGGGGAGTGAACCATCGGATGGAGGACCTCTCTCTCTCCTCTCTCTGTGTAACTCTGACTTTCAAATAAATAAATAAATCTTAAAAATAAAATAAAATGAAATGAAACAACAACAAAAAAACAAAGTTGACTTCTGAAGCCCTCTCTGTTGCTTGCCCCTCTGTTCCCTGTTGCTGTTCCTTGTTTCTGGATCTCTGACTCCTGCTTCACACCAGGCTCCATGTAGGCAGTCGCGCACCCCGCTTCTCCTAGTGTGCCCCAGCAATGCCTCGGGCATGTCTGCACGCATTGGATGCTCAGTGTCTGCTCCAGGACTGAATGGGGTCGAATGGCTTTGAACCGATTGAAGGAGAATAGTGACAGCGCCTTCAAACTGAGTTCTCCTTGCAAACCCTCAGGGAGGGTGGTTGTTCCTACTCACTGCCTGTCTGTAATATACAGGATTAAAAGAGGAAGCAGTAGCAATTTTTTTTTTTGCTTTTGGTTTTTACCAAGATCATTCTGAAATGACAGCTATAGAAGAAACCCCTGCGAAAGAAAAACCGTGATAACTCAGCAGCACGACCCAGCGCCGAGGCAGGCTCCAGGAAAAGGAAGGTGGGTGTGGCTCATGGCTCTGAGTCCATGAAACTCACTGGGGTGCTCTGAGGTCTTAGGGTCTGAGGCACAATCCAAGCCCACCCTTGTGACACCTGACAACGTTACACTTGGCTTCCTCATTTGCTTCTCACAGCAGCCCCATAGAGTGCAGCACATTTCAAAATGCATTTATATATTTATTTTATTTGCAAGGCAGAGAGTGATCTCCCATCTGCTGGTTCACTTCCCTTCATGCCTGCAATAGCCAGAGCTGGGCCTCGTTGAAGCCAGGAGCCAAGAACTCAATCTGGTTTTCCCAAGTGTGGACAGCTACCATCTGCCGCCTCCTGGGATGCACAGTAGCAGAAGCTGGAATGGAGAGTGGAGCCAGGACTCAAAGCCAGGCACTCTGATATAGTGTGTAGCATCTTAACCTCTGTGCCAAAGAGCTGTCCCATTATGTATGGAATTTTAAAAATATTTTCATTGGATTGAATGTTTTATCTCATTGGTTAGCAACTTGTGACACCTGCCATTTTTATAGGGCTTGCTAGTTTCCTTTCGCACCTGCTGCTTAGGGCTATGGTGCTCCGGATCAAGCCCTGAGAGTCACCACCCATCCCCATCTCTGTAGCCAGATGCTGGCAGCCACGACTGGGTGCTGGGGCTGGGGATCTATGAGATGGCAGTAGGGCCTGGAGGACACGCCGCAGGCCTGAAAAGGAGCTGGTTAGGACTCCTCCCTGTTCAGAGACTCCCTTCCCACCCTGCTTCAGACCCCAAGCTACCCAGAGGCCGTGTGCATGTGGTGTGTTTGGAGGAGCTGGAGTCCCACGTTCTGTTGTCCTAACCCTGCCCCACCAGGCTCTCGCTGTAAGAAGGAAAGGTCTGATCCCTCAGACACAGTCGTTCCACTCTAGGAGTCTGTCTCATCCCCCGAAATCTTGTTTTGCACAAAATCCTCAATTGTTTTACTGCCATGTGCAGCAAAGCTCCAGCACCTTGAAGTCAGCCAGGGCAATAGGCAATCGGTTTTCTTCCCAACTGCATGTTTGTAGCCTAAATTTTTGAGTGTGTACAATTTCGGGGTGGAAATCTGCCTTCTGGTGAAGAAAAACAGGGCATTTTTCCAGGCAGTGAGCATGTGGAGAGCTGTGCAGTGGAGTGACGGGCTGATAGTTCACCTCTTTAGGGGGTTCTCCTCTCTTTCTTCCTGCCATCTCCCCCTCTCCTGAGATACTAGGGATGGCTCCCTCCTCCTGAAGGCAAGGCCCCATCTCATTGGATTGAATGTTTTATCTCATGGGTTAGCAATGACCAATCAGAGTAAGTGGGTGGGTAGCCCTATTTACTGGAAATGAGAAATAATGAGGACCTTTTGTGTTTCCAGGGGTGAAAGGCCTACCATCCCCACGGTAGTGCTGGGAGGTGGGGCCTTTATGGAAAGTGATTAAGTCAGCAAGGCTCTACCCTTCCCAAAAGATTTGGGCCTTGACAGGGTGTTGGAGAGAATTAACTTCAGGCCCATTTTGCTCTTCCATTTTTCTGCTCTGGGCAGTAGCAAGGTACCATGTCAGAAGTGGAGACCAGGGTCTCACCAGGCGCCACTTTGGGGGAGGATGGTTTGAAACAAAGCAAAATGAAAGTTTAAGCTTCAAGGCCAAGTTTGCCCATAGTCATTCCGCATTTCATAACTATCTCCTGGCACATACTCCTGCCATGGACTAGGCTAGGTCCTGAAGAATAATATGATAACGAAAGCAATAAAGTCTTTTCTCTCTGGTATGGAGGTAGTAAAACACACTAATGATAGAATAATAACTTAAATAAATAACTGACTTTGCACTGAGGACTAATTATCCACTTGCAGCCTAATTGGCAGCTAAGAGACAAGAAGATGAGCTTCTCTGTATGAAAGGAAAGAGTTAAGCCTCACACAGGTCCTGCTGAGGCCGTCCCAGGGGAAAAGAGGGGCTCATTCATCCTCCGTAAGCGAGGGGTTGCTTCTTCCTCCACTGCCACCTCAGAGACTGCGCGCTGCCTCCGGCATCCCGGCTGGCCCGGAAGGTCACTGCAGGCTCCGGTGGTACAGACACGGGATTGTTCAGGCTCTGGCTGCGGGGAACCGACTGGGGACCAAGCTGGCCCACAAACTCAGGTTTTTCCGTTTTATTTCAAGGGAAGCCAACTCCAGGGCTTGAAAAACAGGCTTAGAGCAACAGTGAGAGGGACGCCAAGGGAGCCAAAGTCAATGGCATCAGCGAGCCACACCACCTTCAGAATAATTTCCCCATCTTCGAGACAACTGCACAGCGGTTCCAGAGTGACTCAGAGCAAGGCCAATTGCAGTGCCTTTGGCTAGTCAGGTTGTGGCTTGAAATGATAAAAGGAATTTTCTGAGGCTCCTCCATTGAGTCTATTTTGAACAATGGTATTTTGACTTCTTTTAGTTCTTGGCCTTACTACGAATTAATTTCTATTAATTCATTATTAATTATTTCTATTAAGTCATTATTAACTTTTCTATTAATCATTTAAATACCTACTCATTGTGGTTCACTCCCACTAGGTTATAATCTATCCATGCTTCTTTCCATTCAACCAACATTTATTCAGTGCCTACTAAAAGGCATATGTGCTACACCTGAAGAGGGAAACTTGATTCAGACAGAAAAGGAGGAGAGTAAAGGAGTTTTCTCTGTGGTAGAGACAATGCTTTGGATTCACCGAGCCTCATGCCATTCATCTCTTCCCAAGCTTACATTTCCCAGACACCCTTGGGAGTCCTTAACAGTGTAGGGCCACACGACTGCATTCTAGCCAATAGCACAGAATAGGAAAGGTGTGCAAGAGCACTTCACAAGCTCTGTGGAACAACGGGATTGAAATATAAGTTTATTTTGGTGCACACAATTTTGGAACACATACATGCATGTATAAGGCCTTCAAAAAGTTCATGGAAACGTATGTTATGAAAAAGCCATAATGGACATGGAATCTGTTGTGCAACTGCCCATGTTCTCACTTTCCCTTCTGCCGTAGTCTCTGAATCCAAGATGACAATATAAGACGAAAGGATCCCTGAGCCACCACTTGCAGGATCACAGAAGGACTGGGGTATGTTTGTTATCACCTAGCCTCACTCCTCCTAACTAAAATACACTTCCTAAAAGCAGGGACAGCTCAGTGTAAAGCTGAAGGAAAAGATGAAATTATCTGGACTAAGTAAAATAAGGTGACCACTTTCAATTCTCTCACTCTAGCTAGGGAAAAAAAACCCCTATGAGTATAAAAAGCAAATATCCAGCTTACCAAGAAGATATC